>NC_083641.1:15852001-16582822 GCF_963576545.1 Limanda limanda | reverse complement strand
TGTCAGGGGGGTCGATGTTTGATTACAGGTTTTGCAAGGGAATGTCTTCATCTGGTGTTTTTGATTCATGTTGCAGGACCATCGTGCCTTGGAAGGTCTTCCGTCAGTCTCTGCACGAGTTCCATTCCATCAGCTCGGGACTGGAGGCCATGGCGCTCAAGTCCACCATAGACCTCACCTGCAATGACTACATCTCTGTGTTTGAGTTTGACATCTTCACAAGGCTATTTCAGGTAGGGAACACTCACGCCGCTGCAAACACTGCACCGTCTCTCTTTGTTTTGTCAATCGCTTGCGAGTCAGTTAGAGAAGAAATGTGCAAAGGATTACAGTGACGTAGAGTGCCAGTCATTCATTGCAGTTTGTTCTCCTTGGTGAAAGGAAACAAATTTAATTTAAAGCTGCACATAATGAACTTAAACTAATCTGCCACATCTTTTTTCGGCTAACTCTATCAAGTCGTTAGCAGGACGTCTGCTGACATATTCACACTGTCAGACGCAGCAGAAGTTGGAACTTTGTGTGACTCCGCTCACACAGTGCAGACAGGAACGTTTGAAAGTGATTTTGTCCTTTTTCATGGTCGTCTGTTGTTGCCTCACAAGGTCCAGACAAGTATGTGTTCTACCTTCTAAAGTCACACTGAGTTCCATCTCAAGGACAGTCTTCTTATATATTCTCCCCGGAGGTTGCTCTTTCTGACACTTGGATGAATAATAAACCGCTAGAATGAACATTTTGGGACAAGACTCTGCACATTCTCAGTTTATCAGTTGTTGTACTTTGCCCAACCCTGACTCAGCTTGTAAGTGATAGACCACAGGAGAAGCACACTGCACATACCCTGTAAATTGTACTGATGTAAAGGGAATTCATTTATACTTTGTAATGAAATATAAGACAGAAGACGGAAGGAAACAGCTCATTTGTTTTAAAAAATGTGGTAGAGGAAGTGAAGGGCAGTTCATCAGGCAGCATCTTCAGCTTGTCCTTTTCTATTGAAACATGTTGTATCAGCATCAGATATTATTAAATGAATAAAAAACGTAAGCGTTTCCTAGATTAACCTGACTCGCTGTTTTAATTCGTATTATATAAAACCTCTGGCATTTTATCTGGTTTCCATTAGTGTATGTTATTTACTCCCTCAGTAGCATTATCCCTGGCTGCTTGTGCACAGGGCACCAACAGGCTTAATGAAGCCTAAACAGATTACAGACATTTCCTATAACACTCCCTCATACAGAAAAAGACCTCCTCTAAATGCCCTTAAACTCAGAAGAGGAAGTGAGCCTGTGGCCATTTTAAGCTGTCTCTTTGATATGCAGTAGACTGTGCTTTTTATTACATCAAGGGCCCTTCAAAGGTCTCATTTCATGCTGTATCTTACAGCTGAAGGATGCCATGGTGATTATAAACCAATATCGTTTGAGCAGTGTTTGCTTGCTGTGCTCAGTAAACTGTACACAGAGCTGGTCTGGAGTGAGCTGATGTCCAAGTGACAAGAGGCAACTAAAAATACATGTACTGGATCTAACATTACTGAGCACACATTTGTTTACCCACAGAGCTAGTCTGTTATCACATTAAACCAAAGGTCATAGGATGCATCCAAACCGGAGTCCAGTCAAGGAGACGATTATGACTTCTCATTTCCTGTGTGCATAAATAACAGAGGGAGAGAACAACCCCTCTTTGTCATTCAGTCTAATAAAGATAGTGTGATTTTATATATTAATAACTCTTGTAAAGTTGTAACCATGGTTTGACCCGTGCAGCTCATTTTCACTGTTGTGTTAATTCTACTTCCTTTCACACACCAGACACATTGGTGAGAGCAACTGCAGCACTTCTTACTCACTGCTGCACTCGGTCAACGTGCCTATGAGTGCTATGAATTATATTTAAAAAAAATTCACCTTTAACTGCTAGAATGGTTTGAATTGATTTTGAGTTTTTAGAGAAAGTTGTCTTTCACCTGCTTTATATAGTTTATGGTGAACAGTCTTCTAGTTTCCATATAACCTTCCTAATTCTGTGACTCTGTATGATACCAAATAAGTTCAAATGAGTTGTGTTCTGTGTTACGAATTCATCTTAAACAACCTTTTTATGTTGTGTGAGTGACCCAGATTGAAATGACCCACTGATGTTTAAGCTGCTCCATTACTCTCCTCTTGCTGTTACTGCTGTGGCGAATCACTCACTCATCAGATGAGTCACTCACCTCTCTATCTCTCTCTCATGTGTGTGTGTGAATTTGTTTGTACGTGCGTACGTGTGTGTAGCCTTGGTCGTCCCTGCTGCGAAACTGGAACAGCTTGGCAGTTACTCACCCAGGGTACATGGCCTTCCTCACCTACGATGAGGTCAAAGCACGGCTACAGAAGTTCATTCACAAGCCTGGCAGGTGAGACACACAAATGTAAACAAATGTGCTTCGAAATCTATTCAAATTTCAGGAGCATGTTCTTGGGGCAGTGCGAGTGACACAGTTCATTTTGCCAATTTCGGTAATGAGATGCATCAGTTAAACCATGTTAATGTGTTTCCGTGGGCAGGATTATGGTTCACTGTAGTTCTCAGTTCGTATTTTCACCCCCACTCTTGAGATCGCAGATTTTAGTCTCATCTCTCACACTGCACATGAACACATTGTATATAAATGCAAATTATCAATGCTTAGTTTTGCATAAATACAATGACAGACAGGGCTCATGTTCAGTGTTGGTTTCACAGACAATTATGCTTCACTGTGTGTCTGCGTGTGTGTGGCACACTGCAGTACTGGCACCTAGCATCAATGGTCTGATTGTACACTGAAGGCGGATGTCACTGTTTAGGCCTGGCCTGTGTACAGCCATGTTGACATCTGAGTGGTTATTGGCCAATTTGGGTGCAGCATTTGGAAACTACAAATTACAGCTTACTGTCAGGAGTCACCTTTTTGTATTTCGGGTACACCACTCGTTCCACTTCTAAACTAAACACCAAGACTTAGTTTTCCACTTGTTTAGTATATGGAAGTAAATCAGTCATCAGAATTTAAATTTTAAAATTGCCAGTGTATGTTTTTGCCAAAAATTCGGTTGCAAAAATTCAGTTGCAAAACCTGATGAGACTGATTTACTTCCCTAGTAGTATCTCCATTCTCCCTCCTGTCCCATCAGGAAATGTTTGTGTCAGCATCAATCGATTAATGTGATGCTCAGTCACCAGTGGTCTCAAGCTTGCCCTGAATGCCTCTAACAAAGACAGGCTGCTTTGCACGGGGACTTATTAACCCCTAGAGCGGATTTTGTTCATTTCCTGTTACAAATTTGTATATTTTGTTCATGCATACAAATAAGCAGCCAGGAAATATTAGATAATAAAGTGAGTGGCCCATGTCAGACTCATGCAGCCTCTTATAGCCACTCTTACGTTTCCATTCTCTGTCTATATCATGATCATAAGCAGCAGTGCCTCAACATATTCCAGTTTACCTGCCTATGGACTGATGAACCAGCAAAGTATAGCACCCTTTTGACTATACTGATGAACTATGCCACAGTTTGATCCTGGCTACTTCCTGTAGCATTGACAAGCTTTTTGTGTGATACATGTTCAGACCATTTTGCAGAGGGGCTATTTTCATGCATATTTCCTACTATATGTACTTTAATTTGGTTCATAAAAAGTGCAATTCAAAGAATGTGTTTCTTCTTGTGCACAAGTTGCAGAAACTATTTGTAGTCCCTGATATTTGATATATTGAATGTAACAACGTGTGACCCTTTTTTGTCCCTCCCCAGTTACATCTTCCGCCTGAGTTGTACGCGGCTGGGCCAGTGGGCGATCGGCTACGTGACAGCAGATGGAAACATACTGCAGACCATTCCTCACAATAAACCTCTCTTCCAGGCCCTTATAGATGGCTTCAGGGAAGGATTGTAAGTGCACTGGCATTTTGTTTGGCACTCCTATATCTGTCATTTTCTTGGGGGTTTACATCTGGACCTCCGATCAGCCATTTTGTGGCTGGGTTTCAGTCTTCCATTTGATGCAGTTCAAAAAAAGGATATATAAGTCAAACTTCCTTTCATGTGTAGGGCTCTTTTGTCATTTCTCCTTTTCTCTCCTCTCCCCACAAGGCACGCATGGCTGCAGCTGTTTCGCATCCCACAACTGAGTCTGCCCTCAGCCTTAAACCAATCCAGCCGTATCATATTGCTTGTTCCCATAATTCTGCTGTTATCACAACCAGAATATAACTGTTGGTTTCTCATATACAGCTCAGTCAGTGGTCTACGTGGCTGGCGTGAAACTCATCTTCTCGTGCCAGCGTTGAAAATTGTGTCTAATGAATGCTATGGTTGGCCTGTCACAACCTGTAATCAAGTGCTAATTTGAACTGGGAAATCCTATACAGTAAATCGCTGGCATGCACAAAACATTTATCAGATGATAATTACAGCATGTGACCCACTTATGAAATGGTCACATACTGTTCATGCATCAACTCGGTGTTCATTCAAACACGTTTCATTAATGTATTGAACAGATGTTTTCATTATCTTTGCCTGTTAAGCTTATATGCAGTACAATCATACTAACTAATAATGATGATAATGATTTTTAAAGGAAAATGCCTGTGGAACTACCCGAAGATACTTAATGGGAACTTCTCTGTGTAGCCTCTAAGTGTATGTTCTTGTGCTCCTGCAGCTATTTATTCCCTGACGGCCGGACGCAAAACCCTGACCTGACAGGACTGTGTGAGCCTTCGCCTCAAGACCACATCAAAGTCACACAGGTCAGAGCAGTGTTCTTCTCGGGCTGCATCCTCAGTCACTTATATCTTATACAAATCTGTTGGTCTTTGGCATTTTATTATAAAGGTCAAATGTTTTTGTTTTTTTTGGCGGGTGGACACACAGGAAAGGAAAGATCTAAGTTGAAAAAAGAGATGTGGCAGTGCAGAGCACAGCCGAAAGGAGAAGTAGAAGACTTGATAAGTCAGCCCACAGGAACTGAGTTGGTCGAGCTCAAGAAACAGAATAAGGAATAGATTTTAACAAGTCAGTCAGAGAGCTCATACCGCCCAACAGTCCCCACTGCAATATATTTTTTTTCTTCACCCATATTAAAATTTACTTGATGCAGATCTTTATATATAGATTTTTTTCACACTCATAAACATCTGTCCCCTAAACATGCATGATTTTTTTCCATCAAGACCCATGATTCATTCTCTGAGAAATCAACATAAATGTTGAAAAACACAATGTTATCCTTGATCTGCACCCTGATGGGTTCTTCCATGACCCGTACCACATCCTTCCAATTTTGTATCGTGTTTGTGTCATGATGCCATCAGACGAATAAATGTCAATGGAAACAAAACCTCCTGTTTAAAATCTTGACTCAGATCATTGCCTTGTTTAGAAAGAACAGAGATAGTGAAATAAAACTGCAAATACAGAGAAGAAGGCAAAGCGTTAACATTTGCAGTGCAAGGACCGTTTTTAACCTTCTATAATATTTTATGCAGGATGTTTTGGCTCGAATGATGAGTCATCTTGTTTTAAGAGCGTGACAGTTAACCTCAAGTAAAATATAAGGACTTGACTTTTGAGTGTAAAATAAGGATAAAAAAAAGAAGATGCAGTACAGAAGGCGTATGCGGAAAACAAAATGGTCCTTTGTCAGTGCAGGCTGTCTAATTTGTTAACTTTAACAGGAAATCCGTATCTGGCCTAAGATGAGTCATTCTGTAATCACATGAAAAGGCTCCTTTTGAATATGAAAAAAACATATCTGTAAATTGTAAAATATTGTCAAAGAATATCCACTTGTTGAACCCTAAACAGTCTTTAACTTGTTAGGTTGATATATCTGCTCAGAATTCTGTGAGGGATTTTCTGAACAGACTAATTTGCTTGAGAACAGGACAGAAACTAAAAACACGCCCCCGCACTTTGACTCTGCTTCAGATCCTCCTAGGCTCTTTGGAAATGATCTCCGATGGTGTTATTATCGTATCATTTTACTCTGCGTTCAGGAACCGTGGGCTCATATCTGTCTCTTTCTTTCTTTACCCCCCCAGGAGCAATATGAGCTGTACTGTGAGATGGGCTCCACTTTCCAGCTGTGTAAGATCTGTGCGGAGAATGACAAGGATGTGAAGATTGAGCCCTGTGGCCATCTCATGTGCACCTCCTGTCTCACCGCCTGGCAGGTAAGAGAGTGGGCGGATTGAAGGGGTTTGTGTGGGTTGCTTGCTCCGAGTTAAGTGGCATAACTCAAACCTGTTAAGAGGAAAACTTTCAGTTGAAGTGCTCTTGTGTACAGACATAACGGGCAAATAGAAGCACACAACCCGCTTTCATCTCCTGTGTGCTGCTGCATCTGCTTGTGTTCCAGGAATCCGAGGGTCAGGGGACGGGCTGCCCCTTCTGTCGCTGTGAGATAAAGGGGACAGAGCCCATTGTCGTGGATCCTTTTGACCCCAAGGACCCCAACAGCGGAGGCACCATCAGGAGCTTGTTCGGTGCCGAAGGATCCCCATCACCTTGCTATGACGACGACGATGACGACAGACTTGAAGACCCCCACCTAATGATGAGCAAACTTGCTTGCACAAAGGTACGGCCTTGAAAAGACCATGACATAATTGAGACAAATATGATTTGCTCAAAGTTTCCATTCATGACACTGGGCGAGCTGGTATTTTCCACTGATAAAACACAGCAGCACTCGGTTGAGTTGGTTTGATGCCCGCGGTGCTGTTCGTGGGTTCCTGCTGTCCTCCTCTCTTCTCTGTTTTTCTCAGAGACCCATCGCAGATAAAACACTCCCTGCTTTGCCCTTTTCACTTTTTGTGCACTTCAAGCTCTCGGCTCATATCTGAAGTCTTTCATCTCCATCTTTCATGGTGCCACGGTAGCAGCTTTTTTTTGGTGCCTCTCGGTGTTTGATATGTGGGGCATTCTCCTACCCTGCATCTTTTATGTGCCTCTGGAGGAGCTCTGTGTGCATTAGACTGCTTATAGAGGAGATGAATACCTGAGATCACACACCCTTTGATGTGGTCCCTGGAATTTCATGGGCTTTGTTTGCTGACCCAGTCTCTGTCTCATCCTTGACTACTACTATATCGTTAAATGTACTCCTTCACTGTGAAGTACTTGGCTGTGCTTCATAAGTACTTTGTGTAGATTTGTGTTTGTTCCACTTTATTAGTTACTACTGTAAAATCGGTGTATTTCATTGAGATGCGTAAAATACATTTCAATTCAAACGAGTCCAGTACCACACCACCAATGACCATGGCCTCAGTAATAAGCATATAAACCTAAACAAGAAAAAATCTAATCTAATTTAAATAGCAGGTTAAGACGCAACAGTCATCAGGTAAAGAGAATAAAAATATTATAATACAATGTAATGATAACTATAGCCTTTTTCTTCATTAAAAAATGAGAAATAAACAAATGCCACTTTCAATCTGAAATATTGTTATTATTGTGCGACGTTACCTGACATGATTTATAAAGCACTGTCATCTTGCTCTAGATAGAGATAACCTCAGACCATTCAAAGAGAAATAAGACGATCACTGTAGTGTTGTGTGCTCCTTTTAATCCATACACAACACTGATAGTTTACATTAAAACTCAGTGTGGTTGTGTAGCACTAGCTGTATCTCACATCTGCAGCTGCATTCATCATTGGGTTCATCTCCAGAGCAAAAGCTGATTGTGTGAAGTTGTTTCCAGTGTAGCAGAATTGATCGTATGTCCTGCTCTGCTGTTGTGAATGTGATCCAGGTGGAGCGGCCCCCGTCACCCATGTCCATGGCTCCTCAGTCCTCTCTCCCCCCTGTGCCACCGAGGCTGGACCTGCTCCCACCACACAGAACGCCCAACCCCCCTGGTGCCTCCAGCCCTGGAGTCACCTCGAAGGTAAATACACAACCAGGGTAACACCTTGTTCAAGCAGGGGAGGACTTTCAAATAATAGTTTGGTCAAAATGTTTGTGTTTCACCATCACCGATTTGTGGGCAAATTCACCATAAATGTAGATAAATGGAAATTAGATAAATCAGATATCGTTGTATTCATCTAAATAATGTTTATTGTTGATTGTAGCCACAAATGGTTTCGCTACTAAATGGATAATCTATGTGTGGAAGACAACAGCACGGAGTTGGATTTCACATCTAAACTGTGTTTCGTCTTAATGGGCTCCCTGCATCTCCGTTTCATCCCCTCAGGCAGCTTCTCACCACAAAGACAAGCCTCTCCCCCTCCTCCCGGCGCTGAGGGACCTTCCCCCCCCTCCTCCTCCAGACCGGCCCCACGCTTCTGGAGCGGGCCCCGATGGACGGCTGCAGAGGCGTCCCTTACCCTGCACTCCTGGGGAGCCCCCTCGAGATAAGCTCCCGCCTACACCACCAAACCGGCTGCTGGCCGACTGGAACTCCAGGCCTGTTCCCAAGGCCCCCACCTCCTCTTCCTCGTCGTCCTCGTCATCCTCCTCCTCCCAAGTGTCCAGTCTTGGAGGGGACATCCGAGCAGGTGTCAGGGAACTCTCCAACCGACACTCCCTCCCGTTGGCGCTGCCCTCGGCTCTGGACACCCGCTCCGATTCTCAGAAGAACAACAGCTCCCTCAGTCTGGATCACCAGCTGGTGAGGAGCCACAAAACACTGCTCACTTAACTATCAGTTGATTTAATGTGTAGCACTGGTTACTACTACAAGCTCAAAGATAGTAGGAAAGTAAAACAACGGAAATTATCCCGTATATGGTTATAGTTTATGTAGCCGGTCATTCCTGACAGATCACTAACCAGTAACTGTGTGATCACAACAGCAGAGCCATGACATTCAAAGTGTTTTTGTCTCTTCTGGAACAGCCGTCAGAAGGGATAACATTATTTGCAATATGCCAATTCGCTCTCTTTCCAAATCATAGCAAGAAAACAAATGTGTTCCCAAAATACAAAAATATTCCATTAATGTGATTTGTGTTTTTTTGTTTTTATATTTTGATTGTGAAAATATTCTTATTAAAATAAGATTTGTCTGCTCTATTTCCAGAATTTTGCTGCAATAGGTGCTCAAGATTATGACAGCCCCAAAGTTAAGCCCTCATCCTCAGCCAACGCACTCTACGCACTGGCAAACAGGTACGTTGTATTGGCCCCATAATGGAGAGGAAATTATTTTAGTTAACTTGATGATCACAATGTATATTAATGATTTCTACAAAGCAACACATTTGACTTAATTTAGGAAGTTTGTTCCTCTCAGAAAACTCAGCCCTTAGTGTTTAAGGTTTTCTATTTCCAGTTCTACGGTTAATATTCTGGGGGGTTTTATTTGCAGATCATCTCAAACCCTGAGGGCAGTGGCAGGAGAGGAGGCACGTGACAGTGAGGAAGAGTCGGAGTACATGATCCCGTCCTCTCGCCCTGTCCTGCCCCCCATCGCCTCACCACCTGTAGGGGAGATCCCACCAGTACCGAGGCCTCCGCAACCTCAGCCTCTCTCTGCACTCCAGACACAGACCCAAACTTCCACACACAACTCAAGGTATTCACACTTAATTAATCCACTTCCAGGTTAGTTGTTGCCGGGCTGTATTGCACTGTTATTTAATTGTTGTTGTTTTCTATGGAAGGTTGGCAATGGCTGAACTGGAGGATGGACCTCAAATGTATGAAGCCATGTACAACATCCAGGCCAGGTCGCAACAAGCCAGAGATTCAGGTATTTGGATTCACCAACCTTTTTTTACCTGCGCCAAAGTTTTTTTTCTCTCTGTGTTTGTTTGTTGGATTGTTTTCTTTTATGCCTCTGTGCCGGCAACAGCGATTGGCCGGAGACATAATGTTCTCGGGTTGTCCCATTCCGGTGAACACAATATCTCAAGAATGCTTTGACATTTATTTATCTGAGAGTAATTCATCGATTTAGATGTAATTCAGTGGAATATGGTGCTGCTCTAAATACAAATCCAGACCTAGTAGAATTTAGGGTGGTTTTAAAAGGGAACATTTGGCCTTAGTGGAGGTATGAGCTCTACTGACTGTAGTTCTACTTCAAACTAGGATTGACCGGACAAGATTATTTGAGATCAGTATTTACGATTGTGCAAAATGGAGTGTAAACTGTTATCGTCATATCATTCAGACACATACATTCTTTTAAATCTCGCTCAAACCTCCTCACCCACCAGTCAACATGTGCTCATAAGCTGTTTTTAACAAAATATAAAACATTTATGGATTCATGAATCTGAACATCAGAATATTAGATTGACTCAAAAACAAGATTCTCCCTTTAGTCTGTGTTTGCCTTAACGTAAATAATAATATTTCTGTGCACAATTGTGAGTCATCTGAAGCTGAATTAGAGAATATAATGATGAGTGATTTTGTTAATGAAAGAGAGTCTTTTTGAGGCTGTATTTGATTTGATTTAATTTAGATCTCTCTCTGTCAAATACCGTAGTGCTTATGAATCATTTGTCTTCCCTCCAGATTACTCGGAGTTGCCCCCTCTGGCATTGACCAACGGTCCCGTAGACCACACAGCCGAGGACAGGGAAGAGGAGGAAAACGGCTACGACTTCCCTAAACCACGGATCCCCGTAGCCCCTGCCCGACGGACCCTTTCAGAACTGGCAGGATCCTCTTCGTCCTCATCATCCTCATCATCATCCTCCATGGTTGCTTTCGGCCGCCTTTCTTTAGATTCAGACGGTGGAGCTGCAGCACGTAAGTACAATTAGCTTTGAAAATGAACTACCAAAAACCTGCATTATTGGTGACTCAGTGCTTCCTTCCCTTCCGTTCCTTTTTTGTTATTACACATATTGTTTCTGATATCGACAGAACTAGAGACAGCAGCTTTATTTTCAGGTACTATGAATGAATAAGGAAATGACACACAGAGCTTTTAGGTACATACAAACCTCTCCCAGCATATGAAGAACGTTGTTTTATTTTTGTACGGTAGTGATGTAATCATTTTGAATGAGCGGGACTTCAGTGCAACATGGGAGTGTTCCTTTAAAGGATTTCTGTTGAGTCAGTATCCCAGAGCTTACTGAAGGAGTGATGACGAGACATTTCCCTCTCGACGGTGCTGATGTGAAGCCTTTTAGTGGTGAAAGCCACCGTTCTAAACGGTTGTCTGTGTCTTCATGCTTCAATCTTCTCGAGAGTAATCTGAGCGTCGGAGCAGCCAGCTGACATTTACCTCCTGTGGTGATTGCCAGGTGTCTGAGTTCCACTTGAGACCTGAACCTCTGTAATTGAGGAGCAATTAACAAGCTCTCGCATCATAATTGGTCCCTTTGAGTGGTTTATTAAAGGTCACTGCAGTGGAAAGGTCAACCAGTTCACCATATATACAGTTTAATTAACACGTAGCTTACCCCAGACATACTCAGCATGTTGTCTGAGGCAGACTCCAAACTCTTTCTCAAGTTAAACTGTCATTCACATGAACCTTTTAACTATTTACAAGTAGTTGTTCTTGTTTCATATGTAACCCCACGTCAAAGCTAGAGTGTGTTAAACCCTTTGGCTTCTTCTCGTTTCTTCAGCCTTCTCAGAGCCGGTGGAAGCACCAGAGAGACCTCCCAAGCCTCTGCCCAGACGAATCAACTCCGAGCGGCGACCGAGCCCCGTCCCGCCCTTCTCTGCACCGCCCACTGGTGGAGCAGCGGGCGGAGAAGCCAACTCTCAAATCAGTAGCGAGATCGAGCACCTCATGAGTCAGGGATACTCTTACCAGGACATCCAGAAAGCACTGATGATTGCACAGAACAATATTGAAATGGCCAAGAATATCCTACGCGAGTTTGTCTCCATTCCCTCCACCGCCCATGTTCTGACATAGCACACTCCCTGTGCCTGTCTCTCGTGTTTGCTCTCCCCTGTGCCTGTCTCTCGTGTTTGCTCTCTCGCCCTAGCTTGGCCCGGCCCGGTGGGGGTTAGGAGCCCAGGCCAAAGCCCATCGCCTGCAGCACTACCTCTGGTGCTGGCCGACGCCCCTTGTGGATTTTAACTGGCTGTCTATCCAGCGAGCTCACGGCATCTCTGGGACCCAGCGTCCTGCACTCCATGCGCTTTCAACAGTGTCTGGCCTTCTTAAAAACTGTTAGAGCAGGCCTCCTTTTCAAGAACATCTCCGTGGAACCGGCCGAGCACATGTGGAACAATGACAGGACGCCACAAGACGCGAGACTTTTCGTGAGAAATGTTGAGAAGACGGATTCTTCTCTTTTGTCGAAGCATTTCGCGGAAAATGTAACCAACACCTCACAAATTAAACTAAAAATGTATATCTATATGAAAATTTAATATATGAGTAAATATATATTAAATGTGTATAATATATACAGTACGTGCATATACAGTATGCGAAAATGATTTCAGCTTTGAGGGTCGCTGTTGGTACAAGTGATATGAGTGGACAGGGACCAGATCAAAGGGGGGTGTGGCCCTCTGTCGGACTAAGGGATGTGAGAGTGTGGAGACGTGAGGAAGAGTCGGGGAGTCTTCCTCACGAGGACGTGTTGGTCAGCAGCAGCTTAGAAGACATGCAGCAGAGCTTTTTTCCATGATGAATTCAGTCTGTTATGGCCTTTGAATAACAACGTTGCTTTGGTACTTTTTCTGTTTTTTAGAAAGACATCCTTGTTTTTATCGTGTTGTGTTTTTCAAAGTAGCATGACGATGGTTTCGGGTCTGGGCGGCTGTCTGGCAGCGTGTGTGTCCACGTGTGAGTGTGCGTCTGTGTGTGTGAGCATGCATGACGACTGTCTGTCTGCCAGACCTGCTCCTTTGTGACCTGCTCTTAAACGAACCCTGCTCCTGTACATCATGAATGTGGAATTAGAGTCTGTGTGTTCAGACTCGCGCTCTGTAAACGTACTACTGCTCTAACTCGTGGCAGGGCCTAGTGTAGCTCCGAGCCTGACAATGAGATTATTAGAGGACGTACTGATGTTGACAACCCTGCAGTACCAAACGGGCTCGTGCTGCGTGATCCGTGGCGGCTGAAATTTGTTTTCGTTTTGTCTTCGTCTAACTTCGCTGGCCGGCTGGTTCAGGTTTCTGTCTCCAGCTCAGGCCAATGATTTTTGAAACAACAAAAAAAAACTGTTATTGATTTACTTTGGTAATATATTATTGTACTATGATCATCAATATTGTTATTATAATTCATTCAGAAGTGCTTCACTGCTGCTACTATTGTTAGTGCTAAACAATTAAGCCTTAAATGTACATTTGTGAATATTGTGTTTAACAGTCATCCTGTTTCTTTAAAGTGACAGTATCACCCATGTTCTAGTCCGTAATGTAGCATACTTGAAAGTACAAGCGGCTTGTGAGCTTGCAGCCCTCTCAAGCTGTCGACTCCTTTTTTGTTTTCTTGTTGAGGTAGACTCTGTTATAGCAACAGTAATAAAGCAAACAAATTGCTTTGTGTTTGGAAAGCAGCCATTTTCTAATAGATTCAGGCTTCTCCTTCACATCAGTTTCCTTTCGCACCTCTGATCTGAAAGAGTAAGGCTATTAAAAAAGTAGGCTCATGGGTTTTCTGGCCCGCCCCCAAGTCTACACTGAAACCAGTATTTGGGCCGACTGTAAGAATTAACTCAGGAATTAAGTTGATCTGAACTTGTGGAGTTCACCCTGGCTGTCAAAGAAAAGAAAAGGAGGAGATCCATTGGCTGAGACAGCAGCTCACCTGTCAGGTGACATGTTGCCAAAAGCATCCGCTCAATGAAGTCACACAAGTAGCCTATTACCTTTATTTTCTCACATTATAACTTGCACATTTTTTGTTATTACGCATATTGTTTCTGATATCGACAGAACTAGAGACAGCAGCTTTATTTCCAGGTACTATGAATGAATAAGGAAATGACACACAGAGCTTTTAGGTACATACAAACCTCTGCCAGCATATGAAGAATGTTGTTTTATTTTTTTTACGGGAGGGTATCGAAGACACATCAATAGCTAATCCGCCCTGGTTGACTCTGGGTTTCACTGTGTGTTGACTGGAAGCTATCTCCGCGCTGTCTGACCATCCTCTAGTTCTAATTATTTCTGTTCCCAGTTGCCTTGAGAAACGTCTTGAATGATGGGTAATGAACGGGGAGGCCCCCAAAACTCAATACTGTACCAATGTTTTGTTGATGTTTTTGAGGACAGCGCTGTCCTGTATTTTTTTTTACCGTTTTTTGTTTTTTCGCACAGCATACCAATTTGTGCTTTGATACTGTCACTCTAAAGAAGAAGAAGAAAAAAGCAAATTGTATAAAGTCAGTGATATGAATAGGAAAAAAAGTTGCTGTTTTGTCTCATTTTGCATTCCTGTACATGTATTTTGTTCCAAAGGATTTGTTTACTTCTGTGAATAATTCTGTGAGCAGTGCCATACGTTTAGAGATCTTCACCATGTGTTGAGTCGGGCCTTGTTTGTTTTTTTAGGAGAGTTTATAGGTATTGGTTTGTACCTCATTATCTCTGAAGGCAAGATTGTGCAGTATTGCTTGTATTAATGTGTCTCCTCTGAATCGTCGGTCGCATCCGGCCTCATCTGAGGGAGCTGACGTGCTGATCTGTGAATAGCTTTGTTTCCCTCTCACCTAAAAGATGGATCGTGTCCCAGATCAGTTCTTGGCCTCAGTGATGCTCGACGCCTACCAGCGCCCCCCCCCCCCCCCCCCCCCGGGGCCTCTGCTGGGGTACTTCAGGTTTCTTCCAGGAGAGGGAGATGTTGTTCCATGTAGCTGTGTTGCTTCTCATCAGTAAAAGGCATTCATTAACTTTTTGATGGTTTTTAAAGCTCATATCACTTTGGAAGTATGCACAGTGCTGTTAATAAAAGGATAAGCAAAAGCCATCACATGCCTCTCTAATTATTTATTCATAGATGTTCAGCTTGTAAATTTCATTGTATTATTATTATAATAACAATTGTCCCAATGCATGCAAATGGTGTAAAAACATTTATTAACCTGTTAATAAAAGTTTCTTTTTGACAGTAAAACCACAACAATATACTATTCACGATTTCTCAGTATTTTACTTGACTTAACGAGTTGAATTTATGAACTGACATTTGAACGAGTTAATAATGTAAAATTGAAAGCAAAAATGTACTGTCAAGGCTAAATGCCACAGAGCCAACATTTATGTTATTCACACAAGTTTTTCCTCCATTGACGAGAGTCTAGTGAAGGAGAGGAGGAGGAATCAGAAACTGTACAGGACTCAGTGTGACTCACTTCTCTGCTGACGGTCTTGTGAAAGTTCAGTAATGCAGCGATAATTGCATTCAAAACAACGAAATCTGATTTGACTGCCCGGCTGCTAGATCTAATCAGCATCATATCTGAGAGCCATATTGTTTCAAAGTATTACAAGATTTAATAAACCTCTATTCTGTGCACCAACACACTGCTAAAGGTGCATCTATTTCTGCAGAAGAGAAACAATATGACAGCATGCTGTTACTTGCAGGAACATTTATTTACAGGTTAGTATTTTCCCAATGCTTCCTATAAAAGTTTTTAATAATTATAGCAAAAATGTAGCTTGCAGATGTATAAGAGGGGGCGACATTGAGAGACATTCTAACTAACCTAAGCTTCATGTCTTTAGAAGCCAGAGAACCCAACGCACACAGACATGGGGAGAACATGCAAACTCCACACAGAAAGATCCCAGTTGAGCAAGGATTCAAACCAAGAACCTTCTTGCCGGGAGGGGACAGTACCAGCAACTGCAACCTGCCTCTATTCTGTCCATGATTAGGATCTAATTACCCACATAGTTCTTACTGAGGAAACTTCCTTGGAAAATGATTAAGAAACTTTGGACAGAAATAATAAAAAAAAACCAAATACATCTGTCTGAGAAGAAAAATATAATTTTCACTCAAACAGACACTTTCTCATTTCCTCTTTCAATTAACAGTCAATCTTTATTTGGTATAATTCTCAAAAACTACAAACAGTGGCTTTGTTGGTGAATTGGTTTGAATGCCATCGATGACATTGACTTAAACTCTGAGGCATTAAAAGGCATTTAACAGATTTCATAAATCCACATCAATTTGACAGTGGTAGTTCTTAAAACAATAAAAACAGCAGGAACAGAAAACAGACCCACAGGGAAGAGGAAGGGAGAGTTAGTGGGCTGCACGGAGCAGCTTGATTGGTTGCTCGTCCAAATTGATTTGCATATCTGGAGTCACAGTTCCCCCTCCTCAGTAGTCACACATGTTATATTGTCACAACATGAAAATACACATACACAGAACGTGTGTTGATTTCACGCGTCTCACGTCTGAGGTGGAATCCGTCTGTTTCTCTCTGATCCAACAGATTGTTTCATGTTTCAGTCAACACATGAATTCATTCATTCATTAAACAGAAATGTGTCTTTTTCTGATAACGAGGTCGACTTCATGCCGTGAACCATATTTATCATGGACCGATAATCCTCATCCTTCCTCTTCCCCTAATTCTCATTCACATTAAAACAAGACGGCGGTTTCACATTAGAGAAACACAACACACCACTGCATGGAGGATAAAAACAAAAACAAATCAGTGCACTGAACATTAAAAGTGAACGTAACTAAATAGATAATGTTTCAAAAACACACGTAAGATACAAAACTAGATTGTGAAGGAAAGAAACGACCAAGAAACCAGAACCAGAAATAATGTTAATCCTTAATAGTCAAATCCTGAACAGATTATTCACCCGTCTTTTAAAAAATATTCTCATTAGTATACACAAAGTGTGAGGCGTACAGACAGGAGCGTAAAATGTAGATGGAGAAAAATCTGATGTGAACGATGTGGGAGTAAATTACCTCAATTTTGATTTCAGAGCTAAAAGGCAACATTATTGAGAAAGGCTGGAGATCGTTTAGTGAGGGAAACATCTCCCATAAACTTCAGTGTGCAGACTTGAGCAGAACAGAAAACGTTAAAAAAAAGAAAATACAAACAGGAAGACTACTACTTTCCAAACTCTCCCTGCTCTGTGTCAGGAGCACCAGAACGACATAAAACACTACCTGGTCATCTATTTTTGGTTGTTGTTTTTTTTTCTATTGTTATTTTAAATAAAGAAATATATACACAGATTATAATATATACACTTTTGATAAAGAGGCGTGTCAAGCTGCTCTGCAGTGATTGCTTTGCCTGAGTCGACGCTCAGTCACATATAAAAACAGTCCCTGGTCAACTTTGTGCTCTATATGTTTGTTCTACGGATGATCAGCATTTTACACGGCTCGTGCAAACGAGAGCTACGGTCTAAGGTCCGTCCTTTCGTTTGGAGGCAGAAGATTTATTCGCAGGATGTGTCGCTAAAGCTCGAGGTGCATTCCAGGAGAAATGTGCGTGGATTGTGACGGAACAGGAAGCAGAAGTTGCAGCTCAAATCAACTGTCGTCCATTGGGATATTAACTGACGGACGACTGATCTGATAAGGAGATCTGGTGGAAACTTGAAGGCATCAGCAGGTACGAGCCTGAGAGGGAAGAGCAGGAGCAGCAGCTGAAATCACCTCCTCACTTCTGCACGTCCAGGGGCTCACCAGCCTTTACTGCAGAAACAAACACAGGGGAGGGGTGGAGGGTGTTCAATTTAAAAAGGGAATGGTGTGTTCAGAAACAAGTTCATCTTTGGCCTGAGCTCAATCCCTTTAACGTACCTAGTCGCTGGGAGATAGTTTTTCTCCGTTGACCCCGAGGAGAATGGCTTCCTCTGTGTTGTCACTTTTCATCTCCACCACGATGTTGTCTTTGCTGGATTTCTCTTTGGTGCTGTTAAAAAACAAACAAACAGACAAAATCATAAACCCATTGACAAAGGTAATAAAACCACTGAGGGGGATGTTGCTACATTTTGGAAACACATCATGCATTATCTCAGTGGCCTGTACAAGTGGTAATAAGATGATATGAGGTGGCTCTGAAGAGTAGGTAAAACAGAAGATTAAAAACTGATCCTATTCTAAAACACATTTTAATTTAAAGCGCAAACTTTCTCTTGCACTCACAGGTCTTGTTTTCCTGATCGACCGCAGATTTTGCCCTTTTTGTAGAAGAAGTAGAGCACACTCCCCAAGAGGGCAAGCAGCAGGACGCAGATAATGATGACTGGAATGACCACACCATTGCCCTCTGGTGGAGAAAGAACACAAGAACAACCACAGGGTCACTGACTGTAACAGGAGTGAGATGACGGGGTCGGATACAGGAGGATCCCGTTTGGCAGGTGATGCAGCATTCCACAGTGCGTCGCAGCAGGAGATGGCCTTTTACAGAGTGTCTAAAAAGAGTGCAGCACATAGCATCATTCAGGTGACCTAAACCTGGCAACCTAAAGAAAGGAAAGTGCAGGAGGAGTGTAGGAGGAGACCTGGGTGCTCTTATAACAGCATGACAACATGCACAGGAGGAGGTGGAGATGAACAACTCAGTGATGGTTGGATGTGTTGTTCATCGGAAGACAGAAAGGGGGAGGGTCAGATGAGAGAAAGGTGCTGTGGAGGAGAAGAAGATGGAAGCTTTTTTGCGTTGGACATCGAGAGGTGCGGATCATACAAACCTTTCTTTATCTGGATATCTGTTGCTCCTTTAACTGAGAAAAACCACAAAAACAAACTTATCAGAGGGCGGCTGGATGTGATATTGAGCATATATCTGCAGGCCAACAGTACACACACACAAACACACACACACACACATCCCTGTGATTCTAAGTCAGTGAGGACACTTGTTTGGCCTAATTCAATCCAAAGCCCCTTACAACTGAATATATCACCCTAAATCAGGGGCGCTTGAACCTTTCACCTATTTATCCACCTACATCTACCCACACATAGTCCCCTACAGTCACATTACCAGGGGGACATTCTGGGTCAGAAACACATTAGTGACTCCGCCTCAGCCAGCCTAACCCTAACCTACAGACCCTAACCCTTACCCTAACCCAACACTTACACCAGCCTAACCCCACAGCCCTTACCCCAATTCCAACCCTAACCCCAAACTAAACACTTACCCAAACCCTTAACCCTACAATAAAATCTTAATCCTCAAACATGCATTTGGAAAAGTGAGGACCTGCTAATATCCCACTTTCCCAAAAGGTCCTCACTTTGTAACTTCTATGCTAAGGTCCTCACAAAGATACAAAAACAAGTGCACACATACACACACATTCGTCAGAGGTCAGAACTCAGCACAACAGATGTTTCATTTGATCTTATCTCATCTTATTTGTCATCCGAAGCTAAACATCGACTGTGGTCAGTAGCCCAGCAGTCATATGCCCCGAGCAGAGAGCATCTCTGTTTAATCTCATGTAACTGGTGCTTTGCAAGAAACAACAACACAGAGCAGTTTTTCTCTGAGGGGCTGGATATTTCCTGGCATGACTTACAAGAGAGAGGGGACGGAGAGGGAGAGGGAGAGAGAGAGAGAGAGAGTGAGAGCACAAGGCAGCAGCAGTAATGGGAGTCAGGAGACTCTCTTTGAGTGCATTTAAAGCATCAGCTGCTTTCTAGAGTCACATTGATCTCGTGTGTGTTTGCGGTTGTGTGCTGTGTATGTATCTGCACGTCCTAAAATACCCATTACTCATAACGTTCCTCTTTGGAGATGGTAAACCATGTCAGTAATTTCAAAATCAATTTGGTAGAAACCTCCTGTTATACAGCAAAGTTTGCCTTTCGCACATTTTTTAATTCATATGTAATAATCACGTATTTATAAGTCAAATAAGTCAAATAATGTAATAACTACAAGAAAAAAATGTAGGGGCGGTGCCAACAAATAAGCCAATAGAGCTAAGTTAAAAACCTGAGTCTGTGTGACTCTCTGAGGAATATTTCATGATTCTTGATGAACGTTTAGGGGATTGATATGTATGAGTGTGTGCAGATCTAAATAAAAATCTGAATCTACTGAATTAAAATTTTACATTGTGGGAACGTTGTTCCACTGAATGATATTTTAGTATTAAGTCGGATTTTAGTGGATCTTATCTTTTTTTAAACTCCTTGTAGGAGATTTTTTGCTTTCTTTAAACGGGGCAGTACAGACTTGACTGTGGTCTTACCTGTGGTAGAGGAAATAGTAGTGCTAGTGGTGTTGGTGGCTTGTGTGGTCGTGTGTATAGCTGAAAACAGGTAGAGGCACAGAGGGGAGGACACTCATGGTTAACACACAGGGGGAGGAAGGGGGAGACTTTGACACATACACAGCTTCATGACACAACATGGACAACAACGCTGGTTAAAAACGACAACACGGCAACACGTTCCAGCGTGTGGCAGAGACGGACACCTTCAGACAAAGTCAAAATAAAACAAATAATTGACAAGAGGCTGGAAGGGGGGGGGGGGCAAGAGAAAGAAACCTACACACATATAAACACAAAGGAGAGCGACAGGAAGGGCGAGCAGCGGGGACTCACTGGTTTTGATGTGGAAGGCCACCGTGTCGGTGCCGTGCTCGTTGAAGGCGTTGCAGACAGCGGTGACGTCAGAGGTGACCTTGAAACTGACCTCACTCTGAACGCCCTCCCCCGTCAGCTTGGATTTTGAATCGTGCACCTGGCACAAAAACACACAGGTGAGTCAGGAGGGGGGGTTCCAGAGCATAAGGTGCAGCACTGACACGTCCTTTCACCGACTGAAGATGCTGCACCGCACCGCTCTGTTCTCAGGGCCAGTCAGGGGTTTATTTTGACACAGTTAAAATAATCCGGTGAGTTTTGTCAAAATCAGGTCAGTTGAAGTTGTTGAAGAGATCTCACACATCAGGACTAAGCCTGAGAGCCAGGCTGACGGCTCTGGAAGGCTTTACCTGGACATGAGATGAATGCTAATATTTTTATTCTCACAGTTGAGCTGAGGTTTAGCATATTTCATGTTCAGCACTTTATTTTAGCATGTTACATGGACCATATCTGTGTAGTGCTTTTCTATTCTAAAGAATAAAAGCTTTAACTGCAAAAGTGACCGTTGATGGTGACCTGAATGACTTGTTGGATTCGTCAGAACTGCAGAGTGTGAGCACACATTAGACAAAAATGCATTTGTGAATACACAATGTGAAGCTTCCCTCTGCTGTACCTTTCCATCAGAGGTTGTCCAGTTGACGATGGGAGCTGGGAAACCTCTGACGCTGCAGCTGAGATGGACCGACGTCTCAACGCTCTCTTCAATCTCTGTGTTGTCTGGCCTCTCGATCTCTGGTGGGCCTGCAGAGAGAGGAGCGGGAGGTCACCTCAAACGTTTTCCCATGACCGATATAACTACTGCTGCAAACCCACAAACACAACTACCCTACATATCGGATGCCATACAACTATACGTCTCTTTAAGTACTTATACACTGACGGAAAATAAACTGAAAATACTCAGAAATGCAGAAAAAAACTTAAAACTCACAAAAAAACCGACACTGTCTGTGATCAGACTCACCTTTGACATTAACTTGAAGTGTGCCGCTCGTCTCCATTCCGTCGATATCAGGAACAGTCACCACACACACATACGTCCCTGTTGTGTCGAATGTAGCGTTCCTTAGGGTCAAGGTGTGACCCTTAAATATCTCCTTTCCATTCTACACACACACCGGGGCAGAAACAGGAGCATTTATCACATGTGCAAACGAAACACACAATATCCACTTAACTTGTTTTCTTTGTATTATCCATATCTATAAAGTAACTAAGTAATGTAATGATTGAAGTCGGTAACTATTATCAAAAAGTACATCATATGCCTCTGAACTGTCATGGATCAGAGGTGTAAAGTAGCAGAAAATTAAAGTACTTAAAAACTCTATTTATTGTAAGTACAGTGCTTGATGTCCGATACAGTAGCTGAGGCCATGAACTACAAGTGAGAACTTCTGGATAGATTTCCACTAAAATTGTTGGAAGATTAGACTTGGCCCCAGAAAGAAATCATTCAATTTTGAATGTGCGGATCCACACAAAAGGCTTATCCCTCTCTTTGACAGCAAGAGGAAGGACGTTTTTTGAAATTTTCCCCAATTTCTCACGAAAAATAAACCATGGTTAATGAAAAAAAATCAGGCATAGTTAGGTATCTGATATCTATGAGTGTGAGATTTGGTGTGGCTTCATTGAGCACTGTCGGGAGTTGTTAAAGATACAAAGCTTGTCAGGGTCCAAAGCACAAACTGAGTACACACTACACTGTAAGACAACGCGCGTGTGTGTGTGTCACCTTAAACCAGGCAGTGCTTGTCGGGAGAGACGAGAGGGCGTTGCAGGTGGCTGTCAGCCCCTTTCCAAGGGCTACCACCGCAATGTCTTCAGGTATCACCACAGCAGGGTCGAGAACTACACACGCATCAAAAAGAAACAAGAGACAGAACAAATCATTCAAACTGGGCTCAATGCAGACTGCTGATTAACTTATTTGTTGTCATGGTGCAGGCTCCTCACAGTTCACCACCACAGTGGTATTTGCAGAGATCTCTTCACCGGTTTCCAGGTCTAGAGAATTGCAATTATAAACTCCATTGTTCCGACGGGTCACGTTTTTTAGCACCTTGGACTCTTCAATGGGGTCGCCCTGCAAAAAGCCATTGTAATCTCATCAACACATAAACAAAGCATTTAACTCAACAAGAGGTCCTTAAAGGGCGTCCACCCACTGCAGAAGATGATACCATACAATCAAAACCTCCAGAACAGCTACTAATGGATCCTGTGATGAAACACAAAGTGGGACTAGACTGCAGCACGCTGCTTCCTTTGGCGCATGAAGCACGAGCAGAAAAATTTGTTGTTATTGTGTTCTTACCCGTTCATCGGTGATTGTAAATGATGAAGCACTATTCCCGTTGTCATGGCAGTGAAACTCTATTGAGTCCCCTTCCTTGATTTTGCCCTTTGGTGACTCCACCCACAAACTTACGGCTGTGGCTGGGTCTGAAACAGAGAGAGAGAGGAATTCAACGTCAGAGCACAAACAGCAGTTAATGAAACGAGAAAATGATTTCAACAAGAGGGAATCTCAAGCTGCAGTTTCCTTCAGCAAACACATGTAGGACACCAGATAGTTCGAGTCAGTGGACAGAGGGATGGAGAGGGACGTCCTGAACCTGAACATTCAGGTCATAGTGAAACCTTTGCTGACAGGTGAAAAAAGTAACCGTCAACTATCAGAAAACGTAAGAGATTTACTCCAAGAGGTGTATTGAGTTTTATTTGGGCTAACCCTTATCCCCTGCCGTAACCCGTCAGTGGGAGTCATTTATAAGCCCCTCCAATATAAAATATCCATTAAAGGCGTCTAAATCAGGTAATTTATTTTAGTTTTAGAAGTTCTGACAGATCTGAAGCACTTGCATTTCATCCATACCTGAGATAAAATGCAAGATAATTGGAATTTGTGAATAACACCAATTCTTCTTTAAACACTTGTGCATGTCCCTTTTTAATGAATTGGTTAATTAAATATGTTTTCAAATTATGCCTGATGTTCCCACTCTCAATCACACCTACAAAGTTCTGACTGGTCAGATATTTGTACATTTTGTTACTTCATTACTTCCAGTTAAGGGAAACATTGGTGTTGTAACAATCAATAATATTTCATTACTTAGTAAACTTTAAAATAAATGAAACATACACATTGAAAATAACATTTGAATAATGCATGTTAGTTCAGAGTGTGAAACTCACAGTGTACAGTGATGTTGATTCGGTTTGTTTCTGTCATCCTAGTCTCTCCAGGAACAAAGTAGTTGACCTCGCAGTAGAACTCCGCGTCCTTGTCCTCCTTCGTCACCTGCAGGCTCAGCTCACTCTTCACTGAGAACAGACCACTGGACTCAGTGGTGGTGCTGGATATCACTTTCACTTCTGGAGGACAAAACCATTTGTTAAGCACATGAGATGAGGAGAAAGAGGGAAATACAGGAAGATACATGAAGCACAGTCAAAGGAGAGAAATGCATCACTCATGTTGATCTGTCTCACCATCCGGAACATTGTGCAGTGGAGTGTTGTCTCTGTACCAAGTGACGTTCGGCTTGGGGAAGCCGTTTTTGACATCACAGACCCCAATCTGTGGGAGAGGAGAGGAGACAGAGTCAGAGAAAAACACACTCAGAGAAGGAAACAGTCATTTCACAATGAATACACTCGTCACAATGTGAAGCTTGTTTACCTTGGACAGGCCGGTTTCGCTGACTGAGATCCCTGTTCGAACAGCATCTATCGTGGGAAACTTTGGTGTTTCTGCACAGGAATTAAAAAGCAATTAAAAGCACAGGATTTAACAACAAAAACTGCAAAAAGGTTTGTGTGCTCTAATCGTTTTGAAACACTTTCACACTGTTTTAACATCTTAAATTTTTCAGCTGAAGTGGAAGGAGACTGATGGAGAGACGGACAAGAAGCTAAAAACTGCTGAAGTGAAACAACTTGATGTTAGTTTAAGAAAGAAAAATCAAACAGGGTAGAGTGGGATTATCTTTTTTTTACTTTAGGGAAATTTGGTTTTGGGGTTTCATGGGTCAGGTTATTATATGCTTCTCCTCAGGCTTTGGTCAGGACAAATGGCACCAATTCTGAATATTTTCAGTTACATCGTTCTACAAGGCAGGGTTGCCCTTTAAGTCCGCTCTTATTTGCCATTGTGATGGAGCCTCTAGCAATTGCTCTGCGGTCTCATCCTGATATATGTGGTATGGCCAGAAATGGAGTAGAGCTGAAGGTGGCGCTGTACGCGGATGATCTTTTGTTGTTTTTGTCTCATCTGTCACGTTCTATTCCTGCAGCCCTCTCAGTCCTAGACGAATTTAGTAGATTCTCAGGATATAAGCTTAATCTGGGCAAAAGTGAAATGTTTACTGTTAATGGAGAGGTTAATGACGACTCACTTCAACTCCCAAATGTACCATTTAAGATTGTGAACTCTGGCTTTGTTTATCTCGGAGTACATGTTACCAAAACGTTGGCTAATATCTATAGGAATAAATATCTCTCTCTGCTCACAAAAATTAAACAAGATTTTGAGCGATGGTCACTACTTAATCTTTCCATAGCTGCCAGAATCAATGCAATTAAAATGAACATTTTCCCGCGCTTTTTATATTTATTCCAATGCATTCCGATCTTCCTTCCTCTTTCATTCTTTCGTAAAGTAGATAGTCTTATTCTTGATTTTATTTGGAACAGAAAAACTCCTAGGTTGCGTTTACAAGTCTTACAGAGGCCCAAGGCTCTGGGCGGAATGGTGTTGCCAAACTTCCTTTACTATTATTGGGCAACAAACATTAGAAACTTGAATTATTGGGTTAAATATGAAGATATTGAGGTCCCTCCTTCATGGTTGATCCTGGAAGCAAATTCTGTTCATCCGGTATCATTGAAAGCCTTACTGTACTCTCCCATGCCTTTTTCTATTTCTGGTTATACTAACAATGTGATTGTGGCCTCCAGTATTAAAATATGGACTCAATTTAGACGTCATTTTGGCCTGCAAACACTTTCTATTGGTGCTCCACTTGCAACTAATCCTACTTTTCCCCCATCGTTATTGGATAGCACTTTCTCTATATGGCCTAGGCTGGGCATAAAAACTCTTAGAGACCTGTATGTCGATTCTATTTTTGCTTCTTTTCAGCAATTGATAGATACATTTTTGCTTCCTAAAGGACATTTTTTTAGATATCTTCAAATTCGAAATTTTGTCCGTAGCTCATTTCCACAATTCCCTGCTCTTCCTAGGCCTTCAGATCTCGAAACATTTCTGAAGCCTCTGTCTTCATTAAAGGGGGCAATCTCTTCTATTTATTTAAATATTCATAACCTTCGTCAAGGCTCTTCTGTTGTACTTAAAACAGTTTGGGAGACAGATCTTGGTGAGGTGATTTCAGATGATGTTTGGGAGGGGATTTTACGGAGGGTACATAGATCTTCAATCTGTGCAGGGCACAGCTTTATGCAATGCCGAATCCTCCATCGAGCTCACTACACTAAAGCTCGGCTTGCAAGAATATTTGATACAGTGTCTCCCCTATGCGAACGATGTCAACAAGCCACAGCAAATTATTCACATATGTTTTGGAGCTGTTCCTCTCTGGCTAGATTTTGGTCTGAGATCTTTAGCACTTTATCCAAGGTAATTGGAAAGGATGTGTCTCCCAATGCCTTAACTGTCCTGTTTGGTGTATGGCCTTTCCCACTTACTCTTTCCCCAGCTGATAAGGACTTGATGGCATTCACAACTCTGCTGGCCAGGAGGCTGATATTACTAAAATGGAAATCCCCAGTCCCACCCACCTATACTCACTGGGTTAAGGAGGTGCTCTATTTTCTTAAACTAGAAAAAATTAGACTGACTTTGATTGGTAAGGCTGTTTCTTTTGAGAAGTCCTGGAGTCCCTTTCTGTCTTTTGTCAATAGCACAAGCTGCCGGATCACTGTGTGCTAAGTACTGCCTTGCTGAACTTGTGTTTCTTTTCTTTTATTTCTTTTATTATATATATATATATATATATATATATTTTTTCTCTCTTTATTTTTTATTTCATTTATTTTTATTTTTTTAGTATTGATCATATGTTTCTATTTATTTATTGATTTATTTATTTTTAGTATTACTATTATAATGTTATTGTTATTATTATTATTAAGATTTATGTCATTATTCTTTTCAATTCTTGATTTTTTAACAATATTTGGGGGGTTTGTATCTGTTCTGCTGTATGTTGGAATTACATTTGTAATTGTTATTGATGGAACAGTATTGTTTGTTTGTTAAATATGTAAAAATTCAATAAACAGATTGTTAAAAAAAAAAAAAGAAAGAAAAATCAGATGATGGAGAGCAGTTGAAGTGTCAGTCTTTGTAAATTAAATTGAATGAAATTTAAATTAAGTTTGAGAAATATAATAAGGTCCATTGCTTTCGCTGTGGTGAACACACGTATTATATGTCTTTCAGAAATCATCTTTTTTTTCCTAGATCCTGAATCTTACCGAACACCCTTAGCTTTGTGCGTCCCTCCCCTTTCCCGTCTGTTAGACTCTTGATGAAACAGATAAATTCCAGTTCATCCTTCAGCTTCACTTCGTTGATGGTCAGCACCACCACTCCATTGGCCCCGGTGCCGTTCACGCTGATGCGGTCGGTGAACGGCGTGCCTCGATCAACAAGCTTCATGGTGGAGTCTTGGAAGTAGATTTTCTGCCTATCTCCAGTACGTGCCGTCTACAGGTCACAGGATGAGCAGATCAAACTTCACATTCATAGAAACATCATAGTTATATCTGTGTACGTGTGCATCATGAAACTCACGTAGAACCACACGATGTCAATGGCGCCGATGCCGTCTTCTGATGTGAACTTGCAGTAGATCTGAGCTGTGTCTCCCCTGAACACCTCCACTATGTCCTCCATTTCCACCTCCACAACGGCCCATGCTGAAAGACAGACACAGAGGAGGGTGGTTGTTGAATACATTCCGTCAGCATTTAAATGGATCATCAGCTTCATATTTGATCAAAACAGAGAATATTTACTTTATTTTTTTTAAACAAAAACAAAGTTTTCAATGTATTCCTCAATTCCCCTTTGTATTAAAGAAGAAAGAAATGATTATTTCTTTGGTCTTCAATTATCTGAGTGTGCAGGTGGGTGTCGGAGCTGTTAACAGTTATTTTGTCATATGTTGTCATTTGAGAAAATTCATGATACAAGGGAATTCTTGATTGAATCACGAAATAAATGCTTTTAATGATATCAGAAGATCAACCTGTGTACATTTTTCCAGAAATATTATGACTTTAGCCGCAAATATTTTTCTTCAATCTGGCCCTAATACTCTGTCGTAGATTTGTAATGTACACTGGTCGTGGAAAAAGAAAAGGTACTTGTAACTATGTATAGACAGAGATGTTTTACAGTTTGACAGAATGTTTGTCATTGGAAAGACTAATTCTTCTAATCTATATAGTATTACACGCCCATACATGATATATCCACCTGATAGATCAAGACTCAATTCCAATAAAGCTTCATTGAACTCATCCATAAATGGACAATTGGACAGAACCTGAGGGTGACGACCTTTGTCTAATGACCGTCATCCTGGAGAAACACACAACTTCTGCATATACACCGTGTGGACTCCGACCCAAAGGAGCCTTGGAGGCAAAGAAGAGAGAAGAGAGTCATGGTGGGTCAAAGAGAGGAGAGAGATGCTATGTAAGGAATGAGAAGCCCACCCATGTCCACATTAATGTGCCGCATTCCAACATGTCACCCTCTCACAGGAAGAAAGGCTCAATTTACAGGCTGCATAGTAGCTCCACTGTTCCTTCGTTATGTGTCTCCGACTGGTTTTCCCCTTCAGAGTCTCTGGCCGTGACGCATCCTATAGTCCATAGGAAGGACTCCCAGTCACGCGTTACATTGCAGTGTTTCCGAAGATGCGTGAGACGCAAACGGCGGCTGTAGCCTGGAGGTATGAGGCCGTCAGGTTTGATTTAGCGTTTAGTGAGCATAGCTGGTGAACATAGCTTCTCTCAAGGAAGAGGAAGAAGCGATGGCGGGAAATTTCTGAGTTTATATCAAGTGCTGCACAAGAAAATGGAAATTTGAGTCAGCTGTGTCCTGCACTGACCTCTACTAAATGCATTCATTATAGAGTTATAAACACCCTACAAATCCTTTTAGTTGTGTATTCTACATCATGTGCAATTAAATATTAAAATCTGATTCTTTTCACGACGGTGAAGGTTTATTCATGACATTGAAGTTAGTAAAGAAAAAATCACAGCAGGATGTGCATTTAGAAAATCTTTCAAGAACTTTCAGCTGCATCTCGTGGTCTTCTTCAGCAGAGCAAGTTTCCTCGGTTGTCATCATTCTGAGGACTTTCATGTGCTTCTGTGACAATGTTTCAACACTTAAGTGGTATCTCAATAACAGGTGTCAGAGTATTACCTAAAACTAAACCATGGAAACTTGTCATTAAAGTTTTGCCATTTCATCTGCTCATCAACACAGTACTATTTAACTGCAGATTTTAGATTTGCTAGACTAATAAACTTTCTTCTTCTTACTCATACGCTTCCAAAAACAAAACCAACAATTGAAATCGATCTTAATGTTTTATTATAAAGTATGTTCTATATGTTTTATGTGATTATGATTTGTATTGTACATTAACAGTTAGTCGATTAAATTTTCGTTGTTTTCCAACCTATGTTAAGTGTCTTTGAGCATTGTTACAGCACAGTACAGTGTGTCATCCAGGATAATGATCTTGTGTTTAAATGAATTTTACACCATAACAGCAGCCTGCAGCTGAGCTCATTAACCACACAAACTTTATTGTATTTTCTTCCATCTGCATCTGCTCAGATGATGATGATGATGCAGCTGTCTCCCAAACTAAACCTCTGCTGCACGTTGGCCTGTAAATCACCCTCTCCTTCACTTGCTTGATTCTCTCTTCCCATCCAAAGTCCCTCCCTGCCTCTCTCCCCCCTGCCTCCGCTGTGTGTTGCTGTTTAGCCCTGGCTAATGGAGCTGGACGGATGTTTTCCTGTTAAAGAAATCCAATTAGTCCCTCCAACATAGACATTTTCTGGCCATTAGCGATGGAAAGCCAACGCTGACTCACTTGCAGAATCCCACCCATCCCCCCTGCCACTGCCTGAGGGTTCACCTACAGGAAGAAGTGAGATAATACTTTGCAGCTCAAACCAAATGTTTCACAAACTCTCTCCTCAAGCTGCTGGAGTCAATTTGCTCATGGGAACCTCAATCAAATCTCATTAGAAACGTGATCATCTCCATAGTGCATCAGTCGGAGACGCTGGCAGTCCAAGGCCTCAGATCGATCCTCTCTGATGATGATAGTGCAACGTCCATTCACCTCGGATAATAGTCCTCAATCAGTATGACAGAAGATATGATGGCATGGCCTCCAACAGCTGAGAAAACTGGACCTCTCCAGCTTTATGAGCTCCACTCAGCAAACAATGTGAGAGTGTGTGTGTTTGACCCTGAGACAACATTTTCACGTACACAGTGGTTGGTTTCCATGAAAGAGAGAGAAAGAAATCCACTCTTTAGTAAATATCTGCTTATAGCCCAGCGGAGAGGAGAGTTTAGTTAATTATCTCATAAATCAAAGACGTGTAGCAAATTAAGCATCATTATCAGCTGGAGTTGGTGTGTTTGGAATTTTAACTCAAATGAACAAGAAATCCTGAATAATTTCACCTGGTGTGAATCCGCAGTGGGAAAACATTTACTACCTTTTGTGCCAGGAGATTGGCACAAAAGAAGGACATGAGACTACAGTTAGTAAAGCTTAGCTGACTGCAACTGGCCCCAAATCTTGCAAATTTACCCCCACAAACCAGAAGCATGTTGTGTCTTTAATCCTCTTCTGAGAAAGAGGAAAAACCAAAACGCGACTTAAGAAATAAAATACATTAAAATGACGGCTCTGCTTACTTACTCTACTTAGTTCAATACAAATATTCCCCCATGACAGGATGGGTAAATTGCTTATTTCAAGAGCAGCCCTGTTATATTCCCTCAGAGAAAAAAAATGTAAGTGATATTTTGCTTTGATTTCCGAGGCTAATAGAGTTGGGCTGACGCAAAGAAAAACAAACACACGTGCACATCTCAGTCGTTTCTGATCATTAAGGTTCAAAGAGGCTGCAGGTGATGTCTCTAAACATCTCGGTTCAGCTGTTCCCCTGTAGAACACAGCTCATCCCAAGAGTAGGCTGGATTGTATTCAAAGGCAGGACTAAATTAGGTGCATGTACAGATAAGAGGACAAAATAATCCCCAAAACCCAAGAGAGCAAAGGCAGATGGGATAAGATCATCTCGGGGGGGAAGTCGTATCAAAGACACTGTGTATCCTCACAATAGGCTCTGATTTCATTGTAGACATAACAATCAGTTTGAGTCCGTGGGGAGAGATGATAACAAAGCTTCCTGCCAGAATCTGAGCTTCCGCGGCTGCTGATCCACACAAGCACATCAAATCTCATCTCTCGCACACAGTGTAAAACTATTGTCAGGTGATTGGCAGCAAATAACTTATTTTATATACCCAGATGGCTCAGCCCTCCCTCTGACGGGTACAGTAGACGGATGAGATGAGCCATGTGTTTGTTCAAAGGCTGGAATCTGCTTTGACTTTTAAACTGTGAAAGATTCATTGAAGAGCCCCCCCCCCGCCCGCCCATACCACAGATGGTGATGGGTGAGGCCGAGGACGTCTACACCTCCAGCAACTGAACTGGCATTCAAACCAGGTGAGCTTCATGTGAACTGTTTGACATGAATCTAACTGGATGACAGAATGGGGGCTCAGGTGCACAGCATGGTCCCATCACTGAAAAGGTATAAAGGTTTTTCTTTCTTACTTCCTGACTTACTGACAAAATATTTCATGAACCATTAACCCTTCAATTTATCATAATCATATTACTGTATACCATAATATGTTATAGATGTGCTACATTAGATCATTAGTTAGGTGATGGGTGTCTCAATGAACTCTTTAAAACAGTCCACAGAAATACACAGAACATGGAACAATATTAAAACCAGTTACATTATGTGTCTGGATGATAATCTATATTCATCATAAAACGAATTTACAATACAATCAGCTGAAGTCCCTCGACTTACACACAAGTGATCAGGCTGCATCAGCAATGATTTAGATGTGTCCTAGTTATTTACAATCCTATAATAGAAATAAATTTGCTTTCCCTTTCCGAGTCTCTTTGGTTGTTGATCAGTGTCATAGAAAAAATTGAAAACGTTTTTTATGAGCATCAATTAAAATTTAAAAAATACTTCTTTTTTACTTTCGAAACTTTTACTGCTATGACATTTGAACAAGACAAACCAAAATAAACAAAACCTATTTATATGCTGGTATTTGTTTGTGGCTGCTAATTATATTTTGACAGAAGATAAAGCACAGGACAGTGACACCACTGACACCATGGTTTTGTTTCAGTGACAATAAAGTAAAGTAAACACATCCTGTTGTTGTCTTAAGCTTAACCAAGTTCTGAGTGCCTCAACAGAAGCACAAGAATAGATCCCGTCTTGTCACGGCCTGTGAACTCAATTACTCATCCGGCGAGATCAAGGCATCGCAGCATCAGTTCCACCTGGCTACAATTGTCAGTAAATGTTGTGGGATGATCAACATAAAATAACCGTTTCAAAAAATTAATTGGAAACACTTAATCATTAGGGTTCCTAAAAAGTGTCACTACTCCACTCTAAATGCATTTGAGTTTCTTTTAAAAACCACTTGCAGTTGCAGATCAGTATAGAAACTTAATGTAAACAAGTGGCAACAAGAACAAAAGCCAGCAGCCTTGAGAGTCAACAGGATACTGATTGGGGTGTGCTACAGGAAAGGTAATTACAACAGGAAGTGCCCCCTCTCAGAAAATTCCATTGCAGTTAGGCTTTCAGATAAAGAAACATTCTGCCTGCACACTTGACATTCTGACCCCAGGATTGGGCGATAAAGGAAAAGCTTATGGAATGTATCACATGACAGGGTTTCATCTTCAGGGGAACATGAAAATACTGAATAAGTATCATCACAATCTTTTGATCTGATTAAATTTTTATTGGAGATGTTCTGATACCCTAAATAGCTCGGAACTGAAGTCTTGCATAAAAAATCACTTATTTTTCTTTTTGCAGAAGAGCAAACTGTTGTTTTAGCGCAAAGATTTCTGGAAAGATAACATCACATTTTTATCTGGGTTAAGCTAATATACATTAAAGACCAAGTATCAGATCGGTATATATATATTTGCATACTCGACGATCCCCGATCAGACATTTTCAGCAGTAAATGAGGCATTTCCGATGTCGTTATTGGTATCAGAACATCTCTAATTTTCATGTGGCCTGATGGTGGCGCTAGAGGAAAGGTCAGCAGGTCACCAAAATCACGTCCACTGTTCAGCAGCTGTCAGACAGACCAACATCGGTTTCCTTAGGTCCTGCTGCTGGTGAGGAAGAAGGCACTTTATCAATTCTAAGAAAAACTCAGATCAAAACAGCAGCAGTGACTGACAGGATGATGGCTGAGTTCAAAGGGAAACAGACACACACACACGAGTCTGTCTGTCTGAGAGGTGTAAAGTGAACACACACACACACACACACACAACTCATTCGATCAGGGGGAAAGTGAATACTGGCCTGAACTCGAGATTCCTAAAATGTCTCAGAGCACAACTAACACATGACGCAGGTCCCCACTCTGCTGCGTTTCATTCACTACAGTCCAGACACTTGTTTAGGTGACAGAGCAGCAGAAGCTCTGCTCTCTAAATGTTCTCCACAATCCATTAGTCCAAAGGAGAGAGTGCACCGTTTTGTTTTCATTACAAGCGTCGTTATTTAATCTGTTTCCTCAATATTTTAAGGCTCCATATTAATATTTACATACCAAGGACCGCCCCACCATTTGACTCCAACTCATGTTTGAATTACGTTTGGCGTGGCCCCTCGAAAATAAATAAAAAGTTGAGAGTCTGTTGAACTTGAAAGAGGACAAGTTTGAATATTGTATTAAAAGAGAGGACAGAAATCAAGAGAGCTGAGCTAGCAGTGTGTGTGTGTGTGTGTGTGTGTGTGTGTGTGTGTGTGTGTGTGTGTGTGTGTGTGTGTGTGTGTGTGTGTGTGTGTGTGTGTGTGTGTGTGTGTGTGTGTGTGTGTGTGTGTGTGTGTGTGTGTGTGTGTGTGGTGTGAGAGTTTGTGTACTCAAACCTTTGTGAGGACCATTAAAGCATAGCATAGACTCTACAGAGTGAGGACATTTTTGGAAGATGAGGACATTTTATGTGTGAGTGTGTGTGCGTGTGTGTGTCATGAACCTAGTTTTAATTGCTCGCTATGATCACCCACTAGCTTATTGTTAGCAACGCCGAGAGACAGTTTGAACATCAAGGCAGAAACAGAATTTGAATCATCTCCAAAATTATTTTGACCGTTTTGCATTTGATTAGAGCGAATATATACATTCGCCCACTGTCAGTTTTGTACACAGCGCAGATGACCACGGTGTACATTAGCAGCTGGAACCGAGTCATGTACTTCCATCCAGACTCGGAGATGACAGCTCGGGGACATGTTTCCAGCCCTGTCACATCTAAGAATAACAGTGGCCTATCAAGCTTGTTTGCTTACATGATACAGCAGAATTACAGTGCACTGACCCGAGTGGCACCAGAAATAGCAGCTCTACTTCAGGACAGGGTGAGACGGAGAGAGAGAGGGAGCATGAGAAAACTGTGCCTCCGTCAGGCTGCTCTTTGTATACATGTAAATGGGCCTGAGAAGAGTGAATAGAGAGGTTACAGTGAGAAAACAGATAAATGAAAAGCAAGTCGGAGGAAGAAAAGGAGAAATCAATGTGGCAGATATGTATTTATAAAGTGTTTGGTTCTCTGACGACTGCTGAGGCCTCTGACATTTATCACCCTAATCCCTCAATGGCACACTTACAGAGAGAAGGCGACTTTATCAAGCTGAAAATAACAACTCTCGTGTGGTGAGAGGAGAAACACGCAGAGGTTTGAAATGCCAAAAAGAAATCTCTGACTTCCCAATGTCATTAGCTTCTGACGAGCTGCAGGATGTGAGCTTTATTAAAGTCAGGTCACACAAAGACACTTTGTCTGAAAGGCTGCGTTTATTCCAGTCGGTAGCTCTTGGATTAATGACAGGACGTATGTGTCATTTTTTTGACACACAAATGTGCTGCGGACAAAAATACATGATGTCCTCAACCTGTCTCAAGCTGCACATTTAGCATGTTGCAGGTGCAATTTAGAGCTTAAAGCAAATCTGTCCATGTCCTGTAAGTCAATGAGTGTTGATAAAGTGTTGAACCATAGAATCAGTTCAGACCAGTGATTTTGACTATTATGAACCTAATCGTGTTGGAAAGATTTTTAAGAGTACCAAGTATTTTTCCTTTCGTCCTGTTTTTGTATTTAAGTGTAAACACAACAAGGAAGGAAATAATAAATTGTCTGCGACGTCCTACTTTTAGATGTCAAAGGTCCAGGATGACTGAGACGACTCGGACCCACCCCCCCTCTCACAGATCCAGTTACTGGAACACAAGCCTGTCTCAGTTTGGGGCAACTCAGCTTGGCTAAATGGCGCAAAGGAATGTTATGAGAAGCTCTTGAAAACGTGGACACTAAAGGTTTTTGTCACACGTTCATCAATCCCATTATTCCTGTGACGCGCCCCAAGGCATTTTAACACACAAAGAAACACAACACAGGACTCTGAGATTGGCATACCGGAAGAAATTGACTCTCAGTGACTCACAAATCCCCCCTCGCAGCTCCTGGCACCACAGACACATCATTTCTCCATCAACTCAAACATGCAACACAAATACGTCACTCAAAAAAATACATTGACTAATGTTTCTGCACGAGAAACATGTGTCGCTATTGTTTTCCATGAAGACTTTGTTCTGCAAATTTCAAATTAACTCTAACAATCCTCTAAAGTTTAGAGTCTAAACTGTAATTCAGCACATGATGTCCAACAACAGGCTCTTATCACCAGCGTTGTACTCTTTCCTCTTCATGCTTTTTATCCTGTTTGCTTGCTTAAGATGTTACCAAAGACTAAACTTTCATTTTATTAAAGAATACTCTATTGAACTGATTCAGTCTACATAGAGAGGAGACATTTCTAAAACTGCTCTTGTTGCAGTGACCTTGTTTGGGTGGATGGCTCCGTTCCCACACTGTTGGCTGCACACAGTAATTCTCCTGAAGAAGAGAGGACTGGCCGACAGCCTCGTACAGACATGGCATCTAGAAACTGGACTCCAAAGGAATGACAGAGTTGAAGCTGCGTTTAGAAAAGAGGAGAAGTGGATGAATCAGAAGCACCAAACCTCATTATCTAAAAACGACTAAAATGTCTGCGTTCTGCGTTCTTATGATCAACTTTGAGGCTCTTGACCAGATTTCGCATATTTCTTCAACATGCAAATACTTACTTTGTCTCTTCAACCAATCAATTGGTTGAAGAGAAGGTATGGATTGAAAAAGTGAGAGAAAGGGAGCTATATGCTATTTGTTATAGTGAAAAACAGAAAATTAATATGTGACGTGATGCTGTTTACATTATGGCGAACTGCCACAATCTGAATAGTGTGTCTGTCAGCGTCGCCCAGGACACGGTTGTGTTTTCTCTGCTGTGGCAACATGGAGCCCAGGAGAATCTCACCTGCATCTTGGTTGCGCTCACGCCAGTTTTAGAGTTGTCCACTGACCAGATCATCTGAGATAGATATTAATACCTGGTCTAAACTGAACCAAAGAAAACTGCCGGTAATGTGGGATTGGCCTTGTTGACCTGCATGTTGCATTGCAGAGGTCTGGTTGAACTCTGTTGCTGCCAAGTGCTGCTCAGTTTGAATGAAACCAGTAGCGTTGGGGTTACAGTATTTGATAAGCAGCCTAATTACTTGGGCCTCAAGGATTCCCCAAGACAGTTTAACACTTAACATAAATAAACACTACAGAGTACAGAGTGGTCCTGTGGTCCTGTAGGGGTCTTTGAGGGCTTCAGGTGGTTTTAGCTGCTTGTGCAGACAATGAGACAGACAGTGACAGCTGCAGCAGCCAAGCGACACATTCCCACGATGCCTCAGAGAAAACAAGGTCAGCTTGTCACACACTGACCAACCAGACACTTTCCCCAACACACACACACACACACGCACACACACATACAAACATATCCCCAGGGTGCTGGAGCCAAATGCCGGCGGAATCCTCCCAACAGGCCACATGAATTAACGATTTCCAAAAGGCGAGGGGGACGAGGGATATAAAGAATGTAAATACAGTGGAGAGGATCAGAGCGGACCACACAACAGGGGAGGAGGAGAGGGCGTCACGTCACTCTCTGATTTCTCCTGGTGATTTGATGCTATATTCCATTTCAGCTCACCACCTGTTGCAGGGATCAACCCAGGCGAGAAGTGACTCTGTTTCTCAGCACACCGGACTCCACTTCATCCATCATCCAGGGGGGTCTCCTGACTCACAACTGTTACAACAGCACAGTAATAAAGCTCTGAGCGGGTCACTGATAAGGTCACTTCTAATACCAGGGGTGGTGGGGCATTCAAGGTCAGAGTTGTAGGTTTAGATTGAGATGAGAAAGAACTATCAAACCCAACTATACAGAAAGAAAAATCACTTCTACCCACAGCTGTGAAGATACAGCCTCAGGCGTTGAGCTGTGAGGAGCAGCACAGCTTCTCTAACCTGAGGCTAAATCCTCTTTGATAAGCAGCTCTTTGCTCTTTACTCAGCAGTTACATTTCAAAGAGAGTTCACTCTGTTCTCAAGCCTTTGATAACTACTTGGCAACAAGACCAATTCCCCTTTGCTCAAAGTCTCCACACTCAGCTATTTTGATATGCCCCTACACACACACACACACACACACACAAAGAATATATATGTTGAATATATGCCTTGTGACTTCACTGACTTCACGTGGGACGCGGTCATCTTCCCATGTCCCAATGCCTCTTGTAAAAAAATGCTCTCACATCCATGCCTACTTGAGTACGTGCATCTATATGTTTGTGTTTCAGCAATTTCAGTGAGTCTCAGTGGGCCATTTCCTTAAGTCTGCTCCCATGGTGAAACAAACGCCCCCTCCATCCTCTTTCCCACGTCCCTTATACGAGAAAATTGTCTTCATATCAGCCGCTCTGTGAGCGGGCAGACATAAAATAACACAAGATTCAGGGAAGTATGGGAAAGGCCAACGGAGACAGTATTTTTTTTCTACTCTGATTGTGACTGTGACTGGGGGTGTATGTGTGTGTGACCGAGAAAAAGAGAGAGAGAGAGAGAGAGAGAGAGAGAGAGAGAGAGAGAGAGAGAGAGAGAGAGAGAGAGAGAGAGAGAGAGAGAGAGAGAGAGAGAGAGAGGTCCCATGACATGGCCTCACAAGTATGAGATGTGCATTGCTTGCTGCTGGCATCAAATGGCTAAAGATAGATTGCAGATACTCACACATACAAACGCACTGAAAGCTTTTACCCATTGGCTCACAGGATAAGGTGCTCAGCAGCAGCTCTCTCCTTATTTGGTGGCGGCGACAAGTAGCCAGAGTGAAAAAAATAATAATTGAAAGACATTCATTAGAATCTTGCATGCCATGGTATAGGTTTGTTAAATATGGGGTTAGGATAAGGGTTAGCCCTAACTAAAATCTCCCTGTTATAGGGCCATTGTAACCAAGACAAACAATCTGATGGATAAAGGGCAAACATTTTAATTATGTGTTACATAACATGTAACACCACCAGAGAGTGAGCTTACAGTACAAAACAACAGGTGTGTGTATTTCTCAAATGTAGTATAGAAATCTGGAATTTGTGTAGAATGTCATAAGTAGGATGAAATTCCAATGAAACTCAACATCAGCATCTTGGTGGTGACTTAAAGCAGAGTTCATGTTAGGGGTAGAGCAGCAGCCAATCCCAGCTGACATTGAACGAGAGGCGTGGCCCACCCTGGGCAGGTTGCCAGTTTAATGCAGGACTGACATTTAGGGACAAATTCATACTGACATTCACACCTATGGGTAATCTAGAGCCACAGATTAGGCTACATGGCTTCGGACTGTGGGAGGAAAAAACCCACGCAGATACAGGGAGAACATATATAACATTATACATATACATTCCATCACACCTCTGAGCTCGGCACTCAGAATGACGTCAGAGCGAAATAACCCGAGTTGATAGCGTACCAGTTGCACAGGAACAATGTTTAGTTAACCCACTAGCCATTGTTACGCTTGTTTATGAATTGCATGCTCTCAAACATGACAAATCAAGCCAGTTGTATCATTAACGATTTGATTAAGTGAGGGTTAAGAATACCATTCATTAGCAATATAATACAATGATAACTCCATTGAAACTGGAGCACGTTGAACAACATCTCATAGTGTTAAAGAAAGTTCAAAAACATTCCTGGATCTTTTCCCCCTGATCTAGAATCAAACCAAAGTCTAAATCTAAGGACCTCGTGATATAGTTATTTCAACTTCATGGAAAAACTGAACTTTTTGTGTATTTATCGGCCCACTCATACTGTTCTAATTATAACAAAAATCCTTTGTCACATACTTTAGCATGTGTTCTCCTTTATACACGTAGACATGCCTTTTTGTTTATACTTGAAATAATAAGTGTATAACTGATCTGTCACTGAGCTGTGGCCAACCACACATCCTGTTTCAGTGCATAGCAGCGGAAACAAGCTAGAATGTCTTCATTCACTGGCTGCATGAGCACAAATCAACACAAAGCCGGAAAGTGATTCACAGGTGAAAATTGAAACGTAAACCTGTGCGATCTGTCCAAATTAAAACGTGTTCCTCATCACACCAACGTCACTGTGAGTTCTTGCACAGACAAAAAACAGTGTTGATGTGAACTCATCTCTTTCTCACATGCTCTACTTGCCAAAAGCCTCGCCTGTTTATCACAGGACAAATAAAAAGGTCGATTTATCTCTCACATGCTGCGATCTGAGGATGATTGTGCAGCATGATGAAGCAGCACAGTGACAACAATGATCTCTTTTGACTGTATCGGCTGTCTCTACTTGGAGGAGGCTTATTTAAACGAAATGAATGAAACTGAGTCAAACCATATCAGCTTATTTTCCACTGGATGTCTGCTCTGACCTAGATGGACAAAATATTTCACTTATCAGAGCTTCATCACAGCAGAAAGAAACCGCAGCACGGAAATAATTAGCTGGAAATAACTTAGACTTTAAGATAAGACCATCAATTAAGGCCTTAATAATCCCACAGACAAACACTAGAGCCAGAGAGGAGTGCAAACCATAAAAGTTAACTACTAACAGTGATCTGCTGTAAGTAAACACTGTGAATCCACAGAAAACACATCCGTCTGCTCTGTGGAGTCAGTGGTGGTAGCTGGATGCTGATAGGTTGCATTAGGTTAAAAGGATCCTAATGTGCAATAGATCAGCACAAAGCATTATTTCAGGAAAACAACATCTATTATTAAAGCAGGGTGTCGAGCTAACAGGGAACAGACAGAGATCCTGACAGGGGTCGACTTGAGTCTCCAGTGCAGATCCCACAGGACAGGTTCAGATCTGAGGATCAACCAGGACCTCTGCTCCTCCAGCTTTGAACTCTTTCTAGGACATAGAGTATCTGTGGTGTGACTGAGAGCTCAACACGCTGCAACAAAAACCTCTTCACCAACTCAAATCTGGAGAATTTTTTGCTCAATATTGGCTGTTCAACCACAAATAAAAACTTTGATTTAAGTATCTAGTCCCGAACCGTCAGGGTTGTACAGAAATATCCAAGATGAAAACACATATATTCTAGCTTTACTGTATTTTGTTATGCACTTAATGTATATCAAATATTTATGAAGAATTGATTTTATAGGCTAACTTAGGCTGTATGGTGCAAAGTCATGTAGTTTGCTACTTACTCCATCACTCGTGCCAAGCTGCCCCCCCGATATCCTGTATTAAGCTGCAAGGGACAGATTGCACAAACACATAACGCATGTATACAATAAGCCTATGTTGTATTTGTGTAATGTTGTTGTGTATTCAATGCCTATTTTATCTTATTTATTGGAGTCCGAGTCTTTTCTTTTATTCTAACTACCTTTCTCCCACTGCTACTGAGTCAAATTGAATTTCCGCTACAAAGGGTCAACAAAGGTATATCATACTTTATCAAATGTTATCTTATCTTATCCCGTGGTAACACCACACACTAAACGTCACAACTTGTGTGTCCAGGCATGTAGAGCAGGTTTTAGCGTCCGCTGGAACCTTTTTTTTGTGACTGAATTGGAAGTGTTTCCTGATTTTGTCATGTTTTCTATATTTGCCTGAATTTTCTAACCTTGCTCATTTTGTTATGCTGGTTGTGTCTGTGATATGAAATTATTGGGTTGTGTGCTTTAGTTACATTGTGTTAAGCTCTGGCATTCTCATTGCTCATTGGATTTGACGTTGTCCACCAGGTCCAAGGTCGGACTTGTCTCTTTGGCCTGACTATAGACTTACACTGTCTTAACTTCACCCTCTGGCTACATTTCTTTGGCCACTTCCCCCTAAGGAAACAAAGTGATATATCACCCTCCCTAGACAATGACCCAGTATTGAGCCCTGTGCAGAAATTAGCCACAGTCCCTGGTGAACAAGCAGCAGTGGAGTCTCATCTTCATCACTGTAAAAGCCAAAAGACACCAGAAGGTGAAAGGAGAGCCCCCCTTCTGTCTGAGCAGTGGGTGTTTTTCTCACATTGACAATACTCAGCAGAGGGACACAGAGGGCTCTGTGTGTGTTTGACCTGAGAGCAGAGACGAGAGGTGGAGAAACACATGAATCACAGCAGCAGAGTGCAGCAGCCAGTGATGGAGGACATGTCAATGCATGAGATTGCCACCAAGCGAGGGTTTTTACTCACACCCAATAAATAACATCTCATAGTCGTTATAGAGTATGTGATGTTTCTTTAATAATGTCCAACATTAGTTCAATAACAGAGAGTTGCCCTCTCCACTCCCAGTTTGACATCACAAAACTAAAAAACTGTTTGCATGTTTTTCCTGGTCAGGACTATATCAGGTGAAGACACTTGCTTGAGTATCATGGATAAAATCAATCCCACACAGTGAAAGAGTTTCAGGTGTATTTCATGCTGATGTCTGAAAACCACACCTCTTTCCGAAACTTCCAGCCCATCTTTCTTGCTCCATCTTTTTACCATCTTATCAGTAAACGACACCACTTCCTCCGGTACTGTTTTTTTTTTTATACATCTTACTTTGAAATTTGTGAGGCATTAATGTCATTTTTGATGCTTTGCAGTGTCACTGACATGCTGCCCATGCGTCCTGCAGCTCTGTGGAGGATCTCCTCTGACTGCATTACACAGATAAAAACTTTTAGTTCCTGTTAGTGGTAACTGGTAACAAACAAATAAATTCCCTCCAAAGTCATTAATTTGTTTTACTTTTGTCTATGTTTACCTATGTACCTTCGTCTCCCAAAAAGGCAAGGACAATATAATACAATGACAGATCAAAGTAAAAGCTACTAGTTAATATTTTGTAAGAGGTTATACTTTTTATATGGCACAAGAAGTTTAAGATCAAAGTGGCTCTGTCTAAACAACACTATCTGTATTAAATCAGCTTACAGCCATTTGCGCCCGCTCGTCTGTGCAGTTAATGCCTGTGGAGTTAATGGCTGTATTATTAGAATTTAATTTGGCTCATAGAGTCCCACCACATTTTATTCCTTAAATAGTCTGAGGCAAACAACTTCGGCTCTAATCACCGATGGAAATAAATCTGAGGCAGGAGATCAACAATGGAGAATCCAAAGACTTTTGTACTTAAGGCATTAAAGCAGATGATTTTGGGATAATAAAGCATTAAGTAAATTACTGCTAAGGAATCCGACAAACTCTTTCTCTTAAAGCTGAAATATGAGTCTCAAACTCTCCTGTGATGAAACCATTTAAAAAGGGCGTAAATAAATGTACAAGCTAATGGTAAAAACTGCATTTTATGAAAGAGTGGAAACGCTGTTTATTTATAGCAACAAGTGATGTCATTGTAAAAATTCAGTGGTATATTGTGGAACATAAATCAGTTTTTTTTCCCACAAATTAAATAAATTAGATTAAGAGTGAATTGTGCAATGCACACTAAAGTGAAATGACATTTGGCCCAGAGGCATTTTTCTAATTCACATATAGCTTGTGTATCATGAATCATGTATCGCATCCCTGACAGTGTGAATAGTGTCAATTTCAACATTTCGGTAAAACTTCCTGCAACATTCCTGCAACGCCGAAGAATGTTCCCTATTTCTCAAAGCTGCGCGACCGTGTAGAAAGCATCATTTTGACACTGGATTCAGTGCGACTGACAAGATGGAACAACTGGCTCGTCTGGGGGCCACTAACCAACCTCTGACCCAGTGTGAGGGAGGAACAAAGTGAAATGGAGCATTCATAAGTAAAAATGCAGCTTTTATCAAACATTGAGACCAATATCTTTCGGTTTCTGAAGTTGCTTCAGGAGTGTTTAAAACTGTAGGTTTATCGTTGTGCTATTCTGACAGCTCTGTATTACTGGTGATTCTGCTCCTCATGATATTAATCTAATGCTTACATTCAGTGCAGGAAGCAATTATCTCAATGTAGCAAGAAAAACAAAAAGAGTATGTGGGTGGAGGTGGTGGATAGACGTGTAGCTTCCCACAGGAGACTGTAATTACAATTCAGGTACCTAACCCCTACAATAAAGAGTTAATTCACCATAACAATGATCTTTCCTGAAGCTTAAACCAACCGTAGCTGCCTTAGAGTGCCAGGATTTTCATAAAAAAATGAGTACAAAATGTTGTATGTGGACATAAATTTATGGCAAATGCTCTAATGTTGACAGAGCTACGAGCCTATTTCTCTATGATCAGCACGACTGTAAGAGAACATTTCAACAAGGCACAAGATAATAATAGATAATAAGATCATTCAAATCTCTAGCTCATTGGCCCCAGTCTTTACTCCTCCACCTCTTGCAAAACCTCAAGAGACCTCAGACTCAATGTTGATGTTTTGGCCGATGAGTTTTCTCAATTTATTTAGAGGAGTTTATTTCAGGGCTGATTCGACACAGCACAGCTTGGTTTGGTTTGTTGCTTCAAAGGTGACCCCAGTTCAACTTAGCAAATCTCCCCACAGAGTAGAGTTACATATAGTACAGTAACCTCACCGCAGTCAATGAGCGGGAGTGTGGCAGAGAAGATAAAATGATGCAATCCTTTCCTAATTCTAGAGACATTTACAGTGTTACAGCAGTCATGAAGGATAAAAGAACAACTGATAACAGGTTTCCAGCTGGTTTTCTGTGCTTTGGTTTGAACTTTGCAGATATTTAACATTAATTAAAAAGCCTTGAACACACTAGAGGAAAGAGAACGGAAAAAGCAAAATATGTCTCCTTTAATTACCTAAAAATTACAAATAAGTTAAGTCAAAGTGAACTTAAACAGTGGGGTTCTACAGTCGGTGTCACCAGCAGTGAAACAATAACCCTGTTCTGACAAGTTACACATAATGACAGCAGGTCAGTGTTTGTGTGTGTGTGTGTGTGTGTGTGTGTGTGTGTGTGTGTGTGTGTGTGTGTGTGTGTGTGTGTGTGTGTGTGTGTGTGTGTGTGTGTGTGTGAACCAGGTGCACACAGCTGTCAATCTGATCAGGGAACTTCAAAGCTGCAGTAAGTGGTACCAGTCAGAGGGGAGCTGCCTCCTCAGAGGCTGCACTTGCTGAAAAAGTGATCTCTAAACCCCCTGATACGAATGGATTTGCCCTGCAGCCAAACATAGAGCAATGCATCAGATACCCTGAAGCTATGCAATGCTCTCAGATATGACCTACAGATGAAATGACTCATTCCACATCCTCACACAAGGCTGATATTGTGTTAACGCTTTCACATGGGCATCACTGATCGGGCGTTTCGCTTTATGAAAACCAAGCTGTGCTGAAGAATGTTGGGAGAAGCTTTGATACTAAAAGTAGTCATGCTGCAGATGTTTGCCCATTTCAGGCCAACGGGACTGGGAGGAAAAATGTTGACAAAAGGTTGTTATTTCTTCTGTTCTGATAAGCCAAGACTAGACTGCTTCCTTCTTTTTACACTCCAAGCCGGAGTTAGACCCTACGCCTCTGCAACATAAAGTCCTGATACTAAGATATCATTCAATGAGGCAAATCTGCTGAGGATTTATCTTCCTGAGGCACATTATACAAACAATATTTTGCTGCTACTCTGGGAGAACACACAAAATGGCCCTGATGACAACAGCACAAAGGAGTGTGAGCTTTTTCTCCCAGTAACACCCCCCACCATGAATCTACCTTCTCCATCACTGGTTTGCTGTATTGACCCAAGTAATGGTGATAATGGATGTTATTCACATCAATAGGAAGATCAAACAGTAAAAGGAAACCTTTTATTTCTACAGTGCAGGCTCCCAAATGCACAGCTTCAATCCATTACATGGCTCTGCAGGGAGACACTGCAGCAAGATGGTGTTTCCATATAAACACTTTAGAAAAATGTGGCTTTTCTTCTGCTTTCATTGTTCAACATTCACAAAAACACAGACTAATCAGTAATGTGTGTTTACATTTCTGCTCCCATTGTTTTATGATGCATGTATAACTTTCCAAAGCACAAACTGGAGCTGTCCTTTGCCTGATCGTCTATAAACAGTAAAACTAGAGTCGAAGAAAAAGAACACACCATGTACACTGACAAATCCATCACACATACATGTTATCTTCCGATTTTATCAGCAAGTTACTCAGGAAATACCTTCCCCATGGTAATTTCACTCAGTAACCTGGTCATGACATAAGATAATGAACAGACTACTGTTACCAGTGTCTGGTATGACTGTACATACCACAGCAGTGGAGTTAGAGGGTGAGAAGGCTGCTGGCATTCACATGTTATTAATCATATGTCTGAAACTGCTGTTTCTTTCTCCATCACAACATGGTGCATGTACCATACTTTACTTTAGTTCTGCTTCAGTGCTTTTACACTTATTAATCAATGTTGGATGGTTCAAACATCACAATTCTTCTTTATTATTTTGTCACCAAACCGTTTTCATGTATATTTGTGATTAAGAGAGGTTGTGTGCATATATTAAATAATAGAAAATCATATTTTTTCTGTGCACTCTGTGAACCGTGTCAAAGACATATTTCCGCTGCTTTGCGGCTGATATTGAGGTTTACATTAATGCTAACATCTACTATTACAAAAGAGAACTGCGAAATATTACAGTAAGAAGTTCACAGTATTCTTCTAATCTTTTAGCAACAGGCTATAGGTTAAACATCCATGTCTTTTATTGAGGTATAAAACCACTGACGTTTAGGAGACATACTGAATACACAAGAGGAGACATCTCCAGAATTGTCCAAACAACAGCCACTGGGCACCCCCAACCAAATAAGGAGGGCTCATTGATGATTGATGATTGATGATGTTCTCCATCAAAAGTTGTACAGTAACCATACTGAACTCTTACTTTCATCACGTGTGTTACTGTTACCCTTTCAGTTCACTATTGACAGAAAGAGGTAAAATTGCCCAAGTTGCCATGTTTAAGAACAACCATGGTTATTCAAGATATATATTGTCAAAACTGTTATATTCATTGTCATTTACCTTAATATGTTCCACTGTATTATAATGTTAAACGGCACAGCACTAACATTCACTCCTGTTTCCTTTCCAGAATCACTGAGCATCTGGATAATGTTTCACTAACATTAACAACCGTTAATTCACCAAAACAATTTGAGACATCTCCAGATTGATGTTGCACTGTCAAGGGGCAGATCAGAAGCAGTGGTGGACTGCTCCTTTTCTCTGTGCTGTCCTCAGGAGGCTGTTGCATGGGAACACAAACACAGAGTGCTTGAACAGCTCAGGGCTTTATTTTAGGAGAAAGATAAGACACCATGTGCCGATGACAAACTTTCTCTGGACAAGGACCTGGTTTCAAGGCAGTCGTCATCACTTCCTTCATCTGTTCACAAAAACAATTTGAAGAAAAAGGTTTTTTATGCCAAAAGTTTACGAGTATGTTCTGCAATAATCTGCTAGAGGTGATATAGTTGGCTGCATATAAAGTGAGAGCAAAATTACTTTCAGTGATGGAAAAAAACATGTTAGAAAATCAAAGAAGAACAAAGTCCGCCAAACGCAGCCATTTAAAAAAAGAATGTCTAACCTGCTTCACAAACTAACAGCTGTTCATAGACTCCTATTGGAAATAAAACAGTCACGGTCCTCGTACTTGTGGCGGAAGAGAGTTCCGAAGTTAGGGACTTTCATTTCAGGCCGCTCTGTTGATCCTCGGCCAGATTGCCGGGCCTCATTTTCTGTGCTGGGGCCGAGACACAACAAGGACATTTATTGTCCGTGACCAGCTCACTTCTACTGAGGAGCAGCAGTTGTTGGAAGCAAGTCTCAGAGCCTCAGATGCAGCAGAAAGTGATGACCTTTAAGTCAGCAAGGTCTAATGAGGCTGCTCTTTGGCTCGGCTTGATTAGCTGATGTCACAGGAAATGAATGACATCTTTATCGAGGGTCACTACTACTGCTCGACAGCATGTCCGTCTTTCCTCCGATGTCATCCCAGGCTGGAGACAGAGTTTTGGCACAGACACAATCGCACTCATTTGCGCCCCAAGTGCATATGTATTCAAACAGAGCGTCTTTGCAGATCCGGCAAGGCGTGAGTGGGCGTTAACAAACATCATCAGATGCTTGAGAATATTTCACCACAAAGGCGTTTCCCACAGAAATCTGCCTAACACAGATTAGAACAGTTTACAATCCGTTAATTTACCAATAAATTGACATTTAAAGATTTCACTGGAAAAACTGATGGCCATTCTTTTTTGTAATTTCACAGACTAAATTATGAGTCCATTTATTGGATATCTTATAAAGACTGCTCAAAAGCTGTTGAAAAGATCTACACCTTTAACGGACATATCAATATATTTATATCACACTTTGAAATCTAGCCCAATGGAAACAGCTCCATTGAGAAAATAATGTCGAATTTATGAATGTGATAAATTATGTAATAAATCAAAAAGAATGGGAAAACTTGAGGCGATAAGAAAGCCAGAAAACCGGTGCTCCAGGAAGTGAACTTGATTAAGGTCAGAGAGTTGGATGAGATCATAGACAATGGTCAAGCTGAACCTAAACAGGAGATCAACACAATGCAGAGAGGTGAGTAAAGGAGGCTCGACAAAAAGGAACAAAGAAAGGTGAAGACATGGGGGAGAGGAGGGAAGTCCGGCTCAAAGAGAGGAAAGGTTGAGAGGGTACACACTGACCTGAGTCAGAGCAGACCGACCCAGGAGAAGTAAAGTGAAGCAGTGATGTGGAGAGCAGAGGTAGTGCGCCCTTCTCACCCACATAACACAATGTATAAATCCACACTGTCACACTCGCCTCTGATAATAAACAGCCCACATCTGCGCCTCAACGTGCATCCCACACAAAACAACTAATTTATTAGTCTCTCAGAGATGATTTACAGACATGGTCTGTTTAATAATAAACGAGATGACAAGATAACCGTGAACATTTCTTTTTGCAGCCACCGAGCACCTCGCACAGGGCACCTCAGTGTTTGTGTGTGAAAGAAACACGGTAGAGGTATTTACCAGGCAAGGCGCTGACAGAACTCAGAGAGACAGTTTCCTTCACTGTACAACTGCACCTCTGTGCATGACAGCGGCTGAAAATACACCCCTGCAAACTTCTCGAACTAACCAGCTTAGCCATGGAAATTAGCAAAGTACAGCCTCTCGTTATGGTCGTTTCATTCAGAGGGTTTTACAGTACGGATGCCCCAACAATCCTGGTGCCACAACGTGAAAGTACGTTTAAACTAAAAGAGATAGGATTGGAAATGGCACTTTCACTTCAAGAATACTTTACTAAAGCATAATATACTATATATTTCCAATTTGAGATACTAAACCACAACTTTCATCATACATTTTTCTTGCTTAAAAAAAGTTTCTTCCCTGTAAACTCTACTTTGTGTGAGATTAAATAAAGAGAACACACACACACAAAAGCAAACACAGCCAGGTACCAGCCTCTGTTGATTTTCTGAAAAAATAATGTAAGCAAGAGGAGCCTGTGCAGTGTCACATCTCTGCAGTTATATAGCAGCGGCACCTGGACCATCAGCACTGAGAGGATTTATGTGCAGCCAACAGTTGTCATCAACAGGCCGGCTGTTTGATTCCACGATGCCTCTTAAAAACTTGATGAAACCAGGCAAAGACTGTGAGACACATGAATCTTCCAATTGCCTATTTTCAAAATAAACCTTTGAATTCGTTTTCTGTGAGAGGGCGTCCATCTGCATCTAAGTGTGATGTTGCATTGGATAAAAGTTTGCAAAGACACCACTGACTCCCCATCAAGCACAGCCCAAAAACTGCAAAGCCCTATAGTTGCACCGGTTGGGTACTCACCTCTCCAGGTGTGAAAGAGGAGCAGGAGTCCGAGGAGCCGAGAGGCAATGTCCCAAACAGCCATGGTTGATGGTCGGTGCTGCAGCTGTCTGTGCTCGGGTGTGTGTGTGTGTGGAGAGAGTGTGTGAAGAGGGAGTCTGCCAGGGACTGAGAGAGAGAGAGAGAGAGAGAGAGAGAGAGAGAGAGAGAGAGAGAGAGAGAGAGAGAGAGAGAGAGAGAGAGAGAGAGAGAGAGAGAGAGAGAGAGAGGCAGATGAAGAGACAGGAGGTCTACACTGTAAAAAGTGACCATGTGTACAACTCATTATTACTGTGCAGTTGTTCTCAAATTCAATATATATTTCATTACCACATGACTCAGTTCCAGCACTTTCACGGCTTGTTTAGGCAGATTCTTTGTAAACACATTTAGGGATACGTTAGGGTTAACGTTAAGGTTAACACAATTAAAAAGCCTGAGTATATGTGAGTTATGTTGCAGGATACTTTTTACAGCGTGCAGAGGAGGAACCCAGTGAATGAGAGAGAGAGAGAGAGACAGAGAGCAGGAGGGCGGATGTCTGCAGCCACATACATACAGTTATTATGAGTATTACAGTCTCTCTGCTGTAACGCAACACATCTTCTCAGCAGGAGAATAATAAAAGTACGTTTCCTCAGCAGGAAGCCACGGCTGATGAAGTGTGGTTTAGTGTGATTGGCTGACAGGAAGCGTGGGTGTGAGTCTGGGGTGTGAAGGTGTGGCACCCTTGTTGGATAGGGCGGCTCCAGCTTGTATTACTTAGGACATATGGTGCATGCATCAGCTGTGTGGATGCACTGAGACTCCATGATCTCAGGACTCATGTCTGCTGTGATGTGTCGGGGGGGAGACAGCACCGTCATGATCACAGTTATCGACCATGTATTTAAACACACAACTCATCGCTGTTGACCCCCTGGGCAGCGCTACCAACAAAACACAGACTGTATATAAAAAGATACAGACAATGTACACAGTGTGCAAGGCATTACATGGAAAAAAAAAATATTGGTTATATGGCACATGGAAATGAAATTGTAATGAGGATTCATACCAGAGGTGGAGGAAGAACTAAGTATAAGTAAATGTCAATATACAAAAAGCAAAGTAAAAATATTAGATACAGAATTCAAATACAAAGCTTAGTGTTTATTTATATATAAGCACAAGTTTATATGGTCCAAAAGTCTGAGACCACTTGCCAAATCAGGTATTCTCTCATTGTCTTATAGTATGTCAGTAGATAATCTATCAATTAACGGTTACACAGATCATCTTTATCTACACACTCGTAAAAATGGGGATACGGCCCCCCCTTTGTGTGAGAGGCAAAGCTTAATATGGACATAAAAAGAGGAATTGAATCAGGCTGACTCCCAGAAAACATGTGAGAACACAGAGCTTGCCAGAAGAGATTATATCATCAATGTGACACTGACCTCCTCCGCTTTGGCTGCAGGAATACTGCACTGTTGACTCCCGTATTCAGTGTTTGCCAAACTGTAAGAAAGCACCCAACGGTACTGGACACGATGAAGACATGATCTCACAGAACTAAAGGTGGTTCCAGCTGTTTTGATTCAAGTCTGCCTTGTTTCAAAATGTTGTCTGCCCAGACTGACACAGACTGGATAGAGTTAAGATGAGTAAAACACTTTCAAGCTAATGGGTTAATGACATCGTGATTCCAATTCATGTAAAGCGAACAGATTTTTGAGGCTGATACAATATTGGTATTTAAAAGTTACAAAGTCGTGGCGGAGTGGTTCCAATTTTCTAGAAAGGGGGCGGAAGGATGTGTTTGGATTATTGATTCGAATCACACTGCTCAGTCTTCCGGGAAAGTCTTCTCCATGGTCCTGCATGGACAGGAAGCTCTAAGAAATGTTTGATTCAGGAGGAGCGAGGGGGTTTCCGTCCTAGCTGTGAATCAGTGGACCAACTCTTTACCCACGAAGTCAAACAGGTTTCCGGTGGGTGATAGACTGAGCCAAGGTTGGTCCTTGTTGCCAACCAGGGCGATGATGCTATTTTTAATTTGTATCTGCCTTTATATTATCCTATAATGAAAAATCATTCATGTTTACCAAACCATGGCAGCACATACACACACACACACACACCTGATGGCAGGGATTGTTGTTGAAGGGTCGTTACTCTTCAACTGAACCTTGGAGTTTGGCACAGCCAGGAACATCTGATCAGAACACCTCTGGGAGCAATGTACTGTATGCTAGAAACAATACAAGACTTCCTCATTCTCTGAACGGACGGTGATAAAACCTCTAAATGTTTGCGCCGTTAGAACAGTCAATTAATCGTAGCATTATTTGATCCCGTGTGAACAATCCCAGTCTAGTTGGCCACAGATCAAAGAAGAGCAGAAGGTGTCGTGTAAACTCTGAGACCCTCGACGTCTACCTTCTATGTCGGCCAAGTGGGCTGCCTCCTGGCACAGGACAGGAAGGATTCAGGCGATGATACTGGACTCTCTGATGTGATGGAGTCCACAGTGGAGACGGGGTCCGCTCGTAACAGCATCAGTGCTCCATCAAAGACCTCATGTGTTCCAGAGGCATGAAGCTGTCAAGTTGGTTTGGTTTAGGACTTTCAGACCTTCTGCCAGGGAGGTTATGTTTTCATCGGCAAGTTTGCACACAAAAAAACTGAATGCGTTTAAACAAAACTTGGTAGAAGGATACAGCACTGATAAGGGAAGACAGAAGCAGAGAGGGCGTTTTGTAACATGGTCTCTATTTTCCCACGGAATAAAGAAAATAAAGAAACTTGAAGCCAACTTTTTTAAATGCAAAGTAGTCTGACAAGAACGATGTGAAGGAGGAGGCGTGGGTGTTAACATTTTCTGGCCAGGTAATTGAACTGAGAGTGGTATCCATGTTCTCATTAATCTCCCAGCAAGAAAGCAGATAGGAGTTTTAATATAGATTAATTAATGACCGACACACCCATAGTCTCATTGCAGTTTCTTATTTTCAGGGTACTGCTGTGTCTAAATGTTCAAAGCAGGTGGACAGCAGAAATGAAACAGAGAGGAAGCAGGAGTGTGTGTCTGCTCGTAGTCGACGGATCCTGTAGTGTTCCCCAGATACACTATCACTGGTGCTCTGTTTTTCTCTCCCTCCTAAAGCCATCAGAGGGGATCTGTTGGTGGAGATACGAGCACTGTGGCTGTGTTTTGATGGAAATATGAGGCCAGTGCTGATAACACATGTGTGATGTTGGGTTGATTGGGTCACTACACATCCTCTCCTCCTGCAGATCACTGCTTTGTTTCTGCAGTGAAGGGAAACAATTGCAATTGTCTGATGTCTCACAATGCCGTTTACACACATTCTACTTAAATATGCATCACAGGCTTCTACAGTATTGATCTATAAACCATCAAGGATCCTATAGGTCAGAAAAGGCCTACTGGATTGTACTGTAGCCTGTGTAGATGTAAAGAAAGGTGTGAACTGCTGTGTTAATGCTTCCATTTCCTTTCCTTATGGTTTGAATCGATAGGAAAGAACGGGCTGTTCTCAAAACAGCTACATTGTTCTACCACTCAGGGTCTGTGACTGAGTCATAGGGGCCCTGTGAAATGGGTGTGGCACATTTGGAAATTGGGTACAGTAAATAAATAAACATATGGAAATTTGGTGAGACCAATTTTTTTTTTATAGCACTCTTAAATTCATGGTGGACAAATTGCAAGAATGTTCCCCTTTCACCCTCAATTTAATATGATACATCCTGGACAGGGCGTTGGGGAATATCAGGGGGCAATGGGTTTGGGAATGAGACCGAATGAGGAAAATAGAAGCAGGAAAAGCTCCGTGCCCTCCCCCACATAGTTCCCAGGGACTGCAAAGCCCTGAAGGATGTTATACGACCGTGTTTCTAACCTGATGACTGGAGATTAACCTCTATCATTAAACCAATAACCCATTCAAATGAATCCGGTTTAACAATTTTTCATCATAAATGAGAAGTTGCACACATACTGTGTAATTCATAAACAATTGCATTATTCTTTATGATTAGCTTTGTCTGTTCTGAGTCTGTCAGATTTGCTGGATAATCTTTTCATCTGATTTGTACAAAGATCTGTTTAATAAATTCCTGTTTTATGTTAATTTCTATTTAGAATGTCTAGAAAATGAACAGACAAGGTTTAGTTTATTTCTTATTTCTTACACGTCACAAACTGAAAATGTCAGGAGGAAAAACTCCAACCAAGATGTCAACTGCGAGATTTTAGGCGATGAGGGCCAACGCTAAAATTCTCATACAAGTTACACCAAGAGGTTCGATCAGAACTAATTTAATCTAACTCTCATCAAGATGGTGGATGAAACTTGGCCCCTTTAACAATCACGGATGCACTGACTCAAGTGTGGTTACTGTGTACCTCTGTGCGTGCCACTCCTCAGTGATTGATGATTACATACAACTTCTGTTTATCTCCCCAGTGCTCACAGCGTCGTGCTTATGGGCTAAGGAAAGCCTGAAGGAAGGAAACAGAGGAAAAGAAGTCATTCTTTCCGAGCCACTGAAGCCAGACTGGAGAGCAAGTTGTCGTCTGTCCGGCATGAGAGGCGGCTATTGTCCGAGCTGCTCTGGAGGATGTGGGGCTACTGAGCATACACTGGACTGGTATGGTGAGGGGGCTCCGAGGAAGAGTGGGAGAGCAATTTGAATTTCTGCTCAACTCCATCACAACAACTGGGATTGTGACAAAAGAGACACTGTGATAACTGTGCGAGCCAAGGCATGAACATTGCTTCTCCATGGTGATTATATGTAATAGGGGCATTAATCATAATAAATCAACCCTCCGACATGTGTCTTCAGTGTTTCAGCCTGGGAAGATTTTGATGTTAAAAAGAAGAGAAAGGAAAGATGAATAAAAAATTAGACTAATAAAGTCTAATGACCTCAGATTAATGAGACTTTCGATCTCTGTTTGGGGCGATTACAACCACAGGGAAATGAGAACACGCAAGACAATCTCAACTTGTGTCTTGTTTCAAGACTTTTCCATAAATTAGTGTCTGGGTCTTGAAATATGAGATAATAAAGAAATGATCTTCCTTAAATGTTCAGTGTGTAGAATTAAGTGACATCTAGTGGTGAGGTTTCAAATAGCAGCTGAATACCCCTCACCACTCCCTTCCCTTCCAAACATGATAGGGAACCTGTGGTTGCCTTCAGTTGTCATAAAAACTCAAAGCATTTTTAGTGTGTCCAGTCTGGGCGACTCCTTATCTAATACAGTATTTAAATATGTAGGGCCCATTCCAGGGTAAAGAAAACAACAATTCATTCAATTCAGACGAAACACACTAGTGAAAACATCACTGGGATTATTTTATATAAAATTTCTACCAAAAGTTCTCCTTCACCTCAATCTTACACATTGGTCATTTAAATATAAAGAAGATTTAATCGGGATTGTGAAATGGTAATTTCTGGGTCCAAAAGGGTTGGGTCATAACAGTACCTGCAGCCGCTGCAGGAGCACTAAGGCCTCTGTACTTTTTAATGATTGAAAGATCATATTTCAGCTACTAAAAATAAGCTCCTGACATTGGCAAATTGTAGCTTCATGGATGCAATCAGGTGCTTTATTTTACAGAAATGACTTGTCTATTAAACGGTAAGTTGTTGGTAAGTCTTTAGCTCACTCTCTACAATGCTGTCAAGAGATATCATTTGCAACCGTACGCCTTGAAAGATTAGGTTTATGTTTGACAGTGAACTGCTTCATTGCTATAGGATGTGGCAGCCTCAGAAATCTTAACACTGACTTTTCATGACCATTTGTTGTTTCTTTCCTGATGTTTAATGACCATTCCTGAGGAGAAGAGTTGTTAGGTGCTCTTTCCAGGGCTGTGTCTTCATAAATTTTGTCTGATGAAAGTCTGAGGAGCAAAAGGATTTTTGGGTTTTAACAGGACCTCTTTCGAAAGGATTTGAAAGACTAAATTGATAATCAATTGAAATATACATTTTACATTTATTGATAAGGCTGGTGATTGTTTGCTGCAGAATGATTCAATGATTGATCTATTGATTGAAAATCATCAGATTGATATCAAATAATAGTCAACAACCGCCCTATAAGTGACAAAACAAAGGATCCCACTGAGGTTATTTTTTGGCACAGAGACAGAATAATGACTCATGCAGCAGGAAGCTGCTTCTGCATCCTGCAAACTCATGGACATCCTGCAGATGTAGACAAGGTCCTGAGAAGACGACTCAAAGGACAGGAATGTCATGCTGAGGGACCTCCACACACTTAGTCATACCATTCATCTCTCTCTGAGGCACGTAAAACCATCATTGCCTCTTTTCCTGCAATGAGTCTTTTATCCCCGCTCAGTTTGGGTGTGACAGGGGCAAATGACAGTTGACAAACATTCTCTGAATACTGCATATTTCCAGCCCAGTGTTGATGATGCTGAAACCCAAAATGTATGTCCATGTTTGTGTCCATTATGTCATTCGAGATATGAAATTAACTTACAATATACAACCCTACCATGACAGTGTGGAAGCGACTTTCGGAGTTAGATGACAAGATCAATATCACTCTCACGTCTGTAGTGTAAATATGTGCCTACAGTCAGCACAGAGCATTACGATTTGAATGGGGGGAAATAGCCAATCTGGCTGTGTCCAGTTTCCCTTCACTAGAAAAAAAAGCTAAATGTTGAACGGATCGGATCGGGGGGATGAAGCACATGGCGAGGAAGGAAATAGTTTTGATATTGTTCACCATTGTAAAGCTTTTATGTTTCATTGTCACTGAAGCAGCTGAGGTTGTGGGACAGAATAGATCAAAACATGAGATTGTGTTAATGGCCAAGGGATGGGGAGACGGGAAAACCCTGAAAATGACTAGAGCAGTCGTTTTTACACACACACACGCACACACGCACACACACACAACACACAGACACACACATACACACAACCTAATTTAGAAGAGAAAGACAAACTGTAGATCCCCACTTTCCAATTTCACATGTACAGTATATGATAGCTTTTCATTGTTTGGGTATTCATTAGGGCCCGAGCACCTCCGGTGGGAGGCCCTATTGTTTTTCGAAGAATTTGTATTTCCCTTTTGGAGCTTTTTCAGGGCCTAGACATGCTCAAATTGTTATCCAAGTTTGCAGGGAATTCAAAACCCCAAAATGTAATTGTATTCTGGAATCATTTGAAATGGGCGTGGAAAAATGGCTCAACAGCGCCATCTAAGGAAAAGCCCCTCAGTTACCTTCACAAAATCGTCGCCCAGATGTATCATTACCAGACAAACAAAAAAAAGGTTGAGGTTGAATTGGAAAAAAGCAACAGGACTTTAGTGGCCATATTGGCCATTATCCACATTTTTACTTTGACAAACAAGTCGTAGGGCTTTCATCAGATCAACTTCAACTTCTGGGAATGTCATCTCAACAAGATGGAGATCTAAACTACATCGGTATGATTTCATCACCCAGTGTGACTGCGGCGTGGCATCAAAGTTTGATTACACGCCATCAAAACATGAGGTTCTGTATCTCTGACATATTTGGTCCAATCGAGTCCAAACTGGACATGTAAGACAAGAGTCCCGGCCTGATGACATCTACATAAAAATCACGACAACAGGAAATGTAATATAAAAGAACACTTCAAAGGATTCATCAAGAAAATCATTATTTGTTATCAGTTTGCTTTGATGTCACAGTGTCAGTGGTGTTGGATTCCTGTGATGCCATAGATGCAAAGGTGAAAGATTTATATGATCTGATGAGAGAAAAGAGAGTTTTTGACCTGAACACTGTATATAGTGAAAGGGATAGCACCACCAACGCAACTGCTGAAAAGAGGTAAGCCCTGTTCTGAAACTAAATTCGATTTTGATAAAATTTTCACTATTTGGTCTAACCACTCCCATCTTGTTATTATAATATTATTATTATTATAATTATTAACTGAAAACTGAGTGCATGTTTTTAATAAATCAATTGTTCTAAAAAAGAACATTTCCAAAAATAGTGGCATTGCCTGAAAATAGCATATTTCAATATATAAACTCCTTTCCTTTTAAAAAATATAAATCATTTTATTTTGTAGACTCACCGGAAACCGGAAATAGATGCTGAGGTTACTTGAGACGACCAAAACAAACATGGCGGCTGAGGTAATAACATCGAAGCGTATGTGTGTTTTTCTGCGTCTCTCTTGTTGACGCCGTTCGATTTTTACGGTTTAACACTTTTTTGAAACCGTATTTCTGAGCCGAGGAAACGCTTCCGGATCATTCGACGATCGGAGAGAAGAAAACTACATCGAGGAAATGAAACGGAAGTGTGCGTCTCTCGTTTGAAACAAAACATCCGCCTCTTGGAACGCGTGTGTATGTTGTGTGTGATGGACAGAACATGAACAAGAAGGCGTGTTGTGGTGAAACAAAGCGGGGGATGGCGGAGGGTTTCGGGTAACGCACCGGGACGAGCTGCCGGTCCGAACAAGATGTAACACCCGAGTGTCTCAGCTCGTACACAGACTTCACCGCGGAGACAAGCTGAGGGAGGGAGGACACCAGGGAGGACAGCATGGGGCTGGTGAACTTTGTCCTCTCCACGGTTGGAAAATGTCTGGACGCCGTGTGTCTCCTCCTGGACCTGAACTTCTTGGTGGTCCACACCGTTGTGCGGACCCTGCTGGCGGTGGTCACCTTCATCACCAGCCTGCCCACCCTCCTCCTCACCTCGGTGCTGGAGCTGGCCAACTTCCTGGTCTTCTGCCTGGTGTCCGCAGCGGAGGCGACCACCACCGTGGCCCAGGGCACCGTCACCATGCTGGGGGGCCTGCTGCTGGCCCTGGAGGGGCTGCTGGAGAGCCTGAAGATGGTGGGCTACCTGTCCATGCACGTCCTCCTCCGCGGGAAGGAGCACCTGTGTCGGGGGGTGCTCTCCATGCTGGAGGGCTGCGGCATCGCGGTGTCCCTGGTGGTCTACTTCACCAACACCGTGGTGAACTACGCGCTCATCGCCACGCAGAACGTGTACATGGCGGTGGCGGGGGTCTGGCACACGGTCTCCAGCCCCCTGCTGAAGGTGCTGGAGCTGACCCTGACCTCCTTGACCTTTCTGTACAGCAGCCTGGCTGGGACCTCGGCCTTCCTGTGGTCGCCCTGCCAGCTGCTGCTGGACTTCCTGGTTTCTCTGGTGCACATCTTCATCAGCATCTTCATCCTGAACATCTACGGCCTCGTGCTCACCGCCACCATCGCCCTGACGACCACGGTCTACCTGAACCCGCAGCTGACCCGACAGGCCGCCGCACAAACCGTGGATTACGTGAACTCTTTTCATGGTGTCCACCGCCTTGCTTCAGCCGCGCAGGGCCTCCCACATCTGCTGCGTGGTAACATGCGGCGCCTGCGGAGGATTCTCCATCACCTCTACCTGCTGGAGACACGACTCATGGAGCATTTGTCTCGACACTTCAGCCAAATAGGCCGGGCGCTGGACGGCAACCCTCAGGAGGAGCGGCGAGGCCCGCCAGACGGACGAGCCGGGGACGGAGCCCACCAGGAGATGCAGGATTTGGTCTTCCCCTCCTCCAGTACGGACAGACCCCTGAAGAAGGTGTCGTCTCCGGACAGAGGCGGCAAACCTCTGCCTGAGGACAATCTGCTGACTCTGCTGAAGGAGCAGGAGGACAGGAAGAAGTGTGTGATCTGTCAGGACTGCACCAAGACGGTGGTGCTGCTGCCGTGCCGACACCTGTGCCTGTGTAGAGAGTGTACCGACATCGTGCTGAGGCAACCCGTCTGGCAGCAGAAGTGTCCTCTGTGCCGCCGCTTCATCTTCAAAACTATGGACGTCTATCTATGAGGGACCAGGGGATCTAGAGGCTGCTGACAATCAGTATCTACACTTACAAGTTCTAACACCACTGAAATAATGTTGTATGACTTTTGTTTTACTGGGTTTCCTTATACATATGTTGATATTCTAAATGGAAAAAATAATTCTGTCAATAAATCCCATAAGCAAGACAATGAATCTTCGCAGACAGCTCGTACATATATTGTTTCTGATGTTAAAAAACACTTAACTCTGTGGTTTTTGGGGAATTGAGTAAAGGCAATACTTGTTAGTGGATCAATTTGTCAAGGGCTTAATTTGTTAATAGGGATTTACTGATAATAAAAAATTGAGACTATCCGCAGACATATCTCCTAAAATCTTGTTTCAGATCTGTGTGGTCAGTTCAGAGGAGAAATACTAAAGTAAAGATGCGAACAGGAAATTATATAATACTTACGCCCTCAGATGCTTTGGATGATAAAATGGCACAACAAAATAAAGACGAGGGTTGCAGTGTAATTATTTCCATGGTCAATTTGCTGATTATTTTCCAGATTAATCACGGAAATGTATGAAACATCAAAAAATTGTCAAAAACACAACTTTTCAGATCCCAAAGCAATGTCCTGAAAAACCTGTTTGTGGGATGTTGATTTATGCAAACAGTCATCAATAGTTTCCCACCACAAACATTGATTTGTAATTTTTTTTTTGTGAAGCTGAAATCAGCAAATATTTGGGGAAAAAACCGACAAAGTTAATCCACTAGCAACAAATCTGCAGCTTCATTGTATTTATGTTAAGTGATCAACTGATAAAACGTCGTGGCCTTGAAAGAGACTGAGAAATGTTGTTTTTTTTCTAAATTTAACGGGACTGTTTAACCACTATTTTCTTTCCTGCTACCTGTGCATTCAACTGTGGGATAATAAACTGGGTTTTGTACTTGTACTGATTGTCTGAAATATATTTAATTTTGTTGCTTTTCAAGTGTGAGCGCTTCCTGTAATCTGGACGTGCGTCACAGCTACAGTCTGTGTTTTGCCACTGTGATGAATCTGCTGAAAAATGATCCTGTGTCGCCGCGCTGGTCTCAGGTCTCGTAGCCACGGTAACCCATAAGTGCCCCCCCCCCCTCCCTGATGCTGAAATGTCTACCGCTGCTCCTGTCTTAAAAAATGTGCTTTAAATAGACCAAGCTGTGAATACAAACACATGCATTGAGTATACGAGTGATGACACACGCTGTATTTTAAACAGTATATTCAAATCAACTCCATGACTTTTTGTTGCAGTGGAATCTTTTACCATTTCACTATACTTGTGTAAATGTTTGCGCTGCATGGAGCCATGTAGTCAAAGTCATTTAGAATTGTTCAGTCAGTGACAGTAAAATTCAGCTTTATACGATTTAGATTCTATTGATAGAACTTATTCCAGTCCTGCATCAGAGGCCGGTTACAGTCATCACCCACACATGATCCATAAAAGCTTTCCTCTCTCCTCTTGTATAAAAGGACCATAAACTAATAAGCATTCACAATTTCATTTGTTTTCTCATCTGTAGCTGTTGAAGCTAACGTGTTGTCATTGATCGGTGTTTAAAGGGCGATGGTGCCACTTAATGTGTTATCATTGATGTCGGGTGGTGTGGAGTCAGATCTGTGGGACAAGGGCTGTTTATAACTTGCCCTCATTTGCTTTCTGAACAGTTTTTTAAATTTTTACATAATTTGTATGATTAGAAGAAATGTGATTTCTGCATTGTTTTTGTGACAGGAGCCATGTCATACATTTTACTGACATTATGTTTCTTTAGTTCCTTACTCAGATATCAATAATGAGAGTGACTGTTTGATGAGGTTGCCAAAGATTTGTCGGGACCAGACTGTAGTCAGATCTCTCTCAGGTATCCCTATAATGCTAATGTGCAGTATTTCCCTAACTAAAGATTGCAGTGGAGTGAAACCGCTCACATGACTATCATCTGCTGCTTCCTGCAGGAATGATGACACAGTGTGGGACGATGCGATTTGAAGAATGTAATTTGTGTGTTTTTTTTTAATGCTGTGGCTGCCACATAGTGAGAATTCATATGTTCATAATAAAACAACAGTCGAGACTGGTTCTTGTGACCTCTTTTACCAACTCAACACAACACACATGTTAATAGTGATTCAGTATCTATGATCCTTATCGTTAGAGGTTTATGGGGGGGCTGAACCAATTCCATGGTGACATTGGGCTTCACAAAAACACATGAGCAGAAAAACACTTAATTTCTTCATGTCATGGGTACAGAAAGTGTTCACCAGGAAGAACCTTTACTCTGAAGAAAGGAAACATGGCCTTTGTTATATTACACCAAATTTAGTTATACTAATTTTACAATGTCCACATAGACAGACAGCAGGACCACCTCTGGACCTTCATATGCAGATTACTACTACTGGAAAGAGTTGTGGGCGGAATAATGTTTATCTGAAAGCAGTGATAACTCAGCAGCTGATTTCAGAGAGAGTTCAACTCCCATGTCTTGTATCTGCAGAAGTAAAGGGGGATCTAGCGGAGCTGCAGTGTTAGAGGAGGAGAGGAGGCCCTGATGCACGAGGGACCACTTCCACAAACATACGACTATTCACCAGAGGCCTGTGATGCAGAGGCTCCGGTCCTGTTCCCAAAGTTTTCTCTAAAAATATCCCCAGATCCACATTGAACATCTGCAGAGATAAAAAGGATAGACTCAGATGTTGAGTTTCTGTGAACATGACACAAGCATTTTACTCCTCATCTTTATAACTCGGAGGTTTCTCTGTGATGTCCACAAACCAAACAAGCTGTTAGAGGGATCAGAAAACTAATCCAGAGGTTGTTAGTTGACGACCTGACCCATGAGCTCTGCCTCCGCTGTGTTTACGTGTTGGTTGTAAATGGCGGTTGTGTTAACAGAGGGGAGGAAGTTTAATGTTGGGGGGGGGGGCGGAGCCTGATACTCTGGGGGTTCGACCTCTTCCCTCTAACTCCGGGGGTCCCTGTTGGGAGCAGTGTGGGAAAATGTCAAACCCAAGTGCACTTTTGTCTGCCTCTCTCAGGATCTATCTTTTTCTGTTTATGATGACTCTCTCTATTACTGACTCTGGCTGCTGATTCTGCATCATCTCTGTATTGTTTGTTTTAAACTCTGCTTCTTTACGACTGGGAAAACTTCTTCAAAACCAGAAGGGGTTCGAGCCACAGAACAGTGATGCTAACGGAGGTCAAAGGTGACAGCCGGATCTTTCTCCTGGAACTTGGAAGCTTTGCAGGAACTCCCCCAAAAAATCCCTGGTCAGGGGGTTAGTACTTTAGCGGAGGGGCTTGCAGCGCTATATGTGATCATATTAAAGCCACCATTTATAATAACATGTCACATACATTTTTTATAAACCACTCTCGTACCGACATCATGGAGCCACAGGAGAAACCCTATGATGGATGGACAGAAAACAAAGTCCGAGTGTTTTTGCTGAGGAGGAAATTCAGACGTGAAGATTGTGAATCTCCAACGGCGCAGCATGACCCCTGACCTCCCTGTAAGGGGGCTCATAAATCACGAGTCTCACCCTAGACAGAGTACAGGAGGTTTTAGATGATGTTTCTATTTCTGATATATTGACAAGCCTGAAGTGACAGACTCCTCCGTCATGACGCAAAGACAAACAGAAGACACATAGATTGTAGACACAATCAGAGATCCACAAGAGGTAAAGAGGAAAAACGAAAGAGCTTGAGTGAATTAAATGTGAAGTCAGCCATTTGACGGTGAGATGAAGACACAGACGTTCAGCACGGACTCTACTGTGATGAAGAGGTTTGTTCTAATTAGCAGATTTCTACCACTGATAATCCTGATGGCTTTGAATAAACTCAGTGTGTGATTAATGGGCGTCACAGAGATTAAAGCTGCTGCAGGAAACTGGGTGATAGCCATCAGGTCACAGGAGTCGGGTTGGGTCCCCCCCGTAGTACTTGAACTTTAACCTTCAGCCTGAATGACACATGAAATGTGCCACTGTTTCCACACAAAGAGATTAGAACCAGAGCCGGGAGGCAATTTAAAAACTGTTCAGACAGATACTCTGGTTCAGCGTTTCATAACATTGAATCTAGCGTGATTTAATGTGGTTTTTCCTCACACTGATAAACAGACAAAAAGCCTGTAAGGTGAATGTGAAGATAAATATCTCTGAAGCGATCTAAATGAGCTACAATTACAAGATTTAGACGTGAGTGTGCTGCAGGAACTGCACAGTGAGGACATTGGGTCACACACTGCATTTCTGACCGTCTTGCTCAACAGAGACTGGAGGTCTTTCAACCCCCAGGCCAGAGAGTGATTAAATGCATTAATCATTACCGTACTCTTCTTCTCTCACCTCAAACTTTCAATCACTTAAACTTCTTTATTCTCTTATATCTGTATTGTCAATATCCCGATTAGCAGATACTTCTTTACAGTGACAGCTTTTTAGTAGTTCTGGTGGCACGACCTTCATCCCACTGCAGATTACATGTACTGACTCTTGACTTTTTATGATTTTTGTGCTCTTGTGTTTGACTGTTGTTTATGCTACTGAATGCCTTAATTTCCCTCGGGACAAATAAAGTATCCATCTGAATAGTGTTAGACCTCTCTGACTTGAATCTTCAATGGTGCAGCCTTTAGAAGTCACATGATGATTTAAATCATTGTAAAGAAGGGCTTTTTATTTGATTGTTGTATTTGAATAAACATGTAGGCAGCATCAAGGCAAAACCTTCACCCTGAAAATAATAGTTTGTTAGAAATGTTTAGGAGCATGGTATCACCAAGTATAGCACAAAAGAAAGGCTACTTCTTTGGATAACTGAAACAAGTAGAAGTTTGACTTTGTTCAGTTACTTTGTGCAGTAAAAAAAATGCTTGCATCCTGACCATCATCTCTAAACATCTGATTTCATCCTCCAAACACGAACTCTGCATTTTTTCTGTGAAGAATTCTTCTCGTTGATCTTACCTTACAAGGGAAAGTCAGGTCAAAGTAAACCTCGGTGGAATTTCCTCCTGATTGTTCCACAACAGTGTAACTGAGGTCCACTGTTTAATATTGGTTTCCTACAATGTCTCATTAGACATCGACTTTTACTTCAGTTGTTGATTTTAGCTTCTCGTCCAACACTAACACACGGAAGCTCTCGATTTCACTAGACATTATTATTTTTGGACGCTTGAGAACATCCTTTGAAAAACTGGACAACGGGAAGAACTGTAATGGAAAACAAATCTCCAAGGATTCATGTAAAAGTCTGCAACAGGTAATTCAAAGACATGTACTCAAAATTAATCAGTAGCTGTGCCAGGTTAGTCATATCATTCTGAAGATAATTAAAAACTCCATGATCTCTCTGCTGTACTTCTTTACGTTTTGAATTTATGCAAACATTTTGTCCAAGTGTCAACATATGACCACTAAGGCCTTGATTTATCCATTTATCATTGAAATATGCCACTACCTTTAATTAAGTGTTAATCTCCTGAGAGCAGGTTCTGGTTTCAAAATAAATCATCTGTTTTTCTAGCCTGTATATTCTGTAAAAGGAATGATGTGATCAGTAAATAATGTCTGGAATCCTAATGTACCATAAACATTCCTGTCTGATCTATTTATAGCATCCAGAGCTGGTGTTATACTCATCATAGAGGCACCTCAGGTCAGTGGATAGAAGCGGATATAGAAACGACACCAGTCCTGTCCAGATCATCTCAAACACAGAATGGAGATGCTCCTGCAGGGTCTTAGCTGTGAAATGCTGTGACAACACTGCCCCCTGCTGGATTACGCAGTAGCTGAAGAAAGTGACGTCAAGTCACAGAGGAAAATATGGTTGATAAGAGCAGATTTCTCTCATTGAGGACATGAATTTAGGTTTCTGATCTGAGAATTTTATTATCTGAAGGTTGATTCAGTTATTTGTTTTCCTTAATAATAATCTAATAAAAAATGTGTTCAGAATTTATATCCATCAGCACCTTTAAACCTCACTAACATGTTATGTCTTGCTTGTTTGATCCAAACTAAAAAATATATATTGTTTTCCCTCATAGTGATAGGGGTAGTCTAAATATTTCCAATAGAAATGTCCATTTTAGATTGAAAATCAAAACGGATCTTAAAAATAATATTAGACCTTCATGCAGGGACATAAAAAAGGTTTAGCGGCTTTTGGAGGCAAATAGTTCACATTTTAAAGTGCAAGGGTTTTATGATCTCATCATTTTCTTAAATCATTGATACTGCCCTGTCTCCTCTTTGTGCGTGAACATTCATCTGCATTATTTAATCCAGATGTCAAACTCTTGCCTCACTCTCCTCCACCCAAACAAACCCCCACCCAGCTCGTTCACAGAGCGACGTCAGCGTCTGCTCAGCCATTGGCTTAAATTTACAGGCTGTGAACTAATGGAAATAACTGATTAAAGCCAGAGGAGGATTGATTAACTCGCTGCTCCTCTCCTTCTGCCCTAGAGAGAAAAAGTTATGCGGTTATATTTAGAGTCTAATTATATGTCGGAGACTTTGGGAGTGAAGGGAAAATAATATTTCCTAATGTCTGAGGTACAGTGTGTTTGACAGTCATAGGGAGACCCCTGGGTTGTGGTTTTGTCAGTGTTTATTCTCTTAAATAAACAATCAGGCCTCAATAAAATGTCAGGAACAATGGCAGAGACTTTGCTCAATAAACTGGGAAACATAACATGTTCTTTTATATTTGAGAGACGGGCAGAGGGAGATGAGTTCTATTAGCTGCTCAGTGTTGAAACGTTTGAGTCAGTCACAGCATTTGGTGGAATCATCAGACGGAGGTAAACAGTGTGTACTCAGTGGAAAATGGATCTTTTCCAGGCTTTCTCATTAAAGAAGTTAACTCTGGTAGTGCTCTGCCTGTGAAAGTGAAACCCAAAGGATCTAGTTTTTTATTAATAAAAATCCAAAAGAAAAGTACATCAATCAGGCAGAGGTGGAAAGTATAAGTGTAGTTCCTCAAGTAATTTGCTCCACAATATTCATTTAGCAGCTGTGGCTAATTTAGTATTTTACATGAAAAAGAATCTTATACAATAAAGTGCATTGTTAACCATTAAACTATTGGTTGTAGACATTTTGGGCTTATGACTCCTCAAAAAAAGAGTCATAAGCGAAGCTACACGGTGTGATTTGAATAAGAAAGTTCAATGGCCAGATATAAAACCACCACAAAAACCCATATGAAGTTTTGGATGAATTTATTTATTTTCTTTTCTTTTCCTTTAAAGCAGAGAGATCAATATGGGGAGGGGTCAGCTCCAACTGGTGCCGGGCTCTGTGCACAGGGGAAAATGATGGTTAGTTAAGAGCTTCAATGCATTTGCCTCCTTTTAGTGAACATAATGAGGGAAATTGGGACTCACCTCATAAGTTCAGGTGTGGACCAGGAAGAGGAGGATGCTCTGCTGGGGGGTCCGGCTGGTCCCCCTAGTCAGGTCAGGTCTATCCCATCCAATGGCTCCTAACTTAGCTGGTGTTCCCTTCTTAAGAGGTTAGAAGCTCTGCTCTGACACCTTCATGGTAACAGCCACCACTGAGTTTGCACTGATTCCAGATTGAGCATACCTGACACCTGTGCCGGGGGGGGGGGACCCTCATGCACAGCTCACTGAACCAGACTCAAAACAAAAGAATGCAAACATGCAAAGTAAAAGTAAATGAAAGAAATCAAATATAACTTATATTTTTCATCTTTTCTGCTTCATGAATAATTTTGCGCCCTGGGATAATTCTAACAAATGCTGATGTCTAATGTCTATGTATTTAGTTTTAAGGATTATGATTCTTGTAACATCATCAACCCAGTCATGAGAAATAGGATGAGAATACATTGGATCAACCCAATTGGATAAGCGTCAATGTGCTGTAGATCTTTTTTGGGATTGGAACCTGAAAAAGATGTCGATAACCATTCGGCCAGAATTTCCAAGAAGCATTGTTGGTTGCCTGCGTTCTGGTTCAGGGTTACAAGGCCAATCAGGAGTAGACTTGCAGCCACTGTTTTTCTGACAGGTTGTCTGAACAGGCACTGACAACCTGATTGACTTCACCTGGAAACGTCTGTAGAGAAATTGACGATATCGACGTTGCACCTCCAAAATGTCCTGGTCGTGGTAATGGATACAAAAAGAGTAAACCTTTAAAACACTATTCTTCTGATCAGGGGCGTTTCTAGGATTGAAAGAAAGGGGGGGCTTAGCCCCTAAGGATGCTGAATGTTTGCGCGCGCAGCGCGCGCCAATTTATTTTGAGCTCATTTGGGGCTGCGGATATCCATTGTTTCAGACAGTTCATAGATTGGTTCAATCAGAAAGAGTGTGATTTTTTCTCTGTATCTTTGCTTGCATTCATTCAGTATGAGATAACAGAAGAGACAGAATTTCAGGGTCATTGTGAAATTTGACAACACAAATATGAACTTTTCTCAAATAGAGAGAAATAATTTTCAACTTCTGAGTTGTTTATTTGTAGCTAGCTTAGTGTAAACATAGCTCAGTACAATATTCCCTTTCATTTGCCTCAAGTAAACCTAAATTTAAGCAGGTAACAATCATTAACAACTACAGATAGCCACATTCTGTAACTACCTGTACTTACAATTTCACTCTGTGCATCATTTACTATGATCTAAACTCCGTGGCTGTAATCCTGCTGTCTTGATGAGAGACGTTACTTGGAGTGAGAAAGCCAGCGCAGCAGCGATGCAGACTCCCCAAGGTCCTAGTGCCCGGTCTTTTTTGTTAAGTATGATGAGAGGCTATTGGATTGTAATTTGATGGTGGAGAAAATATACAAACCAGAAAAGCACTCACATATGTAGCATGTGAGACTTATGAATAACTTGTCCATGTGTAAAACAATAGTTTAATTTTTTTTTTTTTTAATAAAAAAAAAAAAATTAGTAACGACGCCCCTGCTTCTGATCTACCTACTACTGATTTCTATTGTCTGGTATGAAAGATGCTTGATCCAGTACAGTCAGTAGATGGCGCTATAGTTCGAGGTGGACGTTTGCTCAAACCTCCAACAGACATCTCAACTTCCCTGAGGCCCGAAAATCTGATAACTGCATCAAATGACCTGGAAACTGTTTAGGAATCAGATAACATGAGTTACAGACTCTATAGATATTTTTGATAACGTGTAAATGCAGGAATATTTGGATTGTAATTTGATGGTGGAGAAAATATACAAACCAGAAACGCACTCACATATGTAGCATGTGAGACTTATGAATAACTTGTCCATGTGTAAAACAATAGTTTAATTTTTTTTTTTTTTAACTAAAAAAGAAAAATTAGTAACGACGCCCCTGCTTCTGATCTACCTACTACTGATATCTATTGTCTGGTATGAAAGATGCTTGATCCAGTACAGTCAGTAGATGGCGCTATAGTTCGAGGTGGACGTTTGCTCAAACCTCCAACAGACATCTCAACTTCCCTGAGGCCCGAAAATCTGATAACTGCATCAAATGACCTGGAAACTGTTTAGGAATCAGATAACATGAGTTACAGACTCTATAGATATTTTTGATAACGTGTAAATGCAGGAATATTTTTAAAGAGTAAGTTTTCACACAGTCTGAGTAATGGACACACACATTTCTCATTGTGCCGGTGAAACTGCAAGTTACATTTGTTTTTCCCGTTGTGTTTACACCAGAGCTGAGTATGTAGACAGCATGTCGACCACTAACCATCCAATTAGGCAAACCCATTGTGGCTGTGAGGGTTTCTTTCCTTCATTAGTTCTAGTTTCTTTCCCGAAATCTCTTTTCTTTCATTTCAGTCTCACTCTCTGAATAACATTTCATCTTCTCCTGTGTCCATGTAGGTTTACTCGGAATCCCTGAGTACAAACACATGTAGATCGAAGATTGAGTTAATTGACTCTGAATTGACAGTGTGAGTTTATGTGTGAGTATGAATGGTTAGATGAGTGGGTGGATGGATGGAAAATGGAAGGATGTATAGTTGGATAGATGGATAGATGGATATAGGGATGGATGGATGGGTGGATGGGGATAAATAATGGATAATGGATGATGGAAGGATGGATGGATGGATGGACAAATGGATAGATAATGGTGAATGGATGGATGGATGGCTATATTGACGGATTGATGGATGGATGGATGGAAGGATGGATATATTGAGAGATGGATGGATGGATGGATATATTGAGGGATGGAGGGATGGAGAGATGAGGGATGGAGGGACGGATTGATTGGGGGGTCCATGTTGCCTATGATTTATTCTGTGCTTTTACCTAAATGGGAGTGAAGAGTGTTTTTTTTTACTCTTGTGTGTTTTGTTATTTCCACCAAATGAAAATGAATAAACATCTGTCTAATAAAACTTCTGTTTAATATTACAGATGTGCACAGGCAGGTGTGGCTCCACAATCCTGTTTGAATTATTGAAACTCCTGACAAAATTGCTCTCCTCACATTTATCTCTCTTCTGTATTTAAGTGTAGCTGTGGCCAAAAACATCACTCGAGTGTGTTTTAAACTAAAATGATTTATTCATGTTTCATGTTGGCTGAGGAGGAACAACATGCATTATTAACATGAAGACTGTTTGAATCTGTGGCCTCGGGTTGGTTGGATAAGTCCCAACATCTGGTAGAAGAATCAAGTGTCTCAACCGTTTTAAAAGCTGCAACTGAAGAACAGACACTGAACAAACATCAGAGCTCAGTGTGAGCACCTCACACTTCACCAGGACGGTATGTGCCATCCAAAGAACATTGTCTGTCTTTACTTCATACACAAATACAGCTGTGGCACATCTCAGCCAATTCACTTGTCATTATCCAGAACATCTCAATTAGGAATCTTCTAAAAAAGGTTGTGATTCATTTCCCACAAAGGAAAGTGACTTTGTTTTGTTCTTAAGCACATCACACATATCATCCAAACACAGCAGAGTTCTTCCATTCGGAGTACACCAGGAAGCCGGTGAAGGTGCTGTCCGTCTTGGTGCTGGAGTAAAACCCGTTGTACTCTGACAGAGCCATCTGGACCCACACCTGGTCACCAGGGACGAGGTGGAGCAGGGAGCCGCCAGACAGTGACCCCGGTTTGGGCCAGTTTCCGTAATACTGAAAATAGGATGCCACCGTGTGTCCGTTCTTCATCAGGTCAAACTGCAGGCTGGCACGGTAAACTGTGGCGTGGACGCTGAAGTAATACACTCCAGGGACTTTGCAGGTGAAGCGTCCGGTCTCGGCGCTGTAGTCGCCTTGTTCATTCAGCAGGATCTTGTCAAAGCACAGAGCGTCGCCCACAGTGAGGGGGAGAGTGTGGCCCTCAGATAGTTTGGCACTGAAGGCTGATTTGGGGGCCACAGCGCACTCGCCCTGTTGGCCCCTCTCCCCCTTGTCCCCTAGGTTGCCTTGGTCTCCGGTCAGGCCTCGTGCTCCTGTCTCACCTGGAGAAAAAGAGGAGCACAGATGTGAACACCCAGAGACACACACACAGGCACACACACACACACACACACACACACACACACACACACACACACACACACACACACACACACACACACACACACACACACACACACAGTTCTGTCTCAATGCCTTCAGAGGACATTACATTGACCTACATTGTTTTCCTGAGCACTAACTCGAATCTTACCCATATAACTACTTGCTTAATCCGAACCCTTACCTTAACCTTGCCCTTAATATAGCCTTAGCCTAAAACTTAACTTAAACCTAAACCTACACCCAGCCTTAACCTTAACCTTAACTTACACATACACATACACATACACATACACATACACATACACATACACATACACATACACATACACATACACATACACATACACATACACATACACATACACATACACATACACATACACATACACATACACATACACATACACATACACATTCAAATACACATACACACCTACACCTACACCTACACCTTAACCTTAACCTTAACCTTAACCTTAACCTTAACCTTAACCTTAACCTTAACCTTAACCTTAACCTTAACCTTTACCTTAACCTTAACCTTAACCTTAACCTTAACCATACTTTCATCTTTATCTACATCAGGTGAATTTGCTTTTTGTTTCTCATAATGTGACTGTTATCCACACACACCTGAGTCTCCCCTGTCCCCTTTCTCTCCCCTCTCGGCGGGAGCAGCATCTCTCCCGTCCCTCCCATCTCTTCCTGGCTGACCAGCACTGCCATGAACTCCAGGAGAGCCCGGGATACCAGGGTGACCCGTGCACAGACTGGGTGGGATCTTGTTGTCCTCTAACTGGTCGGACCAGTGGACTTGTAGGACAAGGAGTGAGTGCAACAAGGATAACCACCCGAGTGAGGTCATTGCAGTGTCACAGCTGAGAGAGAAAAGATAAATATTTAAATATCTTACAACAGTGTATAACACAAGAGTTCGAACTGAACCACACACAACTGGATTACAGTGATCTGGTTAAACACAAGTCCTCCACAGATAGCAGCACTATAAACATCACGTCAAATCGAAGGTGGTCAAATTACAAACTGTGGGGGAGGCACATAGAAATTATGACACAGCAACATCTATGAACAGCTTGTGATTTCTTGTTCCAGTGAAATGGAATCTACCAAATGAATTTAAGGACTTTTTTCCTTCAGGCAGAGCTGACGATACTAAATCATGATGGACAACAACTAATTCACACAACTATTTAGAATAAGTTCAATCCTGCAGCATGATGTTCAGTAGAAAAGACTGCACACTGCGTTCAGTCCCGAAACTGTCTGCAAGTACTGATTTATCAAATGTAGTATCTATTGTTTGAGTAGTTAATTTGAACACATTTGATCTTGCACTTTATATTTTTTAAAAAGAATCAAATCAGGGTTTGTTGCCAAGTAGGAACCAGTTGGAATTTGCTGTGGTGTGTTCGTGCAAGTAAAAATATAAAAAATAGGAAAACAAGAAACAAAGTTCCATATACAAATATTATAAGAAGGGATTGTAGAATACTTATGACAAACTATGAATGTTCTGTTGTGTCTTCCAACTAAGTCTTCTCTTGTTTTGAGGGTAAAGTGTGGTCGCCATATTGCGCAACTGGACTGGTATTCTCCATTGGAGTATATTATATAAAGTGGAAAGAAGTAACCACTAATTTAGACCAGATGACGTAATAAATATGTCCTGCTCCACTCAGGTAGACAAAAATATGAGATTTAATGGTTTTTAATATGTTGAAATGATCCTAAGTGGAGGTTTTTAATGTTACAACAGACGCTGGAAGTTTGTTTTCATTAACTCTGTAAAAGGTTTTGGTTTCCATCAGTGATTCAGCTTCTGCAAATAAACGTCTCAGAGTCGGGACACTAAGAACAGCACGCTCTGTGTGAGTGAAGGCACGTGGAAGGAAGTGATGGAACGAAGGAGGGAAAATATGACCAGAGATAAAAGAATACAATTTGTCAAAGAGTCAAATCATCCATGATCCCAAACGCATTTATTGTAATGTGTCCAATTGTACATGGATGAAAATGAGAATTGTTTATCAAAATATACTTCAGTTGGTAACATACAAACTAATTAAGTTTGTTCAAGTAAAGTTCCACACAGACCTAATTGATCATTTTACAAACTATTACTATTCATGTAAATACCCTTGTACATTTCTAACATGTCATATGGGATGGTTTGGTGAATGAATGCAGATTTAGCCACATATAGTTGATCTGCAGACGAGGAAGGTAAAACTAATAGATCAAGATCACGATTACTCATATTTGTCCAATAAACCATTACCAGATGCTTCTCAAAAAAAAGTATGACAAGTTGCTGAATACCAGACGGTCGATTCATGGTCAGACCGTTTAAAAAGTTCATCCTCAGACTCTCCTCCCTCACTGTCTCCTTTTGTTTTCTGACTGTTTGAACACGAAGAAAGAAGCTCTAATCCTCAGTTGACCCGATGCAGACGAGCAGACAGTTATCAAATTACGTGGCTGCTACCGACCCAGTATAACGTCAAAGTATTTGCAGCACGCTTGTCTTTTCCTGTCGGAGTTTTAGTCAGGAAACACCAGCTTGTCTCTGTTGAGCTGTGTGTGTCAGAGCTTAGAGGACTTATAGACTCGTAGCACTGGGTTCCAGCTCTGTGACATTGTAATGAAAGCTGTCTGTCTGCGGGTCTCCTTATTGCAATCGAGAGTTTACAGTGCATCCACAACAGCTACAGTGGAGAAGAGGGGAGGGGGATAAAACTGATATAAAAGAGGGAACCAGCGAGAGAAAAAAGAAGGAGGGAGAGAGAGACTTGTATGTCAGGATTCCTGGCAGACAAGAGGAGAAGTACTGGGGAGTCTGAGCAGCTGCCTGTCTCCGTCACCCTCGATGATGAGGAACACACACTGAAGAATCCTCCTCTGAAGTTCACTGACATGTGAACATCAGTGTTTACTGAGCGACTCTACCCTCACTTAATACTGTGGGAGCAGATCATTGGCTTTGCTTTTCTGCATGTGAAAGTCTGTTAATGTCAACATATTGAATTCTTTCAAACACTTTATTTACCATTCTGTATTTTTTGGGGATATCCTGTTGTTTTTAGTTTAATAAACAGTTTGAAGAAGTATAAATTAAGCTTAATCCAAATCACTTGACTGTAGCCTATCAGTTGAAAGTCTGGTTAGGGTTAGGGTTAGGATGATCTTTGAACTTTAACAGACAGTTTCAAGATCAGATTTCTGAAAGATGTCAGCGAACAAACCCCAAACAGCCACATAAAAAAAGTTTGGCATCAAGCCTTCAGACCAGCTGGAGTTCTGAGATATTATCCACATTTACTGTAACTCATTATCAGGCTGTTAAAGGCAGAGCTGCTCCTTTATTTGAACCTGGTGTTGCTTAATAATACTCTTTCACAAATAATACTCTAACTAAGTACAATTTATACTTATTGCCAATACTTTATACTTTTATTCTACTATAAATCTGCTATATTTCAGATCAATGTTTGTACTTTTTAACTCCCCTACATTTATCTGACAGTTCAATTGCACAGTCAATATTTCTCAGGAGGAATTTTCTAGTTATATTGTTATCAACAGTTTTATTAACAAAATACACAATGCTGCTCTATGCTGGAAAATAAACACTTTTATCAAGACTAACCCTATAACTCAGGTCTGTAATGTTCAGCCTTCAGATGTTTCCCTTGACACTCACATACAGTAGACAGCTTGGATTCAATATTTAAGAAATAAAACCCAACTTACTGGCTGAAGTGATGAAGACTTTAAGAGCTGCTGAAGTACGTGAGTGCCGAGGAGAGTCCAGCTGAAGCTGATCCTCCCCACAAGAGCCTGGCTGAGGAAAAACTGAGAGGAAACGGTAAAGTAATGAAAGCCAATTAGAGCCTGGAGGAGGAACTAGGGTGGAGGAGAGAGAGCAGGGAGGACACACAGTGAAATATGGGATGGTAATCTACCACAAATTTAAGGGAAATATAACTAAATCAAAAAATGTGGCACAATCGGAAGGAAGGGAAGGGTTTGGTTTGGAAGGATGGGAGAAGTTTAGGGCAGGATGATAAATGTCTGAGAGATGATACAACGGTGTTTGAGGAAACTCTCTGAGACAGAGCCAGAGAGTTCAGAGGGCTGTGGTCAGAAAAGGACAAACGCCAAGACAATGACCTGCAGCTGAAAAAATGAGCTATAACCGTCTCTATTACTCAGAAACACCAATGCTGTAAAGAAAAAGGTGAAGAGAAGTAAATACAGACATCATGAGGCAAACAGGCGAACACAATCTGCATGACGAGTCTTCTCCACTCTGGGATTTTCATTATCTGCCTCCGAGATGAACCAGTTTGTCTGATCCAGATACCATCCTCTCCTTATCAGCCGTTTTACTCCAGCGAGACTCTCCGACAGTAATCCTCTTTTGATTGTAATCCCCTCAGTGGCAGTGTGAAGACGGTGGAGAAAAAAAGTCAAACTATCATTTTTGGCAGGAGAGCTGAGGCTGAACTGATAAAGCCGTGCAGCTGCCTTCAGTTCAGGCCAATGAAAAACTGTTTTGACAGTTGCCGTGCATCAGCAGAGACCCTGGAGGAACCAGCCCTGTGCCAAGGAAAGGAGATGTGAGAGGCCACGGTCCATCCAGTAAATCTCTGAGGGGGAAGAGAGAAAATAAACAGGAGTCTGCAATTAAAGGTTCAGAGCCATGAGCCAGTTTTATTAACCTAGAGTTCATTGGCGAGGGGCAGCATGTTATGGGAACAACTCAAAGATGTAAATAACTATTTGACCGTCATGAGCTGATGCTGAATGAAGAACATTAACCGAATGAAATGTTTCATGGAACACAAATGTACAAAGAGTGTTAAATATGTCAAAAACACTTGGAAATATATTTTCAAAATGAATAAACCGATGAATCAATGTTCACTCATTTAAAGGTGTCCATGGAGTCTGCACTGAAAACAGGGACCAGAAAAAACACATGGCTCCCATGTGCAGACCAGTGTAGCATTAGCTTAGCTTGAACACATGGTTAATGAGCATGTGATACAGTCGGCTAACATGGGGTTAACATATAGTTTGGATAGTAAGTATACTTCAGGACCCCATGAGGCTCAGTTTGCATGTGTCTCTTCGTCTGGGGGGAGTCATTATTTGTCACAGGTCCCTTCATCGTAGGATTTATCAGAGTATTTATGAGAAGTTTTATAGCACACAGGCCTCCTATCAAAAAACAGTGGTGTAATAGTTTAAACAAGTAAATCATAAGATGAATTCAGTCTTCGTGAGTTATTATAACATACTGAGACAATTAAAATGACATAATTACTTGTGAATAATGAATCACTACCCTTCACTTTTTCAAATGAAGCATGTTGGTGTTTGGTGTCCCAGTCTGAGAGCAAAGTGTGAAGCAGCTCGGATTCAACACATGTGTCTGCTTAGAGCTTCGACACTAAAAAACATTGTTTTTTACAGGGGTGTGATCGAGGGGGGTGGTGGTGAGGGGGTGAGCGGCTCTTTGAACCCAGAGGTGACTTTCCTTGGAGCTGGACTCCCCGGGCTGGTGTGAGGAGCAGGATCCTGCGGCGACAGCAGAGTTAAGACGTGGTTTTAATAAGCTGCGCCAGAATCAGCACATTCTGGTGCTGCTGTGCTGATTTCCTGTAAGAATCCATAAACTGCTGAATGGAGGGTTTACTGTTAATGTGGACCACTTGGTAAACGAGCAGAATGAGTTTATTGGTAAAGGGTAGTGGTAAAGTTATAACAAAAGAGCTATAAAAAAAAATGCTTGCTAGATAAAAGTTTAGGGTTGGGCGTGTTTCAGAAACTGTCAGAGTAAAAACAAAGACATGGTGGGAAAGTTTTGATCTCAAAAAATTTGAACACAGATTTGATGCTTCTTTAAAAAAGACTTGAGTGTAATGATCATCTGCTATTGGTGGGTGAGAAATCTGTTCAAAACTTTAAAATAACTTGTTACAGTTTACAGAGAAAACCGCTATGTGAATATTTGTAGGAAGATCATTCGCATCAGTTTCAAAAGTTCATTCTGGAAAAACATTCTCACCTCAAGGGCCGTTTAGTAGCTGATCTGGAGCTTTTGATCACATTGCACGTTCTTTGTGAGCAAATGGAGTTTTGTCCAAACCGAGTTTTGTCCAAACCTGGTCTCCACGCAAACTACAACTATGAAGATCATGTACGTTGAAAGCTTAAGAACAACACTTCATATGATGATGAAGACATGATTCAGTATTTTTAAAACACTTTAGGCATAATTCAAAACAACCTTTCTAACCTGGAGACCTTCATGTATATTTTCTAATATATTTCATATCTTTGCTGTTTGTCTTTTATATGTTCCTGCTTTGGGACAGATGATGCAAATTTGCTATATACAATGTTTCTGCATTTTCCGTCAGGTTAAATTTAAGACTTTTTAAGACCATAATAGATAGATCTAAGACATATGTCTAATATGACAGATATAAAGAAACATCCTAGTCACAGAATTACTCACACTTCCTCATAATTAAAGATAAGGTGAAGTCATTTAGTAGAGAATAACCCTTGGTATGTGATTTTGCATAGGAGTCAGTAGTCCCACATTCCAGCAGAGTACGAAGATATATCAGTTCCATGTTGGTCTTGTTTGTAGCTTTATTACAGCGTGAGAATATCATTATGAAAGAACCAGGGCGACATTATGAACTCTGCATGCCACCAAAACATTTGTATTTTGCTCCTAAAGCACAAATAGAGGTTGCACTAAACTAATATTAACAAAATTCCATATATATTTCACCGCATTAAGGACTAAAATTCACCTTATTCAATCTTAAGACTTTTTAAAAACTTTTTAAGACCCCATGGAAACCCTTAATACATCGCTAACATGTCTTGTGCATGGCCCCCCTTAAATAAACTACTAAACTAAATCTTTTTGCAACAAGTGGTGTTAATGTCTGCACTCAATGATTGAGTCAAGAAACGGAGAAGAGTAAAGGAGACATGTTTATTATTTAAACTATCACTTAAATAAAAAAGTGCATAGAAAATAAACATGATTAGAAACTTTTCTTTTTACACTTATGTACAACTTTGTTTCCTAATTATACATTCAACCAAGTAGTTTGTGGTTTATTTTCACTGTGGTGGTTTTCCTTCATTTCGTTGATGTGTATTGAAAGAACACTGTTAAAAACGGGAGGAAATATGACTGTTGAACTCATGAACACCGTTATTACAGAGAGCAGGAGGAGTATTGATAAGACAAAGGTATATTGAAGGCATAAGAAAGCAAGCCTGTCCACAATCCATGACCCATACATCCGCTCCCCCTGTGACACCACATCCCATCCTAGGCTGACAACTTCTATACACGAGAAACAAGTAGAAAATGACAAATACACACTCAGTATTTGTCCCACCTCTCCCAAACCTTGACTTGTAAAAGAACAATTCAGGGTGGATGTTGCACAAAATAAATAAATTAAAATGTTTTTAACATCAGCATTATGACTTTCTATAAAAACAGTACATGGTAAGTACAACCAAAGCTTCGGAGGAGAGAGAGGTGGTCCGGGAGACACAAGAGGCTTCCAAAAGAGACAACTGCAATTTTGGTGGAAATCTTTAAAGACTCCTGATCCGTCTCCACAAACCCCGCTCTTCATTTATACCACATCAAGTAAGTTGTCAAAACGTCCCTGTTAACACGCACAAAGAAAAAATATAACAGAAAAACATTCACTACAACAGCCAGGGGGGGGGGAACAAACAAACAAACAAACAAAGCAAAACAAAATAAAAACAAAAAATAGGCTGACCTCAAGAATTCACAACCACATTAATACAGGTACATTTCTCATCACATAAAAACCATTTGTGTTCCAGAGAAAGGAAAAAGGAAAGGAAAAACTGCAATGTCCCTTGCTGGTGCAGGAACGCTCACAGGCACAGCAAAACTGGTACTGGATATTAATATACAAAAGAATGATGCACGTTAGTTTCATCTGATAGTACTGTAACACAAAACCATTATAGAGTACATTGAAACATTGCTAATAACCTTTATAAATCTGCTGATTTGCTACTGTAACTAAGTTTGTCTGTCCATTCCATATATTGTATAATACAAGAAATTACTATGCACGTTTCTGTATATTATTGTCATGTATTTATACTATAATTACAGATAGTGACGGAGAAGGGCCACTGGTGTGGCGTGGTAAAAACAAAATCCAAAGAACCAACAGACACCATTTCCTTATTGTATATATGTTGTTTTGAAAAAGTGAAATACACAGACTTATTGTTCGCTAAACCCAGCGACCTTGAAAATGTAGAAGTGGATCTCGAGAAGCAAGTTGTAGACAGAGCCCTTGGCATCAGTAAATGTGTCGTCACCGATGCTAGCGTGAACTGTTGAGCTAACTCAGTAAGAACCTGTTGACGTACAGGCAGACGTGTCGCTGCTGTTCGTGTGTCGCTGTTTTTTATTCCCAGTACTGAAACGAAACTCCTGCTGCCCAGCGTGAGGTCCCATCTAAACACCATCCGTTATCTACCAGGGTGGTTAACGCAGGAACTGAAAACAAATGTGGCAGACAAAGTATCGACATCATCACAAGTCTGGTGATGTGGAGGAGGAACATACATTCATTGTTGACCTTAGCAGCAGAACCCAGCGAGCCCGGCGTGGCAGCAGCTGTTAAACCACAAGGCCGACCTGTCAGACAAGACCTGATCTTGGGCCCAAGCACAGCCGAGGTTTGCACAGGCTGAACCTTCAGGAAGGAACGGGCTGCTGGTGTGATCCCTGCCTTCACTTTGCTGCAAAAAACAAAAAAAAAGTCAAGTGCACTTCGCTAGAGCCTCAAACACCATGTTCAGTTCTAGGTTTAACTGAACTCAGGGGCCTCATGCACTATTTCTGCATCGCAGTTGCATTGTCTGTCTGGAGAAAGAGTTGAGGTTTCCTATGTGCCTGTGTCATGACTTCAGTGCAAACCAATCTGTGGGTCACTTTTTTGTTCACAACAACAGAGGGCAGTGTGGGGGAAACGGCCTTCAGGTGACAAAGTCAGAGTGAGAGGTGGGCAAGAATAATTTCATTAAAAAGGACAAAAACGGAAGTAGGCGACTTCATGACCAGTCGGTCGAAACAGTCTAATTTGATATTGGGTCCAGTACATGAAGGCATGCTCCTTCACAACTAAGGCAAACCCAGAGGACGCTAACCAATAGAAGATAAAGTGATTTCCAAATGCTGGTGAGTGGTCACCAAATAGACGGACTGGCTCAACACAGATATGCTGAATGACCTTGGTAGCTTAAAATAAAGGCACCTCTTTACTAGTGACTGCAGAGGGACAGAACACTTCAAACCGACAGGACTCAGGTTGGGTTTTTACACATGTGAACAGTTGGCTGCAAGTCTCCCGACCCACAGTTTATAAGCGACAAGAAGTCTGTAAAGTGGACTTGACTCTCGGTGTGATGTGGTGTGGAGACGATAAGGCTGGAGAGAGGAGATATCTGCTATGGATCAACAATCTGAACTCTCTCAAGTGCATATTAATAGTTGGTATGACTGCCACACTGCCAGCTAGAACTGGAACAATGGAAAATATAATCTGTCAGCTCCGACCGAACGGCCTGGGATAGATAAAGAGCTACTGGTGGACTGAACTCAAAACGGGACCAAGCCACAGACCAGCGTCAGTCTTTGGAATCAAAGAAAACATTCAGGCTACAAATTAAAAAAAATAAATCACAACAAAAACAACTTTGAAAAGGCAGTGGAATACAAAACATAGAGACCGAGCATTAGTGTTTGTGTAAACCTCTATTTCCTACAAAAATGGCAATAAAATAAATACGATTTTTAAAAAATATAAATACCATCATTAAGTGCTATTCACTAGTGAGTGCTTTTAAGTCTTTTTTCGTAGAAAAATATACATTATTTACATTTGTTGTTTTTTTTAAAAGCAAGCATGATACTTTCCTGCCCGCAATAAAAAGACAGATAATAGGCAAGACTTTAAAAGACTTTTACAAATAAAATCTTCTCCATGGTAACGGTTATCAAAACAGGCCAAGAAGAAAAGTGGTGAGAAAATTAAATTGTGATGTTTGGTTCTCTCTGCTGCTGTAATTTGGAACGTGATTCAAAATCTGAGCTTATATAATTACCAAAAAAAAACAACAAGTCTGATATCAACAACAGCATGCACAAACTGACAACACATCCGTCTGTATGGTTCCGTAAGATCCATGGCTGTTTGTAGTTCACACCTCGAAAAAAAAATTCAATTATAAATATTTCTACTAAAGCACATCAGTAGGGTTTTCCAGTCCCTTGGCTGTCAGTCCACCAGAATCTCTAGCTGCCTTGCTCTCTCAGGCCAGACGCTTCAATCCCAACAACATGTCTACATAGCTACCAAGCTGTCAGACTAAACGTTACTTTAAGTACACAGGATGATATCAACCTCAGATATCACCCCTTCACTCGAACTACCAAAAATAACCTTTTGTTTTTTTTCCAACCAATCTAAATTTCAATCCTCCTCGTTTTGCTCTGCTCCCTGTGGCCACAGCTCCTCCTAGTGTCGGTACAGCTTATTTCAGGCTGCTGAACACCAGCTGCTCCTATTTACACACCTATAAGCTTTTAGGGGAAAGGTTTCAGTAAAATTACAATGGCTCTGAAGGCATCAGGGCACATTTACACAGGGAGATGTGTACCAATATCACGCGACACTGTGACGCAAATAAAAAAAACAAATTCTAACAAAGTCTCTAATTTGTCTTTCTAGAAAAAATTACTTTTCCCAGTCCCTTTAACAAATTGCACTTTGGTGTAAAATGGAACCAAGTTATTTGATTTTTACTTTCCATGATCAAATCTCAGTATAAGTGGACGTGGCAATGTAAAGAAAAAAAGAACATGATGGGGTAACTTTATCATCGAAAGTTAATATTGTAATTTAATGTGAAGGCTCAACCGTTTCATACCTCACCTCTAAAGGTGAAACGTCCCGTGCCAAATGTAACTGAGACAAAAGGAGGCACAATATGTTGGAATTTCTGCAAATGGCCTTTAAACTAAAGTGGCTTTAGCTGCATATACGGTTCGACCCACAGCGGCTCTGTCTCTGCCGTGTTCTGCCAACACCAGCAGCAGAAACACGGACAGAGCTGTTGCACAGTTGGCAGCTGTGGTCCTACGTGGACCAAACTCAGAGTGCTAGTGCCACAACAAACCCCCAGCAGGGGGCGTCCTCAGAACATTGTGGCCTTGCTGCTCACCAGATCTTCAGTCCTCTTTTACTTGTTTAGATCAGTTGAGGAACTTGCGACACTTCTTTGCACTGCAGTTGCAGGGTAGCTTGTTGCTGGCGTCCTCGATGGGGAACTTGTAGTCATAGGTGAGCTCCTCTCCGCAGAATATGCGGCGAGAAGCAAAGATGACGATGTGTTTCTGGCCGTCCACGGTGATGACCCGAGAGTAGCAGTTCGGCTCACAGGAGTGGTTGATGAAGCGTGCGGCGTTGCCATGCACCGTCGCATCGACAACCTCGTAGTCATCGATCCGAAACATGTAACAGCCAATGCCCTTTGAGGAGAGAGAAGACAGAGGTTTTATCTTACTCGTTCGTTTTTCAGTAAAGTTCATCAAACAGCAGGCAAAACTGAAACCCCAAGTCCTCACCTTTCCGTCATAATATTTCTCCCTTTTGTCAGTGAGCACAGAGCGAATGACATTTCCAGAGTATTCGATGATCATCTCCCCTGCATCGATGGTTTTCTTGCAGAACAGACCACGGCCGTGAATGGGAGACCTGCAGAGGAGAGCGGCATATCACGAAAACACAAGTTAGGTCTCGATATATAGATGCAGGTATAATTCTAATCTCTTTATTTTATATCCTGGAGCTATTTGATCTACTTCTTATGAAACTATTCATCATCCTCAATGGTTATATGTGATGTTATGCCACTGATCTAACCTGTAGACTCCCACGGTTTCCCTGGATGTGGCCTTGAGCTGTTTGAATCTCAGCGTGAGTGGTAGCTCCATGGAGGCCCGTCTGCAACAGGAGCACGAATGAGCAACATTATGATGACAGTTTCTCTGCTAACTAATATGAAATCATCTTGACACAATGATTTGGACAATAAACTCAAGATTAAGTTCAGCGCTTGCTGTAACTGACCTAGCTGTCTTGAGCTGCCCTTCCTCATCATCGTCTTCGTGCGGCCTGTACTCAGGAGGCTGGCGGTGTTTTGAGGCCAAGAAATTGAACATGTCAAAGACAGACCTCCTGGAGGGTAGACAGGTGGAACAGACAAGCGGTCAGAAACACACAAGAGACAGGAGGTTGGAATGATCTCATTAAGGGAAGAAGTTTCCTTACAAAAGCCATTTTTTAACAATGTGCAGCAAATGTGGTGCATACAATCAACAATAGTACAGTGTGGATATAGAATCAGTAGAAGTTAAGCGGATCTATATTCGTAATAATGTTGCAAAAACCTTCATGCCTGAGATACAGACATACAGAATTTCTTTACAGACTCTGCTTAACAACTTGCTCTAACAATATCATATAGATCTGTTCCTGACCTGTGGTTGATCTCTGCACGAGCCGAGCCGTGGGGGTTGATGGGAGGTTCATCGGTTTCCTCTGGTTTGTGGAAGCGGAAGCGGTAGCTCCGACAGTGTCTGGAGCCATACAGCTGCTCCAGCAGGAAGACCACTGCCTCATGGACGACTCCCAGCATCCTCAGCCCATTCACACCTGTGACAAGAGGGGAGACAGACATTACAGTCTTCCATTTACGTGTGTTTGGAAAGCATCTTAGAAACCGTTTGAACAAAAACAACTTGTGTTTTATGTAGTGAGTGAGACACCTCACCTTCAAAAGAAAGCTCTTGGAGTCTTGCATTGGAGCGAGCTTCCTGCACTTTGTCAGTCAGAGATTTCCAAGCCTCTGTAGCGGGACAGACAGTCGGGAGATGACAGTTAGTGTTTTGCACCCAGTGTTTTGGCTATTCTGATCATATTAACGGAAAAGCAATCTAGACACACAAAATATAGTATATGTATGTACCATTAATGTGAATGATGTTATTATCACCTTGAATATTTGCTCTGTCTATCAATTAAAGCAGAAGGGAAGTTGAACTATTTACAGTATTTTGTGTTTCAGGGTGTAGGTTGTGATTTTCCAGAGTTTGTTTTCTCTCACCTTCGATACTCTCACAGCGGATGTGGAAGCCGTCCTCACTGCAGATTTCAAAGATAATGCCCTTCTTGGGTTTGCTGTCCAGGCCGGCGTCCCAGCTGTTCCCATCCTGGTCAGGGGGTGAAGCCACAGGAAGAGACACTGCCGCCCCTTCAGCTGCAGATGCTTTGTCTTTTCCCACAACTTTCCCCAGTAAAACAGAACCTTCAGATGTCTTCTTTTTACCAAAAACACTGGAAAAGAAGTGAGGATGTGTTAGAACTCTATTAAATTATTCATTTGAAAATGGGTGACTAATATTGAAACTACATACCCCTTGGTGGTTGCCTTATCTGCAGGTTTGCCGGTGTCCATTGGTTCAGGGGAGATCAGCTCTTTGGAACTGTTTGCAAAAAATACAGAAAGGTTCAAAATGGAAACATATTTATATTCTACATAAAGTACTAGAAATGGTAGATAATTGTCCTCCAAAATGTAACAGTGAATTGTAGATGCATATTTTTTATCTGAACCTAACTTAAAAACATAATTTTGCATAAAAATGATTCTCTTGAAGAAGCATCTGCTGAATCAAACCTGACTTTAAAATCCCCATTCTAAGATTCAGAAAGAACTATACTGTATTTTATCTCCATGCAGATGCTATTGTACTTTGAAGAATCTGTTTGAGGTAAAGTCACAGTATAATGACAGAGGGCTTTGAAGTCATTTAAAAAACTAACTTACTGTTTTAAAAGTCACCTTCATTATGCAGAACAACTTTCAAGAAGTTATTGCATAACAAAAACTGACCCAGCTCATAGTATTGACACATCTCAAACATCCAGGACAGTATGGCGGTCTCACCTTGGGTTTGATGGAAGTCGTCCTGCAGGGTTGCTGTGATGCTCCTCTGCCCGAGAGCCCTTGAGCTTCTTCCCGCTGCTTGAGTCTGAACTCTGTCTGCTCCTCTTGGATTTCTGTTTGCCCTTTTCTGTTCCTGAACCTGTTCTTGCTGTAGTCACGATTGTGTTGGAGTAAGAAAGTCTTTGTTCTGATGATTTGGCAATAGGAATGGTTCTGCTGCCCTGCGAGAGTGCAGAGGTTTGTGTCTGTGTCGTGAACACTCCGATAACACGCCCCTTGGCAGAGCTCAGGTGGGTGGCTGTGCAGGGGGTTAAAGTGACAGTGGTGGTTGGACAGGAGTCCGCACTCTGCACCCTGTTAACAGACCGATGCTGTAAGTGGATATTACCGCATTCGCTCTCTCCTTGCTGGCTGACAGCCATGCTGATGGTCTGCTGGGAGGGCAGAACGCAGATGCTACTGGCTATTGATGTCTGCACTGAAGAGCTAAGCTGTGACATCAGAGGAGCTCCCCCTGCTGATTGAAGGAGCATGGGCTGATCTGACAGGCCCAGGCCATGCGGACCTGCCTTAAACAGGAGACTGCTAATTGGTCCTGTGATCTCAGTGGAGCTAAGTACAGGGGTTGAGAGGGAGACTGATCCGGGTGCAAGAATACCAGCAGCACCACTAGAGGGCACAGACACGACACTCAACACTGACTGACTGGGGTTGAGACCAGAGACTGTGCAAGGCAGGAGATGTGTAGAGGAATCGTGACTCAGGATCCCAGGTTGAACAGTACCAGCAATCCTCTGCTGAATTAGAGTAGTGGGATCCAAGTACATTACCCCACCCGATTTTGGTCTCTTGATGATATTTGGAACCTTGCGCTGATGAGCAGAGAGGGTGGTTAACTCAACCAGGCCACCAGGTTGGCCAGAGATGCTTGCAGTGATCTGGGGGGAAGACAGGTTGATAAGGGTCATGTTAGAAGGTCCCACTTCCGAAGGGGCCAAAGTAGGCTGGCTACGGCAGCGGGCCAACTTTTTGCCTTTTCGTGGCTGAAGACGGGAGATGGGCCTCTTTCTGCCGTGAGCAGAGGCGAGTGCCATCTGTGCGGAAGTGAGGGAAGAGGGACTGGACACTTGGTCGTGGGGCTGAGTGGGCAACCCAATGAGAAGCCCTGAGGTGGTGCTGGGGATTCCAGTTTGGAAACCTGCCTGTGCGGCTCCAGTGAAGGTGTGAATATGAGTGGGGTGAGACATGGTGCCCAGGACTTTGCCACCGGCAGGAAATATTGGCTGGGCTGTGGATAAACCAGTATTCAACCCTGTGGTGAGAGTCATAGAGCTCAGCACTGCAGAGGAGCTGGTATCCATCACTCCTGTTGCACTAATCTTTTGGGTGACACCATTTGGGACAGTCTGAAGGACATAGAGGGGCTGGAACTGTTGATTGACAACAATGAGTTTGTCAGGGCCTGGTTTGATGAGTGCCGGACTGGAAACCTGAGTCTGGGATGGTCCTGGTCCAGGGACTGAACTCGGGCTGCCCTGTGCTGCAGTTGTTGCTGGTAGATACTTCTGACCCTGAAGAGGCAGGGAGGGAGAACTTGGCAAACCCGGAGTGCCACAACTCCTTGGAACGTCCTGGTTACCTGGAGGGTCAACGACCTGGCCAATAGCAGGACTGGGAATAAACTGCTCAGGAGTCATGTGACCTTCGGTGACAGTTGGAGCATCATGCTGATTCCCAGATGGTGACACATCTGACTCTGCTCTTTTCTTGTCCCCACTCTTTTCTGCACTGATGGTCTCTGGGTCAGAGGTCAAGCTGAGCATGGTGCGGTCTGAAGTATCTGAGATGAGACTTCCAGCAGTGTGGTTCTGACTGGTGCTGACAGACGGGCTGCGTGTGGTCAGGACAGAGAGATCAGAGGGCAGCTCCAGAGGAAGATATGGCTCCTCTACAGATATGGAGCTGTTCACGCTACTCTCCGCTACACCTCCACTCTCAGCACTGGGCAGCGGCTGGGAGAAGTCGTCAAACAGAATGTCTTTGCGCCGGTTGACATCCACCCCGACATAACCCTCGTCCATCAGCAGCTCCGAGGAGGACGGCTCAGACTGTTGACCCAGAGCCTGCATTGACATGGAGGGCGTGTTCAAAACGAACTCCATGATGTCTGAAGGCAAAATGTTCCCACAGTCGTCGCTATTGTTGTTATCGGAGTCTGATTTTAGAAGGTCTGTGCTAAGAGACAGTTGGGCCTCGAGAGGATCTTGACCCTGAGTCTGAGGCTGCGATTTGCCAGCGACTCCTAGAGGAAGACAATTCTCTTTCTGGTTCTTTCTTCCTTCTCGGGTGTTGCTACTCACTGCTCCTCCACTGTTGTCGGCCTCCTTGTTCGAGTCAAGAGAGTCGTGTTTCTCAGCGTGTCTTTCTCTGCCTTTCCTCTTAGGAGTGCTCTTAGGTGGGGTGGAAGAGGATGTGGTGGTAGCAGCTGTGGTGCTTGTGGTGCAGGTGCTCGTATCGCTCTCTGAGCCGTCGTCCACGCCATCAAGCTGCCCAATACGCTGCTTGCCTAATGTCCTGTTTAATAAAGCAAAGACAATATATCAAATTGTTATTGAAGATCATAGAATAAAATATAAATATATATATATCTTTGCTAAGAATTATACCAAAACAATAGTGTAGACTTACAGAGCACTCAGCATGTCCTCTTCAGCTTTTCCTTGAGCCCTCTGTTGTTGCTGCTCCTCATCTTTTAGAAAGCGCTGAAGCTGGGAGCCCCGTCCGAGACACTGGTCGATCCCTTCTATAGACGGAAGGCCCTCACCAGGGTTAATTACAGTTCGGGTGAAGTTGTAGTAGTAAGGGTCTTTACCCCTGTGTTTCATTGCGCTGTCTTCATCTTCTCCACTGTCCCCTGATGAAGAGGAGGTGCTGATATCATCTGCTCCATCTACCTGCCCCTCAGCTGACTTCTTACGGCCGCCGGTCCTCCTCTTAACCACAGGCCCGGTTCCATCACCGCCACCATAGAAGGCAAGATCTTCTTCACCATATGAGCGAACCCCATAGAAGGGTGTGAGGCCAAAAAACATGTTTGATCGTGCACGGGCACTGCGTCGAGGGTACCGCCGCTTGGCTGAGCTTGACCCATCACTGTCATCCTCATGATGTTTGTCATCCAGATCCCTGTCATGGTCATCATCCAGGCCGTCACCCTCATCGTCGTGGCCTTGAGCGAGGAGGCCGTGGTGGTCTCTGAGCTCACTGCGTGAGTGGTCCTTGTGCACGTCGTCGTCCTCTGTCTGAGTCTGAGTGTCCGATTCTGAGCTGTCACTGCTGCTCGCGGAGGGTGAGGAGAAGATAGTAGAGCCTGCAGAACAACGGGTCCCCTGGCCAGCAGGAGAAATGGTGGAAGTAGTGGTCGTGGAAGAGGAAGAAGAAGAAGAAATGCCACTAAAATTGCTGGTCCCATTAGGGTCAGTCTTGATATCACTCTTTAGTGGAGTTAAAATGGGGGATTTAACTGATTGCTTTTTCTCTCTGGAGGACAAAGTCAGCTGGTTGTTTGTTTGTTTCGAGTGAGACTGGGAAGATGTCTTCACTCCTTTCTCTGGAGCTAAACCAGCCTGCTGCTGCAGCTGCTGTAGGTCCAGAGTGGAGCTGCTCTTCTTCTCGGAGTAATTTTCTCTGCTCTTTAAGGAGAATCTGTCTGCTCCCTGGTTCTCATGCTTATCCCCATGCTGAGACTTCCCATGGACTTTACTGCTGTTTCCCAGCATTGGAGCTTTGCTATTGCTGCTGTTGTTGGAACTGGGGCTTGAAACATGTGTGTTGGAACCGGCTGTGGCTTTAGCATTGTTGTTGATGATGGGAATTTTGTTGCTGCTGTTGTTGTTTTGGAGAGTCTTGTCTATTTCACGGTCTTTGGAAACCTCTCTGCTGCCTGCCGTCTTAACTTTGGGGTGTTTGTCTTTGGCAGCTGAGGCTGCAGCTGGGGAGCCCAGCTGCATGGAGCCTCGCTTGACCACATCATCTTCCGCCGATGCCCTAGACGGCCACAGGGGCTTCATAACCGCTGCTGAGGCTGAACCCGAAGAGTAATCATTGGATTTCCTTGCACTGGACTTCTGAAATGAAGGCTGTGCGGATCCAGATTTCCCAACAGCAGAATCTTTATGGTGTGGAGCTAATGTTAGATTTCCAGTGCCACTACTACTCTCCTTCCCTGAGCTGGGCTTGTCCTTAGACTGGATAGTGTTGGAGGTGGGGGTCGAGCGGTGACGAGGCAACAAACTGAGGCTTGCAGAAACATCCTGGTCTTTGCCTCCGTGTTTCCCTTGCTTGTCCATCTGCTTGGTGCTGCCCCCTCTCTGGTGACCTGTGAGAACAGCAGTGCCCACAGGAGGGGAGGACTGGCCTGAACCTGCAGGTGCCAGTCTCGGGCTCTTACTCTCACCTCCAGCTTGTTTGGACTGAGTGCCAGGGTTACTGTCTTTCCCTGAGCCAGAATCTTTGTTTCTCTCTGTGCTTCTGTAACTGGAGTCTCTAGACGGAGGTCGACCCTTGTCAGAGTCTCTACTAGAGGGTCTGTCTTTAACTTGGCCTGAGTCTTTTCCTGTTTCTCTGCTGTATTGTCTAGGTTTATCTGAGTCCCTAAACCCTGAATCTCTATTGAGTGACTTTGCTTTGTCCACATCTTTATAGCTGGAATCTCTAGAGGATGATTTGCTCTTATCTGTTTCTCTATTGCTTGACTCTCTGCTTGCCTGTCTCCCCTTCTCAAAGTCTCTGTTTACTTGTCTCCCCTTCTCTGAATCCCGACTGAGTGGTCTTCCCCTCTCAGATTCTTTTAGACCAGAGTCTTTACTCAGCGATCTCCTCTTCTCCGGCTCTTTGGCTGGTTGTTCGCCCTTGTCTTCTCTTTGCGCCAGCTCTCTTGACGATCTGTTCTTCTCAGAATCTTTAGAAGCTTGATCTCGACTTGAAATCCTCCCCTTGTCGGGATCTCTCAGCCCTTGTTCTCTGGTTTCTCGCAGCCTGTTTCTGTCTGCGGAGAAGGGTCTCCCTCTGTCATCATCTCTCTGGACTGGACTCTTTGCCGAGTCTTTACCGGGGTGTTTGTACTTTTCTGGGTCTCTGGCAGGAGAGGGGATGAGGGGAGGGGGAGAAGTAAGGGGTCGTGACAAAATCCGAGTTGGGGAGGTCACCCCTCTCTGTCTGTTCAGGTGGAAGGGAGGAGGAGAGAATGGAGGGGAGCTGTGTCGACGTGAGTCAATATTCCGCATGCCGGGGTTCACCAGGGAGTCTCCTACTGTCACAATCTCATGGCTTTGAGGCTGAGACGTACCTCCTACAAAATGAAAGAAGTAGAAGTTGAGATTACTCAGTGAAAAAGGCAGGCACCATTGACATTCCACTCAATGAAGTTGGAATGATAAATTGTATTCAAAAATGTCTAGTCATACCTGGGGAGGGCATTGGCCTGGGGCCTAGTGAGCGCTGACAAGGGGGGTAGCTGGGATGTCGATTCCTGGAGTAAACCCTGAGCTTGGGGGAGTTTGTGGGGGAAAGGGTGTCGGAACGCCTCGGGGACTCAAATGGATCAGGAAAGTCTGAATGTGAAAACAGTTACACATTTAAGTTCCATACATCCTAGTCCCAAATATAGTACAGACTGAAAACTGCACTAGTCTACAGGTTACCTGTTATGGAAGGTGGGCTGTGTGCTATTGTACGATTCTCTTCGAAAGCCATCATGTTCTTCAGGTCAGTTTCTATCACTGGAGGACGACAAACTAGGATCCTACAGGTGTACACACAGCGCTTCCGAGCATCTAAAGTACTCCAGTATACCCTTGAACACCTGTAGAAATGGAAATAAATTAACTTAATTGGCAATCAAATTTCCTCCTGCAGTTGGATGTACTTTACTTGTAGAGACAGTAGTAATGATGGCACTTAGCAATAGAAGACTTGCAGATAAATGAAAAGGAGAAAGAAAAGCACTCACTGGTATCCTACGGGGAAGAGTTTGCGTTTGCAGTCTGAGAGTTCGGTCAGTATCCCCAAACAATCGATGGTCATGGAGCCTGTAATGATGAGGTTTGAATCAGCATTGAAGAGGACTCTGACAGTAAGACAAGGAAATGGTGCAACAACATCGACAAAAAATTAGCAGCAGTCGACCTACCTATCATCATGTGGACATTTTCAGGCTCCAGTCCTGCAAGCCACTTCCTTCTGAGACTGATTCCCTCCAGGTCCACCAGGACCCTGCGGGTTACCTCAAACCCAGACACCACCTGGAGGAAAAATACACAAACATAGGATAGGTGAGTAGAAAATAAAGAATAGTAAGTCACATTTTCGACCCTGAAGTAAATACACATGATTTTGCAACCAATTTTTAAAGTGTCTGCTATCTAGATTCATGAATTAGTATTAAACTAAGTTATTATATCATAAATAATGATATTTCCTTACTTCTCCCTTGATGAGGTCCCTGTGCTTTGGACAATAGACCTTCTTGTCCTCCAGGAAGATGCAGTGGCATTGGCGGGCGCACATGAAGTGGTAGTTACTGGTGCATGAGGTGAGGCAGCAGCCAACGGTAGCCCCTGGCTTTTGACACTTCTCACAGTGCTAAATAGAAAGTATAAATGTATGAATAAGTCAAACTCACATAACAATAAATATACACTGAAAATCAAGTGTGGGAACTTGTGATGGACAAATTATCCCATCTTACCAGCTGTTTTCCCCTGAGAACAGCCATATGAACATTTTTCAGTGCGCCATCATCATCCTCAAACACCTCAGCAGACCACAGGGCACAGTTCACATGGGTCCACTCGTTCTGGCCGATGTACAACAGCCTGCCACCCTCCTAAAACAAACAGAGATGTTGAACATGACATAGATTGACCTTTGTGTGTGTTTGAGAGATTTTAGCTGGATATCTGACTCACATTAGTGTTCTCGTCTCCATATTTCAGACAAAGGACACACTGCCTATTATCAATAACACCCGGTGGAGGAGGGAGCTCTGGGCTGTCTTCACGATCTAAGAGGGAAAGGTCATGTTAGAATTTGGGAATACACATAAAGTGACAAGATGTAAGAAACAGTGTTCATGCAAGTATTCATACACGTAATTGTTTATTGTCTTACCAGATAGGAGTGGAGGTGGTGGTGGTAGAGAGGGAGGGAGAGGAGGAGGGGAGGCTGGAGAATCGGGTTCACCTGGGGTCTTGGGACGGGGAGCTGGTATGATCTTTTTCATGAGGTGGGGGTGCTCAGCGCGGGAAAGCTCCTGTCTCTCCTGCCACTGGGCGTAGTTGTGATCCAGGGATGGAGGCAGCACAGCGTTCGGGAGGAGCCCATTGCTATGGAGTAATGACGAGCAGAGACAGGGACATTTCTATTATTACCAACATTGATTGGGTAAAATATGAAGTATTGATTGTTTTATGTCCGAAGCACTGACGTAAACTACTGAACTACCTAAGTTCAAATAACCACACACGTCACTATGTAGATTTACAACTTAACTGAAGACTAAGGACATGAAAAAGTCTCCAAGCACATAATTCTGGGTTAAGGGGAGCATACACTGGACATTTCCAGACTTCTGGTTTTCGTCACTTCTGTCCAGCATCTAATGTTTAACAAGTTTGTATTTGCATGCTTTTGTTAACTTCCTAAACCCCCTTAACAGGCATCCATCCAATGGATGGCCACAGGATCCACTGCGTGGATCACTGGTTTCCTGGACCGAGGCACTGATACATAACGCAACGGAGCAAACTGACAAGTAAACCACAATTAGACCACAAGTATGTATCAGAGAGCCTTCAAATGAAATTTGACACTCTTAGGGTTTGCCTCCCACAACGCCTTGAGGTGAAGCAGGGTAAACGGCCGAGGAGTGGTGATAGCTCGATTTAAGAGTGAGGGAATTAATGAGTGTGTAGTGCTTAATTTCAATAGGCTGAACAGTAAAACACACTATTCATATACTTTGTGAAAGGTTCCTGCTGCCATATAATGGCTATGACCTATTCTTTCTAATAATCTAGATAAACTTGACATCTTCGTGAACAGCATCAATTATTCATAATGACCATTTTATTATGAATCATTGATATAAAAGGCACCCATCAATATATAATATAATATATCTAACTGCAGCCGGGGGGAGTTGATTTCCTTGATCCATTACTCTCTAGTCAGTGCAGACTAAAAGAGATACTGACTACATCTTTCCACCAGATACTGTATTAATCACATCAATTAGCTTTCAGTCATCACTCACTCACATTCACCACTAAACTGTCCAGTGGGTTCATTAATCAAATAGACTGTGTAATCAGTTTCATTACTGCAGCTTTAAATCGTGACCTTTAATCACAGTCACTGTCCTGACTTAAGTATGACTGACCAGCATACAACTTTGCAGATTTTCACTCTTACGAAATCCTTATCTCTCTACTTGGCTCATGTTTCTTTCGGGTTGTTGTTTAAGTCAGCGCACACATTTTAGAAATATTAATTCAATGCTTTCTGGTTCCATCCTTTACCCTGATGATGATGCTGCAGCTTCTCCCAGAGAAACCACATCTTACTGTTCATTTCAATAATTACAGACCAACAGTTCCTGAAAACGGCAGTTCTTCTTTCAAGGGTCGTGGAACGTGATCATGTTACTAAAGTGCCCCAAAAAGTCTTCTGTGTAATTACCAACATAACTCGCAGCTCAAGTTTATAAAATAACAGGAGATCACACACGTCACAAAATTGAGAGCAATGCATCCTGGGAGACATCTTTAAGTATTAACTTTCAGATTCTTCATGTTAGTTTGAGCTTTCAGTCAGCACTGTTTCCTGACTGCGTGGATATCAAATTGTTCAATATGAAACAAAATTGTTAAACCAATCAGTAAGTACATAACTTGTCGAATGTAGAAAAACATTTTTGAATAATGACATCATAACTCTGTAAAAGTAATCGAGAAGCAACTGGTCATATAAATGATGGCTTACATAACTCTAATGAGTTAGTCAGAAGAGTTGGACACTGACCACTGAACACAAACGCTTGCATTGACTATGGTGGGATAGACACTCACTTGGCAGAGACTTTTTGCCTTTCCCAGAACCTGGACTCTTTCGCTTTGAACCATGGGAAGATCCGGTCCATTTGCTGAAAGAGAAAACATGCAATGAAGTTTGCACACTAAAGCATTCGCACAGACCATAATTAGGGGCAAGAATTCGAGTTAGCCATACTGTAGCTCCACAGAAGGGCCCTAGCTTGATACTGCCACACCTTGACTAAGATACTTCACCTATTCCTGCTTCAGGATTACACCAATCATAGGATAAAGAGTGATTTTTGTAATTATTAAAAACACAAGACGTGTTGGTGAATGTTTTTTGGAAGCCTGTATGTGTCAAAAATTATATTGCATCATATAACTTCATACAAACACAGAGCCTGAGGCCTGTGAGCTGCTCTACAATGTTGTGTTTTCATTGGTGCTGAGGGGACTGATTCAATCTATAGCAATGACATTAACATTGACAGGTACACAGACTACAGAGTGGATGAACCTGATTGATGTTACAAAAGCATGTGGTAGTGCATTCATGTAGAAGTGCGACAGCGAGCACACGGCAAATAGCTCTGCATACGTTGCACATATCTCAAAGTTAGGGATCTCATATGTTATTATGATAAGTGTAAAAAATGTTTGGTACATTACTAAAGCGTGACGGGACAATTTAGAATATGGTGGGCCGCCACAGTCTGGATAATTAATGAGACGTTCTTACCCGGATAAAGAAAGACTTGACCATGCTGTTTGCTTTCCTGCTCTCCGGCTGGCCACCGTCACCATTGAGGGCCGTTTGAATGATTCGCACGACGTCGTCACTAAACTCCAGCTGGGAGAGAAATGGAGAACGGACACACATATGGAGAGTAATTGTTAAAACAGTGAAGTGGCGACGGACACTGGGAAAGTCATTAACAAAACTATTCATCTCCCTGACAACAGATTCAGAAGAGACCAATAGTTAACTCTACAACTGTAACTGGTGTCATAGCTTCAGAGTTATGACTGTAATAGATACAAACTGCTCTGCGAGGTGAATAAGACCTCACTTTTCCAGACAACAGACTGATAACATAACATACCACTGAATTGTAGCGGCCTTGATCCATCTTTTTCTCAACATTGTCCAGGTCTGGAGGGGAGTCACTGGAAGGTGTGGAGGTGACTTCAGTCAGAACTGGAGGATCTGGGCCCTCGGGGGAACGACGGGACGGACGACTCTCCTCTGTCTCTGGATTCAGCTCCGGAGGCTTCACCGCCTGCCCCAAAGCCAAAGGGTTACACACTGAATATCACTATCCTGCTTATTAAGCTGCAATTGCTCATTCAGGTGTTCTGGAATCTCAAAGGAGGAAGCAACGGTGTGTATCTGACCTGTCTGTAGCGCAGCAGGTGTGTGGATGTACGAGAGTTGAGCAGTGCGGTGAGGACGTGGCGGATGCAGCCCTGAAGCTCCCTCTCCAGCGCCGTCCTCCACTCGGCCGGATGGCGCTCAGTACATTTGGTACAATTGTAGGCAACACTCTCTGGCAGCTTTGACAGTACCTCATACATTTCATCTGGGGGACAGTGGGAGATGACAGGTCATTATTGTGTGTTATTAAGTTTATCGTCTTTCAGCATATCATCAGCATGACAGCGCTCCCAGAGCAGCCTGTCAGTCATTTGCACAGACACTGACAGCTGACAAGACAAATAAAGAACAAGTGCTGCGGAATATTAAGTACGGAGCTCCAAGAGAGTAAACTTTTGTTTCAATACACATCTCTACCTGGCTTGTGTGGGGCCTACTGACCTGTCAGGTTTTCACACTTGGCATGAACCCAATGGTTACAACGACCACACTCCATCATCTTGCTGTCATAGTCGTCGTCATCATAGCACTTATCACAGAGTGGGCAGAAGTTCCCTGAGGGATAAAACAGTGACCGTTACATTCTGATTTAACAACTTCGCAAAGATTCAAATGTCCTTTTAAAAATGCCGCTTCAAAAAACAGAACAGATTCTTACAAAATTATTTTCCTTCTAACCCAGAAAAAAATCATCTCAGAGGGTAATTATGCTCACCTTTAGCAAATAGTTTGGCACAGTCATGACACATGGAGAAGTCATGTGACCATTGGGCATCCCAGGACTTCCCAGGTTTAGTGGCTCCACAACTCTTACAGCGCACACACTTGGTGCAAACCTGGAAGGAAAGAGCACACAAGCAAGACGCTGACTACATGACAAAAACTTGCGAGCAGTTGTTTAAAGAGCAGGGATGGCGTGAAAGTGACACTGTGAGAGGAGTAAAATGTTTTCATAGACACGGCCTGTGAGAGGCTCCCATGAATGTGAGTCGCGCAGTGGTGAGAAGCTGGAAAAATGTGTGAGCATGATGCTTAAGTTTGACTAACGTTTGTCAGTGGTTCAAACTGTGTTAGTTACACAAAGGTGAAAACGTAGAGGGTGTCTTAAGGAGGAGATGTGTGTGTGTGCGTGTGCGTGCGTGCGCGTGCGTCCATACCCAGACTCTCTTCTTCTTGGTGGGTCTGGTTGGATGGTTGGGACCCAGGCACTCCGGGTGATAACTGTTGCGGCACTTATCACACTCTAGCAGCTGCTGCTACAGTGACAGAAACAGAAAGTGTGATGATATTATTTAAAAATGAAAAGTGGCCACATTAAATTGTCCATGCTCAACAAACAACACAGATCTGTTCAGAATAATTGGCAACAAGTATGTGACCTGGTTCCAACATGTAATGGTATAATTCACTGTGTATGTAAGATGTCATGCATACATCTAACTACAGTGTAATGGAGGTAACTGAGTGGCACATTCATTGTGGGCTTCATGGATGAATGAACATCATAATTAAAAGGCATTACGATGCAGCTCCAGTTTGAGCTGTACTGAGCGAAGCGTGGCAGAGTTTATAGACAGCCACTTAAGTGGCAACTAGAGTCAAGCTTTTCCTGTGGGTTTGGGTCAACACAGTTAGGCCTCATCAAGGCTTAACAACATACAGTTAATGTGCTGCAGCCGGTATTTTCTATTCCAAACTACGAGCCATTAATAATGCAAAAAATAATACATTGGCAAGGTTAAAACATCTAGTGTGTAAGATTCAGGTGAACGGGATGTATTGGCAGAAATTGAATATAAAATAATCATAGTGATGTTTTCACTGGTGTGTTTCATCTAAATTGCTGACAGACCAATAACCAAATACAAGCTTCTTAACATGTAGCTACTGGACAAAACAATCCAAAAGACACATGATTGAGTTGTGTAGACCAAATATGTATGCATATATTTCTGACATAACAACCGTGCTAGACTAAGACCATGAGTTAAATAATAAAATCATGGAAGGAATCCAAGAAGCTGATTAAGTGCTGTCTGCTGGCACGCTTCTTTCTCAGGAAGATTCTTCAGCCTTTACACTCTGTCACTCTAAACTAAGCTTCTTTGTGAGCAGCTTTGAAATGAACAGAACTGAACTTAATGGCTTACTTTAGTTTTCTGGTGCTGGCGCCCACAGACCTGGCAGAATCGACATCTTCGACAACACCAGTTCTCAATCTGCTCCTTAAGAGGGCGCTCCGATTCCCCCAGGCAAAAGAGATGGAACGGTTCACAGCAAACCTGACAGAAGACAAACTAAGGACAAAGAGACAGAGAGAGAAAAAGCAGACAGGGGAAGGCAGCAGGGGAAACAGAAGAGATTGTTAGAAGGTTTTGTTATTATGCAGACAAATGAATAAAAAAAGTTTTAACAACAAAGACTGTTTTTTTACCTCAACATTCCCGCTGCTTGCACATAAGAAGCAGAGCACCCTGGGTGTGACCGGCACAGAGGTGAGCAGGCTGAGGCCACCTGCCTCCCACACCTTCTCCACATCATGGTCCGTCTTGAAATCCACTCTGATACGATGCACTCCGTCGCAGGGCGCTCTGGACTTCGTCTGGCCCCTAGTCGAGGGAGTGCTCAGCCAGTTTAAAGTACTGCTGCCGGGGGGTTTAGTTGTCAGCGGCTTCAGGTGATTATCGTACAGGAGAAGGGAGACACAGGGTTAATATTGTGAATTATAAGAGGCCGATGTAAAGAACCACCATTTTTAGAAATAAAAAAGTGACCTCTTCTTACCTTATCTTTTGGTCTCTGTTTGGGAGATGGAGGGACAGTGCGGGAAGTTGGCTTCTTCAACGGTTTTGATTCAACTATTAAACAGAGACAGGACATAACATTCATATTGTGATGGGTGCGACTTATATATCTCTATCATAACTTTTTTTTAAGAAAATCAGTGCAACAAGTTTTATTTTTTTTACCTGTATCTGAAATATTTGTAGCAGAGCTCTGCTGTTGCAATGATTGATGCTGGGGCTTCTTCTTGGACTCGTTCAGGGGAATCTTGGGTGAAGCCTCTTTTTTTGGAGGCGCCTGACTCGTAAGAGCCCGTTGTTGCTGGGATGCTTGATGAGACTGCGTAGACTGAGAGGGGGAATTCTGGGCTGAAGATGACGAGGAGGAAGAGGATGATGACGATGACGAAGAAGACGACAAGGAAGAGGAGGATGACGAGGAGAAGGATCCTGGTGTAGGCAGATGTGGTTTGTGTCCCTTCTTACTGGTGACACTGGCCGTGACGGAGAGCTGTTTGGACTCTGATGACGGGGCTGGAGATGGAGCCTGGGCTGTGCTGGGGGTCTGAGGTGAATCAGCAGGGGCAGGGGACGATGTGAAGGCGGGTGATGATTGCTTTGAGGATGGTTGCTGCCTTGACTTCTCCTCTCCCAGCTTTAGAGGAGGAGTTTCACTCTTTCTGCGAGGGGGCTCTTCCTTTGGTGGTGCAGGAGACGACTTAGGGGCAGACTCTGAGTTCAATCTTTTACCCGGATTGAGACCCTCTCTCCTCTCAGACAACCTGTACTTTTTCTTGTCCTTCTTGCTTTTGTCTTGCTTTTGAAGAAACATCTTTGAGGGCATCCACTGCAAATTCTGACACTTCCTCATCCTGTAGATAGTGAAAATTACAAAGTTCAACACGGCATTTCTTAACGATCTAATTAAAAAACTAATTTGTAATAAAATGATCTTCAATGGTCTCTTGAGATTGATAATAATCCTGCACAACAAAGGGCTCATCGTCTTACTTACTTGCAGCATTGCTTTTTAATGTTTCGTCCTCCAAACTTAGGCTTGTCGAGACAGTTAGTACAGATACCACAATCCTCTGGAACCTGGCAGCCTGAGCATTGGCCACAGCGTCGTGACCGACGTCCCTTCTTGGGAGGAGCTTCTTGAATGGACTTTTGACGTGTTTCTCTTGGCTTTAAGGGAGGGGATTGAGGCTCTGCCTCTTCAGAACCTGCTACTGATGACTTGTCTGTAAAAAGAGAAACATCATACATGCAATTTAACAAATGTAAACTAGGTGGCTTGTAAAAAAGAATGATACCGATTACATTCAAACTGGAACACTTTATTGTATAAATGTAAATATATAAAGCTCAGAATTAAACAAAATCTTCATTAAGCAAATACAAACCAGGGCTTTTATTAGTATCTCTCAGCTGTGTGAACAATACTCCAAAGCAACTTCTAGTTTTATATAATAGAAATTAAAATTATATTATTTTAATCATTGTTTCCATTATTAAGCCCCTACTCAGAATAAAGATATAAACTTAAACAGTTGAGACCAGATTAGTAATTTACAAGCCACAAGGTAATGAAAATAAAATTGGGTGTGCCTTACCATCATTCCCCATGGAAGATAGGATCTTCTCTCTCTCCTCCCAGGGCAAGGCACTAAGTGTGGGCATATCATCAGGGAACACTGCCCGATTACGGCCAAGAGCCACAGCTGCACGACGACATACATGTTTGATGCGTGGACCACGAACTGAGGTCTCTGACGAGTCGCTCTCCTGACCCTGCTCACAATCACACATCACCACAAAAGAGTGAAACAAATGTTTGAGGAGCTTCATCATAGGAAGTGAATACACAGACATGTGTACATGTTCAATAGAGAAGGCTGACATTTAAATACGTTGCTTATGTCCCTAGGATTTGAGATTTTATTGGTTGTCAATGCTTCACTGCAGCAAACAGAACTCTCATCTATGAACAATGTGCAATAATAAAGATGATGTGGTGACAGGGGAGTAGGGTTGGTTTGAGTTCAGCTGGAACAGTTGAAAATGTGCAGTGACTGCTTATAATCATTTAATCTTTAGATTAACAGCAGAAGAACAGACGAATATATTCTGTTCAGAAGACAATACTTTCAAAAGCAAAGCCAGTGCAGCGTTCTGCATAATGTATGAAGCAAACAGAATTCCCCTTATGTAACACCCTCTGTGGGACTTTCCTATTATCAAGTTTCAGTTTGAGTACAAACACAAATCCTATTTTTAACAAATGTTCATAGCAGCATGTCAGAGCCACTTGCTTGTGGCTATATAATGTGAATGAGAGAAACGGAGAAGAATTTAGGTGAGACATAGTAACATTGAAAGCAACACATGAACAGGAAAACTGACCTGGACCTTGGTCTGATCTGCAGGCTTCAGCTTAATCTTCTTCAAGTCAAAGAGCTGTGCTTTGGCCTTCTTCAGTAGTCCAACTACCCGCTTGTCACTCACAGGCTGTTTCTCTGCTTGGTCCAACACTGATCCAAGAGAGGAGACAGGAAGCTGTTGTCTGCCCAGCTGCCCTAGAGGGCTTGCAGTCTGCTGGTTAGGAGCACTTTGTTTCTCCTTTTCCTTTTCTGCATCCTCCGTTTCTTGTCCTTTCTCAGAGGGTCTACCTTTTTTAGGTAAGCGTCCTTTGGCGATGGACACAGGAACAGAGGAATGGGGCCCACGTACCTCTGAGGAGGCAGTGTCAGAAACCGTGTCAACTGAGGTCGATTTTTTTCTTCCTGGAGCCTTTTTCGTAGCAAGAGATATAAGAGCATCTTCTGAGTCCCTTCCATCCTTCCTCCCTTCCTTCTTATTCTCCTTCTCTCGGATTTTCTCTGAATCCCTTTCTTTCTCCTTAGGAGCAGGTTCCTGGGGAGCTGGTGAACTTTTTTCTTTACCCCCTTTACCAGCTCCTCGGCCTGTGTCCTGGGCACTGGAAGGAAAGATAGGGAAAAGTGGGGAAGAAGCAGCTGATTTAGTTGACAAAGGAGGTTGGTTTCCAGCAGCTCCCCTCCTGCTTTCAGGTGTCCCTTGTGAGGCCAGACTCAGGGATACGGTGGAGAAGGTGCTGAAGGAAGCAGGAGTTAAGGCACTAGTGGCTAGTGGACTTGCAGAGACCCCTGGCAATGAGCTGGGGTTACTACTTTTGACAGAGCCCATCAGCACAGACCTCTCAGAAGAGCCTTTCCTCATAGATATCTGGCCTCCAATTTGGCTGCTGCGTCTGGTCATGGAATGAGAAGGAGACCGCGGGCGGCCCCGTAGCGTTCCAGTGACAAGTCGTCTCCTGCGCCGCGAGATTCTGCTGGAGCCAGAGGATGACTGGTGTTGGGAGTGAGAGCCGGAGATGCTCCCAGAGGATGACTTCAGGGTAACAGACTCAAATATCCTTGAGTGGGCCTCACTGGGTGTAAAGCGAGGAGCGCGGAGCAATGGGCTGCGTTTCTGGAGTGGTGCATCAAAGCGGGATGAGGAGGGATGTTGGTGGTGGGTATGGCTGTGAAGAGGGGCAAATAGACGAGTTCCTGTTCCTGCTCCACTGCCTTGTGCAGGGAATGCCACTGGAGCAGCTCCCCCTGCTCCACTAACACTTTGGGGCAGCAGACCAACATCTTGAGCCGTGAGAGGGGGAGGACGGAAGTTGTCAAATACAGGCTTACGAATGAGGCCTTCCTTGGCATATTTAGCAGAGGAAAAGTACTGGTGTTCAGGGTGGGACAGGGACGTCCAACGGAAGGTGGGCTCCCTCAAAATTGAGCGGCTACGCTTGTCTGCCAAGCTGGACAGCACTGACGGGCCAGACAGAAAATGAGGCATCCAGGGGGACTGCGAGTGGTGTTCACTGATAGTAGCTGTGTTGGAGGAAGCTGACTGTAGAGGTTGTGGAGGGGTGAGGAGAGGTGGAGGTGGAGGTGAAGAAGAGGAGGAAGCTGTGGATGAAGCTTGCTGGGAATTTGCAAGTGTAGAGGAGGACATCAGCACTCCAGTTTGTGGACTGATGATCGGCTTTTTAGGCCCAGTCGTGAGAGTCTCTCTCACTCTCTGGCTGTGACCTCCCCGGCCAACTGCTGGTTCTCTCCGACCTCGCCGATTCCTCTCTGCCGACACATGCTCATGCTCAGGCTCTGGCTCAGAGGGAGGGGAGGGAGGCCGTGAACTGTGCAACAGGTTGCCCTCCCTCTCTCCTTGCGAGGACGGAGAACGATCCTCTGGCTCTGACAAAGCCTGTGTGGCCTCAGAAGCCTGGGAGTCACATGATGAGTCATCCAAGCTTGGGCTGCTGGATCTGGAAGACTCTGCAGAGGAGAGCTGGGAGGAATGCTGCGACACAGCACTCGAGCCACAAGATGCAGCGCTACTGCTAAATCGCCCATTGGTGGCATTGTTGGTGTTGTCGTTGTTGAGCAGACTGGCAGCAGTTGATGGAACCGTGGGGGTAGGGGCAGCAGGTGGAGGAGGGGGGAGGGAGTCATTTTGAGCGGAGGTACCAGTGCTAGTAACAGCCGGTGTAGAGACCAGGGCAGGAGACAGTGAGGAGGAGGTGGTGGAGGTGGAGGTGAGTGGGGCAGATGCAGAGACAGATGAGGGGGTGGTTTCTAACCGTGGCATCTTCACATGTGGTGGTGGCATTCCAAAGCCGCCCTCATCTTCAATGAAACGCTTTGGGGTTTTGATGATGCGAAGGGAAACAGTGCTGACCACAGGCATGATAAACTGTCTAATGTTCTTCAGTTGTGTCTTCCTGATGCCAGCTTCAATGACTCCTGTCCCACGGCCCCCGGTGGATACAGCTACTTTCTCCATTCGCTTCTGTGCTCCTTTCTTAGCTCGCTGCAGCAGCTGTTTAGCAATGGCTGCATCGGTGCGTTTAGAAGGGGGGACAATTCTGACAGGTTTTCTATGGCGAGGGCTTTTTCTGAGACCCACCGTCTTGCCTGGCTTGGAGGGAGACGGGGAAGCAGGTGGATTGGAAGAGTCCTGGTCCTCAGCTCCATCTACATTCCTCAGCATCAACTGCTGGGGAGTATGGGGTTCTGCACCTCTGGCCCTAAAGGCCTTGCTTTTCCCTTCCCCACCTTCAAAAGAGGTAGAAAGCTGTGCAGCAGCAGCAGCAGCAGCTGCTTCGGCCTCAGCTTTGAGCCGTTCAGCAGAGGGTGGTCGACCACGTCTGCGTCGGGGTACACCAGGCAAAGTCTTAAGCCGTGCCTTGAGAGGGGTGAGTTTAGTTGCTCTTAACTTCTTCATGTTGGTAACTTTGGATTCACCCCTCCCCCCTTTAGGCAGCCTTGCCTCACTGTCATGAGGCTGAGTAGAGCCAAGTGGCATCCTCTTGGCACCCTTTCTGTCCGTGTCCTCCTCTGTGTCCATGCCACACTCAGACCCAGCCTGCCTACTGTTATCCCCTGCTGCATGGCTGCCTGTACTCCAAGCTTTCTTGCTACTTGAAGATGGGGGTCGACCTCTTCTCTTTTCCCCGGTGCCAGGTGGCCTTCCGGGCAGCCTTTTTACCTTGTCAGCTGGCCTTTCTGGACCCTCATGTTTTGTCTGTGTGGGGGTGGGAAGTGAAGAAGGGGAAGGTAGACTTGTAGCAGCTTTCTGGGCTGTCAAGGCCCGTGGTGGTCGGCCTCTGGGCTTCTTTTCTTGTATGGGTGGGCCTTCTGATAAAAGAGAGCAAAACAAGGGACATTTAGGTGGCATGGAAGCATCAGATATAGACAACCTGCACAGGAAGAGGTATCTCAAGACATCTGCAAGGTCTCTGATAGGCCAGCAGGGAGTTACTTTACCTGAAGAGGTTGTTGAAGCACACTGTACTCTTGTCTGCTCGTCAACAATCCCAAATCCTCCAAATGCTTCTTCCTACAAGAAAAGGTGAAAAGCTATTAAATCCTTTGTGAACATACAATTTATGTAATGATAAAACACAGCATAGAAGCAATGGCTGGACAAAGGTGCAACATCGATCATGGTACATAATTGTCAGTTGGCCTAAATGTTCAACACTAATATCAGTTCAGAAGTAGGACTAAGATAAGAAATATAGCTTTGAGGATATGAAATGCTCAATCACTTTCGCTTGCTGGCTCTCGCTGTGCTTTCTTCTTCTTTGGTTTTCAGGGTGACATGTCTGCAGCCAGATAAGTCTTAAACCACAACTGAGATTGAATTGCTAACATCCAAATTTTACTGAGTGACTAACACATCGTGCCGCATTCCTGCTCCCCGAAGGAAATGTTATATTCTAAGGTGGTTGCTCATAGATGTACAGTCAGACAGAGAGCCCGGACAAGGACACAGACAAAACAAAGAGGCCTTAAAGAGAAAGTTCACCCAAAAATGAAAATTTCTGTTTTTTCCTGTTGTTTTATTCAGTCTGAGGAAGGACTCACCATTGACTTCAATAGTATTGGATTCTTCTGTAACACTGTTTACCCCTGAGACTCCAGACCTGTTTTGTGGACTCAAACACTTTACCCAACCCTCCATCGGCATAGTGGTGAGTAGATAATGAGTGTATTTTCATTTCTTGGTGAACTATCCCTTTAAGTCTATAGCTGTATGAGCAGCCCTGTGAGTTTAAAATGCTCATCAAACAGCTCCATCACACAAGATGTGTGGTGTGATGAAGTCTTGTGGTGCACAAGGCCATGTTGTTACCTTCCTATGGTGATATATCATTTACGCTGTAAGCGTTTCAGATTATCTCAGCTGGAGCTTATCACACTTAAAGGAGACACATTGTGCTTTTTCAATTTTTCTTTTTCATCTATTGAGGTTTAAAGTTTTGTGTATGTAAAAGATAAAAAAGCCCAAAGTCCACAGTAAAGTTGGCTCCTCCAAAGAAAACACACCTCGGTAGTCTAGCCAATACTTCTATAGCATCATGATGTCAGATGGTCCCAGTTTGCATAATGTATGACCTTAACAAAGCCAGTGAAAGGAAGAACAGAGGTGCACATTTTCCTACATATGCTGGAAGTGGTTGACCGGTCACTCCAATCAGAGCAGACTGAGCTCTATTGGGAGGGGCCCTTAAAGAGACATCGACTTCTTAAAAGCGGAATTATTTCTCTTTTTTCATCTCTTGGTCCATGACATAATAAACAAGTCTTCATTTATGCACAAAACACTGGGACGGATGATGCATCAAAAAGCATTTAAGAACCTGATATGGCAGATAAACCAGACTATAATGAATGATGCTGCAAGTTCTTGCACAACAAAAACAGACTATATTCTAGGAACAAATGCCAGCAGATATAATGCACCTCGCAATTGAGTGAGTGTTATTCCTCTACCTCAGTGGTTCCCAAACTTTTTACAGTCCCATACCCCTTCATACATTCAATCTCCAGCTACGTACCCCCATGTTATTTTTTAATGTTTGTTACTGCCGCCGCCCCCAAGAAATTGTGAGTGAATGTAATACACTGTAAAACCAGACTGAAAAACAATCCTCTCGTGCTCTCAGTCCAACTGAAATTAGCAGAAGATGATTAACATCTTGAGGATTCAGTGTGTGTCACTACTTCTTCCAATCAGTGTGTGTGTGTGTGTTTAAGAGTCGAGGTGAGTATGTCATTTCGTCATGTTTATTTATAGCAGCATGCAGGGATACAGTCGAGGTCTCGTTGGCCCAGTTTGTGGAGCAGCTGCTAACCAAGTGTGCGCACACAATTACATGAGAACTGATTTGCACCAGCCAAGAATTTCACACATCCTGATGTGTGCAACCAAAGTCTCCTTTATTTGTTAAAAATCACAACAACAGATAGTCAACAATGCTGTTTATCCTGGTAGGAAATATAAACCTGAGCATCCTCCACTCCTCATAGTGCAGCTGAGCATCCTTTTCCTCTTACATCCTCTCCTCTCTGAGGCAGCTTCTGCTCCTGGTTGGTGTTGTTGCAGAGCAGAGGGGGGCGGAGTACCAACACACGCCTCTGACTCGCTGCTATAGTGTGAGTTGCAGTCAATGACATCACAACACGCTTTAGTAGGGGAGAGTGCACAGAGCGGGCTGTGCAGGTTCATGCTGCACATGCACACTCGAACATGTTGTGCACACGCACCTCCCGATGCTGTCAGCCACACAAACACTTCACACATATAGAGAGAGGAGAAAAACCTGCGCATGAACTGCACAGTGAGATGTAAACAAGCGGAGCACAGGAGTGAGGTTTGCGGGGGAGGGGAGCACAGACGAAGCAAGCACGCAAAGCATAGCAAAGAAAGGAGGAGGTCTGTGGGAGGAGGGAGAGGAGGAGAGAAGAAAGAGACAAGGAAGCAGCATTTTGACCACATGTACCATCAACAACAGAAGGAGCGCGGCAGTCTCCCGGGAGCAGAGGATGAAAAGGGTTTGGTGTTTCAACATGCTCCTGCAGCCCCTTGCCAAATCCCAATCTAAACGGGCCTCCCACACACGACAAGGCAGCCCCTTCCTCCCCCTTGCTCCATGCCATGCTCCCTAACACATATTCAGTCACTCACTGCTCGCTCACTTGCTTCCCACCCACTGACTACTGAGCACTGAGCAGCAGCATGTGAAACACAAGGCTCACCATGAGCTCAATAGTAGGGCAGGCAAACGGAGGTACCATCAAGAAGTAAACAAACACTGTAGTAGACTAGCAAGGTGAGGGGAATGCTCTGCCTTTCCTTGCAACATGCAAGGGATCAAAAGTTGCTGAAAAGATCTGAGTTTCCCTTTTCTTTTTTTATCTTTTCTGCTTAAAGATTGTACAAGAACGTTTTTGAACACAACTGTTCTAGTTCTTCTCCTGCTGTCGCTCTCACCATGAGATCCTGAGCAGTTTGACTTCCTGCTGCTCTGTCACATCTTATGTAAATGATCAATACATAAATGACTGGATATGAAATCCAGAGATCAAAGAAAAGGAAACTGATCTGAATCATTGAGGCGACAGCATCATTAGTCTCGAGAGGTGCGGGGGACTGTCCCTGACAGCTATGAGGAGAACATAAGTTTGGTTTGAGGTAAACATCTCAAACTGAAAAGCAAAGGGGACTTTTACTGACAATCAAGACAGCGTTTATCAGAAATCAAACAGCAGCCGATAAGGGACCAGTTTCCTGGGCAGGCTATAAACCAGGTTTTATCTGCAGAAGTCATTTCTTAACAATGGATTCTCAGACTACTTTTAACATAGATTATATTTAACCACCTACATTAGTCTTCATTACTTAGAGTTAATGCACATAGCTTTAACTTGCAGGAGCTCCTAAAAGCTGTAAATAATCACAATAAGCCCATAACTTTTTGAAAGTGTATGAGCAGACACAACTAGAGCACACCTCTGCCAAGGCTAAATTGAAAATGTTGGATTTTTACTTCCATACAAATCCTCCTAATTTCCAAATGCTACGAAAACCTCCCCAACTAAATCGGAAGCCAAATTTAGCAGGTTCTTCCCTGGCACATGCCCCATCCCTCCTCCACGTACTTTTGCCCAATCCAACTGACAAATAGGGTTGGGCCAATGGACAACACCATTGTGTCCCTTTAGCCCAATCCAAACAACATCCGGACAGACCCTGCCACAAACACAAATGTACACACACATTGCAATTCCATTGTCCCTGCTATAATAGAGAAAAATATACTAATTACTTATCATTTATGACAAGTTGTTTCCTGCACAAGTTTGTTTTTGGCCTGATCCAGATCCAAGTCTTTTAAAGGTTCAGTGTGTAAAATGTGGGTGAAAGGGATCTATATGCTGGAAATTGAATATAACATAATCCTATGGATGTTTTAACTCATGTGTAATCATCTAAATTGTATGATTAGTTGTTTTCTTTACCTTAGAATGGGCCCTTTTACATTGGAAGTGGGTCCTCTCTACGTAGGACGCCATGTTTCTTACAGTAGACCAAAACTTGACAAAGTAAGTGAGGGGTATTCATCTGCAATATGCAACCTCACCACTAGATTTCACTACATCCTACACACTGAACCTTTAATATCGAGTCTGAACATAACAATTCTGTACTTCACATTATGACACCTACATTTTGATTAAAGTCTCAGTGTATCTGACACGTCGAAATAACAGAGCTGTAAACTAGTTCTTCCCAAATACCCTGTTTTTATGAGCTTATTCATCCACATACTCAGTAACATGCTTTAAAAAATATGTGTATGTAAGATGAGATGAATGAAAGTTCATCTTGGAGAACAGCGTCGTCAGCAGCGACGTGATACAAAACGCTAAGACGTCTCACTCTGTTAATTTCATTGGAATTAGAGAAACACACAGTTCACCCATGCTTGTAGAGTGGTTGTGGTCGTAGAGTGGTGGTTCTTCTCTCACAATTCTATCTTTGACAAGATAGTGGCTTGCAGAGATCACACAAACAGCCATGTTTCATTTAGAGCTGCCATCAAGTTAATTGTCTACAGATGATAAAACTGCTACCATTTGTATTTGAACACTGCGATGCTTAGCACCAGCTGAAGGTTTTCTACGCTACATTGCTAATGATAATGATGATTATTAGTGATTGTTGCTAATGATTATTAGTGTAGAAGCTTAGTAAACAAAGATCATCAATTGTGATGCTCCACTGTAAACACTCAGATTTAGTAGATACACCAAACCCTATTGAAAAATAAACAAACCTACAGACATGTGAAAACATTAGGAAGATAAAACAAATTCACTATGAAATTACTCGTATGGCCCCCAGTCAACCTCTCTCCTTCAAATATAATATTTACATTCATGAAATATTACATAGCAAAAAATGGCGTTGGGTACATTGGTAAATGGGAAGTTGGAAAAAGGCTCAATGTAGAAGTGTGTAGATAGACTTTCTACTGCTTATCAATACCAGCAAACTCAGTTTCCATTATACTTTCTTACCTATGTTAATTAGGTTTTGCACTATATTGCACCTAGTTAAGTTTATTCTGGAGGTCAAAAGAAATACAGTTAAGATTTGGAGTTAACAAGGGAAGAAAGGGGTGACACAGTCTTTTTTTGCGAGAGAACAAGTGTCTCATCTCATCTCCCTAACCACCCCACACACCCCAACACACTACTCCCCCACATATTTAAATAAATGCAAAATTAATATGAGCCAAAATGTATAAATCATCAAGATTTCAAACAAATCTTGCTAACAAATGCATTATAATCACAAGGACTAGGCAAAGTGAGAAACTTTAAGTCAGACGTTATCCATTTAAAGATAGAAAATCATCTGAATGAATAACGAGGAGGAAAAGAGTGGAAGGAGTTTGGATCAGACTGAGGGGAAGGATGTCAAATAAATGTTTAATTTGTCAGGTCAGGACCCTGTCAGTCACTGTGATGCTCTTATGAGGTTTTCCCTTTCCTACTACTCTGAGAAAAAAAACACACATATTCTTGACACATTCCAAGAAGCTTACATTTACTGTAGAGACACTGTGCATCATCCTTTCCTGGAATATAAATTGAAGATGATGAGTTCATACTCCTATATGGCCCTCTCATGAGATATCTCTTCAAACAGGCCAAAGAGGAATTCCAAGAATTGTGCCAACTTCTGCTATTAATTATACAAAGCAGCGAACATGAGTAATATGAAAGAATGTTTCAAATCTGCTCTGAGTCACTGCTTAAAACATCTTGTTTCCTCCACCAGAATGAATTACCCTGTGGTGGGACTCTTTTGTAACCCCTGTCAGCCCCCAAGCAAAAGGTGGACATTTGTTTTTTCAAGTGTCCAAACACTGAGTGCAACTGTTTTCACATTTGTTCGACAGTAACACAAACCAAAACAAACACTTTCCAGGGAAAGGTGCCTCCTCTTGCTACACCTCGCACGTAGGGAGACATGAACAGTCAATGGACAAAGACAAACAGACAGACAGATTGGCATGTGTGTATGGTGTCTGTCTTGCACACACACACACACACACACAGGCTGGCTGGCATCCGTAGACACACACCCCCTCCTACCCACCCAAGTAGGCTGCTTGAATTGAAGTTCTAATCAAAATAAAGACAAAGAAGGCATGCCCACTTCTGAGTGCAATAAGGGACATAAAGTCTGAGGGACACCCCTACCACAAACACACACACACACACACACAACACAAAGAGTAAGACGACACAATTGTCGCCTTTCTCCCAGTCAGGCAACTCTTAAAGCAGAGGTGAAAGCTCCTTGCCCGCCTGCTGTAGTAGTATAAAGCCATGGATGGGAGGGTCTGTGACTAATTCTCCTCCCAGCGTTGCCCCGTTGGGAGGAGGGGTGTCGCCCCACACCCTTTGATATCCCTGCCTGTGCTCTTTCAGCTGCCTGCACTTTGTGAGAGCTAGAATAAAAGCAGACACAAAGCTTCCTGCTCCAATCCACACGCTGTCTCTGGGATGGGTAAGCGGTTAGGGGGGGGGTTGTCTTCGATTTAAATAGGCCAAACACCTGCTGGACTGAAACCCCTTCCGCTCAAACACACCATTTCTCTCAAATCAGTGAGGCAAAGAGACATTTAGGGTTGATACATCTATTCAGCTGCACTTTTGTATGAATGATTAAACATTGATAATAATATGGGGGATGGACAGATGCAGCAGGAGGCATGATATAATGGAGCAAGGACAAAAAGTGAGAATGATGCTAAGCCTGATTAGCTTTACAGTGAGGTTGCGGGGGGGGTGATAAGATCACACGTCTACAAAATAAAGTCAACATGGACTAAATTCAGCATCAAAACAAGCAACAACAATTTGGCCGGATCCGGAAAATGAATTCCCTACACACATAAAGCTAACAAATGCCTTCATTAGGGCAGCAACGGCCGACAAGAACCCCTTTGAGCCAGCCCAATAGGCTTAGTGATCCATTCCAAAGTGGCAGCTGTCAGGAGAAAAGTTGCTCTGCCTCTCAGACGGCGTTGTGTGTGTCTGAAGTGGATTTGGGGTTTTTTCTGCTTGGGTGGAGGAAGGAGGGGTGACCAAGTGTCAGGCTGGCACACAGCTCGGGGTCGCCCTGTAAGCTCAGCAGGCTGCAGTGTGACACTGAACAATCCTGCCCCGTTCTGGCCAGACAGGCACTACACTGCTTCTCTATTAAATCCCCACGCTGTGTCCGCATCTTCCACCGGCTTCAGGTGCCAAGGGGGGTTTAGTGGTCCAGTCCTGTCTCTACAAGTCCAAACACTGCTATCTTCTCATTCACTGGAGCCAGGGAAGAGGGAATGTATTGTTACATGTAACACCACTCTCTTGAAAGGTTGACGTTACATCTGTTCCTCCAGAGTATCATTAAGCTGTGATTTATAGCACAAATGTACGTCACGACCACAATACGCTCTCCATAATCTTTATATGATTCAACCTGCAAAGTCATTTTATACACCAGCCTGTGTCTACACACCCCGATCACTGGTATACTCCCAGCTTTCAGTCTTTCAGAAGGGGGTGGGAAGAGCTCAAAAAGCTTGAAAACTTACATTTCAAGAAAAACATGTGTTTCTCCAGAACCTTTTAATGCATTGATTTAAAATATATTGCACTTTTGAATCAATTGAGTCATCATGCTTCATGCACATCTTCCATAGTATTCATGTTTTACAGGACCCTCTTATTCCTCCACACATCCCAAACACTGCTGCACTCTGAACGGCCACATGGACTCATGGCGTTGTATAACGAATGTTTCTCTAGAATACTGTGAAATAAAGATGCTAATATGATATATGAGAATAATGTATTTTTACAATGTTCTGCTAAATCTAACAGCAACACTGTGATGATTTTTTGTTTCAATCTCCCAAATATTAGCATTAAAAATGTATTCAAGATCCATGCATTTTTTCAAGTTCAGACTAAAAAAAACAATAAAAACGTAGGTAAACGTCAAAGTGGCGTGTATGCAAACACTCCAGTACTCTAACCCAAAGAGACTGGGAGCAGTGGAGCTGCTGGTAAACATCTTACATTTCTGGAGTGTTTCTCCAGAACCTTATAAAGCATTGATTTAAAATATATTGCACTTTAGAATCAATTGAGTCATCATGCTTCATGCACATCTTCCATACTATTCATATTTTACAGGACCCTCTTATTCCTCCACACATCCCAAACACTGCTGCACTCTGAACGGCCACATGGACTCATGGCGTTGTATAACGAATGTTTCTCTAGTATACTAAATATACTACGAAATAAAGATGCTAATAGGATATATGAGAATAATGTATTTTTACAATGTTCTGCAAAATCTAACTGCAACACTGTGATGATTTTTTTTTTTTCAATCTCCCAAACATAAGCATTCAAAATGTATTCAAGATCCATGCATTTTTTCAAGTTCAGACTAAAAAATCAATAAAAAACGTAGCTAAACGTCAAAGTAGCTCCAACCAGAAGAGACTGGGAGCAGTGGAGCTGCTGGTAAACATCCCCACACAGCGTGCTCCCACTGCAGAGGACGCGTGCTGCTCATCATGGAGAAGGAAGATGGTAGTTCGCTAAGAGGAACACACCCCCACATCACACGGTCCGTCAAGAAGGGGGCTCGTTGTTATTGTAGCCAGCCCTGCACGCGCACACTGTCACGACCACGTCTCGTCTCTCTGCTGGAACAAGCCGATCCAAACACCAAATACACCGATACACTCTCACAAGCACTCCAGCTCCAAGGGGGGGAGCGATCCTGGACGTGTGGCCGTGCACCAGACGTCCCCCGTCCCCCCCCTTGAGCATTATCAGCCCGATATTATTTTGGTACGAGCTACGTAGTGGCTGTGAGGAGACGGGGAAAACATGTCCCCCTCCCATTTTCCTATGCATCAGCAATAGCCCCAGTGGCTAGCGTGGCGTAATGCGTAGCATGGTAGCTGCCCTAGCACACCACCACCACAACCCAGCCGGGGAAATTATTTACTTTCGTGTGCGAGCTCCGCCAACTCCGGCTGCAAAGCTTTAACCCGATGTGTGCTCGGCCGGAGGAGGAACACAGCAGCCTCCCGGGCGAACCTGCAACTTTGACGCCGCTTACGTCGGCAGGGATCCTGGTGTGGTTGTGGCTGTGAGGTGTAGACAGCTAGCCTGCGAGCTAACCCGTCCAGCTACGCTAGCCGAGCCTCGCTGGACGGCTGGCACCTCACTGGAAACAGCGAGTTCAGGCTGTAAATACTGAGCTGTGAGGCTTGTAAGGACCGATTGTTAGATAGTAACGAGCAAACCAAGTGAATAGCGAGCAGCCCCGTTCACGCAGAAGCTACAGACGGACGCTAAGTTCACGTTAGCTAGTTACAAACCACAATTGTAGACACTCGCCTCCCCTCAAGTTGACATGTCTTGTTTTCAAACACACCACACGCTACCGTGAAGGTCCCGGGATGCTTCTCCCCGAGCAAACCTCCCTATAATAAACACACATATTCAAACACTGCTTTAATGTGTAGAAATCACATTAAATCCAAAAAACGGGACGATAACTTTTGCTCTGCGTTAATGTGACATGATTATGAAGGCTTCACGTCAAAGCTAATGTCAAGGAGCTAACTAGTGAACCAGTTACAAGGGCTTAGCTCCACACAGCCCAGACAGTCAGTGGGTGGACCGGTGTCTGGGCTGTGTGGGACCCGGGCTGGGGGCTGCGATCGCCGGGGAAAACACCAGGGGTTTCTCCACAATGTTTTGGTTCGGTTAGCAGCCTGATGCTAGCAGCTGCTCATCCACACTGTGTGGATGTAGCATGCCCCCCCCTCCTCCTCCTCACTCCACCCGAGGAGGAAACTTTCTCTCAGGTAGAACCCATAGAGAACCCAAACGTGAGAACCCGCCGGGGGCTGAAGTCAACAAGGGGACACGTTCCCGGGGAGTTTAAGGCCACAACAACCCGACTCAAAGTTAACTGCATCCCGGGCAATGACAAGTTTGCTTCCAGCCCCAGTGAGGGAGAGATGGTCAGAGAGTCACCGTTAGCTCCCGGGCTGTGAGGACCAGCTCTCCCGGGGGGGACCGAGCCCCAGCGCCGGTCCCACCCGGGCTCTGCTCCCCGTCCCGTCCCGTCCTTACCTCCGCGCTGCTCGAGTCGCTCGATTCCCCCAAAACATCCCGGAATTTCTGCAGGTTGCTCCCGATGACCGAGGAGACCTGTAGTGCAGCGTCGAACCCGGGTCCGAGCCCCGCTGCGTTGGGGTGGCCTCCCGAGACGCTCCGCAGAGAGGCAGTCACCCGGACTCGGCCCGCTCGCCTCCCGGTGCCGGAGTGGCTGCTCCCTCCGGGCCGAGCGGGGAACCGCCACCGACAGCTGTGCGCCATTTTACTCTCTCTGCCTGTCTGCTGCCCTGTGAGCACAGATACCTCGGTGGGCGGAACCCTAACCCAGCACTCACAGGAACAACCTCCGCCACAGCGCCCCGCTCTCACTGGCCGACACGTCGTTATCCAGGTTGCGGGGCGGAACCCGAGAAACCCCGACAATGCATTTCCTCCGCGGCCTCGTTCACACTCTGCATGGCTGATTCCAAATCAGGTTCAGGGGCTTTGCCCGGGAAAGGAGCTCCGCACTTGAATCAGGAGAAAGGACCAGGCCGTTGTTCCCGGTCACTTTCCAGGTTGAACAACAAGGAAAGTGATGTGTTTTTTAACAAGTGGCAGTGAAAGTGTGAAATGATACAAGAGCAAGTAGCACTGGAGAAACAAGGCAGTGGATACCTGTTAAACCAGGGGCGCAGCAAAGAAATCTGTTAGCCTATGATTCTCTGTTAAACATTAAATTTTGAATGTTTATTTTACACTTAGTATTTATGGTAAGTCAGAAAATTTCGATAAGTAGCCTATAAGTCAGTGTGTACAATTTAGTTACATCTAGTGGCAACTTCACACCCCAAAAAACTATTCCGTATTTATCTGAACATCAAGTCAAAGTTGAGAAACTGAAAAAATTGTCAACATGACATCTTTCAAGAGGGTGATTTGCAGACTGCATGTATACTCCCTTCTCCTATCTTGAGTATATAATTAAGTAATCAAGAAAAAGTTATAGAGGGAATTGCTTTGGCAGGTTTCTTAGTTGTAATTAAAACGTATTGCACCATTGTCAGTGATAATCATACATTCAAAAAACACAGTTATGAGCTTATAATTATTATTGTTATTAATTTGAAAATAAGACCTCCATTAAAGTTGATGTCCCTAATGTAACATGTTACACTTTAAGAACTTCAAGGTTTTTGAATATTAAACTTTATACAGAATCATATGTAGTCTGTTTGTAAATAACAGTCATTTTCAGCAACTTAGAGATTTATATTCAGATACAAACTGGGAAAGCAAAGAAAATTGTCATTTTTCATCAGCTGAACATATCTTCATTTAAATTCAATGTTCGTCAACTAAAACCTATTGTCTGTTTTAAAACCCAAACTAAACAACTCAATTACTGCTAAGTCGCAGGGATGATCCAGCCCCATGCCACTATGCTGCCATGGGTGGAACCAGGACAACAGTGGACACAGGAGCTGGGTCCGAACTCATGGGTAAGTTTGGCAGGCTGTCGTGTTGGCAGGACTTCAACCACCTATTCATTGCACAATATCTAATAATATGTTAATTTCAAAATAAAAATGAACACATTTCAAATTAAAAATATTTTATTTTTTTTAAATTAAATTAAATTAAAAAAATTAATTTAATTAAATTAAAAAAAAAAAAAATTAAAACTGCGCGCGCACATCCTGCGCAGAAGCCCACTGCGCAAATCCTGCAGAAGCCCATTGAGCAATCACCCCGATTATGGACATGATTAATGTTTATTTTTGTCGACATGACATGATATGCCATCAGTACAGCTGATTTCAGACTCTTTATATTTTTTGTTATATATTTTTATTGTTTTTTATGGCTTACAATTTTGTCTGCCTGTGTGTGCATCTGTATTAAGTCCAAAAGTTATTGTGGATGCATGACAGTTTGCGTGTGTATGTTGGGGGGCACCAATTTGAAAACTCGCCTAGGGTGCCAACATTGCCAGGGCCGGGCCTGAACGGCTGTCAAACAACACTACACACTAATGTCTGATTTGCCATCTTAGCTGTAATCTGGATGATATGTCTTACTATCAAAGGAAAGATGAAGAAATACACAATCCAACAAATGTGTGGTTCTACTATATAACTTGAGTGTCTCAATACTAATTGAGGGTCATTATAATAAAAACTATGAGTTGCTTGGAAAAGAAGTTCAGTTGAAAACCACAAAACAGATGGAAAAAAGCTAAACAAAGATGTGCGAGACAAAGTTAAGTTATTTTTAAAGTAGTAAAATATTCCAACATATAGTATTATCTTCAACATCAAATATTTATCTCAACTTTTTTCTAAATCAATGTATAAAATATTGACAACAATAATCTTACCTTCTACCTACGTCATGTACCTCTAAACATGTCTTTTGAGGTCCTCCTTTTCTGCTTGTTGTCAATTTCATGGTTGATCTCACGAACAAAAATACAATGTATATTTCCGTGTGTATTTAAATCAATCATATTTCTGAAAGAGAACATCACAGTGTCTTATATAACGCACATTAGTTTTTATTTTTTTAATCATACTGTACAATCAAAATAAACAATTTATGATCACAATTAAAACAAAAATATTGCAATATAATTTAACCCACGTAATCCTTCAGGTGGTAGATATTCAACAAACAGTTAGAGGGCATGCCAGCGAATACAGCTTTGTGTACATCTATCACAGTTTCCCATTTTATACAACCACACTAAAACTTGAATTAAAACCCTTTAATTGAAAAAGCTTCTCAAAAACAAGTTACCTTCTCTGATTTACGTTCATTTTCTACCTCCCTGCCTCTCTGAATCAAACTCTGACAAATTATGTCTCTTTAAAGAATGAAACAATTCAGATCTTCCTTTGCTTAAACTTACTGCAAGGCTCTTGGTTTTAGGCACCAGTTCTATTGATCAGTTGTTTGCCCACTCGCTAATTCACTATGCATTCACACAACAAAAACTCTGTTCAGCATCACTTAAAACCCGGTGATGTTAATTCGAAGGATGACAATGACCGCCAGTCAAAAATATTTGAACCCTATATTCTTGCTTTTTTGGTCCAATGTCAAGAAATATGGCTAATGGCAAGACCTTAAAATGAATATGAGCAGATGGTGAAGAATAAAAAAGTAATAAGATCTGATTTAGGAAATATCCACCTGAGAAGCCACTCAGCTTCGTCATAATAGGGACAAGACAAATCGATAAATGTTCAGAGAACAGATTTGCAGTGTTGGATGTTGTGAATATAAAAATTAGGTGTTTTTTTTGCAGTTGCTTGGCTCATTTCTCACCTCAGATTCATGCAGTCTGATTTTGATGAATAGGTAAGTGGAAATTCAGTAAAAACTCCAGTTCCATTACATAATGGTAATCAGTGCATAATCATTAGTTAACCACAGTCCACATTGATGTCAGCGTGACCTATAAACATTTTTCATACTCAAACCTGCGGTGCTAAAATATATTTTATCCTCTCACTATTATCCAACAACAATTTAAAGCCTTTACTCTTCCAAATATGTAAAGTGTATTTATTTTAAGGATGTAAAATTGCTTTAGGGAAGTGACCATCTGTGCCATATGTTTATCTTTTGTTCAACAATCAAGCAATTTTATTTTGCAATCTGGAGGTAGAGGTAATTTAATATGTTTTACAAAGGCTACATCCTAAAGTTATTATAAAATTAGAATAGTTATTCGACAGTATTTGAAAATGTTTAAATTCCTATATCCAACAGGAAACAACCCACCAGAAATGCTCACATCATCAGTTAGACTTAGTGCAGGTGCACTACAAGAAGTGAAGACCTATATGTATACATGTTAAAAAACACAGTATGTTTTTGTGCTATAGGTTTTGAAATACAGTTTATTTTCCAATAAATTATGTCCCACAGTATTCAGTTATATTTTTAATTACTTTACTTAAATTTTTGTGACTAACTCTATTTACATTGCTGCTTCAGATTAAACCAAAACTGCTCGAATATAGGGTGATCAAAACCTTCGAAAGGCAGTTTATCATGTATTCTTCATGAAGGTGAAATCAAGGTTAAATCATATATGACTCCATCAATCTTCTGCCTCATGAGTTCCCAAAAATACTCACCTTGCAGTATAAAACCTTGTTTTGGCCAGCTGCTCAGTCAGGAGTTCATTCAGTACATTCAACAAGATCTGTTGAATCTGATACATCTGGCCACAGCTCTGACTGTAATAATAACTAATCAATACACAGTGTTCAGGAGGGAAAGGAACCAGAGGTGATATCACCTAATGTTTAGAGTCAATGGAGTCAGCTGCTGTGCATGGATTTTGAAGTTGCCACCAGCTGGTGTGCTACAGTTTGTCTGGACTGTTGTCACAGAGAGAATCCAGTGATGATGAAGGCTGCATGAAAAGCCTAATGCAACATTAGTCAGATTGGAGGATTCAGAAGAACTCCACAGAGGAGAGCACACCGTGAATTAGCCAAGAAAGCAGAGGAGCACATGAGATGTGGGCCAGGAAAGAAAGGAAGGATTGAGTCATTGTTTGTCACAGCGAGGGATCACAGCTAGCCACTGGGTCCCAGCTGCAAGCTCTCCTGCTTATGCCTATCAAGCCACTGTAAAATCTGCTGTTTGAGGTCCTCGTTTGGCCTGATCTGGTCCATCGTGAGAGGACTGCGGTTGAAAGGGTCCGTCTGGTCACTGCAAAGAGGATACAGGCAATAAATTACTCATTTGACTCTTGCACACCAACCTTTTATTCTGTCATTATGCTCCCAAGTGTGAGTTATGATTCTACAGTCATCCCAGTTAGTAAGATTACAATGAATACCGGATGTTATTCTACTTGTGAAGTGAATTTCTAGGCATTGAAGGAAGTAACTTACCTAAGGAGATGTCTTGCTATAGTTGAGCGATCAACTGTTACGTTGGATGAGGGAAGAAGCACAGGATCCAGCATCAGAGTGGACATGATGGGGTCCAAGAACTCATCTGGAGCATCTGAATATGTCTCCTCGTCCTGCTGATGCCTATCTGCATGGGACTAAAACAGAAATGAAGAAAAATGTTAATCAACACCTTGTGGTTGTACAATATTAAAGACTTTTCTACTATATCCATATTTATCAGTCATCAGTACAGATTCAAAGGACAAATATTTGAAAAAGATAAAAACGTCCTCTTCTTATCAACATTTTCCAAATCAAATCTTACCTTTATTTTATCAGCAAGAACTCCAAAACCAACAATCATGTCACCAGGTTTGTTGATCTTCTTCAGTACCCTAACAGTCTGTGCAAAGAGGATAGGAGAGTACGACCGGCCGTCCTTTGGGACTGTAGCACAGAAACCCTCCTCATCACTGCCAAGGACAAAAACATGTTTTGGTTTAATTAGGGATCATGACAGAGTTTGCTTTGTAGCATGTAGTCAGCAATGTGCCACTGTATTTCTCTTCCAGATAATGAAGAACCAAACAAATTATATACAAGGAATAGAATAAAAACAGTTTATTTTCTTTTTCTCATGTGTATTCAGTTTGTACATGCTGTGTGTGACAACATACCCCAGGTGCAGGTAGATGGTGCAGATATCAGAAACAAGCTGCTGGGGCTTGAAGTCGAACTCACTGAAGTCCTTGACTTTAAGGGCGCCCATCTTAGGACCCACTAGGTGCTGCAGGAAGTAGTTCAGCATTGAGATGATCCTCTCAGCCAGGAAGGGATGCACAAAGATCCCCTTGATATCTGGAGAGGGAATCATAGAAAAGGAAAACAAACGTGAATGGATAAAGATAATGATTCATTAATACAGAGTCACATATAAAAATCATTTCTGCCTTACCTGAGGTGAGAAAGGCCAGTGTGCCGATGGTCTCATTCGACATGATGTTGTGGAAGCGTCCCAGCTGTCCCAACATCTGCAGGCTCGACTCTTTCTCTCTTCGGGCATCGGGGGCCAGGCCTTCCCACTCCCCTCGATCACGCTCCAGCTGCAGAACCTTGATTTTACTCAGGTACTGTGAAAAAAGAATTACATATTATTAAGATCATGAAAATAGTGACAGAGTGTTAAAAGTAAAAGTAAGCTATTGCTAAAGATTTCAATAAATGGATGCTAACAATTTTATATTTCCGTATTGCTTCAAAAGAACCAAATCTGTGCATGACTGGGAGCAGTTTTTTTTAAATTCCTGCTAATGTGAAACTAGAATTTACCACCAACGAAATAATTAGGAGCACCACTACAGACAAAAATAGGTCAATATGCAGTGAACCTCGTGAACTCACCTGAATAGCCTCATCTAGCAGGAAGATGGCATCATTCATCAGTAAGTTGAGGTACCTGAGGAACAGAGGGGGGTTCATGGCCTCCAGGTTCACAGATGCATAGGCGGCCAAATGCTGAAACGAGAGATATTACATCAAATGAAGAGAACATGATGGGATCAATGTTCTTTCATATAAATTCTGTTACATTTCGCAGTCCATATTATGAGTGTAGACCTTTTGACTTTCCATGTCCTTTACTACTCCTCTCACAACTGAACACTATTTGGCTGAGATGTGGTAAAAGTGTCTAATACTAATACTGTAATCATAATAATACATGTTTTACGGAACCTATTAATAAGCCATTAGTGGTGAAAGGATAGAGAATATCCTTGATAGAAAGGTATTTGAAAAGTTTACAGTGTCTCACTATTGGAACAGCAAACAATATTATTCTGGCAGCCACTGACTGGAAGTCACACAGAAACCTGAAAATGAACTTCTTGTCAACATATCACCATCTCAAAACGCCGTCAAAAACACAGATACCTCATTACCTTGATGCTCTCTCTGTAGCTTTCTTTGCCCCACATGTACTTGAGGATGGGATACATGGGCCTTCTGTAGTTGAATTTCTGTTCAAACTGATGAGGATCCCCTGAAATAGAGTGAGGAAAGGTAAATAAAACAACGTGCTTCATTGATGCCTTCTATTTGTTGTCACTTAGCCCAGCTCCTCTCCTTATCTTGTTCTGTAGAACACACACAGCTGTGCACACACAGTCCAACCTCTGTCAGTCTTTGCAATAATACCATTATTGCCTTTAAACAGTTTATTTTGACTCTTTTCAAGTGTGCACACTTGTAACAGCTTCTGTTCAATCTATGGATGTAAGTATGACTTATGATATATGATCTTCATGACTTTTCCAAGTTCAGTGAAGTCTCCATCCACAGCTAACACTAGCTAGCCAAAAACCTGTGAGGAATACAACTGATTCACCTGTGAATTCAATGTCTACGAACACACTGATGAGGGCCTCGGCCAGCTGAGGTGCATATTTGTAGGAACAGAACACTCTCTCTCGCTGGAAGATGATTGGCTGAGCAGCACCAGTAGACACAGGCTCCATGTGTGGCATCACTGCCTCTAGGACCTCCGCAAGCTTTGCTCTTAAGTGTGGGTTCTTCATCCTGTTTGAGGAAGCGGACAAACAGGCTTTGAGCATTATCTGAACATTTTATTAGGATCAGAACTAGATGAGCTTCCTTCCTCCTTTCAGTTCAACAGAAAACTGTTTACATAACAGTCATGATTTTTTAATGTAAGAGAAAAAACATACCTGTCCACATTACCCATGAAGACAGTGATGAAGTTGAGAATCTGCTCCAGACTTTCTGCAGAAGTTTCCAAAACATCGTCTGCAAACCGCCGCAAAAAGATGAAAAAATCTCCCATGTTTTCTGCAAAAAACTCTGACAAACACACAAAGATGCACTTTAGCCATGACTGTCATGTTAAGGAGTGTGTAGCATTGCTATCAGCTATATATAACCCAGAGTTAGAGACTTAAATAGCAGGACCGAAAACTATCTGAACTTTTACCAGGGGAAGATGCTGTTAAATAAAATTAGCTTTCTGTCAATTATTGTGAGGCCAGTTGAAGCATATAGGTTCCAGTTAAAAAAGTAAAAAAGGGAATAATCCTGATCCAATTTAAGATGGAGAAAGTTACAGAGAAACTCCGCTGATCTCATTGGGCCGCTCGACAAAGCAAAAAGGTATTTTTCTATGAACTTATATTGTGCATTGAATGATCTGACCTACCTGGTACGTAGCAGAGCACAGTATTCTGCAGCGAGGGCAGGGGGAAACTGAGTGCTACATGTTCAGGCCCCTGGTTTCCCATTCCAAGCTGTACCATCAGCGCAGCAGTGGAAGCTTGGAGGTTAAGGCAGCTTTGCAGCATAGCAGGCTGCGTAGTGGCAGCTTTGGTTGACAGATACACAATCATCAGACGCTCAAACTGCTCAAGGAGCTGCTCCGACATCGGGTTGCCACTCCGCTGGGCCTCTTGCCACGTCACCTGGAGCCGGTGGAGAGACTGGTTCATCTTCACCATCTGCTCATGGAGTCTGCACACGGACATTGTGCATGGACATTAACAGAGCAAGACAAAAAGGGTTAATGCTGAAATACGGTGAAAACATGAGAAAAGTACAGCTTCACTTTAAAGGCTTTAGTTGAGATAAGTCTAAAATTGCTATTTTAACTGGATAGAAAAGATATTGGTATGTACCTGTGGAAGCCTAGATGCTGTGTGAGCTGTGTGAGGATGAGGTTTTCAGTCAGCAGGCTGTAGGACTGTGCAGACTCCACCGGCTGTTGAGGGGGCAGAGGGATCAGACAGGTTTCCTTGTCGAGACCTGAAATGAACGACAGGGGATCATTTAGTTTTACTCAATTTTTACTACTAAAACATAACTACTGTATTATAGAACTACAATAACAAAATAATGCCTATAAAATGATAAGTGTTATTGACAATCATTCACATATATTCACCTTTTGCGTGCACATTGCGATTACGCCTCTCTTCTTCGCTCAGCTCTTTGAGGGCGCAGTAGGTTGGGTTGAAGGTGAGCAGTTTGGGCGAACGAGGCCTGCAGAAAGGCTGGCACAGCTTCAGTAGGGCGGCACCCAAGTTTAAAAAGAATGCATCTGAAGCGTACATCTGGAAGAAGATCTCTGGCATCTGATTGGCCCATATCTTTGCCCGTCCAGCGTTAGCCTGCAGACAGTTGCCCAGCCACGAGAGCAGGAGGTGACGCGTCTCACCAGATCTCTGGAGCAAGTTTTTCAAGATTTGGTGCAGCTTGTCTTGAAACTGGCCCATAAACTGTAACATATGAACATCAAAGACAATCAGCCCAGATGTTTTTGTAGTTTAAAGACAATACTGTAGTTTTGCAGCAAAAATGATGATTCAAATCATTCTGTGGACCTGGTGGATGTTGGCCTCCTGGACCTTTGTCTCCTGGGCACTGGAGCGGGAGGGGTTCAGGAAATAGCCATGTCCCTCCACCACACCTGGGGTTCTTAACAAGCAGGAGATACTCAGCACTGCCCCCAATAGGGTTTTCTGGTACTGCAAACCATTGGTTGGGTCTTTGGGCTGAATGTATTCCATCAGTACCTGAGAAAAAAAAAAGAGTCATTTTGGGAATGATTTGGAAAGATAGGGCAACTACAGAACAAATATTAGGTAACACTGTCAAATGTTATGGTATTTCAGTCTATTATTGTATGTTATATGATAAGAAGTAAGCAGGAAAACGTTAGGGTAGATTTCAAAAGGTAGATTACAATGACATTTGCAGATATAATGTCTATGTGTGTCAACTGACCTTAGCAATATCTTTTTGGTGGCTGAAGTACAGGAGAACGTCTAAGTAGGAGTAGAGGAGAGGCTGACAGAGGTCCATGTCTTTGATGCGTCCATGGAAGATATCAAACACTGGTACTATCACCTCTGCGAAGGTACGCACCTCCTGGTCAGAGAGCAGGGCGGCAGTTACCTCCTCCACAAACTCAACCACCTCTTCTGACTCTGAAACACAACAGTTTTTTAAGTGGAGAAAAACTATTTACAGAGAAAAATGCCAAGACAAGGGTAAAAGGAAGGGAGGAAAAAAAGGCAACAAATGAAAGGAAACTGTCAACAACACTAAACGTACGGGCTCCGTTGAAACCTTCCAGCAGCAGGTCGAAGAGCTGCTCGTAGATATTCTGGGTGACGTAGATCTCTGGGGTGAGCAGAACTGTCCGTGTGTTAGCAACCGTCAGATTCTTACAACGCACAGCAAACGACAGTAGCTTCTCTGGTACCTTCGTCACCTGGGGGACAGATATTGAGAAAATGTCCAACTACCAAGATTAGTCTAAAAACAGTGCTAAAACAGAGAAGTTTAGTGCAACATATAGATTGATGTAGAAAAATCTTGCACCTCTTCTTTAGATCTCTGGTAACAAGCAAAAAGGTAAGGGATGGCACATTTCTCTCCAGCGTCGCGGTCCGCAGATAGATTCAGAGCACTGCATGATGTCATGTAGATGAGGTGGTTTCCTGGCTCTGGCAGCAGCAGACGGTTAAACAGACCCTGAGGAACAGAGGGAAACATCACAGATACAGATCAGGCCGTGTAATAGGTTTATTGAGAGGAGAGAAACAAGACGTGGCAACTAACTAAAGTGTGGTGTCATGAAAACCCGTTGTTGACATCTGACCTGGTCTATGTTGTCCATGTCCAGCCAGTCCTGTCCATCCAGATCTGCAGCCATCTCCTCCAGATACACACAACGAGGGGGGATCCCATTACCTCCTCTCAGACTGGGATCACCTGGGGTTGAATATAGAGTCAGATTTTATAAAATAAAGTCTGCTTGTATGTAATGTTATACCTAACATCCCATGAAGCTTAAGTCCGACAATCATGAATTCTGGAAATAAATCAAAAGCCCAATATAGAATAAAATAAACACAGGGGGATTAAGTGCACAGCATGTGTTTACTCTGGTATATTTGAGAGGGAGGTGGAAGAGGAATTCATTGAAATGGCTCTCTGTGAAACCCGAGGGGCTTTTAGTCTGCATTTCATGAAAATCATGATTCATTCTTAAACCGTCACAGCGCTGGAGAGATGTAACCGTCTCACTGGGAGACCTCTCAGTGGGTGAGGGCTTTGTTCTGTCTTAAAAGGTGGTGAGTCATCCGTTATTTACTGGAAACTTCTAAATTGATTTTCAAGAACAGCAACATCCACCGACACCACCGAACAAAACATACTATGCTATTATTTGCAAACAACGTTTTGAGACAGCTATAACTCTGAGTGTTCCCAGTCAAAAAACAAAATAAAGGGTAGCTTGTACCCTCCCGAGTGAGTTAATACCCAATAATTTGTCTCCTTTTACTTACTGTTGTCTAGAGTGATGAGAAATATGCGCTGGATCATGTGATTGACATTGAGCTGTTCACACAGCTCCTGGCGGGAGCGGAATGAGCGACTGATCTCTGCCACAGATTCGTCATTTTCATCAACGCTGTCTGACACAGAGTTTTCTGAGTCCGACTGGCTCTCCCCGGAGTCCTCCACTGTGACACCAGATACAGGGTTTAAGTGTGAAACCATGTGGATTTACTTGAGTTAGATGTTAGTATGACCTTATCTGACTCGAAATAAAAGCAGAGGATCAGATAACTCTTTTCTTACGTGGTGGTTCAGCTGACTGCGGTTCCGGTTTCTGGCCTGATGCAAACTGTTTAGCATCAGCCAGTGAGCTGAAGAGGGCAGCGAAAGGGTTGCAGGAGATGTTCTGGTTGTTGTTGCCCTGGTCAGTCATCTCACTGGGGCTCAACTCTCACTCCATCCAAGATCCCAGCCTTAGGGAGCAATTCAGACATGATAAATAAGTGGCATATGCGCAGGACTTGTAACAACCAGGTAAGGGATTAGTGAGCCTGTGCAGCATATTACCACATATACATGAAATTATCATTTCCATCAGTGTCTAATTATTATCAACACCACCATTGACTGTATACAGTCTATGATCACAACCTCAACCTTACAATTAAATGTGATATTTAACAGCTTACTTTCATTTACTATCATCACTTCTTTTAGATTAAATTGAACTTTTTGTCTCCATCAAATTATGATTATACTTTAAATCAGAAAGCATTATAATAAATGTCATTCTCCGTCTCTTTTGTAGGGGGACAGTTTAAAGCCAACGTCACAATGAAGAAGTGCAAATGGGTCAATAGCGCAAAGTTTCCGGTAAATTTCCAAAAACTTTCCATGGGAAGTTAAGCTAGGGAATTTGGGGAATTTTGAAAAAAAAAATAAAAATACACAAATTAAACGCTGAGCTATAAAAACATCATTCAAAAGTCTATTTGAAAGATGTATGGAATGCAGCACACGCTGCACATTGAATTTCAACCCTCCACTGTGCATTCTTCCATCACATGCACAGATAATTCCCAGCATCCTTCACACTACAGCAGGGCTGTTGAGGCCTGCTGTAGTGTGCAGGACTAGTCAGGTAAGTTTCAATGATATTACTGGGGAAAATACATTTGCATGCTGATTGAGGATTGTTCATCTGTTCATCTAGCCTATTTCCATACATTTATCCATCAATTATAAAATATTTTTACACATTCCAATTGTTTGGCTAACTATTTATATCTCTGGCATTGCATTAGTGTTTTTTTACATACTTTTTCTCATCTTATTCTACAGAACAATGCCACGTGCACTATCTCGTGATGAGACATTTAACCCCATCCAATGTAGGAGGAAAGGCTGTGTACATTTGCAAATACTGTGCAAAGACCTATTTTCAGAATGACACGAGGCAGAAGCGTATAGTCAAGTGCCCAAAGTTTCCTCAGGGCTCAAATCAGCCTATGACAAAACAAAATGTTAATATTTGTCTGTATATGACAAGGTAAATACAGTTAGTATAAATTACCCACAACATTTCCAGTTTATTCCCCTTAATTCCCGTTAATTCCTGTTAATTCCCGTATATTTCCGTATATTCCCATGGAAAGTTTACAACTTTGAATATTCCCGGAATTTTGCAACCCTATTCATGTGTCTTTAGTACTGGTTCAACCCTCCTCACTGTCTGGATACTACACTCATTTACTCAGTCCAATATTGTCATAAACAATAAATATCATAAAAGCACTCTTCTGCCCACTCCCCCACCTCCGCACTCTGGTGTACTTTTTACACCAGCCTGTAACAGAAATGACAATTCCTGTATTGACAGCTGGTTCAGCCAGTTTGTCTACTGTCTCCAAAATGCTGATAGATACAGAGATGCACAAGTTTTACACTTCATTAAACTCCACATTTCTCTACGTTTGACTGTTGCACAAAAACAAACAACCAAAAGGTATATTTTCACTTTGGCTTCATGAAGTACTGATGGAAAACGTTCGCTATTTTCTGGCATTTAATAGACTGAACAATCAATCAATGTATTAAAAAAATAACTGTATGTTACACTGATGGTGAAAATAACTGATTGCATTATATAGAAAACCTCAATTCCTTTTCATTCTAGAAAACGTGATAGAGGTATGTAAACACAACTTTACAACATGAGCTCAATCAAATCTAAAAATAATGTTTTAAAACTACAGTCCTTTTATTAACCAAGGCCACAACACAATATTTGGACGGAGGGCCCTTCACTGTTGGTGTTGCACTCGAACAGTGAGGCCCACAACTTGAGGGCCTTTGGTCAGATTGTAATCTAGTGTTGGGTCATTCATCACATCTGCAGTTGTACATTTTGATAAGGACTTTCTAAATGGATTTGTGGTCAGAGGTCCTGCAGCATTATTAGAAGATAATCGGTCAAACAGACTCGGAAGGAGAGGGGGTCTCCTTGTGCTCCTGCTGCACAAGGATTTTCCACAACCTGGAAGTTTTCCGTATTAAAGGCTTATTACTAATTTGTAAAGCATAAATGAATGGCACGATTAAAGAGTGATTTAGGGATTATAACCCTTAGCTGCTGCCTCATCAGACAGTGGCACTGGAACCGGTTCTGGCGGGACTACAAAGCCTCTGTCATGACAATCAGACCCAACAGAGCTGATCCTCATGCCCACAGTGTGACACCGAGCTGCGGACTCACAGGCACCACACCGACGGTCCGTACCGGTCCCCGGACTCTGCTCGGTGCTTCAGCCTCACGTTGCAGCAGCGTGTCCCGGTTAATCACAAGTTCAACACCTCACACCGATAACACACGTCCTTCTCCGGGCCTGGCTCTCTGACGACCCTCCATTGCTCCGGATCACAGGTGTCACTTCCCCGCTGAGGGGCTTCAAAGCCCAGCTTTAGCCTCGTGACGCTAGTTAGCTGACGAGCTAGCTAGCTAGCTAAGCTGTCATGGGGTCAACCACGGCTGCATTTCAGCTTCGATTTAACAAACTGTTACGTGGAATTCGTCTACGACCAGTTTACACAACGAATAGGAACAATAAAGAGTGATGTCGTACCTGTTTGACGGGAGGAGGTGTGTGTTTGTGGTTTAAACAAATGGATCCTACGAAACCAGAGGGAGTTCCTTAGTAAACAGTAATCATCTACGTCATCAAACTGAGACGGAGCATCCTGTCTGCTGAGTAACTTTTTTTATTCTTCAAAGAAATAAAATAAATTGTGGAAAAGTAATAAAACAGCATTCAGTGTACAGCTTTATGAATAGTAAATATATATAATCATCTCACATCCCCAACAGTTAAACTAGATTCACACAAAAATTTAGAGAGAATATATAATCTTATAAATAAAGAGCAGTTTCAGATTGAATATTATTTTTATCTGTTTTAAGGAAGAATAAAGGAAAGTGCTTTGCTTTACAATATTCTTGGCAGAACTGCGTTGGATCTATTTAGTTTAAAATGCATCATGGATGGATTAACATCTCAGGCAATACAAATGTTGGCAGACACAAACTAACCCGTTGTCTTTAGTTTAAATAGCTGAACAATACATTCACAGAAAATAAATTGGCGTTAATTAGGGCCCCAGCACTGACAGGCACTGCGAGACGTGTAAGGATTATTATTATTATTCAGGCAAATGAATTGGCTTTTTGAGGGCTTTAATTCCCATTTATTTTGAGATAAGAAGTTTGGTGGAATTGAAGTAAATTCCGTGTTGGGTACATGAGGTATGACAGAGGACTTAAATAAGAATTTAGTTCCGCATTGATTGCACAATATCTTACACTATGTAAATTAAACAAACTAAAATAAATAAATATCGCTTCTGCGCAGGATTTATTTAATTTAATAATACAAAATTTAGAAAATCATTTTGATATATTTTTCATTTATTCATTTATTTTTGTTTTTATGTGTCCTATGAAAACAAAGTAAACTTCTTGACTGATATGCAATCTAAATCTGTTAGCTTAATTATTAGCTATTTTTTTCTATTGTCTGGTATTTTATACAATACAAAATTAATCAATCATTAACTGTCAGATGTTTTGCTAATGAAAAGCATTTTGTTTGCATCACTGCGGATGTCCAATAATAGGATAATATGACGTTTGATCAATGGAGACATGACCTCACAATATTCATCAAATTATGTCAAGTATTATGTAGGTAACCTGCCACATCACAAGCTTGGACAGCAGAGGGCAGCAGCCCACCATTACCTCAGCTGTCTGATGAAGTGGCCAGAGTGTGTATCACATCAATAAAAGGAAAAGTTGTATTCAAAGCTGTAATAATGCTCTAATAATTGAATTCAATACGCATTATGACTTACAGTCAAATATATATTTCTTGGCAGAATTTTTTGGTAATTAGACAAAATGTTTTTCTCCCTTTAAACATTTTGTGTCATGCTTTTACTAAGTTGCTGGTGCTAGGAACATGTGCAGTATGATATGATCTTTCATGCAACTTTTTTCCATAATGCAACTAAACTCGCTTTCCACATATTACATGCATTCAGACGGAGCCAGAAAGACAAATAGTAAAACACAGAGGAGATTGTTCAATGTATCTTGAAATTCATTGTGCCAAAGGATTTATTTTTTCTTCCAAAATGGAGATTGTGCATTGTCAGCTATAATTTGCTATAGACACTTCTTATTACTTGTCTGATTCACCTGTTATCAGTTTATCAAATTATTCTGAACACAAAGACTCAGGGACACAAATATCTGACAGGATTATTTGTTCTTTATGAAATGTTCTGGCAAATCATTCCAGAAGTTTTCAGTCACACAATTTAGGACACAACACAGTTTGAACTAAGCAGCTTTGATAGTGAACACTGAGTCACAGTACATACACATACAGTATGTGTGTCTGCTACACACACACACACACACAAATGCTTCACCATTATTCAGATTATTCAGAAACATATTTGTTTTATATTGAAAACAAAAAAGGAACAAAATTATAGAAAAACAGCTTTGTCAGTAAACATAGTGTTTCTTAAACAAATTAAACTCTTTTTAACAAATGAAATCTTTATATTTCTTTCCTGACATTACATTTTTTCTTTGTTCTGTTACATTAAATAATCCAAACAAATACTCTCTACTTGTCTATATCTACAGTAGTATGCACAGTATATGATATAAAGTCTCAGACAGAATGACATTCACATTAATACAAAATAAGGCACAATATTTACAGTCTCAAGCAAACGTTTGAGCGTGATTCTGTGAACATGACAGTGCTGCAGGTTGTCACATTTTAGGTTTAATGAAGGCTCAGCCTCTCAGTAAAATGTCTTTCAGTCGGTGTCTGTTTGAAAAGTCCAGTGTGGCTATGTTGTTCATCACTGAATCCAAAGTGTCTTTATGGCTCTTTAGCACCAAACATAATCAGTTCAGTTATGACGTCCCTCTGTCCTCTGATACTCAGCGTCCTTTATTTGCCATACTGCGCTCCTTTCCCACGTCTTAACCAGTCCCTCCAGGGGGACTGGGGTTTGTCTGGATTAATGTCTGAACTCCAGGTTGAGGATGAGGACGAGGTGGGCTGGAGGGTCCAGGTGGAGGCCACCTTGCTGGGCCTGCGGAAAAATGACGTGCTGTTGGAGGCAGGTTTCTTCTGAGTCTGCTCCGACTGCTGCTGGGACCTCAGCTGCTGGTTGATGATGATCTGGATGTCATCCTGAGGAGAGATGGAGGTGAAGATGGGATGAGCAGGAGGTCTGAGTGCCAGCAACTAAGGCTGGTGTCTCATGTTCGGCAAGATTAGCATCTCCAAATCATCACCGTCATAACTTACATTCACTTCAGGAGTTAAGATTCTGTTTCTGATCAATGCAGATATTTCATCTAAATGAATTTGGACCTTCAAGAGGAATTAGCATACGGCTGCTCCACTTCCTCCCATAGCATTGAACCAGAGTCTGTGGTGCAGTGATCGGGGATGGAGCCAATCGACCAATCACAAGCCAGCCTCAGCTGTCAATCATAATGTTTCACCCCATTTTTTTTAGCTTTATGGAAAAATAAAAGCAAACTGGCCTGAAAAATGAATATATATATATATATATATATATATATATATATATATATATATATATATATATCAAATCATATTAACAACTACCTAAAATGCCATTCATAACCTTCATGACTGGTAAGAGAATGAGAGAAATATGGCCTTGTCCACTGACGACACTCTCAATGAGATCCATCCCTCTCGTGTCTGTTATCTATCACTAGAACTGCACGCAGAATGCCTCACTGATTATTTATGAATATGATCTGTGGCGCTTTACAGCTTAAAATTGTAAATCACTTACATTGGTCAAAGGTTTCATGAAGTAGAACATGCACAGAAAGATTTTAAGACATCAAGATAGAGGGATAGAACCACAGCATATACGGAGCTGTAGGATAATGTAGATTGGAGGTGAAGGGGTAAAAAGCATAGACAGAGAAACATGTATCCCACCTGCCAGGCCTCCAGCTCCTGGGACAGTTCAAGTTTACGTTGAATGGCTTCTAATAACTGGTTGTTCAGAGACATCATGTCGTTTTTACTTCGCACCAACTCCACCTCCATCAGGTTTTTCCTATGAAGAAATTAATGAAACTTCTTCAGTAATAGATCAACCTAAACATTTACATATATATAAAAAAGGGATTTGATTTATAATGGAAGGTGAGATATATTTGATATTGTAAATTACAGTGATGGTATTAAGAAGGGATGAGATTCTCACTTGGCTATGGCTTCATCTCGGTCTCTGATGGCCTGTTGAACAACTTCACCTTGTTCTTGGACGTTCTGCAGCTTCTGTCTCAGCTCAGTGTTTTCCTGCTGCAGCTGGACATTCTGCAGGAGGAAGATAACATGAGCGGTGATTAGACGACTGTACAAAACTCTGTTCGTCTAAAGCACAACACAGACGACATTGTTGTTGCACTAAAATGGGTTTAAAAGACTTAAATCGATGTTAAAGGATTGCTGGACCAAAGCAAATCCACTTATTTTGCAATTTACAATTCATACTTAATCAAAAAACTAATAATAATCCAGGTGTTACTCGGCCACACACCTATGATAACTAAGTTATAAACTTAACATACCTCTACAAGTGATGCAGTATAATATTTAATTTATTTGAATTAAATCTGGCACCAGACAATGTAACCTTGTGTCAAATAAAAACTCCTGAATCTGTCTCTACACATGACACTGAGATGGATTACAGTCACAGTAACAAGGTCAGTAACGGCAGAGCCAAATGGAGCAGCCACAGGTGCTGCTCCTCCCTGACAGACGTATTTGTTCAACACTGTGTTACCTGATCCCTCAGCTCCTGTGCCTCACTCCTATTCCCACACTGATCACCGGTCCTGTCGACAAAAGCCAGATTCAGCTCCTGAAACGGAGACATAACCAGAAAGATCAGGTGTCAGTCGAGCATTTCACTGACATTTACACCAAAAGCAAGTTTCTGGCCTATTTGCATGTCGCTCCAAGGGAAGAAGTGGCTGGGCAGGGATATTTAGTTACAGATGCATGCGTGTTACTGGTCTGACTGGTCTACACATGCTGTGAGACACAACTGGACAGCTGTACACACTCGGGCACAGCAAACAGAGGTTTAGTAAAGCTGACAATGCCAACAATTCAAAGGATAAACAAGGTTGCACTGTTACTCAGCATGGTTCAAAGTAAAGACACTAGGACCATTGACAGCGACTGGCGGGCAGATAGGGTAACTGAATAAATGTATGGCTCTGTGATGAGTAGGCTGCTTTATAGATCTGGATCCCATTTATGTAAGACTATGTAAGAATATGAGATCATTGGACGTTAGGACTTTAGAGGACTTTAGTGTAATGACAAATGGTTCAAAAACTCCTATCCTCCTCTTGTTTCAAACAACAAGGTCGACCTTTTCTTTTAATTTCCTCTCCTGCCCCACTTTCTCTTTTGGTGTGTCTCTCACCCACCTGAGGGCTGGATCCCTGCGCCAGGGTCTGGGCCACTCCCTTCAGCCGGAGCAGCACCGCCTGCAAGTCATCCCGTTGATCCGGGAAATCTGACCCCGCTTTGCAGCTCGGATCCTGGGTCAGTGGAAGTAGTAACTGAAGGATGGACCCCATTTCTTGTGTTATCTACGTAGAAAAGGGGGGAGGGCATGTTGATTTATATTTATTATGACAAAAACACACATTGTTTACTCAAGCAGAAGTACATATACCTGTGTTAAAAACGTCTCAAGAAAAGTATAAAAGTACATGCTCTGAAACGCACTTAAAATAACTTTCTACTGGATGTATCTGTGCAAAGCAAACTTTAGACTCACGTCGCATCAATATAGTTCAAAGACTATTTAACTTAATCACTCTTATTTTAAATAAAATGAAAAGATAATGTACTATATTATATATAAAACAGATAATTCCACAAAAATGCATTAAAACGAAAATAACGAGCCTGTTTTGAAAAACTACGTAGTGGAAAGTACAGATATTTGTGTTAAAATGTAGGGAGACAAAGTAAAATATCATCAGAAAAATTGAAGGGAAGTGCAGACACTTAAATAATCTGTACTTGACATAATAGAAGAGAACTAATGTTTCAGATGATCCCTGACAAATAAAACTGGGTCAAAACAAAGTATTTATTTTATTTTTCCCCCCTTCAGCATGTTATAAACTTTATTCTCTTCACATGTGACATTATTGGGAGTATGACCTCATCACTTTATTTCTTACTTACTTCCTTGACTCAAATGTATCATGACGGTACTGATCTCATGATAACTGAACACAGGTTTGTTTTTTTTAGAAGAGATAATCATGTCATATTTTATGATAAGGTCACAAACACATGTGCCGTTGAAGAAACTCTGCGGAGATGTGGTCACGACAAACAGGAAATGTATCGAATGACTCACAGGTCGAGGTATACATCACATTTTCCTGCTGGAACAAAACAACAATGGCAGAAGGCCAGAGCGTGAGATCTAGAAGTCTTTTTCCTTCACTGTTTTCAAGTCAGTTTTCCTGTCCCCTCGCAGGTGTAAATCAAACGAGTGTTTTCCGCAACGCGTCTTATCAGAATTTCATTTTGTGGCGTCTTCGCTTTGCACACCAGGACTTTCACACCTTCTTTTTGCAGAGTGTGTTATTGCATCAAACACAAAGTCCCACTGTCACAGAGAACTTGCACAAGATGTTCTGTCAGACCGTTCCTGTCTACAGACGCAGCTCCTTTACTTTTGCTTTCATACATTCATACAATTCCAACTATTTTCAGCTTTAACTCAGCTTAAAGATGATGCTTCTCTGGTGTCATTAACATGTGACCGCACAGTTTTTTTTCAGCTGAAAACATAAATGCAAAGTGTGTGTTTCCAGTCATCACAGGAACATTGTTTCCTCTGAGAACATACATGATTCATTGTGGGCAGGACAACAATAGAACAAGACCAAAACTATCACTTGCCACCCACAGTGTGGAGAAACACAGTTGAATTTACGACTTTGTTCCATTTTGCACAATCAATCTACAGCATTGACTGACACTGTGAGAATAACTTTTGATGTAGAGAAAAATCCTAATATTCAATATATATAATATTTAAATCATAATGTTGCCAAATATTGTAATAAAGATCAATCAGAAACAGTTTAACAAGACGGAATAAAATTAGGTTTTAGGGCTAATCCAGCTAAATAGGTAACTGATAAATCAAGGCTATGTTGCCCTTTCTATTATTCATATCTTCTCACTATATTTGTTTATATTGTATAATGTATGATATAAATGTAGGTTTTTGATCAATATTTGACCTTTGTGGATATATTTTTTACTTCATTGATCCCTTTTTAATTATCTTTTGTGTTTTTCCAAAATCCCGCTCCGACACAACGTCTTAAACAAACTGTGTTCTATCACTAATCTACTCGAGTGCTTCTGTTTCCTCACCTCCTCTTTGCTGACTCCCAGCCCTGCCGTCTCCAGGCTGCTCTCCAGCTCAGACAGCAGGGAGGCGTCTCCATGGCTCCTGGCTTCCTGCAGGGACACCTCCTCCTGAAGCTCGTCCACCTGGGCCTGCAGCTGCTGGGAGCGACCCCGGGCTACCTCCACCTCCTGCCACGCCTCTGCGAGCTGGAAACACACAGCACAGGGAGGAACACACAAATGAACATGTGTAGATACAGAACACACAGGCATAGGTGTGAGCCTGAGCTTTAACAACAGATGACAGACATTAAGATGACATAATGAATCCTCATAGATTATTTAATGGATAACTGACAGAGGAAGATGGATTATGGTAACACAAACTTATATTACTCCAGGGCAAGTGTGCTGTGGTGAGACACCGCTTAAAAACTCTACTAATGTTCAGCGCGAGAGAAATCCTGACGTGCCAGATTCCAGCCCAGAGTCCGACGTGAAACTCAACAAACGAACACAAGTGGAATCCAGAGCTGTGAGTGAAAGTTACAATGACGGGGATGAGGTAATTGTTTAGCAATGTTTGCCACAATCCCACCGAAACCCGGGCAGGGAGCAGAAAATCCCCATTGTTATTGAGGCTCTTTCATTCCTACACCGACCGCACTGAGCTGCTCTGTGTTGTCTGAAAGACTGAAGCTGGTGGTGCGTCTGTGTCGTGATGCTCGTGGGTTTTCACTATGTGATGTATAAATGCAGAAGGTGCACACCTGCTGGCTGTGCTGCTGGTTGAGTTGGTCGTGCAGAGCCAGACGTGAGTGTAAAGAGGCCAAACTCGTCCTCAGCTCAGAGTTTTCTTGACAAACGCTCTTCAAACGCTCCTCCAGCCCCTGCTCCTTCTGGGTGAGACGCAACACCTACAAAAATACACACAGATAGATATGAAGTAAAAAACATCTCTGACTCCCGACCAGCTGATCCCTTAAACCACACCATCAATCCACAAATATTAAGATCTGGGAGTATCGAGAAAATATTTGGGAGTTTTTCTTTGACTTGATTCTGCCTAAAAAAACAAAATACATTTCCAGGAAGAGTAAAAAATTCAGCAGAGACTTGCTCTTCTGTATCAAAGGTATGTTGTTTGGTTTCTGCTTTTTGGAAACAATTCATCACAAGTACAGAGTGAAAGAGTGTGTGTGTTGCTGCTTGAAGAACAGATAATGCTTAATTAGTTACAATTAATAATTGATCTCTTTTGAATCTGTAATAAAAAAAGACCGATCATTATCGTGATCAGTCCAGTTTGTTTTATTTTTTTAAAGTCTGTCTTCGTGTGTATTTTTTTACAGACGTAGAAATTACTTTTCTATTTTGAGAAACTGCTGTTGTTGTATTTGTGCTGCATTTGTACCATCGTCGAGTAGGTTATGTTTTGACCCCTGTCTGTTTGTTTGTTTGTTTGTTTGTTTGTTCATCTGTTTATCAGCAGGATTACGCAGAAACATATTTCCAAGAAATTTGGTGAAAAGTAGGAACATGGGTCAAAAAAGAGGCCATTAACTTTGAGTGCAGTTCCAGACAACATGGCACAAACAGGCATTGATTACTCATTTCCTTTAATATTGTGAGATCGTGCACTGTCCCGGGGAACAATTCATGTATCTTGATGAAAAAAACAATTAGGCATATTTAGGGAACTTGTATGAATGTGACTAATTTGATGCTGGATGAATGAAGTTTGAGATTCTAGCCTTTGTACTGTTTTGTTTAATGGTTTGTCTTATTTAATTTCTCTACGCTTGCTTTATGTGCCTGGATTACTTCTGATGCCTGCTCATTTTAGTTTTACGGTGAGATTTAGACACTCAAATTATGTTCTTTACGTATTGGGAAAGAAAACTTTGAAACTCAAAACAGGAACTCTTTCCAGTTTGGTCACTGTTTTGCTGTATAGTTTTTTGGGGGTTTTGGTATATATTTTGGAGTTTAGGCTTTACCATTGGTTTCATTAGTGCATGTATACTCGTGTGTAGTAGGTACCTGCTCCCTCATGGCACTGATCAGCTCCTCATCCTGTGGCCTGTTGTGGCTTCCCTTCTGCTGGAGCTCGTGTTTTAGAGCCTGCAGCTCGCTGGACACGGCCCGCTCCACCTCCATCGCCTAAACACACAGAAAATGCACATCAGACACACAAAATGTACAAATAGGGTAAAAGAAAACTGAAATGTAGCTGTTGAATGTGCAGGTCAAAGCTCAACCCTTCGGACATGAGGAACAGATTACAGAAAGATATAGCCCAGAGGTCAAAGAGCAAGAGAAGTGGGATCGAACATGTGCATCACTCAACTTTAAACTTAAAAAACAAAGCTGACCCGAGGCAGGAGCTTTAAGAGAATTGAGAACACAATCTTGCAACTAAAAATAACCATATATGTGTAGCAGGAGGTCTCTGAGATACAGACCTGGGATAGAGAGCCCGGTGGGAAGAAATATAACATGATATCTGCCCTAAAGGTTGGGATTAGTATTGTTTTTCTGTGGGCCCTGAAACAGAAGGAAAATGAAACATGACTTTGCCACTACTGTGTGTTTCTATGGTTCCCAAGCTACATCCCAAATCCAAAAATCTGTTTTGCTTTCACTGAACCTACAGAACTCATAACCACACATTGAGATCATATTGGCTGTTTTTGACCAGTAATCGTGAGATGGATTTTTGTCTTTATAAGCACGTCCATGTTTATTGTTTCTCATCATATCTTTTTCAAAACTTTAACCCTTTAACAGACACAAACATATTTATATATATATGTCCTTTACCCTGTTTTCTTAAACATACCGATTTCCCAGAGTTCCTACACAATCTGAATACAAATGTGGAAGGAACATGATGTGACATCTTACATTTGGGCAGAATAAAACTCAACTAAATCATAATATGTTAGAACACACGCAATGTGTTTGGTAAGAAACACTGAACATCAACATAACTTGATTGAAAAGAAAACACCACAGGGTTTAAAAAAGGAAAACCCCGACAACCATGTTTTCACTGATCCATCAAAAGGAAAGCGAAACATTCATCCGTCGCTGACAACAATTATCTCATATTACATTGGGGGGGGGGAGCTTAAAATTGTCCAATTTCACATAACTTCTCTCTCAAGCACATCAAGATTTGATATCATAAAAACTCAGGGATCACTGGCACACCACTGTTCTACTTCTGACGCCCCCCGGGTGAACAACCCGTCGCCCTCACACCAACCCAATTCCACTTCCCCGTCCCGGGTCTCGGACCCTCTGTTCCCCTTACTCAGCAGTCCGGTGGGCCCCTGTCAGGTCCCATCACCGCCACATAATGCAAGATGAAAGAGCGTCCTCTGAGGCAGATGGAGCAAGGGGGCATCTTGGACTTGCCAGTGACATCATCATGCCACATTAGACAACAATGCGGTGGAGGGGTAAACTTGGACATCAGGGAGGTGAAGTGGGGCAGAGGAAGTGAGGCCGGCGTGAGGGCTAAAATTAGTGGGAAGTGTGTGTGTGTGTGTGTGTGTGTGTGTGTGTGTGTGTGTGTGTGTGTGTGTGTGTGTGTGTGTGTGTGTGTGTGTGTGTGTGTGTGTGTGTGTGTGTGTGTGTGTGTGTGTGTGTGTGTGTGTGTGTGTGTGTGTGTGTGTGTGTGACTGAGAGTAAAGCATGCACTGATGGACAATAACAAAACATAGCATGCAGACACACTATGAGGAGGAGAAAGGGGGGGGGGGGGAGGCCTTGAAGATGAACGTTTGTGTCTGTGAGTCGTCATTACTGCTGCCTCGTCCCGCCAACATGGGTCTCCTCCACAATAGAGGCAGCGACCCACTGAGAATCGACCAAAACACAAGTGGAAGCAGGACGCTCCATTTGGTAGACACACAAAGATGGCATCCCCTCGCATGGCCCCCGAGCCTCAGGCCCTCACCCGTCCAAACACAGGAGGCATCTAACAACAGCTGACCACCCCAGCCACAGCCGAGCCCCTCGGGGAGGACACACAGAAAAGACGTCTCTCCCCTGGGACGATGGGGCAGCATCAAAAAAGCAAATGAAAGATTTATATCTCCCTGCGATGTAAACTGTCTTTTTCTTTTTCTTTATGAGCTGGGTGATGCTGCCAGAGGGCGCAAAGGTCACGGGGCTCGCCTCAATTTGGGCGTCTCCTTTTACAATAACGGAAACCCGCAGTGAGGGATTTGTCAGGTTGTCAAATAACAAACTGTGATCTGTGAAGGTGATCATGTAACGCTGGGCAGAAAACAAGAGAGGAAGCGTGGGGGGGGAAAGACAGGGTCACTAAATATTTAGTTAATGAACAGTGAAACATTATTGAAAAAAACAGGGTGGAGAAACTATTTTAATAAAATGACTATTGCCAATAAACAAACCCAGTTTCATCCGCAGCGCTGTTTATCTCATCTCATCACTCTCCCTCAGCTCCAGGCTGGTTTTCCTTCTCCTCTTCACTAGATGTTTACAGACAGATTTCTAAAACACTGATAATGTTGAGCTGTGAAAGATGTTCTTGCACAAGAGTGAAACTTAATCAGCAAAACATCTCAATCCAATTTTTCTTTCCTTCAGTGTGAATAATTTCCTAACCGTCTGGCTCGGGAGAATCAGACGTCATGTTTATTTATTTATTTGAGATAAGCTGGAAATCCACTTCTCAAAACTGAATCAACAAACTGATGCATCAGAAACATGAGCAACTCTTTATTGCTTCATTAAAGTGTTGGAAAACATCCTGACATCATTCAGCACTCTCTTATATATTAACACCTTAACCCTCGTGAACCTGAGCTGCTCTTTATAGAGTCAGTTTGTGCAGCCGCTGCATCATAGGCACCAGTAAATCTAACCCCTCACATCAGAGCTTTACTTGGCTGCTGCTGGTCAACACAATGAATTCATTCTCTCTCAGGTTTCTGCAGTGCGATACAGTCGTCCACCTCCTCCTCCAGATTCCCGTCAGGCTCCTGTTACACTCCCACCATTACGATATTGAATTTCTAGCTCTTTGAAAACAAGCTTGTGCTTCATTAAATGTAGACTCACAATCTACAAAAAGACTACAGACTCCGAGAGCAGCTTGAATAGTCCACTTGTCCACAAATTAAAGGACATTTAATTAAAACCCAAACTATTTACAGCTTCTTTTCCACAACTGTCGACATGAATCAGCAACAAAGCCTGCTTGGGCCTTGGAATTCCTTTTTTCCTTTCAAAAAATATTAGCTTTATATCCATAAAAAACAATAACCCTGGAATTACACACAGCAGATCTTCTAAGATCCTAGAGTCTCCTGCTGAAACCACATTTAAATTCACTGCACCAAGATTTGGATCTGCACCAGGTCTCATAAATATCCGTCCCCTGATTATTTTCCAACAACATCCATGAATCATTCTCTGATAGATCAATGAAAAGGTTGAAAAACGCCCCATCAGACGATGTTCAAGCCAGTGAGAACAAACTCCCGGATCCGCATCAAAACTTTAATGGATCTTTCCCCGAGTGAGGCCCTATCCCTCCACAAAATGTCATGGATATTGGTTCAGTTGTTTTTGTGTCATCCTGCAAACAAACAAACCAACAAACAAACAGACAAACAAACAAACAAACAAACCAACAAACAGGGAGGAAAACATGACCTCCTTGTTCGAGGTAGTTCATTGTTTGAGTAAAGCAAAAGTTATAAAAAACTGTACTGGGCCCATCACTGCCCTCTGATCCCAAACATGAATATTCTGATGATAGTAAAGTAAACAGCTCAGGAAACAAATCAAGACATTTGAAGACTCAGGGAACTTATTCACCATTTTAATCTGCACGTTCGAGTGAAAATAATAATAAAGACCAAATCTCCTGCTCCAGGCATAACAGTGGAAGCGTGTCTACAAACACACACCCATATTATCACAGACACACAAACACAACTCACCGCAGACGGCAGCGCAGCAACAGAGGCAGCAGTAACATTTACCACCACGTCGGGTAAAGACACTTCAGACATGGACCCTCCTCTCGGTCTGTCTTTTCTTTTCCCTCACGTCTCCCCGAGTAACACACGTCTGATGCTCGACAGCCAAGTAAAACAAAATGTTTCCTTCCCATTTCCTTCTTCTTGAACTTCCTAACCAGAGATAGCCCCTTTTATCTAAATGGACCTTTTCCTGGACATCTGGGGAGTCGCTTTTCGTAAGTGCAAGTTCTTGAGGAGGAAGGACTCTCACAGTTCCTCATTCTGCGGACCTTGACTCATGGGAGGGTGTCTCTCTGTTGTTTGGGTACTTTGTTTTACTTTGCCAGCTCAGGTTTGATGATCATCTTTAAAGAAACACAAGGAACCGCTCCACTGAGTGACTGGTCAGGTGTGAAGTAACACGTCACATCGCTAATGTTTAGCAAAACAGTCCCACCTTTCTCAGGCTGGAAAAGTACTCACGGTCCTCCAGCTTCACTGATAAGAGGCTGTAAAACATGTCACCGGCTTGATTCTCCTGCCAGGGTACGTCTTCTTCTCATGAAGATTTAACCACAGCCTTTATTGCTGCTTATCACGATTCATTCAGCTGTTTTTAACCATTACGTCACATAGTTAAACACTAACCTTTATTATATAACTAAATGAAGCGCATCTGGTTTCATAGATTATGATGTTCTCATACAGGAGGACAGAAGTTAATGATTAGTCTTATAACCAATCCATCCTCACATGTGATTCAATTGATTCATTTTGATTCGTGGTCAGTTCAAAATACTTTTTATACTTTTTATTTACTAAAGCTTAAGGTGAAGTCTTCACTTATCTTGTCTTGCTGAAGCAACTGTTCAAAACTTAAAAGATTTTCACTTAACAATGAGATAAAACAGAGAAAGACAGAAAACATAGAAGCTGGGATCTGAATGTTCTGCATTTTTCCTCAAGAAGTGACTTTGAAAGGCAGAAATGAATGTTTTTCCTGATAAGATCAGCATGATTATACAAAAACAAGCAAATGAATTAGCTGATCCTGGAATTTCCTTTCACTTTCTTTAAATTAGAAAGAGAGGGCTTTTTCCCCAGTCGATATTCATGGTTCTTAATGAAAAAAAGCAGGCATGTTTAAGGAACTGATATCTATGAGTGTATAACATTTGGTGGTGTTGGGTCTTGGCAGAGGGGAGTGTCATCCTAGTTTTGATTGTTGGTTTGGTCTGTAAAAAGTCCAAGATAAATTGAGAAAGTTTGCAGAGCCAAATATATGTCTTCAAAATCTGGATTTGTCTGACCAACATAACACAACTCAAAAGATATTTAGTTTAATTTGCAAATATTCACATTTGGATGTTGTAACCAGTATATTTTTAGCTTTTAACTTTAATCTGGATCCTTAATCATTGAGAAAGTTATCAAAGATTTGCTCTCAGCACCATGATCATGTGTTGGATTATTTTCCAAAAAAACTGACAAACATGCATGAGTGGAATTCAAGTGGAAGCAGCATCTTCCTCTCCTCTGTCCTGGATCTAAAATCAGACTGTGTCACTAACACATCGTCTCCATCCGGCTGCACACTGGCACAGATCACTTGTCTCAGGCCGACAACAGAACAGACTTTCACTTCCCCCTCGGTCTCTCCTGCTCAGATGACAACATTCTCCTCTATTTGTGCAGTAAGCATTTTTTTGGGCTCTGCCTCGCTCCTAGCGTATAAACAGCCCGAGTGCCTGGCCTTGCTCGAGAACAGATTAGACTGAGTCAGACTGATACCAGAGCGGTTTGTAAAGAACACAGAGTTTCAGCGTGTGGATTGTGTGACAGCTCGCCTTATCGAGTTTGCCTCAGAGGACCAACTGCTTGAAATTCACAGGAGGTGTTTGTTTCACCGAGGCTCAGTTACCTGCTGCAGCCTGGAGGTTTCTCTACACCCAGATATGTGCTTCACGTTAACTTCTTTGGTGCAGATAGAATCACGTTATCATTGAATTGACGCAAACATTTTGCTCAACTCCATCCATGTGTGGGACTCACTGTGTTGAGCTCCTCCCTGAGCCGCTGGGCGTGCTCGCTGTGCTCCAGCTGGGCCCGACTCTTGTCCTTCTCGGCCTCGCTGAGCGCCAGGGTGAGCCGCTCCACCTGGGCGCTCAGCTCCCTCACATCCCTCTCCAGGTCCCCCACCTGGCTCTCCCACTGGGACTGGCAGCCCTCCAGCTTCAACCGCAGCTCATGCCGACCCTGCTCCAGCCCCTAAACACAGGCGGAAAAAAGAAAAACAAAATTCTTAATAGGTGACGGTGGGAACATCTGCAGAGGGACAAACATAATGACAACAAATACAGCACACTCAACGTGTTTGTACTGTGTTGGATTGAAATTACACTGCTGGTGAATTAACCTTGATGGGGATCGGATGTGACAAACAACAACACATTGTTTTGTGGGGAATCTGAGGACAAACTGCAACAATGAGCCTCAATTAGTCCTGGGAAGGATCATGGGAAGTTTGTGACATCTGTAATCTGAATCAATTTGCACAGAGAATTTACAACATAAATGTAATTCTACAACAAAAATCTGCATCACAGTTCCTTCTTTAATATGATGGTAAGAAAAAACACATCTTTGAGTGTTGGGATTGTTAAATAAGACAAAAAGAGCAATGTTATATGCAATAAACAGCATAATCTGCTGAATAATCGGAACAATCGACAATGACGATTACTTAAACTTAAAATCAATGAACACTTAATATTTCCACCTCTATCAGATAAGTCCTTGGACTTTGACACCTTCCCACCTAGGTTGTTTGTCATAAATCTGTAATGTAACACTTAGTCGCACCTGATAAGACTCAGGACAGAAGATCTAGGGCAGACAACGGCCTTCACCTAGAAGCAACCAGGATTTTGGAGTTTGTTAAGAGTGAGGTCATCCCACTAAATCTGTGGATCTCTCCATCGCTGCGGACATTGTTCTATCTTTGTATTTTTTATTACCCCTTTAGGAGCTGGTGTCTTACATAAGTGGGATTTTGTTCCGCAGAAGCAGCAGCAGGAGGAGGAGGAGGTGGCCAGTTGCTTACATAACCGGTGCAGATAACTTTTGTGTCAGTGTAGATAAAATACTTCTATACTGAGACAGATTGACATTTAGTAGCACAACAAATTGACATGGAACCATGTGCCAAGCAGCTGTTAAATCCCTTAATACAATCACTGTAGATTCCCTATGGATATACGATATATTGATTTAAATAACTGACTTTTCATTGCATTGCTGAATGATGTCTGAATGATGTTTAATGAGGACACTCACAACAAATGTGGTTTGTATCCACATTTCTATGGATGTCATGTGTTTTCAAACTGTAAGTCACAGTCAAGTCTTTATTATCAAAGCTGACTGTTGAAGTGCGAAAGTAACTTTTTATATTTAATAAAGTCTATAAGAAATAAACAGAAATCTACAGCAACTATAATTTATGATGCTTAAAAAAAAATCCAAGATTAATGTTTTCTACTCAGGCTGGACAATATGGCCAAAATATTATATAAAAATGTTCATATCAGTGTAAAAGCTGATTTTTGGTCCTGAGTGTTGTGGTTTTAAGAGAGTCACACTCTTGATGAACATCAAAACATTGTACAAATCTGAGGTGGATCAGTTATGTGGGTTAGGGTTGACCTCATCACTGTGCTGCATAATACCCATAAGCAATGTATCGATGGACTTTTGTTATATTGCTATTGCTAAAAATTACATTGTGATTATTATAGGTGTTGTTTTACCGGCCAACAATATTTTCTATACTTGATAATAGTGATTATTTCCATCCATGTCAATTGAGTGGTGAAAGTTAACCTTCAATCCAACTCCACAATACGAAATTTCTGAGTTTACGCAGACGAAAATTCTTCAAAGAGAATCAGGAAACCTCATGTCTTCCTCCGTCCACTTCAAACATCAGCATTAGGCCTCGTCGAGAGTTTTAAACTACACAACCACCCGCGAAGCTTCTATTAAACACACAATAACCAAGTTTGATATGAAAACCACTTGTGCGTAAAGTGCGCTCTTACCTCCAGCTTGTCTGCGTACTGCCCGTGGAGTTTCTCGCTCTGCTCTTTCAGCTCTCGGTTTTCCAGGAGCAGAGCGTTTCCCAGCTGAGCTGCCAAAATAACCTCTTCCTCCTTTTGTTTCAGAGCCACCACAAGTTCACTGGGGTCCTGATAATCTGTTATTTCCTCCGCTCCGTAGTCGAAGTAGAAATCCTCCTCCAGCTTCATGCTCCTGGTCGTGAAGCCCCATTCATCCAGTCGGTCCATAACAGAGGAGATGCGCTCAAGTCTTCTCGTAAAAATGTTTTTTTTTTAAATAAAGTGTTTTTGTTTAGTAAACGCAGGTGTGGGTGAGATGCTCATCCATAGCACCTGACACGAGCTGCTGTCTCTGTGAGTGTGCGCGTATGAATGAAGTAGAGAGAGGAGGCTGTTCCCTGTGTCACCAGCAGATGACTGCTTACTGGTTTGTCTCCAGGGGGAGGAACCGGCTGCAGTCACCTGAGCAACTATTCCCACCCCCACTGTCAACACACACACACACTGATACCCACTTGTCGTGTGCTCCTGACTCACACTGACTCTGTCATCAGTGGAAATTACAAATTATTATTGGGGTTTCTATATGATAATTAAAAAAAAAAAAACTGTCACATTTCCAAACTAATTTCAATAAATCTTGACAGTAGATTTGTATACTTCACTTATACGTAACAGGTCTTTCTCTTTCTTCTTCCAAACTGACAATGAAAATATATTATTGTACAGATTCCTCCTGTTATTCTTCATGTTATTATAAGTGGTGAAAAAATTTCACCACTTCCCCTTCCACACAAAAAAGTGCATGTTGTGGCGTGCACTCATGGGTGTGTCCTCTCACCCAGTGGGTCGATGGGAAATGTAAAGTCTGTAGCTATATATACTTCCCGTATGGGGAACATGTGCCTGTTCTTCCTGACTACTGATTAAACAACAGTAAGCAGTACCTACGTCTCTGCCTTTCCTTGTCCTGCCACATTGGTGACCCCGTTTTTTTGAACATGTTCGAGGTGAAGGAGGATAGTGTCCCTTCCTCATCGGGGGAAGACGTTTTTTCTTCCCCGGCTCCCGTGGACCGTGTCTCCACGACGACCATGGCGCAGCAGCTTCCAGGATCGAACAGCTCCGCGGAGCACGTTAAGCTCCCGGAGTTTTGGCAGAACGACCCCGCGCCGTGGTTTCAGCACATCGAGGCTCTCTTCCATCTGCGAGGAGTAACGGCAGACGACTCCAGGTATTTTTTGGTGGTCGCGGCTTTGGACCAGCAATCCACCCGGCGCGTGATGCAGCTCCTGCGAGCCCCGCCGCTGCGGGGAAAGTACACCGCCATCAAGCAGCTTCTCCTCCGGCGCTACAGCTTGTCAGCCGCGGAGAGAGCGGACAAGCTACTGTCGCTTCCCGGTTTGGGTGATGGTTCGGCAGTGGACCTGATGGACGAGATGCTGTCGTTGCTGGGCTCCGAGGATGAGGGTTTCCTGTTCCCGCACATCTTTCTGCGCCAGCTCCCGCTGCAGGTGCGCGCAGCCCTCGCCAACTCTTCCTGTTTGGCGGCCGGCGACTTCCGTGGATTAGCTGAGGAGGCGGACCGGATCCTGCTGACTTCGAGGAACGTCTCCGTGCAGAGTGTGGCCGTGGAGTCCTCGCAGTCGACGTTGGAGAACGAGGTTCCGGCAGTGACGGCTGCAGTCTCCACCCGCACACAGCGCGGCCAGCTGTGTTTCTTCCATCAGCGCTTCGGCAGCAAGGCGCGCCGCTGCGTTCCTCCGTGCGCGTTCCAGGCACCGGGAAACGGAAGAGCCGGCGCTCGGTAGCAGCCGTGGGCGCTGGTGATCAAGAGGAGCTGCTGTTCGTTCATGACTCCATATCAGGTAATCAGTTCTTGGTGGACTCCGGCTCGCAGAAGAGCCTTCTCCCTCCTGCAGCTACGGACCTCTCCGCCCGTGGCAGTGGTCCGCGTCTGACAGCGGCTAACGGCTCGGCTATAGAGACGTTTGGTACCAAGTCTGTGACTGTGTGTTTCAATGGACGCAAATTTCTGTGTGATTTTGTTGTAGCCTCCATTACGGTTCCTATTATCGGAGCAGATTTTCTGTGCACTAATGGGTTGTTAGTGGATGTAACTAATCGCAGGCTCATTGATGCTGTGTCTTTTGCGTCTTTTCCGTGTCAGTCAGGGGGACCCGGGCCGTTAACACACGCTAATTTTGCGGCGTCAAAGGATGTCTTCCAGCGCTTACTGGCGGAATTTCCTTCGCTGACAACGCCCGCATTTTCTGCCGCGGTTACTAAACACGGCGTGGAACATTTCATTCCCACTGCGGGTACGCCCGTTTTCGCACGTTCGCGTCGCCTCGACACCGTGAAGTTAGCCACCGCGAAGGAGGAGTTTGCTACCATGGAGCGTTTGGGGATCGTTAGGCGGTCCAACAGCCCGTGGGCTTCACCGCTCCACATGGTGCCCAAGGCGGATGGTTCTTGGCGGCCGTGCGGCGACTTCCGCCGTTTAAATAACATTACGGCCCATGACCGTTACCCAATTCCGCATGTTAAGGATTTTTCGATTCGTCTGGCGGGCATGACAATTTTTTCTAAAATCGATTTGGTGCGAGGTTATCACCAGGATGCCGTTCGGCCTTAAAGGCGCAGCGCAGACGTTTCAGCGATTGATGGACTCGGTGCTACGTGACCTCGCGTTTGTTTTCGTCTATTTGGACGATATCTTGGTGGCCAGCTCGTCGGCTGATGAACATTTGTCGCACCTTAGGCAGGTTTTCCAGCGCCTTGATGGGCATGGTCTCATTGTCAACACAGCCAAGTGCCAGTTTGGGCTGTCTGTCATAGACTTTTTGGGCCATCGCATTTCGTCGCAGGGTGCGGTTCCTTTGCCCTCGAAGGTGCATGCAGTTGCGGATTTTCCCCGTCCGGTCTCGGTCAGGTCGCTACAGGAGTTTTTGGGCATGGTAAACTTTTAAAATCGTTTCTTGCCGCGTGCGGCCCAACTCCTGCAACCATTGTATGGTGCTTTGAAGCTTAAGAAAGCCAAGGACCAGGTTGATTGGACCCCTGTGAGGATCCAGGCTTTTGAGGGGGCTAAGGCTGCCCTGGCTAACGCGGCGCTTCTGGCGCACCCCGCGTCTCGGGCGCCCATCGCCCTCACGACCGATGCTTCAGATGTGGCTGTTGGTGCAGTTGTTGAACAGCGGGTTGCGGGTGCGTGGCAGCCCCTTGCATTTTTTAGCCGCGGTTTGCGAGACAGTGAGCGAAAATACAGTGTGTTTGACCGGGAACTGTTAGCGTTGTACCTGGCTACGCGTCATTTCCGTTTCCTGCTGGAAGGCCGCCCTTTCACAGCCTTTGTTGACCACAAACCATTGACGTTTGCTATGGCAAAGGTGACAGAGCCATGGTCTGCTCGCCAGCAGCGCCATCTAGCGGCGATCTCCGAATTCACAACGGACATCCAACATGTGGCGGGTAAAGCGAACCCGGTTGCAGACTGCCTGTCGCGGGTGTTGGTGTGCCCTGTGCATCTTGGGGTTGATTTTTCCGCTCTGGCTGCCGATCAACCTGGGGACCCGGGTATCGTTGCACTGAGAGCTGCGAGTACCGGTCTGAAGCTGGAGGAGGCAGTTGTGCAAAATGGTGGGCCTGCCCTCCTTTGCGACGTCTCCACGGGCCGCCCCCGCCCGGTGGTGCCGGTTGCTTGGCGCCGTCGGGTCTTTGATATGGTGCACTCTCTTTCTCATCCGGGTGTCCGGGCGTCGGTGAAGTTGGTGTCTTCGAAGTTTGTGTGGCCTGGCCTTCGCAAAGAGGTCAAGGAGTGGGCGGCCACATGTGTGGCGTGTCAGCGAGCTAAAGTTCACCAGCACACTAGGGCGCCCCTCGAGCCATTTTTGATTCCAGCCAGGCGTTTTGATCATGTGCATATCGACCTTGTGGGGCCTCTTCCCCCTTCCCAGGGTTTTACACATCTCCTTACCATGGTAGATCGGACCACTAGGTGGCCAGAGGCGGTTCCTCTGTCTTCCACGACATCTGCGGACGTGGCACGCGCTTTTCTTTCAGCTTGGGTCTCACGTTTTGGTGCACCGTCTGATATCACCTCTGACAGAGGCCCGCAGTTCATTTCGGAGCTCTGGTCGGCGCTAGCAAAGTCTTTGGGCACACAGGTTCACCGTACCACTGCCTACCACCCCCAGGCTAACGGTTTGTGTGAACGTTTTCACCGGTCGCTTAAGGCGTCATTGCGGGCTGCGCTCTCAGATGCAAACTGGTTGGATCGGTTGCCGTGGGTGATGCTCGGGTTGCGCTCGGCTCCTAAGGCTGACCTGGATGCCTCGCCTGCAGAGTTGGTGCTCGGTCAGCCGCTCCGCATCCCAGGGGAGTTTCTGCCTCACAGCTCGGCCCCCTTTCCGCGTCCTGCGTCACAGTCCGCTTGTGCACCGGTGCCCGTGCATCATTTTTCTCCTCGGTCTTTCGTGCCAACGGATCTCGCGACCGCTCAGTTTGTTTTCGTGCGTCACGATGCTCACCGGTTTCCCCTCCAGCCCCCGTATGACGGCCCGTTTAGGGTGTTAGAGGCGGGTTCTAAAAGTTTCATTCTGGACATGGGCGGGCGCAGGGAGCGTGTTTCGTTAGACAGACTTAAGCCAGCTCATCTGTTGGCCGGCGAAGAGGTGCTACCGGCCCGGGTTCCCCGTCGTGGTCGCCCCCCTTCTAAGACCCCTGTGTTGTTTTCTCCAGTTGTGCCTCCTGATCCTGTGTCTGTTGTAAATGATGTCCCTTCTGCTTGTTTCACCCCTGCGTTTGCGGACGGGGATCGGCGTAGCCGTTATGGTCGCCTCGTTAAACCCCCTGAGAGGTACTGACTTTTGTCCCATTTTGTATTTTTCCCTCTGGGTGTTCGGGGGGGGGCTGTGTGGCGTGCACTCATGGGTGTGTCCTCTCACCCAGTGGGTCGATGGGAAATGTAAAGTCTGTAGCTATATATACTTCCCGTATGGGGAACATGTGCCTGTTCTTCCTGACTACTGATTAAACAACAGTAAGCAGTACCTACGTCTCTGCCTTTCCTTGTCCTGCCACAATGTGATGTTTTGCTTGAGGGTGGGGGCATTTTGTCTTGTTATAATAAACAATCGACTTTCTTTACTGTTTGTATTCTGCTTGTTTAACAATATTTATCTATTTTAAAGACAAATAATCATACATATTTTCTCTTATTGCCTTTCACCTCTCCTTAATACTTTATTTATATTTTTACATAGGAAAATGTATCCTGATTACCATCTTAACATTGTATTAAAGATTTAATATTTTATCACAGAAAAGTTTCAGACATTTTAGACTATAAGATGGATATATGTTGTATACTATGGCCTATGATAAACCTTTAGTAGTCCCACCAAAGGGTAAATTAGATTTATGCAGCAGCTAAGGGAATATCAAAATAGACAATTAGTTAAGGTAATAAATTAATCACAGGACTACAACAAACTAGAACTAGCTAAAGAAAAGTCTATAAAAATTAAATGTCATGTTTATTTCCCCACAGCATTGAATCACAGTAGATTTAGATGGAGAAGACCCTTTTGATATCAAAATCACAACAAATCTCTATAATTATAATACAATTTAAAATCAGATTCGATTGTTCTCTCCCTGCAGGCCTGTATTTAGTGGATGCACTTTTGGCTCCAGTTAGGACATCAAGACGTTATTGTGTTACTCATTCTCCTTCATCCAGCAAGTGTCAAACAGGGGGACTCACTGCTTGCTTTGTCTGGCTGCTTGCCAGAGGTCAAAGGTCAGCACCCACAAGGTTTGATGCAGCAGGGGCTAGTGTCAGGGGAATAAAAGACGAGGCATCCTGACGCACGCCGAAGCTTTTGTTGTCAGGAAAGCCAAAGCTCCTGTACATATGGCGGCAGGGACCAAGCAAACTTCGAAGCACTGTACGTCAGGGCTGAGCACGCCTCGCTGCCATTGTCTCCATTGTTCCTGTCGGGTTTACGGGCCACTGATGGAGGGGCTTGTGCCGTAAGCGTGACGAGGTGTCTCACATGCCGCCCGCTGTGCAGTCCGCATGTGGTCAAACAGTGCACACAGAGGAGGGGAGGCCTTTTGGAGTCAGCCACAACCACACAATCAGACGGAGTTAATGAAGCAGACATCAGAGGACGAGCCCTGTTACGCATAAGGAGGCTGCACAAGACACAAAAGATCAAATTCAAATGGTTTCTCCACTTATAACTTATAAACCCATCTTCTTCTACTGAGCAAGATCACAGAGAACAAGTTCACTTAGCTTTCCAAGTGTGATGGTGCCGCTTGAATTCAAGGTTTTTTCTCGTGAGAGCTGCGGCAGGAGATGTGCTGTACCCAAGCAGAGCCAGCAGCCATAAAAGCCTGATCGATGCTTTAAATCAAGAGCTGCCACGGCTCCCTAACAACCACAATACTCCACATAACACCATCTGTGAGTGTGTGTGTGTGTGTGTGTATGTGTGTGTGTGTGAGCTGCACTGCCTGCATCAGCAAGACCTGTGAGAGTGCTGAGTGGCAGGGGCCAGCTATTCATTGCACAATATCTAATATGAACATTTTAAAACAAAAATGAACCATAACCATTTCAAATTAAATATAAAAAAGCTTCAGCCACCCGTTCTTGCGTTGACTGCTTGCTAGCGTAGTTAGCATGCTTCGTAGCAAAGTGAGGGCTGATGTTGTACTCCATGAAAACTGTGACAGTTTCTCGGCATATCAGACAAACAGCCTTCGATTGGACTTCAGTGAAAAAGTATTTTGTTGTCGACTCTGTGTTAAACACTCGGAACTCATTGTGCACTTTTCGTTTCCTTGATCCTCTCATTTTACAGAAGAGCTCACAGGGCAAAGCTAAAAAGTGAAGGGAGATCATGCGCCTTTTCAAGCCCTACACACCACGCTCCCGGGAATTTTATATTTAGCTGACGCTTTTATCCAAAGTGACTTACAATAAGTGCATTCAACCCCGAGGGTTCAAACCCAGAATAACAAGAATCAAGAAAGTACAATATCTTCCTAAATAAACCAAAACTACAAAGTGCTATAAGTACGTGCCATTTAAGAGCTACTAAATTGTTAGTTTAAAAAAAAAATAAAAAATAAAAAATCAATTTTTTTACTTTTTTTATTTAATTTTTTTTTTTTTTTTTTTTTTTTATTATTTGGACAAGTTCGGCGGGCCGGATTAAAAAGCCCAACGGGCCGTATATGGCCCGCGGGCCATACTTTGCCCATGTCTGGACTAGACCAAACCGCCTGCTGAGTGCCGTGAGGAACTAAGCACAATAAGAAGATGGACAAATTATCTTGTGTGTGTCCGTGTCATTCTATGCTGGTTTTTATAAACACTTCAGAAAAAATATTTTCTACTTTACTACCTTACTTAAAAGTTACTTCGATATTTTTGGATTTTAGATACTGGAGGATTTAACATGCTTTAAAAACCTATTGTTAGAGAATAACCCAGTAGTTTCCAAACTTGTCTTCTGACGCCTTACAAGAATCACAGTCTGCTGCTGCTTGTTTCTATGTGATGTCTTGAGGCTGCCCCCTGCTGGCTGCTGGGTTCCTCTGCTGCTCTTGCTTGGTCTGTGCAGCTTGTGATTAACTAAAGCTGTCCATAAAATAAAATCTTTATTATCCTTCAAGGGCAATTTGATGTACAACCAGCAATCAGTGCACGACAAAAATAAACCAATATATACAATGTAAATAAAACACAATATAAAAACCCTATAGACTTAGTAGCAGGGGAAAATGAGCTTTTAATAAATGAATTGATAAGTCGACCAACAGAAAATTACCCGTCAACCTCTAGATATTCTAGAAACATTTCATTCTACTTTTAATTTCCTGTTGTGTTTCTAATTATCAATAATGCTGGTGACATTTCCTTGATAAATGTGTGGAGGTTTTATTGGCATATGCCGTTCCACTCGACGCCGCTGGATGCACAAAAAGAGAAAAACAAACCTTGACAACAACAACCTCACAACAGTTCCTCATAGCAGCATGATGCATACAAAGAGAAGTATAAAAACCTACTCATTTTCTGATGTCACCATCCGTGGCTCTGTGGACGGGCAAGCCAGCATCTAAAACATCCTCCTGGATGTCAAAGATGAATCAAAAAAAGATTAAATTATCAGGTGCACAATTCAGAAAGCACCGCAAAGTAGAGGAGGAGAAGAAAGAACAATAAAGAGGTAAGAATCACCCCGATTGTGGACATCTGTTGGGACATGGTTTTTATGCAAAAAGGCAGGTCTCTCTTTCAGGCCTGTATTCGAAGTAAAAACCTGAAAGCACATGTCCTTTGTCCTGACAAGCCGCATGGGCTGGAGAATACTCAATCTCCCAGAGTGCAACATGTTCTCTTTGTCCTGAGAAGGTCAAATAACTCAAACTCCCAGGAGGCAACATGTCCCCTTTGTTTCAGCATCTTCGCACATAGGTGCGAATATCTACCAGGGTCAACTCCAATTGGTCAGTCTGGTCCCATGACCAAGGGGCAACCGGGTCTATAAAAGATCAAGGCTCCCCCAAAGTCTTCCTTTTTCTCCAACCCCTCGGAGGGCCAAAGGCTGCTCCAGCAGCGCTCTTCTCCACCGACCACCACTGAGGACAGCAGGCCGCTGGCCTTTCCTCCTGCATCGGCGAGTGGAGGAACCGGATTCCTCCAGCTCAAATATTCTCTTTCCAACAACTGGAGGTCAAAGGTCGAGCTTCCAGCTCATCTTCTCAAGAAAACCTCCACGCATCTCAAGCTTCTTCTAAACTCCTTGCAGCGACTCGATGTCCTGCAGGTAAGAACTACGGCTTCAATAAGCAACTGAACTGCACAGCTCAACAGAACCGCGGAAGCAGAGACCACACGAACCAGAGACTTCAAAAGCCAGAACTGCTACCCGAACTGCACAGCAACTTTCTCCCTGTCCTTGGACTGGTAACATAATCTGGGCTTAATAATTTTACTAGGCTAAGCAAGACTGTTTATTTGATTCTGTGTGGTGTTTATAAGTTTGATATATGTGGTGATATTGTGTTACAAGTTAAATCAAGGTTAATGTAAGTCGGGCTCAACACAGACCCTGCCATTTTCTGATTAGCATTCTCACAGACCCCGCATATCTCTTCACCTACTTAGCTACGTCCCCCGACCAGAAGGAGGGGGGGGGGCCTGCTAGCTTAGAGATCTTAAAAGATTACAGGAAGGTGTGACTCTCTTTGTTAGCCACCAGAGAGACCCTCACACACACACACACACACACACACACACACACCCACACACACACACATCTTTATTAGTTAGTATATTGTTTAGTAATTGGTGTTTTATACTTATTATGTTTATAATAAATGCTTTCTTTTAACCTTGTCCTGTCATTAATGTTGCATAAGTGAAGTTTGCCAACCTCTACACTGTCAAGAACTCTATAAACCTTAACTGTTCATTATATAGTCTTTAATAGTAAATATTAAGATTTCTAATTGAACTAGATCTAAATGAGACTGATCTTAATCAATAAATTGGCTATCTTTTCCCTTCTATGAAGGGTGGTGCCCCGCGAGAACTTAGTCAAACTAAAGTTATGATTTAATATTAATATTTTATATATTAATGTTTTATTTTTCTATTTTTGATAACCAAATTTATTGAACGCCTAAAGGCACACTAGCTTATGGTATCATTCCTAACCATTATTGCACAACACATCATTAATGTTTATTTTGTCGACATGACATGATATGCTATCAGTACAGCTGATTTCAGACTCTTTATATTTTTTGTTATATATTTTTATTGTTTTTATAGCTTACAATTTTGTCTGCCTGTGTCTGCATCTGTATACAGTCCAAAAGTTATTGTGGATGCATGACAGTTTGCGTGTGTATGTTGGGGGGCGCCAATTTGAAATCTCGCCTAGGGTGCCAACATTGCCAGGGTCGATCCTTCTGAGTGGGTATAAATGTTGAAAAGGAAAAGGAAAGAAATTTGTTCTTTGGTCCCAGGTTGATACATTTTCATGTAAAAACTTATTGCTGTAAAGGAGGAATTAAACAAAGACTTTATTAGAGTAGCTAATGTTTGTCCACTGGCTTTAATCAGGCTGACTAACCTGAGGTGAAGAAAGAATAAGACATACTGTACATAGGCCTGGGAGATATCAGGAAGTTACATCGTATCATTATCATAATAGACAGTAGTGCAGGAATACTTAACGTTACACTTAAGAGATGCACTTAAGTAAGTCTACTTTCTGCTTCCACATTTGATATGTCAGTTATTTGAGTTGATCTTATTAAAACACCACAGTCCATCTTCTCATCACAGAGCTCTAGCGGCTTCTAGTGGATACAAATATGTGATACATCACAACTGCACTGACTGTCTCCTCTCGAGTACAGTTTCATTTGAAGAATTTGGCAAAAATAATGATCGGTTTGTCTCTTAAGGTCGAGTGGTTATTGTAAAGTAGATGTATAAACGTTATGGGGAAGGGGTCAGCCATGTTTGTCCAGGTGTTTAGGGAGGGGGGGGAGGGGGGGCAGATGAAAGTAGAATGACAGATTATATCACACACTTTCTATGAACGTCAATTTATAGCTTCTGAAAATAAAGTAAAACTCAAAAACATTATTCAAAATCTTGCAGTTTTTATTCGTGTAATTTCATTGATTTATTTCAAAACTGAATGTTAAGATTAAGTAAACGGTTGGCAGTCTATTTTGTATAAAATTCAATATTTCCTTACCAATTAAACAGATGTTTTCTTTGAATGGTTTGTTCTTACATTTCATTTAGCTTTTATCCAAAGCGTCTTTCAACCATGAGGGTACAATCCCAGAATAATACAATATTTTATATATATTATTTTTATTTATAATTTTTACTAATTTATTTGCTAAAAGTCTTGTGTCAAACCACTTTTATTTTCAGTTTTTAATATTTCTTTCAAAGCATTTATATTTTCTAACAAATTTGAACTGTGTTTTACTATTGATTTCAAGTGATTTCAGAATTTTTAGATGTATATATTTTTTACCAAACGTGCAGTGCACACTCCGGCCTTCAGGGAGCGATGTGCGTCCCGCCAACAGCCCCTGTAAAAAGCAGCATAGAGGAAGTGCAGTTGGTAAACACCTTTGAACCATAGACTGTGTGAAGGTGTGTTTGTTTGTGTGGAGTTGATTTACAGCTGCAGGTGTTTACGTGACTTTCACAGACACAATGGAGAGAAGCGGGGGGACAGTTTCCGCCATTAAAGCTTCAGGGTAAGTTACGTCAAGGAAAGCTCTCATTATTCTGACCCCACCTACCCCACATGTCTCCCACCTGTCTCTCACCTGTCTCTCACCTGGCGGCTCTACTTCCTGCTCAGGTACCCGGGCAGCAGCTGCCGGACCCGGTGTGAGTGTGACGAGCTCCCGTGCCCGCTGCTCAGCTGGTTGTCTGCAGAGCTGAGGAGGGTCTGTCCGGAGCTGAGGGGTGAGCAGGGCCGGTCCTAGAGTCAGAGAGTCCCAGGGGGGCCCCTCAAACTTTATGTTCTAAATAATCTTACACCAACGAAGGGTAGGAAGTGTACACGTGTTTTTAATTTCAAATTAAAGTGACCTAAGTACATAATAAAAAACATTAAAACCCTCTGTGGAGTGAAGTCTGTCAGCCTGGGGCCCGAGCAGCTGCCTGCCTCTTGGGTGAGACCCAGACCCAGACTTCATTATAGAGCTGTGTCTGCTTAGTGAGGGGCCGCACACTGATCAGCAGGGGGTCGCTTTACTGACAGAATAAAAATCATCATCTAGTGCAGGGGTTCCCAAAGTGGGGGTCGCGAGACACAGGGGCGGGGTCGCGAAATGCATTCCAAAAGAAAATACAATAATTAAATTTTTTTATAAAAAAAAAAAAAAAAAAAATGTTGTTTAATATATATATATGAGTTGATATTAGAATAAAATCATGCAATTGTAGCCGAGCGTTTAGTTGTTGTATTGAATAAAGCCTCAGCCTAAAGAAGACACAGGAGACATAGCAGCTGTTTAGTACAGCACATCCTTCCGGTAAAACCCCTCTTCAAAATAAGAGTCACTAAATAAAATAGCCCATATATAGCCCATAATAGCACATTTCCCTTACGACACAGGTTAGCGACAGTTCAATTTACAGCAGCACCAGTCACACGATAGCTGGCCAAAACTCTTTTTGAAAGCAGCTGAAAATTATTGACAGTCACAATGAAACGTTGGTTAATACCAAACAAATCGAGGAGGCCACAGGAACAGGACAGGCTAGCGGAGAAGGAGAGGCTATCTGAGCAGACATGCACAAGAATGCACGCACGCACGCACAGTGCATGTGCGTGGCTGTGCGCAACATTATAAACCACCTCCAGTGTCGTTGGGGGTCCCCAGTCTCTGGCACCGTTATTCTGGGGGTCGCAGGCTGAAAAGTTTGGGAACCCCTGATCTAGTGAAGGTGTTTAATATTTAGTAGTAAGAGGATGAAACACAAAAAGACACTCTGAGAATAGAATAATACATTCAATTAATTTATAATCTCCTTTGCTCTGAGTCAAACTGGCAGATCAGCTGAGATCTGTTACAACTGTGTCTACAAGTCTGGGGTGTTGATAAGGTTTTAATATCTTATGCCCTTTTACTTAAGATGCATTTTTCTTATATTTTCTTTTTTGTTGGTTCGTTCCTGCTGTATGTTTTTAATTAGAAGTGCAACTAGCAGATTATTATTTTCTCCATTAATCGATTAGTCATTTCGTCCATTGAATTGAATCTAAGAGAACATATTCATTTTGCTTTTTTCCTACCAACTGCCCAAAGTCCAAGTAATTTAAAAGGTCTTCAAATTAGTTTTTGGACCAAAAGTGCCAAACAAAACATTATTTATTCAAAAATCACAGAATTCATGTTCCATTAATTTACTAATCGATTATTTGACTGATCATTTCAACTCTAAAAAGCTAGCACTATTTAAACATAATGTGCTCATCTTTCTTTTTTTTAAGACTCAGTTGGAACAGGCAATGTGTTGCTGGTGGGCGAGCTGAGAACTTTACTATCAGACATGTTCTCTCCTCTCACCGTGCTGATGTCAGAGGTGCTGGATCCAAGTGTCCTCAACAAAGTCACTGGTGAGAAGTGAGCAATATATACGTCCACTTGCTTCTGCAGCAAAATTCTTTGTTTATAATAATACCGGATGATTTCAGTGCCTATGGATCTATACATTAACTGCACATCCCTTTTAAATGAAGGGTGTATTATTGCTTCATCCTTTAGAATTCCTTGTATCAGAACTGCAAGCAGCTCACATGATTAAGCGTCAGGAATCACATCCTGAGGAGAAGACAACAGGAGACGAGTCTGAAAAAGAGCAGCGAGTTGTAGATCACAGCCATGAAGACGAAGATTGCTCTGACAAAGAGAGGAGGAAGGCTGAGATGCAGGCGGAGTGGATATTAGTGTTGCATGCACTTAACATGGACGCCTCTTCCCAATATGAGGATGTGTTGACTGAAGTAAGGCTGATAACAGAGAGAAAGAGTTTTGTGTAAGTTGTGATCATTGTAAAAGCTTAATATGTTGGCGTGTTATTGCAGGTGGAGTCCAGACTCGCTCGTCTACCATGTGGAGCCATGATGGAGCCTCTGCTTAACACCAACCTCCGCTCAGAGCAGTGGGTACGTTTTCAGAGCTGTTCTCATATTCAATCGTAAAATCCGCATCTCAACCTTATTTTCTGTTCTGTTTTAAGGTTCAAGTTAAAAAGATCGGTCAGGTCATGTCCAAGGATTATCAGTGTCGCTGGCATATGATGACCAAACGCTTTCAGGTCACACTTGAGTCCTTTGGATGGGGAGACAACCAAAAGGTAGGAATGTTAAGTCCCTGCACCTGTTACACTTGCCTCTTGTCACTTTTAGCCACAATGTCCATCCAAACTGAAATATATATATATATATATATATATATATATATATATATATATATATATATATATATATATATATATATATATAACAAAAACTTAATAAATTTGAGCTAAAATCGTTTTTTTTAAAGAATCTTATGAATAAAGTGTGATAACTAATTGTATATAATTACCTCCTCCAAGGAGGTTAGTTTTTCATCTGCATTTGTTTTTTTTAGCAGGATTAAGCTAAAACTACAGGGTGGAGGGTTGTGATATGGTTCAGGGAAGAACCTAATACATTTCTTTTGCGAATCCAGCGTAAGGCCCAGATCCAAGAATAGATTTTCCCTTTCTTTAACAATTTGAGATATGGTGTTAGGCTTGGTGGATGAAAGCTTTCTCTGAGTGTCCTTCTAGAATAGTAATTTTTTTCAACTCCTCAGATTCTTGTTTCAGCTCTGGTCAAAATCTGACGACACGATGCATCACTGTGTGTCATGATAAAATCACACAGCCCAGTTCAATCAGTGCTTTATTTACAGGAGCGCAGAGAAGCGCTTGCCTCGGTGCCTCCTCTCGAGTCCCTCGCCCACTCCTCCCAAGTGTCTCTGTCTCGTCTGCTTGCTGCCAGAGAGGATCAGTCCTTCATTGAGCCGATCAAGGCTGGAAAAAGCACTGCCGTGTACAAGGTACAACTGTAAACACCTAAACACCAAGTCCGAGAGTATGATTGAAGGTGTGTTCAGCTCTGAATGCAGATGGTTTCTAATATATTTCTTTGGTCTTACTAGATACGGATGGGCAGTGTACCCGACAGAGGAGGACGACCGGGGGAAATTGAGCCGCCTATGCCAGTGTGGGGAGAGCGAAGCGCGAAAGGGAACCGGGGGGGTCGAGGAGGTGGACACCATCATCGGCGTAAATTTCCAGAAAAGAAAGGGAAAAACCTGTAACATGTCTTTCTCTTTAGTTCAAATTAAGGAATAAGTGATCATTTTTCTTTATTTAAATACTTCAAACAAAATGTGGCCGTGGATCGCCACATGGGACTTCATTTTATAGTTATAAATGTGTGTATACTTTTTGTTATAACACATAAACATACCTGACATGTACATTTCTAAAAGAGCTTGTCATTGCTGTAATGTACTGGTATATAAAAATATATTTTTGTTCTGTTTATCAAAGAATAAAATATGTTGGCTTTGCACATTTATATAATGAGGTCTATTTAATTCTGGATACCTGAACATACAAAACACAAGTTTATTGGAATTTTGCTATTGCCTCCATGAAGGAGGTCATCTTTCTTATCTGGGTCTGTTTGGTTGTTAGTGGGATTGTGCCCGAGGAGCATCAAAGGATCAAAACATTCAACAACAAATTAAAGCCCTCAAATTACATAACATTACATTACATTTTATTTAGCTGACACTAAGTGCATTCAACCACAAGGGTACAAACTATAGGTACAAACCCAGAACAACAAGAATCAAGAAAGTAAGATTTCTTAAAAAAGAAGCAAAACTACAAAGTGCTATAAGTAAATGCCATTAATGTGTTACTAAATGGTTAGTTTTAAAATGTGTAAGCTTTCTGCTGGCCGGATGTCCACGGGGAGCTCATTCCACCATTTAGGAGCCAGGACAGCAAACAGTTTTCTCACCAAAGCATGTGCTCGGGCCCATTATTATTATTATTTATTATTTTTGTTATTTTAACAATAAGTGGAGTGGACAAGCAGATTACAAATAGTTAAATAACGAGGTAGAATAAAGCCTGAGGGTGGCGGTAGTGCAACACTGTGGATGCACGCTGCCGTTAAACTCCAGAGAAGAAGATGAAGCAAGCGGCTCCATTGGTTCCGTCACATAAGTTACCCGGAAGACAATTGATGTAACACAAGGAAAGTTCCCGATTAGCCAAAGGTCGAGTTAGCTTGACAGCTCCTGAGCAACGCGTCTGAATCTTAATCTGACTGAAAAGCAACACTTTTTACCAACAGATCTAACGATGCCGAGAGGAAGCAGAAGCAGGACGTCCAGGATGGCCCCCCCAGCCAGGTAACACCCCGATTCAAACCACATTTATGGGTTTAAAGTTGTTGTAACGACCGTGTTCGTGGTTTGGAAAACCGGCTAGCCACTTTACCTACGTCACTGCACCGTATGTTAGCCTCCTGGAGATTCAACACATGAATAACTGTGGATTATTTTGTACTATTTACACGTCTTGAAATGTGTGTTAAGCATTCAGTAGATTTTTAGAAATTCAAGGTCACGGTGTTTTCGGCATTTTTCTGTTGTGTCGCATCAAACAGGCTTCACTGATTTGTTGTTAATATATAAACTACTCTTTGCCCAATTTGTTTCCTACAAACCCACAGGTAAATTGAGACGACTAGATATCATTTTGGATTTTCTTCAGAGTATAAATAATAAAACGTGTAAAATTTGTTTCATCTTTAATGTGATCATCTGACATGAGCATCGAACCTGTGACCTTCTGTCCTCATGTCTCAACATCCTCAGGTCAATGTTCTTTAACATGATTTTAATGCCAAACAAACCAAACGCAGCAAGATTCATATCAGTGACCTCAACTGACCCCATGGGACACTGCTACTTCTACTGTAGTTTTCACACTGATCTGCTGATGTTTTCGTCTGTTTTATCATGATATATCATCATTATTCATTGTATTGTTTCACTTAAAGTGTTTTTAATCAAATGTGTCTTTTAAAAGTACAACATTTAATCGACAAAATGACTAATAATTTTGTAATAATTTAAATACCAGAGGCTTTGACTTGGTATTAACATCCGTCCTCTGTCATCCAATCACAAGTGGTCTCTACTAAGTTCAGGTCTGACGCAGCCAAATTTCTCCTCAAAGCGTCCTGAGATCCGATCCCCACAAATCCGGTCCTGGGCCACAGACTTTCCACTCGCATGACGTCAGTGACCTGCCACAGTTTCACACTGATTCAGAGTATTTTAACGTTTTTAGGTGTCCGTACATTATTTTGTTTATAACCACGACCAAAGTATTAACACTGACCAGCACATAATGATGAATACTTTTTAAATTCTAAAATAATTCTTTCATTTTTAAACCTGTCTTCACAGCTGAGCTGTACCAGTTTCATTAAGCTGTTCTCGACTCCTCTCTGTCATTCTTGCTCACGCCAACACACAAACATTGACATCGGACACGTTTGTTTGTCTTTGCGAACACAAATGACGTACGTGATTTTTGGTCATGTAGAGCGGGTAAGTGAGATCGGATCACAACTGGTGACAGGAGAAACACTAAAAGCATTTTAGTGCCAAGTCTGAACAGGCGAACTTACCACAGTGCACCTGTGATCGGATCTGTCAGGTCTGAACAGAGCCAGAGAACTCAAAGAAATTATTTAAAATGGTGTCAGTAAATGCAGATAGTTTCCAGTTGTTGATTGCAATTGGACCAAACCTCTGAATAAACGTTATTTTCACAGGAGGTCATCACCACCACCATCACCACCACCCATGGCCAGGGCTGCACCTCCTCCCTCCTATGCTCCAGCTCCAATGCAGGCTCCTGCCTCTGCTGTGGGCGCACCAGCAGCCCCCAGGCAGCCGGGCATGTTTGCCCAGATGGCGACTACAGCCGCGGGGGTGGCAGTGGGCTCTGCAGTGGGACACACTATCGGCCACGCGATGACTGGAGGCTTCGGTGGAGGAGGAGAATCCGAGTCCGCCAAGCCAGACGTCACATACCAGGTAAATACACTGTTGTTGTAGGGCTGCATTAGCATCAGATTAGTGTGTCTGTATCGTGGTAAGTAGGTCACAGGTACTAAAGATTGTATGTGTGGGGCAAAGTGTTGATGAAACAAACATTTGATGTAATCCACAGATCAGAACATGCAAGTACATTCACTGTGTATTTACATACTAAACAATAATGATATTTGCAACCTCCTAACTGGGTTATCATATTTTCAGTAAAGCTCTATCAGCATATTCTTACCTGCAGTAGTCTTTTCATAGCCTGGTAATTGTTGGTGGTTTTTTTTATCTATGTATAGATATTTGGTGACAGAGGAGAAAAAGATGCATGTTAAGACAAACAGAGAAAAAGTTTATTTTGGAGAAATTTTTTTATTTGTGAACTAAAATTGCTAGCAGGTAACCAGATGTTATCAATATTACGTTGTTTCAATTCTTTTTTTGGTCTTAAAATACCATATTTACACAAGATGTATGAACAATTGCATCATCTGCCTCGTGTCTTTCAGGAGCCGCAGCAGCCGCAGTACCAGCAGCAGTACCAGCAGCAGCCACAGTACCAGTACCAGCAGCAGCCACAGTCCATGTACCAGCAGCAGCCTCCTCAGCAGGAGCAGCAGGCCTGCTCCTTCGAACTCAAACAGTTTGTCGAGTGCGCCCAGAACCAGAGCGACTTCAAACTGTGTGAAGGCTTCAGTGAAGTGCTCAAGCAGTGCAAGTTCTCCAATGGTAAGTGAAGTGTGGAATTCCTTTTACTCCAATACCTTAAGAGTTCATCTCATTAATAACCATGCTTGGCCGTGTGTTAATAACACTTGTCTTTTCTCCACAGGTTTGTCATAAGGCTGAGACAAATACCTGGAGAGAAGTACACGCACAAACTGCAATAAGTAACCATACTGGATACTTACTGGTGTAATTCCCAAAAGATTAATAAACATGCTTTATTTAGACAGTTGGTCATCAGAAAACAGTGTTTGTTTCTCAGGAGACTGCTACAGACCTTGTAATCATAGTCGTATAAATAATGTTCATTTATTTTGTGTTGCAGTGTTTTGAGTTGATTTCATTAGTCATTGTGTTTTCTTCTGCTTCAGTGCTTTTAATTTAAAATTCCTCCAGTATCTATATTATAAGGTGAATTGCATTACTTGTTGATAAATTGTGAAATCACATCTCTCTCTGTAGATGTCCACTGTAATAAAGCACTTGGACCATGAATGCTCTGTGTGGTGTGATGATGTCTTTCATGGATTTAGTTTCTATTTTGTACCCAACATAATCTTTTAACTTTTAACAACATTAACTTTATCCAATAAAAACTATTATCAAGATACGAACCTGATATTAAAATTTCCCAATTCCAACAATGTTAAATATCCATCCACTGACTCATTAAGACAGAATTCTTTAATTGATACCAATAATTGTATTTTTTGTGATTTAACAGAAACTACTGATAATTTATTTCACGACTGCTTTTATTCTTAAGCTCTAATGCTGAATGTTCATTAATGGCTCCCCGCCCCAAAAATGTTCCAACTTAAAATGTTCTTCCAATATGGCACCAGTACCAGTCAGCCAGTGATTGGAGGCAGAATGTTTAGGAACGCCTCCAGGGATTCCTCTCAGTTTTGGCACAAATGTTCACTTTGACTCAGGAAATTACTGATTCGATTTTAGTTGTTAAAGATCTATGTCACCATGGCCTCACAAAACTTCTCTTGTGCATGATATATCAAATATGCCTGGTGGGAACTTCTTAAATATGACCAGTTGAGACTTGTACACAAAGATGAACTAATGTGATTTCAGTGGTCAAAGGTCACAGTGACATCGTATGAGCCTGGAAAAATTATTATGAAGACTAAAACTACTTGTTGGCGGAAGCTTACAACCAGTGTGCAGTGTTTCTGGTTTTGACCTAGTTATCATTTACTTTATCTTTAATAACATTTATTTTAGTTTCATGTCCGTCATTTATCTTTACAGCTGCACCTGCTCCCTATCTTATACAGTATATTGAGGTGCCATATTGATTTTGAAATTGTTCAGTTAAGAAAATACAACCTCTCCCAGTTCCTGTCTGGAAGGAACATTATAACACTGGACTTTCCAAGAAAGGTTTCTATTTTTAGACACAGTTTCTCTAATAAGACTTGTAGTGTTAGACGCAGAGGTCTGTCCAGCAGCTGCCATGTCACTCCAGCGTGGTGTCAGACCCTCTAGCTGAGCACTGCATGTGTAGTAATGTTGTGTAATGTAGGTCTGATCATATTTTTGTATGGACACACGTGTTCCCGCTGCAGAGGAAGCAACAACTTATTTTTGGCATCTGACATTAGAGCTCACCCCCAGCAGAGAGAGGAGCGACCCCACAAAGCTGCAGCAGCAGCACAGACTCACTGCACCTCTGTGTGCGTCCCCTCCTCTACAGGCCCAGCTTTGATTATGGATTATCTTCACACCAGGAAGTGATCCGTACTGATACGGTGAGTGATCCAACTTTGTTTAGTTTTTTTTAATGCAATGGATTGTGGTAGCTGGTTAAAGGTCAAACAGAGGGATCCAGTTCACACATGGTGATACTTTGCTCCACACTGAAATCTGTCTCCGGACATGATCTGAAGTTCAGGACGATCATTATACTTGTATACAAAAACACGAGACAGAGCTGACATTATATAAGTCATCAAAATCTATGGAAAACAGCCCTTTATTTGTGTTTTATTTAATATAAGAACAAGGTCAAATTTGCATGAAATAAATAATTTAAATGAAATCCATGTATCTGTTATATTTATTTATATCTAGTATAATGGATTAGTTTTCTTTATTTTTACAAATGGAAAATGAGATTAAAATATTTAGATCAGAGCTCTGTCATCTGACGTGGTTCAGAGGAAAAGAAGCAGATACATGTATTATCATATTGGTAATATAGAGTAACAGTTAGTTACTATTCTGGCAACATTCAAAGCATGTGATAAGTGTATGAGACTTCATGAACTGTTTCAAATGAATCTACACAAAAGTATAAAAAACTACCGAGGGATGCAATGTTGAAAGATTCGTAGTCAATTATTCAATATGTTGTTTGTTTCATGAAATGTGAAAATACAATAGAGAAATATGTTCTATACAGTTGCAGAGCAAGAAGAAATATGATAATTAAATGATTTGTTTGACCCAACACCCATACATTTCGAAAAATTTTGAATCCTTACATTATAAAACCAGCAGCCAGTAAGAGTTTGTCATTGACCAAACTTATTTCACACGAATACTTTGTCCACCGTCACCAAATATCTTCTTCAGACGTGTGACTTTACTTCCAGCTCTGATAAATGACTCTGTCCGAGTGGTGTCAGTGGCTGTTGCCCTGTTGAACATGTTGAACACGTGTTGTCCTCCAGCTGCCTGGTGTTGAGCTGTGAGAGGAGAATACGGTTCTATCTGTGCTGGTGAAGTTCACGTCGCTCCATCATGACCAAAGATGAGGAGATCCCTGACTGTGTCGGAGCTCAGGAGTTCTACAACAAGTATGAGACCAAGGAGATTCTGGGAAGGTACGATCATAAAGCACATGTATGGAATAATATCATCTGATTATGGGCGTCAGGGCCTCACAAATGTAAAATCTTTTGTTTTGATTTACATTTATATTTGTTTGTTTCTAATGAAGGAAAGAAATTCACACTTGATTTTCATTTGTCACAACCAGTGGACATTTGTGACTTTTAAAGAGGTGATGCACATATTTCTACCTCCGCCGGGGAGGTTGTGTTTTCACCTCTGTCTGTTTGTTGGTCTGTTGGTTTGTCAGCAGTATTACACAGAAACTATTTAATTGATTTCCTCAAAACTTGGTGGAAGGATGGGAAATGGACCAATAAATACTCCATTCAATTTTAGTACAGATCTGGACCAAGGGCTGATCCCAGACATTTCTTTTTTATTTCCTAATTTCTGTAACGTAGTGTTTTTTCAATGAATGCATGTGTGCAATTGGGTTTGTATATGGGGTTAGGCTTTTTTCATCTACTGTACGGCAACACATTTTTGTCTGGATTTATACAAAGGGGCTGATCTGGAAATGTTTGGCCCTTGGCGGAGGTATTCACTCTCTACTGAGTGCCAGTCCAGTTAATATAATAGTTTGCTTCATTTTAAAGAACTAGTTCAACATTTTACGGAAATAATTCTTATTCTCTTTGTTGCTGAGAGTTTGATCAGAGGATTGATGATTCAGATCAACAGATTAGTACGATTATTTGTTTATTTTGACCACCTCTGTGGAAACAAGCTGAATGGTTTCCCTGGAGTTTTCCAGAAGTCCCTGAGAGCCGTCCTCTGTGCAGAGCCGGCTCATTGGCATTCCCCACTAACCGTCAGACAGTGGTGCTGTTATGTAAACCACACAAACTTCAAGTAGGCTAAATTCACTCATTAATAAGATGTTTTTGGCACAAAGGGTTTAGTGTTGAGAGCAGCCCGGGAATGTGCTGACAGATTAGATTATGTTACTCACTGTCTCACATGCTGACAACAAGGTCACTGGATGAGACCATCAGCTTCTCAAACACAGGGGTCGGTGTGCTAGTAATAGTTTCTTAATGTTGGTCACCTTCAAGTCTCTGTCCTGAAGTAAATACATGAGATCAGATGAACAATCACAAAGATGATTTAAAAAAGGCAGAGGAAACTTATCCCTTGTACGTTTGAAGGTCTCCCGCATTAGTTGGATGATAAGGTGCCAACCAACAGCAGATATTAGTGACCACCAGTGGATGTTAGGGACATGTCATCAGGTGACAGACCCACCAAAGGCTGACCAAACCTCGATGTGTGCCCCTAACAGCTTGGATTCTTTCCTCCTGATCCAGAGTCAGTGGCTGCAGCGTTCTGCAGTCCCTCATGTGAGATTAGAGGTGAACTGGTTTAACATTGTAGCGTGTGTGGTGTGTATGAAAACCTCATCTGCTCCATTGAAGGACACATTCTTCACTGATTAGATGCGATAAAACATGTGGAAAAGTGTATTTCTTTAGTGTGACAATGTGAAATATCGGTTTTGATCTTGGCACCAAAGACAGTGTTGAGCAGAATAAACAGGATTTCAATCAGAATGGCACTAGTGGGCGTACCTCCACCAAGTCGCAACAGACCCCTGATATTCAGTTTCACACACTCATAGATATCAGTCCCCTAAATATCCCAGATTTATTATATTAAGATCCAGGTTTGAAGCCCATGAGAAATTTAAAATTCTCTGTCTCAATGTTAAAGAAATTGAAAAATTATTCCTGGATCCAGCCCTTTGTCCGGATCTAACTTCAAAGTTTGATTGGTTCTTTCTTGGCCCACGTCCCCTCCTTCCATTAAGCTTTGTGATTATCTGTTCAGTACTTTTTGTGTGATCTTGCTGACAAACAAACAAACGAACCGGTGTGAGAACACAACCTCCTTGGGGAAGGTGAAAATGTCAAACATCCCCGAGCCATGTTGCCTCTGGAGTCCAGCTGTCCTAATGGAAAAAATCTGAGGAAATAAATAAACTGGCAAAGCTGTAGAAATAGAGAACTGGATGTGTTTCTCCTCAGGGGGGTGAGCAGCGTTGTGCGTCGCTGCATCGACAAGCGGACGGCTCAGGAGTACGCAGTGAAGATCATCGACATCACCCCCTCGGACAAGACCACCCCGGAGGAGATCGAGGAGATCAGGGAGGCGACGGTGAAGGAGATCGACATCCTGAAGAAAGTCTGCGGAAAGGACAACATCAGTGAGCACAGACACACACACACCCCCCACACTCACACACATCTAATCTAGTTTGGAAATGTACTGTTGCCAACACAAGTCTTATTATTGCTTACACAAAGCAAAGGCATTGTTTGGCTTTTGTCCCACTAACCCGCTGATCAACATGATCCCATGCTCTCTGACTTAATAAAATTCAAAGGTTAATGTGTCTCAAATGTCTCTGTCCTCTCTCCAGTACAGCTTAAAGACTACTACGTGTCCAACGCCTTCTTCTTCTTGGTTTTTGACCTGTAAGTGTCACATCTCAAGTTTAACATGACTGCATTTTACATTGTGAATTACCAGCTGTTCAAAATAGTTTCTGTCCACCAGGATGAAGAAGGGTGAACTTTTTGACTACCTCACAGAGAAAGTTACTCTGAGCGAGAAGGAAACCAGGTCAGCGAGCGTGTGATAGTAATGAAAGAATCATCCTCATCTCTTTGAGACATTGTCTGAGTTGTGGTGTGTGTTGGTTTTAAGGAAGATCATGCGTGCTCTGCTGGAGGTGGTCCAGTTCCTCCACAACCAGAACATCGTGCACCGGGACCTGAAGCCTGAGAACATCCTTCTAGACGACGACATGAACATCAAGCTCACGGACTTTGGCTTCGCCGTGCAAATTGAGCCGAGTCAAAAGCTCAAAGGTCAGTGAGAGGTTGTGTGGAAACACACCAGAAAAAATTATAACCTCCTCCTGACAAGGAAACTTGTTGGAAGGATGCATCTTTCAAGGAATCTTTTATCACTTTCACTCAAATCAGCCATGTTCAGGGGACCGATATTTACGATTTTTAGAAGTTGTACAAGTGCAAAGTATGTGCGGGCAACTGGACTTGCTTGTGTTTCACTTCTCATCCAAGGAGCTTCTTTAGTTCTTCAGTTTATAAGTGTGTGTAATTTGGTGCAGATCAAAACAAACTCTGGATTCTTGTGAATTTTAATGTTGTTTCTCGAGGGGACAGTTAAACCGTTGAATTGTTAAAAAAATGTTACATCATCCTGCAAAGACAAGTTCTTCTACGTGGTCCAAATCACTCAGGGGGAGAATGTAGCAGAAGTCTCTTCTAGTGGAGCGTCTCTGAATGTCCTGCTCCAATAAACGTCCCATGTTTATGACGCTCGGTGAACTTTTCAGCTCAGCAGCTGCTGCTGGTGGTCAGAGGAGAATCTTCTCTCTGAGCTGCTCCCACAAAGGTTAAGATGCAACAGGACACTCTGATCTGTTTGCTGGAGTCCTGCTCACAGCACACTGACCTTTCCACTGAGTCTCCTCAATGACCTGCAGCGGGAAGTCAGACGTCTTTGGAGTCTGAACATCACCGCATGGTTTGCTTAGTTAGTAAATAGAGCTTGTGATGTGCGGTTCAGATTACTAGCATATATACAGAGACTGTAACACAAACTCTGTCAATGCAGAGTAAATTCAATATATATTCACCTCGGCCAAGGAGCTTATGTTTTTGTCTGCTTTTGTTTGTTTCTTATTACAAGCGAGTTGTGTTGTGTACTGCAGAGGTGTGTGGGACCCCTGGTTACCTCGCTCCTGAGATCATCGGGTGCTCCATGGACGCAGGACATGCAGGATATCAGACCGCTGTGGACATGTGGGTGTTGTTCAGAGGCAAAAACCACAACAGGAAGTCATCTGACCATATAATGGTTAAAATCTGACTGACCTCTGGCTTATGTTTACAGATGGAGTTCAGGCGTGATCATGTACACGCTGCTCGCAGGCTCTCCGCCCTTCTGGCACAGGAAACAGATGCTGATGCTGCGGATGATCTTGGCCGGGAGCTACGACTTCTCGTCTCCTGAATGGGAAGACCGCTCAGACACTGTTAAAGATTTGGTAAGATTTTTTTCTCACGTCTACACACTTCAATGAGCTTGTAAAATTAAAGCAAATTCAAAAAAATTTACTAAATTTCACTAAATAACTGTAGAAACTCTTCATGTGGTTCCCTCAGATCTCTCGGATGCTGGTGGTGGATCCGAAGCAGCGTTTCACAGCCATGGATGCTCTTAACCACTCGTTCTTCTCACAGTATGTGGTGCATGAAGTGCGAACGTTCACCCCAAAAAGACGCTTCAAGGTGAGACAACAGAGATTATAAGAAAAAAGCCTTAATGTTTTACATGCCCCCCTTTTCCTAGAGCTGATTTCCACCCTTTTGGATAATTTCCAATGTTAATGACATAATTCCCATAAGGTTTATTGTGTTTCATGTATTTTAATATTTTCCTGAATTATTTGACCCTTTATTGAGTGTTTTATGTTTATTAATGTTTCAATTTATATTTGGATTCTACAATTTATTGGCTGCATTTATTTTGTATCTTAATTGCTATTTTCAAGTACTGAGATGAAAAAGGGTAATCTGTGATACAAGTTCATTTAATGAGACTGAAAAACCAGCAGCCTAAATTCATGAAATTCACAGGGTTCGTAATAGTTTCCCACAAATCGAAGATATAAAAAAACAATAACCAGCAACCTTGGCTGACCTTTCTCCATCAGGTCATCTGCATGACCGTGCTCGCCACGATGAGGATCTACTGCAACTACCGCCGAGCCAAGCCTGTCACCAAGGAGGTGATCAAGAGCGACCCGTACTCGATCAAGCCCATCCGCAAGCTCATCGACGCCTGCGCCTTCAAGATCTACGGCCACTGGGTGAAGAAGGGCCAGACTCAAAACAGAGCCGCTCTGTTCGAGAACACACCAAAAGCCATCCTGCTGTCGATTGCTGCCGAGGCAGATGAGCCCATTCACCAAATCTGGTAACAGGCACCTGCTCCTCTGGTGCACATCTGCTGGAGCTGTACTCTCCCCACTCTATGATCTGGTGTCTGACCCCTACCAGGCAAGGTCGAATAAGTATGTAATTTATGTGGAATGAACTTTAAAAGCACTTTCCAATACTGCAGTACAATTGTACCACGTGTGGCACGCATGGTGCCTGTAAGTCTGCAAGGAAAACTTGTAACTGTTAAACAGTTTGCTTATTGTCATCAAGGTTTAAAAATGACTTTAAAACAAGAAATGTACTGTTAGTGTTTTAAAGTATGTAACTTAAAATGACCCAGATCTCCGCTGTAAAGTATTGCTTTGAAAATGTGTTGTTGATGCTTAATTATAACAAATGGAGGCAACAGCTTCTCCAGGTTAATTATCAGAAACACTACACAACAAATTTAAATGACAATGCTCTTAATTGATTTCTGGTTGTATAAACCATTTTCAGATAAGTGTTAAATCAGCTGCATCATGCAACACTAAAGAGTGGAAACTTTGAAGTGTTGGGCATTGGCCAAGAAAGAACACATTACATTTGGACACTGGTACATACAAATGAGTAGATTGTGCAATTTCCCATTACTTTCTTGAATATCTTAAGATTGTATTTTGATATTGTCACGGGGAATGATTCACCAATAGATAATTTCAAGGAACCGTTGAGCCTTGGTGGAGGTTTGTGCTCTACCGAGTGTCATTCTTAAAATGCGAGACCTTGTCTCAGCAGCTGAAGCTAAACTTGTAGAAACTTATTGCAACTGGATTATGAAAGAGAATCTCCTTTCTGAAATGGCACTGACTTACGTGTGTGTGTGGCTTTTTAATGGTTGTGCAGGATGTAAGATTTTGTTCACAGCTTCAAAGAAAGTTGTAAAGACTGTAGGACTTAAATGTTATGCTTTGAATTTATTTATTAAACTTTAATTTAAGATATGTCATCTTGATGCTTTTTCATTTTAATTCAGTTTATCCAACTACTTTCAGCACATTAAATGAGACCCAATCTGAAACCAGTTTCAAGTTTATTATAAAAAGAGGGAGGTACATTCACATCCACTACATCTTTGATAGAACTCATCCATGGGCATGGAGCACACGTATTAGATCTGCCTTCCAATGATGATTCTATGGAGAAAAAAGCAAGGAGAAAATGATTGAGCTGAACAGAAAACGGGGATAATAGTTACTTATATTTTAATCTTCTTACCACGAGTTGGAGTGGACAGTTCTTCCTCAGCCCAGCTTCAGCCACAGACATCTGCTGCTCTGTAGAATTTAACAAAAAATGAAAAAACGAAAAGAAATTGACAGAGCAGCATCTTCAGTTTCCTCGTGCGTCACTGTACTCATTCCCGCCGAGTAAGATGCGGCACAGAACAGCACACATCCAGTCATATAGCAGGAATGAGACGATACTTTTGCATGGTGTCTGACTGTGTCCAACACAGAGCAGCTGGAACAGAATTCGTCCGTGCCTCCTCTAGCATTTAAAGGGCTATGAATAATATTACATGTTATTTAGCTGACGCTTTTGTCCAAAGCGACTTACATTCGTACACTCGACATTTTTGAGGGGCCATTTAGGGGTTCAGTATCTTGCCAAGGACACTTTGGCAGATGGGGAAGTGGGGATTGACCGGCAACCTTCATGTTGGAAAACGCCCACTCTACCCCCTAGGCCACACCGCCTCAGTGTACAAACGTACCATCGCCCGGCCGTTCTTCACCGGCTGGAGATCACAGCTGCTTCAGTGTGCGGGGACGGCTTCAGGACTGAGAGCTTGAATCACAGCACATGCTAGAAGAAAACAGGTCAGATATGTTAGGAGAGTATTTCATCTACTCAGAAAATTCATCTCTTACAGACATGAAATCATTCAGAGCTCATGGCAGGGTTCAAAAAGTGGGATAATCCTTATTGTTAGACTTAACTTACTAAATTAAAATATCTGAACGAATATGACTGCAGGTTTAATAAATGAAAACAATATTCAGTTGTATATAATCATATACAACCATATATATTCAAACTATTAACACATTGCTGTATTCACTCTGAGATAAGAAAAGAGGCACAGAACAAGCACTCTTCTGTTATTGAGTCAGTTTGTGAAAACAATAATTTTGCATAGTGTCTGACTGAATTTACTATTTCGAGAGTAAAACAGAATTCTTCCATGCTGTCAATTACAGGATATCAACAACTATTTACTAACCTCTGCATGTTTCTCCTCTAGGCTCGACAAGGCTCATCCTCACAAGTACCAGCTGCAACATAGAGAACAAGAGCAGCTCAATAACAAGCAGCTTATTAAAATTAAAAATCTGACTAAGACCAGAGGCAACATTGACAAAACCATTTTAATGAGGTTCTGGGTCAAGAGCTCAAAAGCACCCAAAGCAAGACAATGGACCATAGATGTGTAGAAATGGGTAAGACATTATTAACTAAGAAATATTGGTTATTCACTCTCAATATTTAGCATTATATTACCATTAAAGTTTAATTGTGATGAGCATTGACCTGGCTGCAGAAGACATTCGCTATAGTTTGTGCTTGACAGTAAATTATACAGTCCATAAAATGTCACCTTACCATGTTCACTTTACGGAGGTCCTCCTCCTGTAGGACAGTGACTTCCTGCTGCTCGGACACGTGGTCTGATCATGTAAAGATGGAGGTTGGAGTCATGACACCTTTTCCAGGGTGGTGCTGTGATTTGATCAAATAACAGAGGTGCACAAATAAATAACTGTGAAAAGTGAAAACGATCAGCAAAAGTTTTATAATTGTGGCACACAGGATTATTTGGCTAACCGACATTATACAAACTACTTGATACTTGTAATGGTTTTTTAGAGGCTAGAACATATAAATACAGCTATAAACACCCTGTCACACTATTAAAATACTAGTGATCCACCATTCATTCACTCAGATTAACTTTAAAATACTGAGTACTGACACGCGTGTAGGACATAGACTGTATATACTGTGTAGGACCACGTGTTTCCGCCCCACAGACGTTAAGGTAATCTCACAAATACAAAAGCTGATCGCTGACATTTACTTTGAAATAAATGGTCCTGACATAAATACTCACATTTCCATTTGGATCCAGACTTTAAAGCGACACAGGAGAAAGTATGGAAACATTTTGTCTTGAGCTCCACACAACCAGCTCAAGTACTCGTGGCTGTATGCGGTAGACTTCTTCTTTGTCGTTTTTTTCCAGTTATATATGGGATTTTGCAAAATACTCTCGCCTCATTACCGCCAACATGTGGTCTGGAGTACTGCACTACACTTGAGCCCTCTCATTCCTATCGGTTTGATTTCAGGACTTGTCTCATCTGCTCCAATCACGCGTCTTCACTAAAGCGAGAGATTTGCAGTCGGTCCTGATTGTTTTTCATTACAAAATAAATCCCTGACAATTTGTTATTAACTGTCAGCAGTTGTTATTTTCCACTTCTTAAAGACATTATATGGGGTTGCAATAAGAAAATATGAATTAAACACAGAACAAAACCATTTAAGATGCAAAAATAATACACAAAATTACTATAACAATACCAAAACATTTATATACGTTCTAAATGATAAAGCATTGGCTTAAAAACGTATGCTCAAATTAATAAATTCAACTGTAAAAGGTTTATGCAACATGTTTGCTTATTCTGTGTATGAAATAGTGTGGCTTTGGCAGAAGGGGCTTTGTTAAGACAGAAGATATAGCATTCAATTGATTTAATTCATACAAGACCTGAATCTTCCCATTTTAAATCATTGGTGAAACCCCCAACACCAGCTGGAGATCTACTTTAAAAATAAGTTTTTGTAATGATACAAGATAAAAGCAACACTGCTGAGGCACAAACCCTGTTATTAACATCCCGCTCAGGTGATCTGATCACAAGGGCACAGGAATGTGGCCTCATTGCCACAGACTTGTTCTCAGACCAACTCCTGACGTGGTCTCCATGAGCAGATCTCAGAGTGTGACCTCGAAGTGTCTTGGTTGTGATCACGTCATGTATTTGGAGCTGTGGTGTGGTGGTGGAGTCACTCGGGGTCGATGTAAAAACCAGATTAGAAAAGGGTGTGGAAAGCTTTGTGTTGGCAACACAAATGTGGATCTGGACCACATAGAAGGAACGGTCACTTTGCTGACATCATCTGGCATGCTTCAGTTTATTAATAATACAACATGATAATAAGATAAAGAACATACATCTTTATACCTTCAGCACAAATCTAAACACAAAACAATTTTTTTAAACAATCAACACCAGTTCAAAATCAGGCATTAAAAGGCATTACAATTCATTAAAAGGCCTTCTTTTACAACAGGTTTTAAGCGACAGGTAACTGGCAAATATAATCTCCTTAGGCTAGGAATGAACCAAATGTATTAAAAGTCTAATATTATTCTTTCAATCTTTTGAAATAAAGATGAGACCAATTTGGAACCCGTTTAAATCGACATGGTACATCTCAAGGGGTTTATCCTCTATGGTTTGTCCCATGACAATACATTTTTTACTAAATGGACCCCCCCTAGTGATGATTTGGACTTGGCAGAAATGACGCACTTGGTCATGACTCATTAGCATACAGAGCGGGGAGGTGAACAACAATTCAGTTCCTCTTTCGAAGTGACGTCATCGGAGCTGCTCCCCTGTGATTGGCAGATGTTGACACCAAATACAAACTTATTGAACATTATGAAGATGAATGAATGAATGAATGGACTGTTCCTGTTGCTATGGAGCCGGCTCAGCGGGTAGTGGGCGGCCCCACAGCAGCGGCTCTGTGATTGGTCAGCGCCCGGTGAGTCCATTGAACGCGGAGTGGTTGGTGAATCCTGCTGCAGCTGCTGTTTGGACCGGATCGACTCTGCTCTTCCCGGTAAGTGACAGCGGGAAACCGGGGGATATGTACCGTAAAGTAATCCGGTGTGTTAGTGTGACGCTGCGGAGTGATTCCTGACGCTCGACACGGAAAGAGAAGGCGTTAAAAGCGGCTGGAAGCAGAACACGACACGCGGAAGGTTACAGTCGTTTGTTCACGCAACTTTACACAGGCTTCTTCTGCATCTGGCGATTAACATAACACACCGGTGCACTTGGTTTAATCACCGGGACACACCGTCTCCTCCCGGGGACGGTGTGTGGTCTCCGGGGGACCGGGTCTCCTGCACCGCGCTGCGCATCGGGTGATGCAACACGGGCAGAGGATGTCCATCACCCTCCTCCTGTAGGGTGGGTTTGTGCAGGCTGCTGCTTTATGTAACGCAATTTAGTCACACCTCACCGGGCCAAGGACACGTGTTTGGTCCCGGGATCACACACTGTCGGTATTTCACCCAATGGACGAGTTTGCTGCGCCACTGGATTGAAGACATCCACTGCGCACAAGACTTTAGTTACACAATGAAGTCCATCAGGATCCGGGGGAAGAAAAACTACAGAGCTCCTCCTCACCTCTGCAGCTTTAGAGATCATAACTATTAGATTGCAGCAGGACTGCTTGACATATAGTATTGAAGTTATCCTCCAAAATGTTTACCCTCATCAATGCTGCTAAAACCATTATCCTGATGATGTTTTCCTACACTTGAACTTCTATTGCACTTCTGTCCGTCCTGGGAGAGGGACCCCTCACATGTGGCTCTCTCTGAGGTTTCTACGTATTTTTACCCTGTTAAAAAGTTCTTTAGTAGTTTTCCTTACTCTTGCTGAGGGTTAAGGACAGATGATGTCAGACCATTTAAAGCCATATGAGATAAAATTGTGATTTGTGAATATGGGCTATACAAATAAAATTTGATTGATTGATTGATTGATAGATTATCTCTCAGGTATGTGTCCCTAAGGTGACTTCCCAATGCTGCCACACCATAATGTTTTTATTTGGAAACAATCATTTAAAATGCATTCAAAGTTTTGTCCAACAAACTTTTGTGGGGAGCTCAGAGAAACGAAGGTGTTCTTCTTTCATACTGTCGTGTTTTTCCAGATTTGGAAAGATTACTCGAAAATTGTACTTAAGTTCAAGTAGCAGTAATAAAAATGGGGAATTACATTAAAAAAGTAGTGGTAGCCGTCAAATAGTTGAATTTACAAAATTGGCCAAATTAGATAAAAATCTGCTTTGCAATGTTAAAGAAAGTGAAATAGTTTTATGCTTTTATCTAAAAAGAAAACATCTGACAGAGATGAAGTAGTAGTAGTAAAGGGTAAACAATATCCCTTTGAAGACAGAAGGTCAAGCTATGCTGGCAGACTCGTCAATCCAGTTGAGCTGCTGCTGCTGTTTTTGAGTGTGTCATTTCAGATATACATTTTGTTTTCCTCCCAGCAAGATGACGTCAATTTCCCAAACGAAGGAACTGTTCAGGAGAGCAGATGCTGTGTGTTTCGATGTGGACAGCACAGTCATCAAAGAGGAGGGCATCGATGAACTCGCCAAATTCTGTGGTGTTGGAGATGCCGTCACTGAGATGTATGTATAGAAATGCTGTCAACATTCCATGTCTTCACTTGATATTACTGCGTTGGTTCTGGATGTGAAGCCATCCTGTGTTGCGCTCACATTTCAGGACTCGGAAAGCAATGGGCGGCTCATTGACGTTTAAAACGGCCTTGACTGAGCGTCTCTCCATCATCCGATGTTCCAGAGAGCAAGTGAACAAGCTGATAACAGACCACCCACCTCAGCTCACACCAGGCATCAGGTGAGGGGGATTGTTCTTTATTTTTAAGTTATGTCAGTCAGTCAGTGGGGTTTGTATTCCACTGAAGTACTGGTATGTGCATACAACATGCATGACGGGGTTTCCCATGTGTTTATCATTACACGCCTTTCCGGTCTCCACAAAGCTGCCCAAGTACTCACACTGACTGGAAAACGTTTGCAAGCACGGTTTGTTCACAAAACTGCTCACCCAGAGTTTATAGTTGAGGCTTCTAGGCCAAAATCATAGACTTTATGTAAAGATACACAATGCACCTCCACTTCCTCCTTCTATACAGCAACGAAGCAAAATGTCCCCGATACAAACGCTGCCATCTCGTGCCGATGACGTGCTCTGGAGCCAGAGTCTGAAGTACCAATCAGAGTATGGGCACAGTATCGATACATATCACGTATCGTATAATTACATAAACGTTTCACCTCGTTTTTTAAAGCATCAAATAACTCATTGAAACTAACAGGAACAATGTGCACTTGCAGCCACCAGGAGGTGATAGAGACACTTGGATTTCACTTTTGAGGAGTCGTCCAGTTTGTCTGTATGTGCAGTCTGTCGTCTAAATTAGATTTAGACTTGTCTGTAACCCACAAATAAAAATAATAAAAAAAACCTTGCAACCTATTTACACTGCTTCAACGAAATCTACTGTGATGAGACAGTTTTTATATATGTTCATACATTTGATTGATGCTAAATGTCCATTTGTCTTTACCCAGGGAGCTGGTGAACGATCTGCACCAGCGCAACATAAAGGTGTTCCTCGTTTCAGGAGGATTCCGCTGCATCGTGGAACACGTGGCCACTCAGCTCAACATTCCTCTGCAGCACGTCTATGCAAACAGGCTCAAGTTCTACTTCAACGGTATATTTGACTCTCCCTTCTTACTGGAGTGGACCAGTTTGTTTTTTTAACAAGTCTAGGGAAACAATTCAGTGCTCGCTCTATGAATGGAATGAAGAGGCTTGATGATATAAAAAACAGACTTTTCCTTCATCTCAAGTGTCTCTTGTCATCTTGTTCTTGGACATAAACCTCTACTTGTGCATCCTGTGTGTTTACAGGAGAGTATGCTGGTTTTGATGAGAGTCAGCCCACAGCTGAGAGCGGTGGAAAGGGGAAGGTCATCAACCTATTGAAGGAACAATACGGCTTCAAGACCGTGGTGATGATCGGGGATGGAGCCACCGATCTTGAGGCCTGCCCTCCTGCTGTAAGTGCTGTTCAAGTGTGCATACATGTAAATCTTTGACATGTTGTTTGTGTATTTTTGAAACAATTTGAGTATATTGGGAGGGGCAGTGTGATCACAATATTATTTCCCTCTGCCCTCAGAGTGCATTTATTGGATTTGGCGGGAACGTCACCAGGCCGCAGGTGAAGGAGAGGTGTTCGTGGTACGTGACCAGTTTCGGGGAGCTCCTAAAAGAACTGGAGAAGATTTAAAGATTCGAAAATGAACTGTTATTTCATTTTAACATTTCAGATTTGCAAATCTGATGGTTTTATCCAGTGCACAAAGTTACTCACACTCTCAATAGGTTTTTTTTATAATAAATGGATATGTTCACGTCAGTGAGACCAGTTTTACCTTCATGGAGATATTGCCTTATTGATTTTTATACTAGGAGACACTACAAGAATAACCAAGCACTGTGTGTGGAATGTTACGATGAAGACTTTAGTGTTAAGCACTTTTTGCATTAAAGCCTTTAGTTAAGCTAATACAACTCCTGTACATTATGTCAATGTGCAATGAGCGCTAGAGATGTTTTAATTATGTATGGATTCTAAGAGCTGTAACCAGACATGTCTATGACTGTGATGACGTCAGTCCCGTTAAAGAAAAAACATGCTGTCAAAGAATTGAATTGGTTTGAATTTATTTAATCTGTGTTGGTGTTGCTCTCCTTCCTTCTACATTGTTCCCTATGAACCAAAAACACAAGGAAAAACTGCTTCCTTTCAGTTCAATAAAACTTTGATATCACAGTTTGCAGCAATATGATTGGCCCCTCGACCAATGATAGATAATGTTTGTTGTCAGGATTTATTATAACACGATAAATATTTTTGCCTCATGACAACATGTTGAGATTAAAAACAGGTTTTAAAACCAGGCATGCTGTCGTCTCAAGAAAGAAAAGTGGGAGCCAAAGTTACAAACACGGCACCATGAAACAACAATATAACCATGACGGGGAACTTAGGAACATCTAGAAAAAGCAACTGAAAGGTGTTAGATGTATAATAGACCTCAGTTTTACATTTTATTCATCATATCAGCTTCAACCATAAACGATTTCCATGGATATACAGAGGTTTTCCCCCAAGAGCATGGCTTACATGGAAGTGCCCCTTCCACAGCACACTTATAGATAATATAAGAATTCCAAATTGATATTAAATAAATAAACGGCCACTGCACCATGCAGTGAGCTTCAGCCGCGCCATCTGGTCTCCCACACCAGACAGCTGCTCGCCTTCAAGTAACTTTGGTTGGTTCTAAACTTAAATGAGCACGAGACGTCGGACATAACCATCAGGAGGTTAATTCAATTTACTTATTCTGCTCCAGAGCCGAAAGAAAAGAAGCTGTGCGCGGTCATGTGCTGTTAAATGGTTTGGGCGTTTTTTTATTCCCAAATATAGGGCAGGCATTGTAGCCTCCTTTGACCTGATGACATCTTGAAGTAAAAGGGAAGGGACATTATCTGGCAGCACCGACAGGAGGGGGAAACAACCGTGATAGTGAAGCTCTGGATGGATGTTGACATTCGAAAGGGTTCCACTTGTTTTCAGCTTCCAGCTCGCTGCTCATTTCACTGCAGTGGGGAAGCCTTTGTCGGGATCATAATCCTGGAATCCATGTGCTGAATGAGCGGAACTGGAGAAACGTGGAACACAAATGATTTAGTCTATTGGATATTGATCAGGTTCAGCAGGGTTGAACAGAAACAAAAGCTCAGAATGTTGTTAGTCTAGACAAATGACTTGCACACCTAAAATAAAGTTTACGACAACAAGTTTTCATCACCACTTTGTGTTCGGAACAGGATTTTATTTCCTCTCACCTGTGTAGTACACCACCTCGTCCCAGCCCTCCTGCTGCCAGGCAGAGTTCCTCGTGTTTTCTCTGGACTGAAGGTCTTTGTAGGCTGAGGTCAACAAATCACACATGTTTTCTTATTATAGTAAACAGAGTCAATGGGCTATTTTACCAGATTTATGGCTATAAATAGTGATTTCCATTATTTCCTAACATGATTAAAAGATTAATCATTCACAATATAAAAACATATAGCTGGAGAGTGGGTGGCAGCAGAATGTACATATATACACAGGGAGACATTAATAAGTAATTGGGAAGTAGGATTGTGGATTTTCCCTTTTATCCTTGACACTATTATTCTGCATAAAGCTGGTATTTGACCGTACCCCATAGGTGATGAACCATGTAGAGATTCCCGATCTGAGAGAAAAACCCTCCCACAGCTTCACTGTTGTGCTGGCGGTATCCAATGGCCCGGGCCCTGCAGACAAGAACAACTCCAGTTAAGACCCAGGCCAAAAAACACCAAGGCTTCATCTGGGAAAACACAACCTGCCACCAAACATAAGATACTTGACCAGTCTTCAAACCAGGATTTCAACATCATGTCTGAATTTACTCTGGACTGTTTTTAATTTACACAAGTGGATTCAGTTGGTTTTTGTTAACGTAAGACAGACGACAATTCTGTGCCAAAGCTGTGATTATTCATCCGATCATAAGATGTGATGACATAACTCACTGAATGTATGTTTATGGAGCTTTACACTTGACATGTGTGTCATGAACAGACTCGGTGAGGGGGGTGGGGGTAATTAAAATACATTCAGTTTTTACCCAAAGCAAACAGGCACTTTTTAAATCATAATCACTGTTTGGATATGAAACTATACAGCCTCAATACTTCAACTATACAGCCTCAGCCTCACTAATAACATTGAAATTACCGTAAGTTGATTTACTGGCATTAACGGCATAATGACAGAGGTTTGTTCAAATAAAGCTTGGTTAAAGTAAACATATACAAAACCAGAAAAGATGGAAGAATAAGGATACACTTATGGAACAGGTTTACATTCATTTGAAGTATTTTATCAAAGATATTTTCCCCCATGAACATTTTTAAATCACTCGTTAGGTTTTCCTCTGTGTGTTTTTTTGTCTGTTAGTTAGCAGATTTCCATGAAAACTTGGTGGAACGATGAGACCTGGGCGAAGAAAGAACCCATAGAATTTTTGGTGACGAGTTGATTGAGTGGACGTATTGGTTCGATATTCTATATGAGACAGGATGATTTAAACATATTCACTCATTTCCCAGGGAATGATTCATGGATCTATGATGAAAATAATCTTGCACCTTTGGGGGACTGATATTTATGAGTACGTGAAGTAGAATTCAAATCTGGATCTAGTCAATTTAAATATGGGTTCATAAGGGGACTGTTGAGCCTCACGAATCCTCAAAGCAGAAAAGATGATAGATAGATAGATAAATTGATGCACATGAGGATTGGGAATCACCACAAATCTGTTAACTGGAAAAAGACATAGAAGATTTTAAAGTACAAGTTCCAGTAACTTCAAAGGCGTTTCTAGCAGCCCAAAACACTCTGTGAGATTTAATCCATCACAGTCTGTTACGCCTTAAAAAAACTGGTCAGACCACTGCAGAGTTTATAGAAAAAATCTGTTGAAACGTACAACATGTGCACAGAGCTCACGTCTTCATTTGAAATCAATTACAATCAACTGAGTTGCACAAACTGATAAATGTTGACCTGTTGGCTCGGTCAGACCTGGAGTTTCAGATTCATTATAAACAACAATTATGGACACACACTGGTCGTCTATAGCAATGGATCCCAAACTAGGAACTGCCACATTTGTCACAAAGATAAAATAATAGTTGATTAAGATAAAATGATGCTAATTTCAGACAAAGCATCCCATAGCAGTCGTAGTCATAGCATCGGCTGCAGCAGGTTGATTTATAGCACAACAGGACACATTACAACATCAGCACAGAGGTACTTTATTATTAATCAAACTAGCTTTAAGCAATACCCGCTGGTAACCCCAGGTCTATATATTATTACACTTCAACTGAATCTTTGTTAGAGGGCGTGACATTACAGCTGTAAATAGGTTCCTCTCTGTGGAATAGATCTTATTAACGACAGTGTGATGAGGAAGGTTTCGTGAGGTGCGATTCTTCTGTAACCACAGTTCAGTGAATGAAATGAATCCAGGCTAACTTACCAGTAATTACCCCACTCGATCATGGTTCCTGGCTGCAGGGGAGAAAACGGGATTCTTCATTACAATTAACAACATTAAGAATACAAGGTTTTGCAAACTACAACTTGATATCACACGTTGGTCTTCATCCCACGGTTAACGTAAGGGTATAAATGAATGGTAAACTCATAGCCCAGGTATTTTTTGTCTTTGTGAAGATAATCTGCCATAACAATTACACCCAAAGGCTTCTTCAATAACTCTCTGATGCTTAAGACAACAAACGGCGTCACTGTGATGCAATGTCAGTACGTGATGAGGGATAACAGCTTACATTCATCACATGTCGCAAGCAGCTCTGATCTACACAGTTTTGTCTTTCGGATTAGAAAGAACGACTTAATCTGCAGCTGGAGGAGTGTGTATCATGCAGTGTGCATGAGTAAGAATCATGTGCCGCTGGATTACCAGTTCCAACAGAGGACAAGAGATGATATAAATTGTTTATATAAATTCTCAAGTGACCCAGTTCAAAATAGTGCATGTCTTGTAACTGCTGAAGACACAGTGGCAAACCATGTCATACAGTATGTCTGTTAGCGGGGTGGTAAGTTAGAGAGTCACAATAGTACCGGGAGAGCTTTGGGTTTTAAGTGGAAAAATGTGAGTGAGGTAAGTGAAAGAGTAATGTTCTCCTTTTCTGCAACCACTGCTGGGCAGGTGACCTTTAGCCCTGAGGCCCCATCTCGTGCAGCGAAGCTGCTTAGAAGTGAGAAAAACATCTGAACCAGCAGTGTTGTATGTTGTTGAAAGGCAAATTTGAGATTATTGGCTTACGTGGCTAAAACTGGAATACTCATATGGATGTAGCAACTTGTACTGAGTTAATCGCTTTTTTTTTTTTTTTTAAGTGTTGGATTTGTCAAAAAGTATACGAAAGCATACACATCCAAACTAGATAAGTACTCGGCCAGTGCTGGAGTCAGGAAAACATAGAGGAGAGGTAAATGTCCACACACCAGTTGATGCTCCCACAAACTACTGAGACGTTTACGGGCACAGGTTCTTCTTAATAATAATAATAAAAATACTAAAAATGTTACTTGGGGGATAATGAAAGGTCTCTGGCAGATATTTCTTGACTTCAAAGCCAAGGAATGTACCAAGTCAGACGTTACACATGACTTAGTTCATAAATCTGTAGCTGCCATCAGCAGCACTGCCAATGAGAAGATTAAAGCCGGCTACATCACTCACCCTGAGCTGGTAGGACCTGAGCTCATAGATGTTGGGGCCCTCTCTGGGTACAGGCTCATTCCAGAAGCTGAACTCCAACAGGAGCTGGTTCCTGCGAGACAACAGCATCTTACCCCGCTCCTTCCTGTACGCTGTGAACTTCTGCCAATGGAAGGACACTTCAATAAGCTTTACTTCAAATCCTGGCAGTACGACTAAAGAATTAAGGAGACTTTACCTCGTTCTGTCTGAGCTTGTTCATCACTTCTGTCAGAGCTGGGTATCCTCCTCTGTAACGCCACAGATGAACTGTGGAAATAGAATAGACCATAGATCCAAAATCACTATAACTAGAGAAAAACATATTGATAAAGCATAATTGATTATGAACAGGATCATTTATGATAGTAAAACATTACCCAAGCCCTCAGATTAAATGAAAATGAAATACTGACTTTGGAAAACAGCTCAGAGAAGCTTGATAGCTTCTATAGGTTTTAAGCTGATATAAGCTGAAAAACTGATTTCTGATAAAATGTTTTATTTTGTGACAGATGTATTGCATGTAGCATGTCCTGCTCTGTTGTGCTGCAGATGTGTGTATGTGGTTATAATAGTAATCGTACCAGCCTGATCCTGTTCTCCATACCAGGTATTCCAGGTTCCCACCAGCTCACAGGGGTAGTACTTATCAGCATGGATGGAGGGCAACACTTCCTCACTGTGATGACAGACAAATTAATTTAATAGCACTCTAAATAAATAGTAAAATATCTGCATTCAAGTCTCCTGAAGTAGTAATTTTCAAATCCAATTGGCAATGACATGTTTTCTGGTCTAAGAAGTGTTTCAAGTCCCACATTTTGTGCCTAACTAGAACTCAGCAGCCTCAAGGCCTCTTAGCTATGGGCACAGTTGGTCTGTGAAGGTCTGATCACCAAACAGGAATAGACTGCTCTCTACTATTTATACACAACACTGTACTTATGTTGTCCTGGTCTCACACTACTACTCCTTCTAAATCTGTCGGCACATCTTCTGCTGAACTACAGGGTATGAACAGAATACTGATTCCGACATTTATGTGAAACAACGCTCACCAGAGTTTGTTGTAGGAGTCCAGGCACTCAGGCTTCACATTGTGGACTGAAAAAGAACATAGACATTAGACAAAACAATCTCCTTTTCCTTGCGGTTTGAGTCCAACAGCAGAAAAGGCAACTTACACTGAATTTTGTAGAGGTTACTCTCCTCATTTTTGGTCAGCAGGTTGGCGTGTGCATCTTTCCTCGGATCCACTTTCCTCACGAACAGAGATTTAAACCAGCTGTCCTGTCCGCTCCTGCTGTCTGATGCCGAGAAGCCCCTGCAAACACACACAAGTAGTGTGTCATTATGGTATACAATCACTCCGGTGGCCGAAATTCCATCTTTGATAGCAGATGCAACACCTTTAAATAGTGCTTTATTGGTTATAAACACTGTAACAGTGCAGGTTTACAGCTGCTGGATGGAAACAGAGCCTGGTTGTGACATGTCAGCTCCTCTAGTGCACACAATACAAACACAATTGTGCTAATGTAAGTGAAACACAGCAGCTATACAGCATGACACACAGCGTGGTGTATTTATAGCATGTAACAGAGGACACACACACACGAGCAAAACACGTTATTACATTGACCTTGAGCCCCGGAGCTGCTCAGAAACAAAAAGTGACAGAGACTTGTGTTGTTTCCCCCCCACCTGCAAACTCATAGTGGGTCGATGTGAAATGTTCCCGAACAAACAACGTTACAGTGTGAAGTTACAGCTGAAGGCCACCGAGGTCTGGCTAGCAGATAACAACAGATAACACACACTAGCTTCCCCGCAGCCAATTCACACACCCACTAATAAACACACACACACACACACACACACAGACACACACACACACAGAGATAAACAGTGAACCCTGCACACTGACGACCGCCCCACCTGGTCCACAGGACGAGCTGTCCGGCCGGGCGGGCCCTGCCTGCGGCCCGGGACAAGCCTCCGCCGACTCTCTGAAGGACTCCGGTCGCCATCTTCCCCTGTCAATAAACAGGAAGGACGCTGTTCTCATGTCCGTCCAGCAGGTGGTGCTGCAGCCCCGCAGCGCTCACAGCTGAACACCAGGAAGCCGGTTGTTGTTTTTTATCTAGTGACGATGTGGAAAATACATCGATAATAAAAACACTTAATTTATTTAGCGAAATTATTCACTGAAACACTCCACTTTATTCACTCAAATAATCCACGTGATCCACTTAAATTATTTACTTAATTTTTCACTTCATTCACATGAAAAATTCACCTAATTATTCACAAAATGTTTCACTTATTATTAACTTTTTTAAAAAAAATTAGAAATGTTGCAGTCTTTGTTTTTGAATAATGTTCTTCTAATGGCTCCACACATTTTTTTTCTGCTCAAGCAGTAACTATATTTATACCTGAGACAGTTCAGCTGTGGATTGGATGGATGGAAACTAAAAAAAAAAGATATCTCTTGCTAATTGGCCACCAGGTCACACTACATGTTCATAGATATTAACAAAGCAAACGGTTATGTTTTATCCAAACCACTTCAATGTGGAAGATACATAGCATGGACAATAAAGACCAAAACACTTCATTTACACAGTCAAAAATAAAATGTTTTATATACATAATTTATTTAGAAATTATGATTTTATCGTTTTCTAAATATACATGTAATGATACTTCATAGATACAGATCTATACAACGGTTCAAGTTCAACATTTTTATAAGGGAGAAACTGAAGAATATGATGTCAACCCATTTTTTGTATCACCAAGTTATCATATTCCTTCCTTTTAGACACTACATTCTGAAATAAAACCAATAAAACCATAATTTTTGTAAAAGACTTAATGTTTTCCAAAGGTTAATGTAAGATATTTGAGTCCAACTGTTACCAAAATGAGAACGAAAGTAAAATAAATGATGAGAACAACTCAACCTCTTTTTGTAGACAGGGGGAAACTATTTGTTTAATGAATTCATTGTGAATGAGTGCATTGCATGGATCATTTTAATATGAAGCTGTTTAACTTTATTGGAAAGAAAACCAATCTATTAAATTCAGTCCAAATGTTACCACTAATGCTAAGATACCTCACATTCCAACCATGAAAAGAGCTGAGACTTTGAAAGGAAGTAAAAACACCTGTGATGGGAGAATAATTGCGATAACATCATCAAAAATCTTTCCACAAGGTCACAGTCAAGGAATCATCCCTGAGAACGGCTCATATTGTAATGACACTCTAATGGGAGGTAAGGTATTGATTAGAGATACGGCTCCAGTTGACAGTCATAGATGATGCATTTCTGCTGGATTGTGCATCAATGTCGCCACCATATTGGAATGGGCCTGTAAACCCCAGCCGCATCTATCGATGGTCCTTTTACTTTTATAACATCCCTTAGAGGGCCACACTAATTTATTGAATGTCTCTTCAGGCGTGTATGCATGGCTTTCAAACACAGCAGGTCCTGTCTTGTGTCAAACTTCAGTGCAATAGCCTGCACAGAAATGCATGGCTCGTTTCTGTTGTTTCATTGCAGGCCAGACAGAAAGACTGGAAATGTCTCGCGGACCGTGTTTTTTTCACTTTCTTGTGCCATATTCGTAATCGGTTCTACTGCGGTTCTTCAAGATAAAGTGACATTTAGGAACAATTTCTAATGTGCCAGCAGCTCCGCCGGGGTAACAAGGCTTTCCTTCACAAGTTCTCCTTCTGAATGAGGTTAGCCATTAGCTCATTCACTGCAACACGCCTGCAGAACATTGTCTGTGTCAGAGTGTGGTCTGGTAAATGCTGCTTTGTTTGCTCGCCCAAACTCCAGAAAAGAGTGTGAACTCATCCAGTTGAACATGTTTCCATGATTCCGTATCACTTCTTTTGTTTTGCTGTTACCGCAGATGGTTTAAAGTTGTCAAAGGAGAGAAAACACAGGTGTAACAAATAAAAATTATGTTGGCTCTAGTTTATTCAGACAAATCATAAAGTTTTACCAGTGATCCAGCTCTGAATCACCACCATGGAGCGAGAATTTCTATTACAGTTATTATTTACACCTGCAGTTTTCTCCGGCTGTGACATGTCACTACGTCTGCCAGGATAAAGGTCCATTGTTTATTGTGGTCGACATCAGCCCAGTCAGAGGCTTGTCAAACTATTGTCTATCTGAGTAAATCTGTACCACATCACACATCCAAGTATCCTCAGCTGGCATGATTGGGAAAAAAAGTCTGTGAGAGATGTGGGGCTCTGGAGATGAATACAATTTGAATAACAATTTTTTTATTAGGCAGAGAGAGTTTCTTTTCTGTTGGCCTCAACAATACAACATAATGTAACGTAATGTGTTTACGGTGTAAATCAGCAGTATAAGCACTTTTACACAAAGAAATAAAACATTTGAACTAGTGATAACATAAGAAACAACAGAAACACAAGATGCAAATGTCATCAGATATGAACAGTCACTGATTTGTTCATTCATTAATTTGGTAATTTCCAGGAAAGTATAGTGATAGCATAACATGATCAAATGAACACAAAGATAAGATGTTTCCATAATAATCAGGAAAAATGAAGTCCAAACATTTTGGACATTTTATTAACTTTATTATTTCTGTTTTACTATTGTATTTTTTTTTAACGCCATATTATAAAGCAGTTTGCATTGCATGTATGAAAGGTGCTATATGTTAATAAATACATCCCAAAGCATGCTACATCTGTTGAACAGGTGGGGGCGCTACTATTCAATTCATATAGTGTCAACAGTGATTTTAGTGCCCTATAAGACACTGCTGTCCAGTCACATAAAAACACAGACAACATCAGAATGAACAGTGGGAATGACATGACACATGTCTGACAACAACTTTACAACAATCACTTCCAGACCCAATATAAAATTTAACTGGAAACACTACATGTTGTCAATAACAGCTGAACCTCCAATAAGTTCAAACTAGCTTCAAAAACTAGCAAATTATCAGGATAGTTTAAACAAATTATCTTCTGTACTTATACTTAAGATTGTAATGGATGAATTTAACTTAAACATTTTACAATATTGTGTATTTACTTTAACTTAATTGATAGATCTAAGTGTTTCTCCACCACTGTATCTTACACGAGACAGAAATTTGACACATTTATCTTATAAACTTGCCTCTTTGGGACAGATGAGTCTATTATAATGAATAGCTCATTAACAAATAGAGAAACATAAGATGATATGTTAATCCTTGTGGGACATTTACCTTGTATTCTTAAATAATGATATGCTGTTTGTAATGATGGATGGAAGATAATGGCTAAGCTGGATCTCAATGTGTTTTGACGCCCCTGGGATGAGCGCATCAGCTCAGTACGATCTACTTGCATGTAGATGATGGAGAGCGTGATGGGATTTGCAGCCATGCAGGAATTTTGTACAGTTAAGATTGATTCATTATTTGACAGAGTGACTCTGAAACAGGGACCATATTGCTCAGGCCTCCTCAGCTTTAGTAGAAACTGTATTTACCAGAAACAATGGAGGGTTTTTTCTTTTGGAGTTCAAAGACATGAATCATGAGGGAATATTTTTACATAAAAAGCCAAACGCCAAAATGTCTGGGAATTTCAACTATGATTGATCATATCCACAAAAATGTTGCTCTTTACGTTACGAAATTTATCCAGGAGGTTGATTTCGAATAAGAAAGACTTTTATGAATCTCACTTACATCCTGTTTGCCATGAAAATTAGTTGCTTGCCATAATGTCAGAATTAATCCAAGAGGCCTGATCTGTTTTTTTATTAAAATAGAGTTGGACATGGGATTCTTTCCTTTCACAAAGGGCACATTTTATTGATGGAAGAAGTGAGATCAGCTTCCTACAAAGAACTCCTGTATTTCACAGCTCCACAATTCCATAAACTGTACCTCATTGCTGGTATGATATGCTGTTCTACTAATAAATCCAGAAAGCTATGTCTATCTTTCTGTATGTTTACTCATCTAAGACACTTTAGAATCAAGAGTAAACTTCCTCAGACAGCGACAGACTGACGGATGGACGGATGGAAAAGTTGGATGGATGGATGGAAAGATGGATGGATGAATGGATAGATAGATAGATAGATAGATAGATAGATAGATATATAGATAGATAGATAGATAGATAGATAGATAGATAGATAGATAGATAGATAGATAGATAGATAGATAGATAGATAGATAGATAGATAGATAGATAGATAGATAGATAGATAGATAGATAGATAGATAGATAGATAGATAGATAGATAGATAGATAGATAGATAGATAGATAGATAGATAGATAGATAGATAGATAGATAGATAGATAGATAGATAGATAGATAGATAGATAGATAGATAGATAGATAGATAGATAGATAGATGATTCGATAGATTTTTCTTCATTTCTGTAGTAAACGTCCTGGCTTGTTGCTTCCCTGCAGCTCTACAAATGCTTACAATATTCTCAAATTTCACTTTTGGATACCATGAATTTCTGTGAACCGAGGCTCTCAGAAGAGCAGCTGTGAAAACAGCTGATATGAATTCTTCACTAATGCACCAGAAAAGGATGGAAAACATTTGCCAGGGAATTCAGAAATATATAATAAATGAACTTTACTTAATTCTCCAGGACCCATGAGGCTAAATCCCCCTAACCATTGTATCGTACGCAGCATGTCCTGTGAGGGTCTTCTGCTAATTGAATATCTCCAATCTCCTCTTGCAGTTTCCCATCTCCCTCCTCGTATTATCTTTGGCTTTATTATTAGGCACATGATTGCTGTTAAAAGATATTCAAGAAATGGCATCAGACTTGTGAGAAAATACTTTGGACTTCTTGTTTAAAGACATAACTCCTTATCTTGTCTGGGCTCTGCAGTGAGTGAAGGCAGCACTACTGCATTCAGTGGCCCTAAAACATTTCAAATGTCTAATAGATTAATTTCCAGGAATTAGTCTTTGTTTTTATTCCAATGAAGTAATATATTAGAAAAAATACTGTTTCCAAGAATTACCAGAATGGGCATAATCTTGAAGGGTGTGCTGAGTCAGGCTAAATGGACAGAACTAAACTGCATTTGTTTATTTTGATTTGTTGTAAGACCATTAAAGTTTTTACGTCTAAAAGTAAGCGTAAGTGCAGCTGTAAAGTTAATGGAAAGCAATCATTTCCTTTAGTTGACTTTCTAAACTGTAATTAGTTTCCTCAAATGTACAGTTATTACAAAATAATCTCTACTGTAACATAACCTGAATTAATCTGAAATAAACCTAAAATAAATTGGGTTTTTATATTTTTTTATCCTACGTCTGTGCTTAAGTATCAATGTGAGAGAGCAGGGCCTCCGGACATTATAGTATACACTGCTGTTTAATGTCAGCGGTTCAATACAGAAGTGCACTTAAAATTTGATGTCCCCAAGTTAAAGTGTATCCCTACTAATAGATATCTTGTCTTCATAATAAAAAAAACTTCTTTACATTCTGGTTATGACCTACAAAATATTACAGTTGCCGTGCCACTGCCCTCGAGGCCAGCTATACACTACCTTTCCCATTCTAAGATTAAACTCTTTCCACTGCCATTGTGAGCCCACTGAAAGACGGATGATACTATTTACACAACCTGATAACAGAGGAAATGTGCCATTACTTATCCAGGCAGTGACAGAGTTGGTGACACAAAGGAAAACTTAGCTGAAGCAACCAAGGGCAAGTCCGACACTGAAGCACAGGGTGTTGAAACTCTGTAAATATACAAGAAAAGTACACAATGAGCTCCATTACTGGAGTTGCTGTAATCCACTTCTCTGTGCCAAATTAGCCTGCCTGTATAATTCAAAATGCCTCCAGCTCTGTATAATGTTCAAAACGATGCTGATTCTAATCTTTATTCGTAATTAAAGTTTTAATTCACTTAAACATTTACAAACACACAGTATTATTACTTTGAGTTACAAAATTCCAAAGACCTGTGAGAAATACACCCATCTAGAACAATCAGAATTAACATTTAGCAGTTACAATAGTACAACCAGATCATCAGTGTCCCAGCAATGCTTTTAGCGAGAAAGCGTTCCCATTACATATCATAGTTTTTCACAAGTTCAGAAAAATACATAAACACTCCATCCAAATACATATCACTCATCTTGTATATACCTTTAATAGGCCATTGATTCCAGTAAACAGATTTCTTTCCAATACTTATAGCTGGATAATGCCATATAGAGGCATATAATTTTCTTAAGTGCGGCACACCAGACATCTTGTGTACCTGTCTCCAGACTTCCTTAGAATGAGCTAGTACTGGAGCAAAGAATAGTTGGACCATATGAAATAACATCCAAGGTTTGAAAGGACTTACCAGCTCCTGCTCGATTTTTATCAGTTATAACCAGTATATTCATCGACAGCATTATGAAAGGGTACATGTGAGATTTAACCTGTGTTTTTTGGCAGTGGAGTAACCTCTGTCTTTGTTGCGATATGTTTTACCAGGCCGTTCCCTCCATCGACCTTGGAGAATGGGGTCCTGGGAAATGAAGGAATCCTGTTCCTCTGGTGTGTCATGACATTGCACTCTGTCTATATCTTTCTGCTGCAGCGTTGCTGTCCTCAACGATATATAGTTGCACTCAGACAGAAGTTCAGAGGCGTGAATGAAAAATTGAGTGGGTAGCAGTCAAGGCCAAGAATAAGACTTTTAAGAGGGCGAGAACAACCTTCTCGAGCCAGGTCTCCTCATTCACCTATGAGGTGTTTGTCTGGAAGCTGTGTAGCCTTTACATCACCTCTTAAGACTCAGGGAGAGGTAGCCACATATTACAGAGGAGTTTGGTCTTTTAAATCATACATTAGAGGAACTAAGATCCATGCTCTAAGCAGCGTGGGCTGTGCTCCAATGCTCAGCAGTGGGTATGTGTGAGAGAACATGCTTTTCTGGGATTTGATGGATGAATGGTAGGCCTAAATATTTTCTCTGCTTTGTCCTCATGAGGTATTTCAGACCACATGTTTTCTCATGATTTTCTTGGGAGAGGCAGATACTTTGCTATAATTAAATCAATCATTATACCATCTGGTCCATGGCAATTGGAAAAACCCAACTAGTATCTATTCAGGAAAATTTGAATGTGTCTGACCAGCAGGGGCATTTTAGAGAGGGGGGGGGGTGCGGGTCTGACTACTCAGGACCCCGCTGAGGGAAAGCCCCAGAAAAGCCAGGATTGAAAAGTTTGTTTTTGCTTTCAATTTTGAAAGGAATTACTGTTATAAGTAAATTAAATTGACCGAATCATATGGTTAAGGGACCGAACTCTGTATGACAAATTAAATAAAGTAGGGTATGTTCTTTTAGGCTCCTCTCACCCCTCACAAGTGATGCCAAATGGTTTGGTCCGTCCCAGCACACCTGCACTCAGCTGCTAATCCAGCTAAGTGATGATGGAGGAGCTGGAGGCTGCAGACCCTGATGTGAGTCATGTCTTCCCCCAAACCAGATAAAAAACAGAGTAGCCTATATGAAAAGACAAGAGGGATAAAAAAAAAGGGAAATAAAGAAAGAGAACAGAGGAACTGTGGGAAAACAGCTTCTCAACAGAAAGGTGAGCACGACGAACACAGCTAACAAATGGTATATATCAGCAGATTGAAGGCGGTTAGCCATTAAGCTAGCTCTGAGCACATTGGCACTGATAACGTAAATTAATTAGCATCATAGCATCCCACAGTGTCAAATGACGTATCTATCAACATGAGCTAGCAGAGGTTAACGTCGTGAAATGGCCCTCAGTTTCAGTAACTGATTGAGAGTGGAGTTTTATTTTACAATGCAGTCATTTTACATTGAGTCATCACTGACCTCACAGCTAAGTAAGCCAGCATAACATGTTTGCTATAATGTTCTTGCGATTTAAAAATCCATGTGATACAAATTAGGCATCAGACCAATTAGCTAGTTTGTGTTTATTAGCTCTTGTACATGAGTTTGGCCGCCCTCCCTTTCCGTCTGATTTCTATCCATCACGAAAATGGCTGTTTTCATCTTTTTCGTATTTTGGTGGTTGGCAACAAGGTGTGAGGTGCATTACCACCACCCACGGTGTTGGAGCATGAACCAGAGAAGTGTAAACCTCTTCAGAAGAATTCTCATGAACAGCCCAGTTCTGTCAAATAATGGAATAGACTCACTAAACCTTGGGAAATATGTTGTTTAGATTCAGTCGCTACATTCCAATGCGAAACTAGGCAGACCAATCGGAACCTTTTATCCAACATAGGTAGGGTTTGATAGGTTTGTTGAATCCACCATTAAGATCGTATTAAATTAACTACACACTATATTTAATCTAAAAAGAATATACACATATCTGCACACTGTGGTCTGTTTGGATATTTGGTTACTGTCTGTGAGGACGTGAGACAAGGTCAACTCATATACAAACCAATTATTTGTAACAACCTCAAGTGGAAAAGGTTTAACCACAACAAAATTAAGAAGTCTCCTTGACTAAGAGTTGGTTAAGAGGCTAATTTAAGCTGAGATGCTTGTAGACCGGTCTGCCTCTGAAGCAGTTAAAGAGCAAGATGATTTGATAGAGGATGATTTCTCACATCGGATTATCCTAGATTTTTTTCCTTTTAGAAAAATGTACCTTTATATTCAGGTATGTTTGCTGTTATATCTGTTAAGTCGTTCACTCATTTTCCATACTTTACCTTCAGGGTCACAGGAGGCTGAAACATTTGTATTTATTTATAGACAAATAACTTGTCTGGAAACAGGTTGTTTATGCATATGGACGGCTCATCATATGATACTGATGCTTTTTCAGTCATTTAACCCCACCACTCCCTACTACTGGTTCTGACTCAACAAGAGTACCCCTTTTATTGTGTCAGTTTTAGCTCTGGGTATTTGTGAAAGGCATTTCTTTCATTTTCTTACGTATTACAAACCAAACAATAAATGGATGAATCTAGAAAATAACCAGCAGATCAATAAAGTAAATACTAAGTAATACTGGTTAAACATAATGTCGACATTATGTTTACACATCTTCCGCCGAAAACTAAAAACACACCTCTTCCGACTGTACCTAAAATAAAAAAAAAATAAAAAAAGACTAACCACTTTTGAAACTAACACTTTGGTAGCACTAAAATGGCACTTACTTATAGTACTTTGTAGTTTTGCTTTATTTCGAAGAAATTGTACTGTCTTGATTCTTGTTGTTCTTGGTTTGTACCCTCGGGGTTGAATGCACTTATTGTAAGTCGCTTTGGATAAAAGCGTCAGCTAAATGAAATGTAATGTAATAATGTAATAATGCATTTAGGCTGCTAATCCAGGATCTGACCATTTTTACAGTGTGGTATTGGTTCTTTTACTTTACAGTGAAGTACCGGAATACATCCTCTGCCACTAGCTCGCAGTGTAAACCCACAAACTGAAATAATAAAACTGCATGCCCACTTAAAGTACCTGGATGTCCTAGATTTACAGCAATTCTCGTTATCACTATAGATGAGGTCAGGTCATAGCAGTAGTCAAAAATATTTCAGAAATATAAATTTTGAGGTACAATGATGTTCTGTTCTATCTCTACTGAATCCACAGCAGTGAAACTTCGACCTGTAGCTGTAAAGGCCAGATGTGAGAGCTCACACTATGGAGGACTTTGGCACTTACTTACTTTTGAGGTAAACAGCTCCATGCTTTATCCTAAGCACCGCACATGTGGTGTTACATTAGATTACACTTACACTTTAAAGCTGGATGTGAGACACTTTCAAGCTGCCAAAGTAGAAAAAACTATAGCAATCTGAATTTCAGCAACTAGAGGCTTGAGGCTACTAAACGATCTGATTGCGAAAAATTTGGAGAGAGCAAAAGGAGCAAAAGACAACCACAAGACTCAGTCAAAAATAAGAAATGTTCACAACAGCAAGTCTGGTTTCACTGCAGGTGTCACAGTGATGGGGTTGTGACATAGTGGTCCAGGGCCAACCTCTGTTGAGACTTACTGATTGTAATTTTCATCCAAGAGTCGAAAGCTGATGACAGAAAATGAGGTAAATGTTGGACTCATTGTGTGAATTCCATGTGTAATAGCATTGCATCAACATCTCCTGAGAGCATCACAGTTTTGCACCATATGTGAGCATGAATGTCAATATAAAGTAGTTCATAGAGTGATTACCATGAAAATGAGAAGCTCAGACTGCATCTGTGAATTAACCTCCAGTCAGTACAGATGTAATAAAAATGTCAATAATTGCATGCATTGTAAAGCATTAGTTTACAATTGTTATTATTAAACCGGCTGGTGTGTAGTAATACATATACTACATGTATTCAATTCTTTGCTTGCTGTTTTGCGCATGTGTGTTTTAAAGCTGAGAGACAGGAAACATGTTGAGATGCCTATGCTTTAGTTCCTAGTTCCTTATTGTAAGTACCACCAACATTTATCAGTGTTTTATAAGACACCATGTAACCTGTCACTCAGCCAAATGTTTGCAGTATTAGGTCACATGCAGTAGGCTGTTCAAAAGCACCGAGCCAGACTGCACATCTGAACTTTATTATCACAAAACAATGATTCCCTGAATGAAATGAGATGAGTAGGCATAGAGTGGTGAACGAGGTTGATTGTTTTAAACACTTTTTTTAAATTATTAAATGCCAGGTGTGTATTCTGGCTGCTTCAGAAGCAGAACAAAACTTAATTCACAGATTAAAAATATATATGGGATAACACAAACATTTTATTTTATTTTTTCCTGAAAGAGTCTGTTCTCACAAGATGTTAAAAACCAGTTCAGCTTTTAGCAAGTAAGATGGAAGAGTACAAAACATTTCACTAAGGCAAAGGCTGTTGCAAGAGAGGGTTCATTTATTGTAGAGGACAACAACAGATGGTTTTACTTGAAGGGGAAATCCTGTAGGGTTTATTTTTCTACGGCTTTTGCTTTTTCGATAATATTCTCATGGTGGTTAGTGTTTATTATGCAGATACACGCATCTCCAAACCGGCAGGGTGTTCCAGTAAGATTATGAGAAGTCCCTCCAAAAGAGATGATGCTGTCAATATCATGGAAAGATATTCTGACAAAATGTGGCAAACATTGCCTCCATGTGAAAGTAATTTCCTGCTTATGCTTAAGCTCGACAGCGTCAGAAAGGAAAAATGCCCTGAAAAGTAATTGAGGCATGTTTTACTTTCCTTTTGGTGGAGCCTAGATTGATAGATACATGTCAAATTATGGCATATGATGTGAAGCAGGTCAGAAAAACTCTATGACATAACATTATTTTTTTAACAAAATACATTGACTTCCCTGGAATCAAGATTATGAGAAACAGGAAACGGCGTCGGATGGCTCACATAGCCTGTGTACTGATCGGACGTCTGTAACTGTACACCCAGAGTTTAATAATGGTGTATATAAAGATGGATTACACAACTCTGCTTATCCAGAAATAAAGCCAAACTATCCAGGAATGCTGCCGACTTTCGGAGCTAGAGTTGCACACACTATGGAACCATGGCATCGAGATACACACACTCATTTAATCGCAATTCAGTATCAGCTATCACTCATAATGTCTCACCCCATTTTAGAGCATCAGATAACTAATCAAAACCAAACTAACTCCAAAAAATGCTTTATATTGCAGCTAGACATCAGGGGGCGATCAAGATGCTTTGGCTTCACTTTAGGGGAGCAGTCCTTTCATCCATCTATATCATCACACAACCGATCTGAGTTTAACCGTAATATTATACAATATCACAGATAAACTCATCATCAAAAGTTATATTCACAGCTATTTTATTTTTAGCAATTTTGAACAGTAATTCCATGTCAGTGTATTCTGGGAAACAGTGATAATCATGCACAGCATGTGTGAAGTTGCTCCCTCATTTGACCTGCACTATAAATCAACCAATACTTGGAAAAGGTCAGTGAAGTGGGATTTAAACTTTTTATGGCTCAAGTTGGGGAAATTATTAGTCCAGATCTTGGTCCTGAAAACTGCACCTATTCAATGTTTAATACTTTTTCCACAATTTAAATTTATGATGGAATGTTAGCGGCACTGTTTTTTACCTCATGGATTGTACATAGTCCCAAGGAATGATGAATTGTGGCAGCAAGTAAATGCTTTCTACTGAAGTTATTGTTAGACATTTCTGATTACCTCTTCTGACCTGTGGCTCAATGAATCAGACACTGTGAATACTCTGATCCTTATTCTTCCTGAAACCTGGTTAGATTGTAAATATCCAGAAACTCACACTAGTGAGACAGATTCGTTTAGTGTCTGCCAAGGCTTTAAGGCACCAGTATCACTTAATGTTTTCTTAACTTCTCTAGACTGGCTGTAAATCAAATAATCTTATAATCTTATAGTCTTTAAATGTATAAATGCTTCTTGCTCCTTCCTATATTACTGACATGCCTATTGAATACAGACAGACCCCTATGGTGCTTCAGTCTATATGGACTCACTCTCTGATACTCTACCACTTATAACAGTTTTTTTTAAGCAAATTCATATTATACTCTTTCGCAAGCTTTTAATTAGCATTTGATGAAAGAGTACCTCTATATTGTATTTATTGCTGAATCATTATTTTTGTCCCTTTCCTATATTGTTATTCCTCTCTGTTTTAACTATGATTCATGCCTATATCATTCCATTATTTTTTAGATTGTTTTCCCTTAATTATATATATGTATATATATATCCTCTTATTCTACATATTTCAAACTCGTATGTTTAGTCATGTATTTGTTATGTATCTTTGCTTTTTATCTTGAAGCACATTGAATCTCTGCTTATCAAATGAAACGTGCTATAGAAAATAAACTTCCATTGACCGGTCAGAGAATATATGTTGAGCCACTCTCACTGTAGCAGTCATCAGAACAGGTTAGAGAGCATGTGTAGTGCGTCAGTGTGCTCATGTTGGGCTGTAACACAATCTGTGATCTTACCAAATATTTCCACAACTGCAATCATGATTACAATGCTGCAGTCTGATTTGTCAACCTTTAACATTGTTTAGCAGTTCTGTTGCTGGATGTTATTTGACTGTGCATTGGGCATTACACTCATTGCACGGCTTTGAAGCGTCCAATACGATTTCAACATCAGATAGAGCAAACACCCAAACAGATGTAATCATTCGGTCCACTTTGTGCCAACACGACCTTAACATTAAGGAAGATTGATTCAGTCTCTTGGATTTTGAAGCTCACCAGATGGGAATCATTTTATTGTTAACAGTGCCGTAGTGTTCACCAGAATCCCCCAGTTTGACATGAGCATGTTTGTCTCTTTTCTCTCATAAACATGATTAATGTGTTAGTTGTGTGGGTGTTTGGGGTGTCATTAAGGTTAGATCAAGTGTTGTTATTGGTATCAACATTTATTTTCATCACATCTAGTTTTGTCCAGAAAACGCAGAATTTCATTCCGCCGATGACATTTACTGTAAACGTTCTTATGAATTGTTTTATTATTTTACATGTATTTAATTACTATTGTCAGTTACTAGCATGTTGTAGGGGAGATTGATTGTGGTTCCATATTTTCTAGGAAGCACAATGTTTTTTCTAAAAGCATCAATCTCCAGTCCCTCCCATCACCTGACACCCTGAAGCTGCACCACTGCTGCTGCACAAAGAGCTGTTTATCTATTAATTCAAGTTTGGTGAAACTTAACTTAGTATGCTGAAGCCCGGAATCCATATTTTTGTCGTTATCGTTCATATAGTGATATTTATGGGGATATAGTGGCTCTGAATTACAGGATTACTCTATACTCTATTCTCGACCCCTACACACCAAAAAAACACCATATGAAACAACGGTCAGGGGCTGTTCTGCTGATGACAAGTCTTGGACATTGCTGACAAAGTCCTAAAATATTTCACTGTACTTTTACTATATTGTCTGGAATTAACAGATGGAAGTAGCTTTTAGAATCAAAAGACCATTTGGTCAAGTCTAAATCAGTTGTGGTGCTGTCGCTTACAGCAGAGAGGCTGCTCGCCCTGTCACTCCACAAGTGTTCATGAGCTCTTATGTTATCGAAGTAATGTAGACCATGTCCTTCAGGTCTGAATCACTGGTGTATCTGGAAAATCTTTGCAGCGAAGACCAGCCATCTTGACCCAGGTGTTAGCTGTTATGTCGTCAAGCTGATGCAGTTTCCTCACTGTTAACTGGTGATTCTCACTGGAAGACTGTTACCCATTGCCTGCAATATCATGAATTGATTCCAATTGACCTCATGATAAAAGCTGCTTTCATCAGCATAACATTAAAAAACTAGAATGCCACCCAGTAAAGTGCATTCCTCCGCCAAGGCCCAACAGTTTCCTTAATGTTAAGCAAGCTACACCAAATTGTACACACTTATAGATATCACTTCCTTAAATGTGCCTTTTTCTCTGTGAAAATGTTTAGAAAATATACTATTTCACAATGTTAAAGAAAGCTCTGCCCTCTGATCCAGATCTCTGATCCGCAACAAAAGTGAATGGTTCCTTCTCTGACTGAGATCACATCCTTCCATCAAGTTTTGCTGTGATCCAGTAGTTTTTGTGTAATGTAGATAACTAACAGACAAATGCACACCAATGTAAATATCTGAATGCAAACACCCTCATATACCCTTAATGCTGAAATGCACAATAAATATGTACATGTTCTCTTACTCTGCCATATTCTTCATTTCAAAATAAGCCTCTCAATATATTTTCCAAACAGGGAAATATCCCAACCTCTTTGAATTTTGTTTCAAAGATCTATTTGGGCTTATAATCACCATGTGCCTGTATCAGTGCGATTCTACAAATATTAATGAAAGCTGCTCTGCCAGCATGCTGACAGACAGGAACCACTGCAGCACAGCTAAACGCTTATCACTTTATTGTTTTTGCCGTGTTTAGCTTTCCCAGGATTGCTTCATTCAGCTCGGAGTGATGAATTAACTTCTAAACCAGGGGTCATGTGAAATTACTTGCAGCCCACATCCTTATGTTTTCTTTCTAATTCATGTGGCTATATTAAATTTGGTTTAATTGTTGATTGGTGTATAGAGTTAAAATTAAATCATATACATACAAAATATTGGATAAAATTAGTTTATCTGTACCTAGACAAAGGGCGCTTTGGCTTCACTTTTGTTGAGCCATCATGTCGTCCATCTTTATATACAGTCTATGATTTCTTTATTAATGGGCAAACCACAGTGATTAAACCTCTACTTAAAAATCTTACTCTTCACCAGTTGTGTTAGCCACCTATAGACCTATATCCAACCTAAAACACTCAAAAGTAGCTGGTTTATGACGAACAGCTGCAATTATATGGTTTTCGTGAGACAAACCACTAATACAAAACGGATAGCGTCGCTAATTAAGGATAAAAAGCATAAGCGCGGTTAGTTTGTACTGTTTCTGAGTCTCCTGTCTGGGTTTACTCCCCTCAAAAATCTATTGAACACCTGTGCTCACTTTACATTTTAACAATAAACACCAATACTTATCTCAAGTTATTAGGATCTGAAGAGTACTGAAGTTTTTATGAGACACATATTTAAAAACTGTGTATACCAAAGCAAGTCAGTAAGTTATTACTAAAAACGTGAAAGGAATGCTAACTTTGTAGTACTGAATTGTGAATCGTTTTACAGAATTCCTTAGTTCCTGAGTTTTATGAGAGTCTAAGAGGGTCATCATAAATTATATAGGTCGACATGCATGACAAAGTGCGGCCCTCATTAGCATATCCCTCTCTGTGACTTGACAAACAGCACTGAAATTAAACACAACACTGATTATTTTTTTATGATACAGGTGTGATTAATTCAAAATATTTCAAAAAACTGTTCAATTGCCTGCTTTGCTTACATGGGCAAACTGTGTACACTGTCAGACTTTAGCTTGCTTGTACTCTAGCACCTGAAGGCAGTACCTGGCCCGGCAGCTGCAGAAGCCAAGCCCAGTTAGTGAGAGCAAACATTTTTATTGCGACAGGCCTACCTTAATGTCTTCAATAATACACCAAGTTAGAGGTTTCCTTGCACAGTTAACAGCTTTAGTTCTCTGAAAATGTATTTTATATCCAAGCATAATTGGTATTGTACAATGAAATATCCTAAACTGAATCGGCATTGAATCGGTTTTTTAGCGGTGCCAAAATGAGCAGTAGAAGCTTTTTGGGTGCACCTCAATTATGAAAAAGTTAGGTGCACCAGTGCAACCAATGTAAAAAGTTAGCCTGGAGCCTTCAGGTGCAATATTTCATACATTCACATTCATCTGTTTGTGCTTCATTGTTGGCGAGGGTGTTTATCTTTTTTGATTTCATTTTTGGTCCACAAGTCGTTCTGCTCAGGCTACCATAAACGTCAGCGCTGGCAGCTCCAAATCTAGTCCCTTTTCTGGAAGGTAATGTAAGCAGCTGCAGTTTCTATGATTACATTTGTTGTGATTTCATAACAATAGGTTAAAAGTTCAGGCCCCGTCACAGCATCTTTCTTTCTCCTGCTGTGAGGTCAGGTGGTTCTCTCAGATCCTCCATCGCACTCTGGCAGGACCTTTCGCAGACTATTTATGGCTTTTTTTTTTATATAGCTCCACCAGATGTTTGAAAAACGTATTGGTTATAAAAAATGTGTGATGCGCGGTACTGTAAGGACAGTCAATTAAATAAATCTCAAAGTAAATCAATAACTTTGCACCTGTGACACTGAGTAGTATAGGTTTATTTGATCCTAAAGGAAAACACCAGGAAAGACAGACATCCACATTCTGCATATTCCTGTTAAGCAGAAGCTACAGGGAAATTAAACATTGTGCAGCTGTGCAAAATTTTAAATCAAATAATGCAGAGCGCTCTGCTGCACCTTGGTCAAATGAGAGAGCTCAGTCAGCTCTGTAAACACATTTGAAGAGGAAGTCCATATTTCTTCACATCCTCTGTCACTGATGTCAGGGTATTTAGACTCTAACCAGTCACATTTCATTTTTTAAAAATATAATGTGATTATGAATGATCATTAAATAATAAATAATATTACACAAGGCCTGTTTGATTATCAAACTGGGAAAGGGTCCATGTTTGATTGAATAAAGATTTTCCACATAGAAAAAACGTGTTGCTGCTTGAAGGCATTGAAACTATAACATATTTCACTACCCAACATCCAACCATATGTTGCAGAAACTTTCACTTTCTTTTAATATGCTGTTATGAACATTCTGCTCCGTTATACCATTACTATAATTTCTTGCTTTCAGTAAGAAAGTTCTCTGTCCTGTTTTAACTTTCACTGCAAATTTCCATCATCTGACATTGTTTATATTATTTAATGGAGAAACATTGTGGATGCCACAGCACTGACAGTCTTGCATCTTTATAAAGGTTGATGCTTTAAGCGTGTGCTTTATTTCGATTTTTGTAAAATAAAACCACATTTTGAGTTAAAGAGCAGTCACTACTAAGATTAGCAATGACTGTGCTGTGTTCATGTTAAATTTGTTACAGAAGACTTGTAGTGACTTGAGTTGATGAGAGACAATTCAGCTGTTTGTGTTTGAGGTACAAGTTATATTAGGATCCTCAGTGGACAGAAAGCTTGTAAGGGGATCATTTTTGTTGTTGGAGATACGTATCATTGGTCATGGTTTCTGTGAAGGAGAGAGTGGGACATTGGTGGGGAAATTGTGATAATGTAACTGTCTGTGGCCACTTACATGCATAAAGAAGCAGCTTTTGAGACTGTCTGTATCCAAACAGCAACATTCACTGATATGTTTTGGGTGTTTTCACACCTGGAAGTCTGAACTACAGTAGTAAAGACTTTTGTACTACTTACATACAACTTGTCGTCCTCCCCAATGTGGGCTGTGTATACCTTAACTTGACATTGATTGGTTTGTAGATTGGCGTATGTCAAGATATAATTTTGGCTATTGTATTCGCTAAATCTAACATTCTGTTAATTTTGTTGCCACTGTAATATCATTATGGTATAACTACCAGCAAAATTAATGTCCTCTTCGTTCAAACATTACATAGTTGTAATTGGTCTAAAAGTCAGAACTATCCAAAATAAAAATGTCAATCTGCAAACCATCTGAACCATTGTTCAGGTTGATCTGCACAAATACCTCCTCTTTTGGTCGGACTTGCATTTGTTCACACTGCAAGCCTTAGTGCTAAATTCAGATGTTTTTCAAAATCTAAATTCAGATTTGGTTTGTGTTTTGCATGTGTAGCTTTTCACATTTTCTTTTAAAATGTTGCCAGTATCGGACCCAAATGTGAACTTGTCATGGCACTGATGTGACCCACATGCACTGAAGACGTAACACACAGCGTGTAGGGGGAGTTTATGGGTGTAAACAAAGAGAAGATGTCGGTATTATCAGATTATTAATATCAGATTTGGGTCTCATAAATCAGATTTGGACCACTTGGGCTTGCTGTGTGAACGTAGTGTTCATTTTGGTCTGGTCCAGGCCATGCAATTAAACTGTAAAGTCTGAATATCCGGATCAAATAAGGTAGGAGTGAAAGCGCACTTAGAGTCCCCTAAAAGACATGTTTAAAGGTACATTATGGTCCTTGGGGCTACATGATTGTGCTTTTAGAGACAAAAAACTGGGGCACAAACAGGAATCAAAATGGTAACTCCATTAGCTGCTGCCTCAGCTTTTGTTCTTTACACACATTTCTGTAATACTTTTGTCATGTTTTTTGTCCACTCTGTCTTTTGCACTGAATCTTTTAATTGCTAAATTACGTCTCAAAAACTTTTTACACCTTTACAGCAATAACGATTTCCTCATTCACATTGTTTTCACAGTTAAACTAAAACTAATGTTGAGATGATAGCTGTCTGACCATCCGAATAAAGTCATTGGAAGTTATTTAGTTCTATTTCTGTAACCGCACATGCAACAGAAATGACTTTTTCAGTTGATGTTAAAAAATAATGTATCGGCCTGCCCCCCCAATGCACACACACATGCAGGCCTTGAAGAAATACTGTAGCATTCATACAGATGTAACTAAACACTTGATGGTGCATCAGAAGGTCCCACTGTTGCCAAGTCTATTCAGCTAACCTTTCAGCTCCATGCCAGGAGTTTGAGAAGTTTGATCTCACGAAGGTCCCATTAGGTATGTACCATGCCATAGTTGCACCAGAGGCTTTTTGTGATATTTTCCTGGCAATGTCAATGGAAACAAATCTGTGTTGGACTTTTAGAGCTCTCTCTCAGTTAGACAGTTTGTCCTGCCTGTCAAAACTTTATGAGCCAATGACACAAAATCTTGACGAAGTAGTTCTACGTTTTTGTTTTTATTCTGTTTCCATTTTGTCAAATGGTGTTTAAGCTTTGATTAGATATTACATTTACATATGATATCCCATGTCTGAGATTATAAAGGAACTAAAATGTAATCGATACGTTTTAAGTCAATCCAATCTATGGCAAACATGGTGTCTTAGAAGTTCCATTGATGGTTTACATCTCCAGGTATCCCAGCACATGAGTAATTAACCGTTATTTAGTTTTACAATTCATAAAAACACATAAGTAAATCATGAAACTCCAAAGAGCAGGTTTGTTTTTAAGATCTATGGCTTTATAATCAATTTCTTATGATCATATTAACAAAAGACCAACTAGTTTATGTCAGACAGATTGTACTTTTCCTTTGCTATAAATACTGGCCGCAAAAGCCAACAGGCTGTTATAAGGGTGTGCACTGATCATGCATAATGTGCAGTCATCTGTCAGCCAACAACCCTTCACTCTGTCCGAGCTTCCACTGCCTCTCAGGGCTTAGCAGTCCTGACAGATCAGACTGCAGAGGATGAGGGCACTGATTACAACCGCCGAAGCACAGTCGAACTGCATCAGCGAGAACATAAGTATGAGAAAGCAGAGCCTCACAAAGTAGACAGTTGATAGTGACCTAGGGCTGGACGATACAACTTCAAATCAATATCATAATTATTTCAAACTTTTACCTCAATAACGATTAATGAACGGCTATTCTATTGACTTTTCAATAAGTTTAAATATGTATGTGTCAATATGTGGCATATTGAAACTTCAAACTTTTGAGTGAATTAAACCAACACAGTAAACTTCAAGTACTGTTCAGGTCCTATAACTTCTGATTAGTAATGGTGATAATTGTTAACATGTAAAATGAGTGCAGATCAGTGGGATAGTGAGGAAGGGAGGACAAACATCAGGGTGATACATCAAGAAACGTAAGGGAAACCTGACAGTTGATGAATCCACGCATTAGGGAAAGTTTTAACCGAATGAACCAACATGAGCTAGATAAGGTCAGTTAGAGGTTATAAATGTCTATTTTACGTTTTCGGTCACTTGCCCAGCCCTACAATGACCCCTATTCGGAGAACTACCTGTTCACCGAAAGCATGGAGATGCTATTGAACTACTTATCCCTTCCTCGTACACATAGGTTTATGGAGAATTTTCTGTGTGCAACATTCTATAAAAGAATAGTACCTTTACACTGAGGCACTGTGCTTAGGTATAGTCATGATATATGTATGAATCATCATATTTAAAACACGTTTCCATTAGGGATGCACCGATCCGATATTTGTATCGGTATCGGTACCGATATTGAAGAAATTTCTAGATCGGGTATCGGTGACAATGGGCCGATCCATATCGGCTGATCTATTCAGTGTAATTCTATGATGTGCGCTGTGAGTGACGTCATACGCAAGCAACACGCCGTGCGGAGCGGACAGTGCCCGGCGCCTCTCCCCCGGTTCCCGGTGCGAGCCGAGCCGCCTCCACCGGGGCCGCGGTGCTCCCCGGAGCGGGGCTGCCGGCTGCTGGTGCTGCTGCCCCGGTACCGGGACCCGGAACTTTGCCCACTCCGCACGCCGCCGCCGCTAGCTTCCCCCGGGCGGCTGTGAACCCCGGTCCGGGTCCGGCTCCAGGTCCGGCTCCCGGTCCGGGTCCCGCTCCGGGTCCCGGTCCGGCTCCCGGTCCCGCTCTCGGTCCGGCTCTCGGTCCCTCCGCCGGCCCGGTGCCGGACGGGTCCCGGTCCGGATCTCCCGCCCTGCTCAGTTTGAACGGAACCGGCGGAGCTGCAAAGTTGGTGAACTCGCCCGCGGGTGACTTAGAACTGGTGCGGACCAGGGGAATCCGACTGTTTAATTTGTATCGGATCGGTATCGGGCGATACTAAACCTCAGATATCGGTATCGGAGGTGAAAAAAGCGGATCGGTGCATCCCTAGTTTCCATTTCCTCCCAACTATCCAGAAATTAAGCCCACAAGTTTGATACGGGGAACTGTCATGTCGTCCATCTTTATATAGTCTATGCCTTTATACAGTCTATGGTATTCAGGGTGCTTTTGATTTTGACTCAATCATAAATGCTTATGAAAGTCTGTGCAGGATATACAGCAAATTAGGATAATATATTTAGGATACCTTTCACGGTTCCTTCCATTTGTCCATGTTTTAGTCCAAGTTTGATTTGTCAAACAGAAAGTAAAGCTTCAAAATTACTTCTAAAGTTGAATTATTTACAAGTTCCAGGGGCTCTTCTTTCCTGCCATAGTCCAAAGATATAAATATCAGATTGACTGGAGACTCATAATAACACATAATTGTGTCTCTCTTTCTATCTTTGGTAATGCTGGGGTTGAATTTTGACAAGTTTGCAATATTTCTAATTCCATTTTTTTGCCTGACAAGTAAATGCAGTGGGTAAAGAAAAAAGTAATCTGGTATTACAACATTGGATTATATATTAAATTAAATTTGTTAAATTAATCATCTTTACAGTGGGGTAAATTCTTTTGACTGTCGTAATCTTTCACTGAACAAAAAAGCATTCTCTTCTTGTTTGGGATTGTTGATTCCTGTATAGTTAAGCAGTTGCATCCTTTTTATTACACGCAATGAGAGTCTCGTGAATTCTTCAAGGTTTATTTCACAACGAGCCGGAGAGGATTTTGTTTTATCCATAATATGCCTGTCAGACAGTATTTGTTGGGGAAGGCACTGCCAGGAAATGAGTAAGTAGTGTTCCATCAGTGACTGAGACAGGCTATTAAGTGATTTACTGACCCTCTGGTAGATATTAAGTTGACATAAAATCCCTATGTTCTGACTCAAAATATGGCACTGTTCAGGCAATGTGAAAATCATGCAAGGTTTCAAGGGAGCGGAGGATTCACATTATTAACTGCAGTGACGGTCTCTCCTGTGTCACTCAGCAGGTGGTGTGGACTGTCCTGATGTGAATCCATTTGAGACAAAAAGCAATGAAATCAGATCCTTTTTTTTTTTAACTTTCTTTTGGGTTATGTTTCTATTTGTTGCAAAGATGATTAATGATAGACTTATAATACATAGCTTTGCTTGTAGTTAGGGGTGCAACGATAAGTCGACGTCGTCGACAAAAATCGATGACAAAAATAGTAGCCGACGAATTTACTCGTCGATGAATCGTTGGTGACGTCATAGCGTGTGTTTCTCGTGCCGCGCAGCGGAACTAAACGTTGTTTTACCAGAGGTGCTGATAGAAGTAGCTGAGGAGTGAGCCATCTCGCTCGCTTCCTATCTCTGAAAGTTGCGCACGTGCAATAGCGACAAAACATGGACCAATGGCGGCGTCCGCTGCCTCGCGCACCAGAAAGTAAAAAGTTCGGGAGAACTCCACTCTTAACAGCCCGAAAAAAACCACCTGCAATATCTGTGCGGCGGACCTGCTTTGCATGGAAGCATGACACGCGCATTTGAGGAGGAGGCACGTGTGACATCGTAACGGAGACGATGCGGACTCGCCTCTGTCAGATGTTATATATACACGTATATACCTGCGTGCAGGATTCTAGAATCCATTACAAAAATATGGTTTAAACTTTTTTTTTAACGAGTTTAAAAGCGAAATGTTATCCTTTTGCCTGACAAACCTCTTTTTTTTAAATCACATTTATTTAGTCTGAAGAAGACTGTAGTTTACTTTGTTGAATTTTTTATTATTGTTATTTTCCCTGTCCTTTTTGTTAACACGAAAAAGGGATACTTGATTTTTTATTTATTTTTAGTATCAGCACTTGGCCTCTCTATGAGTATCGCCTGAGTATCGATCTTTATTTTCAGTCACCACATGCCTCGAACAACCTCAAGCTAAATTGAAAAGCTGCTTGCTAAATAATAGCAATTGAGAATTTGTGTCATTCATAATCCGATTTGTCGATTAATCGTTTCAATAATCGGTGACTAATCGACTATCAGAATAGTCGTTAGTTGCAGCCCTACTTGTAGTTCATAACTTATACGGTATGAACCTATCTTAGCTAAACTTTTCCCAAATTTGGGGGATGACAATGTGCCAATCGGTCTCAGCTGTTAATTGTCATTATGATAGAAATACCTAAAATTACAGAACACTTCTTAACTTTTAACTTTAGTTTGGTCCATGTCCCATCCAATAACATAAAGGAGGCAAGGTTAATGACCCCTTATACATCCAGCCATCAGGATGCTTAGGCTTCACTTTTTGGGAGCTCTCATGAAGTCTATATATTTGGTCTATTAATTTAACCTTGTCAACAGGAAGTCTTCATACTGTCTGTTTTATTGTAGATCGGTAGATTCCCCAAATACATAAAGATTTTCTGTCTCCAACATTAGTCTTGTTTACGATACACTGTAAATTCTGATTATGTGAAAGGACCTCATGTGGTCATGTAGTCATCCAGTCTTCTCCATGATATCTGGTACCAATTAAGTAAACAAGAAGCTGCCACCCTCTACCCTGTGGGTTTGGCTCTGCTCAGTCTGTCATGCAACTGTAAGTGCGGCAAGGAAAATTCCTCTTCTTGTAGATTGTTTTCATCCCATTATTAGACTCCCCCTGGCTCCAAAAGGTTATCTGGGTGCAAGGCCATATGCAGTCCTCTCTGTTTAGTGCTTTGGTCCGTACTTCCTCAAAATTACTTGTAACCTAAAAAATCTAAAAGGTAACTGAATAATGGACTTTCTAAAAAACGTGATGTTTGATTTACATTACGCCAGTTGCTTATTCTGTTTTTAAATGGGAGGCGCGGGTGCCACTTCTCTCCCAACACTTACCTTTTGCATGTTCACAACCTATGAAAGTAGCCAGACATAAGCTCATGCCTTTCACTTCTCCAGGCCACCCAGGACTCATAGACAAGATACAAAAAAAAAAAACAGGAACAGAAACCAATGCAGAGGTGCTGTGTTGGCCAGGCTCAAACTTTTCTATAAGTACAGATAATTATATTTAAGCTGTGTACCTAGTGATAATTATTCTAAAGCTGGAGTCCATAAATATTGCATTCGCGCTGTCTTCTTAGCTTATTCCTGATTAGCTTAGGGTGATGTCAAACAGGACTATTGCCAGTTGTCAAAAATCACAGACAGAAATAGCATCCAGCTGGAAAGACAGCGATGACGAGAATAATCTCATGTTCACTGAAAACCCTACATCTGGATTCCTCTTGGATATGATTTTAGGAATGACTTAAGTTAGCGTGATGCTACTACAACATATTTAACAAGGGTCCTATTTAATGACGTACCGTATGCCTCATTTAGATCCCCACTACACTTTGTTTGTTACTGGAGTGATTGTCTTACAGGACAGGAATCATAAAGTCACAGATTAACCAAAATTATTTTTACTTTTATAAGACAATTCGTGATGAAATTATTGAGCCTACCACATCTTGAAACACACTGGGGAAGGGTAGCATAAAGGTTTTATCTCAGCTGAAAACAGAACCAGGAAATTATTCCCTGATGTCCCCTTAACCAAATTATATTCTCTTAGATTTTAGAACTAAAAATCTAAGAGATTTCACACTTTATATAGATTATCAGGTTTTATTGTACAATTTAGTAAATGGACTTATTACAGGGCTGCAGCACCACATTTGGACTACATATTTCCAAATGCTAAGCAGCGCAAATGGACTTATTACAAGGCTGGAAGTCTGGAGTGAAATTTGTGGCTCCTTTGAGGATTATGACAAATTATCAAACATAAGCCCCTTCCGGACTTGATCATTCTCCATGAATTTCACACTTTATATAGATTATCAGGTTTTATTGTACAATTTAGTAAAAAGAAAAAATATTTGCTCAGGCCTGTGAAGTTAGAGGCTGTTCTTACTCTTTGTAAAGCAAACACATTCCCATTAAAACACCTGCTAAGGGCCTCAAGATACAAATCTCTGTTATGCATTTAAAAAAAAGGAAGCCCCTGCTGCCAGTCCTGGACTTATTGAGTCTATTGATTGGAGTTGATATTGCTGATACACTGTTATGTTTCAGGTTCAAGTCACCTGTCTCAACAGTAACAATAGAAAACTGTGAGTGAAATAACCTCTTTAGAGGGCAAACAATTATTCACTGTAGCTGTAGTTCTGATGTTAGACCCAGTAATGACCTCAATATAGAGTTATATAGTTGTACAAACAGACAGTTCCCTTTACTCTTAAATAAACTAGATAGAAACCATGTAGTAAGTCTTTCTAAAATTATAAAATACCAACAGCAACACTCATCAGCCGGAATCTGGAGAGCTGCACCCTTTTAAATATCTCTGCTTCATCAAATCCCCTAAACCACCACCATGCCACCATTCAGTGGTGTCCACCATCCTTTCCTGCCCTTCTATGTCTTCTGACATGGCTGCTTCTCACACACACTCTTTTGTGACAGAAAGGGCTTCATCATTCAGTTTCTTGGGAGCCAAGACCACAGCCGCCTATACCAGCAGTTTGAATGTATGGGACCACCATGCTCCTCAGACAGAATTGCCTCAACCCTGGCTGTTTAAGCACCAGCTGCCTGTGCGAATGATCAAACAATTCGGTGTGACCATGGTCCTGGCCCAATGGGAAACTCTAGAGGTGGGAAGCCTTTACTTCAAATGACATTTCTGTTGCAAGTGTGTGTGCCGATACAGGAGTCACCACTCATGGCTAGACAACCTCCTAGATTATTTATCTTAAGCAAGCTGATGGTATGTCGGTTGTGTGTGTGATTACGAGGTATGTGTGTGTGGAGGAGGGAGAGATGGGAGGTGGGTAGCCCTGCCTCCCAGCACTGCATTCAATTGGCATTTTTTTTAATTAAGAGGGAGAGGTATTTCAGCCAAAACTTTGGGGTGAAGTTACTTTCAAATATAAACAGATTGTTTGTTTGTACTTGTTGGTTACAGATGGTTTTTAATCACTTGACCCGACACTGACATCGTAATGCACATTTTAAAACTGTTTCTGGTGTTTAACAATCTGATATGTGCCACCTGTGGTGGTGCTAAGGGTTAGAGTAAAATATATAGAGAAGACTGTGACAACAGACATAAGTTGCTCCAGAAAACAAAAAGGAAAAATACTGGCACATCCTGGGCACATCTTAGTTCACATTTTCCTTTCGTCATTCCCTCCCAAGCGAACACAGCTGCTGCAAAACAAGAGAACAAGAGTCACTTCAGGAGAGTTGGACAAACAGAGAGTGGGGGGGTGTTTTTGTTTCTTTAGTGCTGACAATCTGACCAAGCTGGCAATGCTTAATTAGCTCACATACAGAACAATAATGCCAAACCCTTCCTGAGCATGTTCAGTGGACATATCACAGACATTACGTAGTCGATCTGCCCCATTAAGCGTCCATACCTTCATGCCAAGATCCACATCCCGAAATTAACAGTCCAGCTTGGAGCTAAACGAAAGTGGCACAACCGCAACAATGTGCCAAAGGGATTGTCAGAAAAAGGTTTCTACCGTTGAATAGTGTTCAAGGAGGAAATGTTCACTCTTGAACCTTTTATTTCACTGCTACCTATAGTGAACATAACCAATACCTGTCAAAACAGCAGTTCTGTAAAGCAATAGATTAATTGTGAGCTTGGAAAATACATTTATTTAAAAATTTTGAAAGTGAGGTACCATTGGTTAGGTTTTTTATCGAACAAACCAGCTTCTATATTAATATTAAACAAATAAGAGTCAGGAATCCTGAAAGTTTGTGTAATAAATGGAAAATGTGACATTACCACAAAACTTGTACTTTTCAAAACTAGTTGAGTGCATACTACTGCCAAGGCCTAAAAGTTCCCTTAAATTCAATCAAGCTGTACGAAACACTTGTTTATATATCAGTCTACTAAATATGCCTTTTTTCCATCAAGATCCATGATTTATTTCCTGGGAAATCAGTGAAAATGTTAAAAAAAAAGCGCTATCTCTCAAAAAAAAGGAAAGTGATCAAAAAATTCCGGAATCCACCCCAAGCTTTATTGGGTTCTTTCTTGACCTATACAGCAGCTTTGCTGGATTATGCACTATTTAAAATACTTAGATCATTGAGCTCATCTCTCCCATTAAAGGGACTGGATAGAAGTAAGATAAAGACTTAATGATTTCATCTGTATGTTACAGCAACAAAGCCAAAAATTATCTTTTTTTTTCTACAGCACACGGAAAAGCTCTGGAGATCCCTATAATTTATGTTTTTTTTGGAGTCTTTACTGTTCAACTCAGCTGGTTGTGTTTAGGCTTCACACTTATTCAGATACTAAGCACGTTTGATGATGCTTAGCTCTTCTGCTTGAACATAGTGTTAATCATACAAGACATTTCCAAGGAAGATTCGTGTCATAATTAACAACAGGGCTGCAGCACGACATTTGGACTACATATTTCCAAATGCTAAGCAGCGCAAATGGACTTATTACAAGGCTGGAAGTCTGGAGTGAAATTTGTGGCGCCTTTGAGGATTATGACAAATGATCAAACGTAAGCTCCTTCCGGACTTGATCATTCTCCATGAATTTCACACTTTATATAGATTATCAGGTTTTATTGTACAATTTAGTAAAAATAAAAAATATTTGCTCAGGCTATAGTAATCAACAGTATAACCATGTTTTACACCATCTTAGAGTGTATGTGCTGGTATTTTAAATGTGGGTAAACAAGGTAATTGACTCTGCTCCATTCCTGGATGATATGTTTATTTTTCTGTAATTTTTCTGCTGTGTATTGCTTGACATCACAAACATGGGTTAGTAAACAGCTAAAAGCAGCAACGAGGCTCTGGACCACAGGTAACTTTTTTAAGTTACTCTTTTAAGCACTGCATGAAGAGATGGACAGAATTTGTGGCTGAGATGGAAAAAGGTTGTGTATGTTCTCAACAGAGGCAACAAGCCTTCATTGCCTCCATGACATATGACATGCTTCACTTTGCGTGTCCACCCGGGGTTTGTGTTTCCATCACTCCCTATCAGAGCATATAAATACCCATGAATACTGTATCTGACCTGACAATGAAGGTTTATTGTACCCTTTCCCATGTTTGGTGTGGTCCCGAGTGTAGGAGCCATTTGCTTTGGCGATAATTGTATGCAAGACACCAGATTAGTCCATAGATGATTGTGCATATAGGGAGGAATTTACTCCGTGTTGCTAGATGGTGGAGCACAGCGGAACCATGTAAATGCGCTGTTGTATTGTACTTTTTGAAAATGTATTCCCTGTACTGTTAAATGATTCTCACCATAACCCGGTGAGAAACAAATATCCCGTAGCAGATCAAAAAAAAGACCTCAGTGTTGTATATATTCTGTCTGTATATACCTGTAGAGATGAAAAGTATATGGTGTTCTGTGCTACACAGTACATTACAATTATAATGCTCAGCTTTTGGAGAGTAGATGTGTAAATGTATGATTTGAGAAGACTTGACTGCCAAGAACTTGGAAGGTGATTATTTTGAAGTTTGTGGAGCTTGTCATTGAAGCTAGATATCTGTGTCAAAATCTGCATGTAAATATATTGTACATTAAAAGCCTGTGTTATTGTAGTGATACTCTACACTTTGGCTTTGAGAGTTCTGGGATTTTATCTGATGTGATCTCACGCTGGGTAAACATCTGACCTGGCATGCACGTTTCAGCAGCTGCACAGGGAATGTAATGACTTCAACTGAATATACACAGAGCAGTAGGCCTATATGCAGCAGACAGGACTTTTATGGCGACTCAGAGCTTTCTATGATATTTTATTGATTGGGGGGTTAAATGATGAAAACAGTGCATAATATCAGATAAACTAACTCCATAGTCCAGTATATTTCACGCTTGTAGATGGCAGATGAAACAAGGCAGGTGTAATTAAAAAAAACACATACAAATAATTAAGCCCAGCAGGAAAACTAGAGCATGAGAATAGACAGCAACTGAAAAGACGTCTCGACAAAGATATAAGTAGCAAGTAAATTCAGAAACAGAAATACATGAGGGGGATCAGAACTTAAAAATAAAACAGGAAACGCAGAATACACAACACAGAACACAAATCTAAACACAAGAAAAAGTCATGCAAATGTCCATAAACAGAACCAAAATAGACTTTCAAAATTCGGGCTCAGGAGAGAATAATGACAATATACATTAATAACGTATAATCAATTAGTTAACATTTGCGTTATTCTATACCTTAGAGTGGTTGAAGAGGTTGTTTTGTCTGTGACCAACACAACTTGTGTGGTCAGAGCATATGAAACTAGACAGCTTCTCCTTTGATTTATTTTTGCTGTGTTATCTTCTTTTAAAGCAGTCCTCTCTAAACCTCTTCTGTGCTCTTTCATCTGACACCTTCTTTCTGTCCTGTTTATTTTTGTCAAATTGGTTTTATAACAGCTGACCCACTTTGTTTTGCACAAACAAACAGTGGCTTGTTGTTTTGTAGTTTAAAATTGTGTATTTTAATTACTTAGAAACTTCTTTTTAAACTTATTCCAATGTCCTTACAGTTATTCCCTGCAGGTCTACACAAAAACTTGGCTCAAACCCTCTTATTTGCAATTTTCCAGCTCTCTGTTGTCTGGGTTTAACCAGTACATGACCTGGTTATAACTAAACAAGTATTTATCTACATGGACAGTGAATTTAGTCAGAGACACTTGAGCAGTTCAGTCCATGTTCAGGAACTTGGTCATTATTTATTGCTCTATTGATTTATGAGGAATTCAGTTACTGGCACAAAATAGTTTAAGACAGAGATGTATCAGTTACATAATTATTCAAAAACACAGTTATTCCAGAAGTTATTTCATGTCTCACGATGCTTGCTGCCAGTTTGAAAGAAGCTTCATTAAGCAGAGCTGGACTGTTTAGTGGGATGGATGTTTCCAGCCAAAGTTAAGTCCAGAGACATGCCCTTGAATCATTGTTTTTAGCTGTTGGTCCGTTTTTTATTCAGAAATGGAGTTTGCTGCTCTCAGAGCTCTTTATTTCAGTTTAATTGTTTCTTAGTTCTTTTACTTTTTACCAGGAATTTTCTCAAGACACATAAAACAATGAATCTAATTCTGCTGCAGCATAAACTTTGAAACTTTTACAGCATAAGTAACATAATTAGCCTCTTTTTAATTATTCTATTATATTTGATCAAGGGATCAACAAACTTGGAAATGTTGTCAGGGTGAACACAAAGTTGTATAAATGTAAGATTGGTGTTATTTTAACAAAGTTGAAAGAGTGGATACTTTAGCATGGGGAGTTTGCATACAATTTGTATAAAGCTTGTTTTCCCATTTTCAAATGAATTTAATCCATTTAAATGACCATTGCATAAAACACAGTAAATTAGGGAATTCTATCCTATATCCATTTGTGTTTATCTTTGCATTTGTCGACTGTGAAAAACGTTTATATTTCATATACCATAGAAGGAGGCAGTATTTCATTTGACCTCTTAGTTTCCTGTAGGATTTTTCTTAGCAGCTTTGGTGGGTCATATAGGGGAAACAATTCCTTTAAAAAAAATATGTATCTATTCTTCATGTCTGTAATGCTTATTCAGAGATCGTGGCCAACATTTATGTTGATACTGGAATCTGGCTGCCAGGATTCAGTAAGCTGTTATCAATCTTTAAGTGCTATTAACTATGTGTTATTTTTTTCTGGATCGTAGTGTCTTACTATGATAATGATTGAGGCTAAAGCATTAGTGCAGAAGTACACCAACATTTAAATGAAAGGATTGTTGAAAAACATAACTTTTGTCATGATTAAAATGGCAGGAAATTGTCCTTGTTGGAGTACTTAAAACTAAACTAAGCATTATTTTTAATTTAATCAAATTATTCTTAATGTGAAAAGATTCAGAGAGTGAAGGTCACAGTTCCATGCAGTTAGTCTTAATAAACAATGCACTAGTCCGCCACGCTTAGGCCATGAGCATGCATGACACACAAGCTGTCAGGAATTAGAGATAAACCAGGTTGAAATGAGATGAGACATATTGGACAGTAGGTGTAAATTGGGACATCAATGGTATTTCCATATATGTTTTTCTGCTGGATGTATAAGTACTGCTTAACACCTAAGGCTCTATATAGATATCAATAATGTATCTTCACCTCTTCCCACTTTCTAGAATTTGAGCCAAATTAGCCTGATTACGAACATTACCATCTTTCAAATTCGGCGCACAGCAGCAATTGGGGAATTGAGCAGCGATGGTGAGGTCCAATCAAGGTCCATGGACCAATCATGAGTTAGTCTCAGCTGTCAATCAAGGTGTTTGAAACAGTTTTTATAGAATCAAATGACTAATGTGTTTTTGAATGATTAAGGCCAGTGGTGTTGTTCCTTTAGATCAGGGATGCCAGGGTGAAATTGGACAGGGGGCCAGATTTTTTCAAGCAAGACCTCAGGGGGCCGGATTACACTTTCGGACTGAAAAGGCCAAACACTGACTCAACACATGGATAGGTAGGTTATTTGAAATTATTCATGAAGGCCTACACATCAATAAGAAATTGCATCGGCACCAAAATAGCCTCACAATGAGGCCTAAAATTACATAGCCTAAAGCAGGAGACAGTTACCCTCTAAAAACGTTACATTTTCCTATCCATGCAAGTAGCCTACATTTATAAATTAGAAATGCAACAAAATAGACTAGGTGCCAACAAAACACATTTCCTATAAATAACACAAGTGTAAACTGTTAATTACTTTTATTATATTTATTGAAGGCTTGCACATGAAAACAAGTCAATGCAAAATAAGGCCAATTAAAAGAAGGCCAGGCCAAGTAGGCCTAAACGAGTCACAGAAAGAAAGCGCCAGAATAAAGTAGTCCAACATTAGACCATGTGATTGAATATCCAGTAGGAATTAGTAAAACAAAACGGTTCTTGAAAAAATAGGCAAATATGAGCTATCTAAAAACTAAATTGGCTCAATAACAGATGAGGCACATTAACTTTGCCAGTCATCACCAGTCACCAACCCATATTTCCACACACCCATGTGCCTTTATGGCACTAGCCTGGCTATCAGTCAACCCCAGCCCCTTTTATTCCCTCCCCCCCATATCACACTGGAAATTGTAAAATATATCATACTCTCTGTATATTCTTTGTATACATAAGTCTATATACACATATTTATACATGTGTACATGTTATAATTACTATTATTATATCACTATTACTATTATTATTATATATACTGTTGCTGCCATTATTACTATGTACTGCTTTTATATTGGTATAATTACTATCATATATAAATATATATTATGTTATATTATATACTATATATACTGTACTATTCTTATATACTGTCTAACAATAACATTACCATCTGTTTTTTATTCTTTCTACCTCAATATTTTTTATTTTATTCTATTGTATTGTATTTTTGTATTTTATTGTATTCAAATGTACCGGCTGCTATGACAACTTAATTTCCCTTCGGAAAGTAATCTATCGATCTATCTATCTATCTGTCTGTCCATCTTTTTACATATCCATCCATCCATCCATCCATCCATCCATCCATCCATCCATCCATCCATCCATCCATCCATCCATCCATTCATAACAACCACATATCAAGCAGTCAAACAGAACAGAACTCAACTATCAGTTCGTTACAATATGTATTAAAATAAAACGAACCTTCGTGTGTATCTCGACATTTGGAGAATACGGCTTGCTGTTTCTGTAGCGATGATGCTAGCTCGTTTAGCTTTTGAGTCCGGAGTTGCCCTGTGTACTCGCCGTATTTCTCGGCGTGGGTCTCGTAGTGTCGTTTGATGTTGTACTCCTTTAGTACAGCCACTTGTTCACGACAGATAAGACACACGGGTTTGCCTCCTACTTCCCAAAAGAAATAATTTTCTCTCCATCTATCCTGAAAGATGCGAGCTTCAGTGTCGACCTTCCTCTTATTTGACAACATCTCGATCAGCACTACCGGCGCTGCTGCAGCTGAGGCGGGCAGCAGCAACAGACCAACTAACGGAGTCCACCGAAAATTTTAATTTTTTTTTTTTTTTTAAATTCCATCAAAATTAAATTAAAATTTATATTCTCCCCTTATCACCCTCGGGGCGGATGTGATGTACAGTCGGGCCGGGTCCGGCCCGCGGGCCGTAACCCTGGCATCACTGCTTTAGATTGTTTTGAGCAACCACATTTTTGGAAAGTGTCTCTTAGGGTGTGACCCACTTCGACTTGGTGTGAGAACTGGCTCGCTTATCTTTGGAGTGGGGCAGTTTGTCACTTGTCTCTCCTCATTGGTATTTGGGAAAAGGCCATTGATTCATGTTCACACACAAGGAGCACACACTAAGTTGACTAGGTTACTTTGCACTTATGCTGCACCCTATTGTTGGCCCCAACACTTTTGTTTCAGCAAAATAAGGAAGTTATAACAATGTCGAGGAAGTGTGTTAGTGTGCCTGTCGGAAATAAGTCTCACTGCATTTAATTGAGCCTTGATAAATGTGGTGAAACCAACCGCAACTGGATTTCACTTGGACATTTTTTATATTCTTTTATATAACTTTGATCTGTAGAAATAGGAAATTTCACTTTCGCTTATTATAAGCTGTGAAAAGTGGGTGAAACGCTTGGGAATCCAGATCATTTTAACCTCTCTCAGTTTTCCCATGTGTTGGGTAAAACCAGAGCATGTTGTTGACAACTCACCTAATGGTTACAGTATCCCAAGCATGTCTGTCTCTGGACCCGATGAAAAGTTGTTTCACCAGCATTTCATGTTGCCCATGAACACAGCTGCCTACAGTCTTTCTCACTATTAAGTGGCCAGACTTTCCTGCCACAGAGTCCCAAAATAAGCCTAAGAAATTCTCTGATAAGCCAAAAATCAAACATAGCCCACCACAAATATGTCAGCATTACTTTTCAGTGTGAATTATCATTGCCCTACTCGGCCAACTCTACTGTTTATTATTTATGGTTGTGAATGTGTTACTTTAGTGTAACTGACTCAAGAGGAAACAGATTATTTTCAACTGAGCCTTACAGTAACAGTCTTAAAATGTCTCAGGAGCGTTTCAAGGCCCCAGGTAAAGTAGACCTTGTTTCTCCCACCCAAAGAAACACATCATACCAAAACCAACTACACTTCTTCAACTAAACCTAAAAAATTCAAAAGGCTTTGGGAGAATAGTGGCATGGGGCCTTGTTAAGGGGTTTTCCTAACATGATGACGTCGGAGTCTCCTGTATATAGTCAATCATAAAAGTTAAGGGTGTTCTTACAAAATTGTTGTTGCTGTAGACTAACATAATCAAACCCTCGTTCAGGGGGGAGCTCCTTCTCAGCTCGAAGCCCCAGACCTTGCCTGCTTTTACTACCCTGTTGCAATGCCAGTGATCACCTATCAGTAGTAAAGAGGGGTCTTCCTGTGGGGTGTTTGTGTTCTACCTGTGTTTGCATGGTTTTCTCAAGTTCCTCTGGCTTCCACCCAGACGCCAAAGACCCTCAAAGGATAAGCTTGTTAAGTTAATGGACGGATGGATGGGCTATTAGAGTTGCTGACCAAATATTTGGCATTGACCCTACCACTGCAGATATATATCTCCAAAATACTTTCTATTATGTGAATTTAACAACACAAAATTGGTAGATAGTTGACTGCCTCAAGCTCTGATGGACACTAAACTGAGCAGAACACTCTAAGCTCTATGAATAGCCAAAAGCTTTGCACATGAACCAACAAAGGAAAACCAGAGCTTTTATTGTGGTACTCCTCCCAAACAACTTATAATGGAGAGCACTGTCTCAGTGCTTTAGTCATGCTCAAAGGATGGTGTGATGAATCCTTGTTATTTTTTAATCCTAATATTTAACTTTTTAACAAATAAACCACCTACTTAGGCTTTGCTATTAAAATGTGAGACTTCATTGACTACACTGGTGACCATTGTGACCAAGATGACGTGTCTAATTCCTGCTTTATTTCACACGCAATGTAACCAAACAGCCTGGCTTCCTAATATATCCAACTGAAACTCACAAGAACTCAAGATCACTGTAAAAGTTGAGACTTGGATGTTTTACTGAGTGCATTCAAATCTCTAAGAGTCTTACAGATTTTAATGCCAAATATGAGTCACACTGCTGCTTGGTCTGGCTCTCACCAAAACTCATCAGTTTTCCCTGGGCGCTTTGACTTGGATCTGATGTTCACTGGAACCTGCCTCACTTGCAGAGCAATGTTAACTGCAGAGAGACCACATCTGGAGTGTGGTCTGGATGTGTGTGTCACACTTTGGAGGTAGGCCAGGTTAGCGTCTGTGTGTATTGGTGACAGCACAAGCCACTAAGAGAATGGTGTTTGTGCTGCACCAGGGTACTAAACATCTGCCAATCTGTGATGGCTTTCACTCTGCACTGTCTGTAGAAGAACTGCACTGAACTCTCAACATTTTCTGGGATTATGGGGCCGTAGATGGGAACCCAATGTCAAATTCATTAGCTCCAGACATTTATTGAAACTTTTGCCGAAAAATATCTCCACATGAAAAAGAACCACCTATGTAGAAGACACAGACGAGCATATCAAATAGGAAAGACGATGAGATGCAAGAGCTTTTTGTGACAAGGGCCGAAGCCGGTGTCAATGTGCTTTAAACAAAAACACTTGCTGCCCGCAACATAATTCATATGTTAGGTCCTGCCCCGTGCATTCTAAACTCAGGAACCAACGCCTGCCTGAATTTTCAGAATATTTTCCTAAGAACTCGTCTGACCCAGTCAATCACCTGCATTTGTAATAGGCAAACTCTGATCCATTTTTCTGGAAAGTTTTCATAGATCATACCAGAAATGGTCTCGACTGTTCACAGATGAAGACCGTCAACAGACTGAAACACTATTTTCATATAGGTTCATGTGTTTTGAACATGGTGGTTTTCTATTTGTATGTTCTTTCTTAGCTTAAAACATTGTAGATGTTGTTCCAGGCATTGTAGAAGCCAGGGTGTTTTGTGTCAGCTTTAGAAAAAAACTATCCATTTTTGGCATGCCAGCATGAACAGTGTGCCAAAACCAACATGGCTGACCAACCTCACTCTGGTATCCTTGCATGACACTGATCTCAGAAGTGATCCAGTGCAGCACCCCACAGCAAGATGTAAACACTTACTTACTAAACAAAGCTTCATTGTTCCAATAGTCATCCATGTGTAGAGTGTTAAACCGTAATTCCCCCTCATGCTACAAGAAATACACGAGGAAACAACACCAGCCAATCGTTTGAAACTGAGACCCTCGCAGGCAGCCAAATCAGCTCACCATGCATGCCACCAATAAAGGTAACAAGTTCCTGCTCAGCAGATAAATGTTTGAGTTATAACTTGTGACATCGTGTTAATGTGATATCAGTTGGGTTTAAGAGAAAGATGACAGTTGGAAGCCCAAACCAGGTGATTTTAACTGGAATGTTGCAACTGACTTCAGGCTGGTTTACAGCTGGTTACTGAACTGTGGATACTTGGTCATTAAGTTGTAGAGACAAGAATTAAGTAATATGTCTATTAGTAAATGAAGCCTCTACTTCTTTGGAATTTAATATACTTCTACCTCAGTGACTGGATATGGTTTCTGGCAGTGACCTCAAAAGTTTGTCTTTACAGACTTAATTTCCCTTCTACCAAAGCCAGAAGTACTTGGAACGTTGAAGTGGATTAAATTGTGATGCTCTGCCAACTGTGCCTTCAGATTCAGAGCAATTATAGTGAGGGTCTCTTGTAATTCCCGGTTGTCTCCAAGAGAGCAGCTTCTAGTACAAAAGCCTTAATGTTGGGGCATGTCGGGCAATGTGATGTGACAAAGACACGAAGAAGGTCCCAACTCTCATAGAGACTTAAATGTTTAAAGCAAGCCAAAGTCTTGAACTCAATCTTATTAGGCTCATTATATGATTGGCTAGGGACCTGAGGCTGATGAAACAGTAACCTTGATTTTTATTAGAGCTTGTCTTCTAACCATGCACACATCTTCACATCTGCTAGAATAATCTGCAAGTCGGGTAAGAAGACAAAGACTCCACCACCAGCATGCAAATCCACTTATATTAACTCTAAAACAGAAGGTGCGGTTAAATATCTTGCTTTATACACTTCCACTAACTACATCAAACCAAAGCTGGGCTCAGACGACAGGAGTTTTAGAAACTTCACTGATTTTGAAATCAAGTTGCATCATGAACATAAGAAAAATCTTCAGATCTATTCTTTATAATCTTAAACATGCCTACATTACAAACAATTTTAAATAATGGGGCTTCACATAATACAGTATATAAATCAGATTCTTGCTCCAGATGTGGAGACCCAGTACATCATGTCTCTCCTGTGACTTAATGGAGAAGCAGATGTAAACAAAATGGAAAGTGTGGAGCAACAACTCGCTCTAACATTAATAAACAAAAGCAAAACGCTAAATGAGTCTGGATGAGAAAACATTTGGAGAGACTCATCATCATGGGTTACCTTTTCTTCTGGTGAATTTTTAACTGTCAGTTATATCTGTCAACGGTAGCACGCTATCTGATGTTAGCCTAAAAATGTTTACAGTTACTTTGAAGCAATATCAAGTACTGTCGTTATCATCTTGAATTCAAAGCCTAAATTCAAACATGCTTGTCAACATAATTATCAAGGCTGCCCACAAGATCCTGCAGGCAGTTTGGGAGGTTTGTAATCGCTTGCACAACCAAATAATCTGGGCTGTACATCGGTACAAACCAAGGCTCAAGAACATATTTCGCCTCTGATCTCTTTGGCAAATTTGAAGATATACCCATGTTGTCCATAACTATGTATTTTAAATCAGTTTACTATTTGCAAAAAGTGAAAAAAACATTAAATGTTATGAAGAATGGACAGATTATTATTTCAGTTCTGTGTGAACTCTCCTTCGTCTGGATCAGAGTCGGTCTGAGCCGTTTTGGCCAAAACACTGTTCAGCACAGGCCAAAAGAGGAGTAACAGACATGAGCTAAAATGGGCATTTAGACTGCAATAAATAGGCAAAAACACTGCTCTCATGTTGAATAACGCACAAACAATCCAGCCGGCTGCAGCTTTTGGTCTCATATCAAACATTGAAATAATTGCTCTAATCATCAAGAGCTGAGAGTTCAACTGTTGTCATAGAGTTTAATGGATGTTTTGCACTTATGTGATGTCTTTTTTCATGTGTCTGATGAGTTCACCGAGAAAAACAGATGTTTGCACTCATTGCTGAAATCATCGCCCCTGTATTATCATATCTGAATATTGTATGCAGGTTCAAATTACCACTGACTACAAGTGTGTGTGGTAGGGAACACTAATGCAGTGGGATCTCGGGAGTGCCCTGAAAAACCTAAAGCAAAATTACATAGTTCATTCAAAGGCAAACAATCCAGTGAATTTAACACAAACCCGTTCCAATAAATTAATAACCTGGCAGCTCGATAAATATTGGCCATTATGAGTCAAGGCATATGATTCGATAAATATGTTTACTCATATTTGTCAATAGAAAAACTTATTTTAAAGAATAAAAGCTGCAGAGACGATGTGCATTAGTTCACATTTTAAGGGAAAACAATTTATAGTATTTTTAAGATCTATGTATTTGTGTGATCCATTGTCATTATTAATATATATATAAGCAGATATTTTGGCATTGGAATTGTTTTACTGCTTTATACTTTATCAGTATCAGCATCGGAATGCAATGGTCAGGCTCTTGTACAATCAAAGAGATTTCACTTTCCAATCTGCTGTTATGTAAAACTGACCAGAAAGGCGTGCGGTCAACAGCAAGGCTAATGCCCTGGCTCGCCATGTTATAGAAATATTTGGATTATTTTGATGCTCTCCACGTGAATGTACTAAGGCTTGTGTGGTGAACATCTTTGATATTAGCCTTTACAGTATCTGGGTGGCTATAATGCCTAACTCTACTGGAGTGAAAAATTGAAGCTTATCTGCAACTGTTTGATAATACTTAATAATTCAAGTGAAATCGTGTTTCGCCCTGTCTGAACAAACTGTTAACAGCTGATATGAGCTCTAAGGATGCCTTTCCTAACTTTAAGGAAATCATCATTAGGGACTATGCACTTTAATGGTGGATGTCACTTCGATGAAGGATAGTGTGTGTCTTGGAAAGCAGAAGCCCTTAGCATGCGTGCAAAAGCCTGTCGGTCAGTCTGTCACGTTTGTGTCTGAGAGAGTAACAACTTTGGCTGTAGCTCTTGCCAGTGAAAAGTGCAGCTACTCAACTTTGTTGACTTGATATCCCAGAAATGCGTCCCAGGGAGGAAATAAGACAGACAATGACGGCCTTGTCAGTGTCGAGGTGTTTCTTAAGTAATGGTTTGATGTTTTGAGCCAAGATGAATCTGCACACCAGGTGTCGGGGGAGGATGTGTCCTGTTAGTAATAGCACTCCTGTGCAAATCCTTTATCTACACAACATTCAGAAAAGACGAGCAGTTAAGAAAGTTGTTTTGTTGATATATATTTGTTAGTGTACCTACAGTAAGGCAGTTCATATTTCTCACCAAACTTTTTTCTTTTAATGGCGTGTTAAAAAGCATTTGCCAAACAACCCTGTCTGCTAGAACTTAATTTTATATATCCTGAAATTGTTTTGGTTGCAAATGTACTTGGGGCCTGGTTTATGTTTAGAGTCAATGATGTATTTTGAATGAATGAATAACACAGGAGCTTCCAGCAGATGATGTGGGTCAAAGCCTCTGGGCTGGGACGGCTGTCACATCTACAGGTTCTGTCTGGTTTGGACAAAAAAAGTACTTCGGGTTGAGGAATAGTTTTGGTTGACTGTAGCCTAAATAAATACATTGAAGTCACTGTTTTTGGTATTAAACCAGAATGGGATATTTTCCTATATCCAAGTGCTCCAAGTGCCTTAATCATAACTATAAAAAAAACTTGATTAATTGTGTTTTCACTGCATTTGAATGTTTTGCATGACTGGAAAGTTTAGGCATAAAAAATAATACATTGTGAATATTTTACTGATGTAGTCAGCATTAATATATTTGTGATTTGACAAGTAATAAACAGCATTTCCTTTTGACGTTAATAGATGAATGTTAATTTGGTGGCAAATGTGACAAATAAATGATCCATCAATTCATCAATTAATATTAAATTATATCACTTATCCTTCAAAGGTTGTTAGGGGGCTATTGCCAATCTCAGTTTACTCATTGATTTAACAAGATACACCCTTGACAGGTTGCCAACATACAAACACAAACCATTCACGGCATGCAAATTCCACACTGAAAAATCAAGGTCAGGTTCAAGCAGATACTTTCTAACAAAAATGTGATGGCCTATATGTTGATTTGGTGAATTAAGTGGCCGCTGCTGCAAAGATGTTATGAGGAAAACGGACCATGCCATAACGGTTGTGGCACACTGAGATTGACTGTGTTTATATTGCACTTCATGGTCTTAACCTCTAAAAGAGCTTTACACTACAAGTCCCATTCAAGTCAACCCAAAGACACTTCAGCATGTGGACTGGAGGAGCCAGAGATCGAGCCGCTCTACTTCCTGAGCCACGGCCACTCCAAGAAGTTATCCGTGACTTTAGAAAGCCATAAAAAAATATTCAAGACATGAGCAGTATTTTCTGCTATTCTCTCTATAATTATTTTGTGTGATGATTGATGATCCATGCGTAAAATGTATCAGCTGCTGATCACAGAAGTACAGTTGCTGCATTCAGACTTATCTAAAGCTGAGTATGGACGGAGGCTGGTTGGAGACCGATAATATATCTGTTCAGTTGTTGAGGGGCTGCACAGAGTAGCAGGCTGATGTTTCTGGACTTTTTAGCTTTTATTGTCATCTGCATTGGAGGCTGACACTTTTCTCCTATATGAACAGTAGGACCTGTTATTTATGCAGCCAGTCACTTTGTAATATCTTGTTCTGATATATTGTGCACAAGTGCTGATAGTTGCTGTGTTCTTTTCATTCTTCCTCAAAGTTTTCTGGGTTATGCGAGAAAGGGTAAAAATGTTTGTTTAAAACTATGCAGCTGACCATTAGAGACAAGGTTATTATCTGGGATTGTGGTTTGCTCTTCCTCCGTCTCTCACTCGAGTCTTACAGATAAGCATGGTCTGTGTCCATGCAAATGTTTGGCAGACAGTTCAATTCCTTCTGGATGAGAGTGGGGGGTTGTCTCTCTCTCTCCCTGTCTGTGTGTGTGTCTCGCACTCTCTCTCTCTTTCCTTGTTGGCAGCAGCGTCTGTGCTGTTGGCAAGAGTGACCCGAATAAAAACAGCAACACCAGACAGACGAGGAAAAAAAGCAAAGTGATCCATTGAACCGGAGTCATTGCCCCCTCTTAATTACGTAGACTCTCACATCTCTTCCCTTTTTTTCACCTTTTCCGCCGCTCTGCAAGACTTTGAGCTCGAGGTAATCAGCTTGAAGAGAATAAAACCAGCTGATCGGGAGAGGGGTGGTGCATTTTGGAGCGAGATGGCTAACAGAAACATTCTGTTGCTCTTCTGTGGACTCTTCCTCTTAGCACTGATTCAGCCCTCTCTACAAGGAGGTAAGTGTATGCTACAGGTATACTGAGCCGTGATCTTTGCTGCCTCGAATACAGGCTTGAAGCAGGTGCAGTTTTCTGATTTTACTTACATACTATCAAAATTGTACTTTCATATAGTTAAGAGACATTTTATGTAACTAACATTTCTCTGTTGGTGCGTGACATTTCATGAAATAAAAGTGTTTGGCTATAACTTTTATTGTTTTATTGTTCCTTTTGGCTTGATCCCAGGTATAACAAAAAAATACAATTCTTCATGTGCATTCCTATGTATTTGTTATTTGGTGATTTAAATAAATTAATATATATTGTATATATATATATATATATATATATATAAGTCTTACTGCAATAATCATGAAAATTGAAGTCTGACTAATACAGCCAAACTGAGTCCTTTAATAAATCATGAATAGAAGAGATTTTTTTCTTTAAATCATATTTTGAAATCTACTGCTGCTGTTAAAATTCCTTTCTAGAGCAAGACTTGCGTCCCACTTAAATTGTTAATGGATTTAACAGAGACATGTCATTGTGTCTGTGTGCATGCAATCTAAATTTAAATAACAAACTAAGGTATATTGGTTTCTTATTGAAACGTATTTTAAATGCATTCAGACAATTGGAATGCATCCTTTCCACACCTGTGCACACACAGTATGTTTACATGGCTGCAGACGCTGTCCTATTACATTTCAGGAAGTGAAGGTTCCAGCTGGTCCCTCTCCCTACTCTGTAAAACCCCCATTTAAGTTCACCCCTGATGAACTCCCACAGGGAGTGGGAGTGTATGTGTCACTGTGACTGCTTCGACTGGGTTGTCTCATCAAGTCAGAGTAGCAAGGGGCAGATTTTAGGGGTTCATTTTGCAACTTATCTGTATCAGACAGACAGAAAGTGAGACACAGGTTCCGACCATTCTCCCTCAGTCTCCTTGTTTGCTTTTTCTCCTCTTTCCATGTTGCTTTAACTTGGTTCTTGGTCAGATTTTTGGCTGATATTCTTTTGAATTATTCAACCCCCAACTGGAAAACATGTTTAGCATCTGGGACTAGGTATGCTGGAGTCAAGAATGTTTTCTGTTGCATTGATTTGCTTAAAGGTCACAGCTGTTTCCCTATTTTCCTTATCTTCCATTGTCCAAGCGTCCTTTCCGATGCATCATGTTATTTGTTAGATTCCTAAAACAAATGTTTTCTCCATATAAAGGCTCACTTTTCCTAGCTGCTTGTTGGCCTTTTCTAATTGGATCATGTTGACTAGTTTTTTTGTCAGGTTGGACATTGTATGCAATCTTTCCCCTTTACTCATACCAAATGTTATTCTTATTTCTCTGTGATTACCACATTTCAGTTGATATTTCAAGGTGGAATCAGGCAAAATATAGTGATGGAGCCAACAGTTATCAACATAGGCTTAGGAGCTAAACTTTGATCTCAAGTGAGCCTTGAATCAATCCATATCCAGCATTTATTTGGCGCTCAAACTAGTTCCATCTTTGTCTGTGCGATTAAAGTGGGCGCCCTCGATTTATTCCAGAGGTCAATTATCTGTGAGTAACATGAACCTCATTAACACCCATCCATTTATTTAATGCGTCCGCACAGAAAACACCTAAGGCTTGTAAAATTCACCCCTTGAATTACGATACAGTGTGAGGCTGGTCTGGATTTTTTTTTTATAGTCCTGGAAACATCTGTGAAGGAGTCTGGTAATAAATGGGTCCTCTGTCATGTTTCCTGTGACCATGTGCAGGTATGTTTGTTGATTATCCCTCATTTGTTAAAGGAGCAGTTATTCTACATTCCACAAGCAAATAGCATATGTTACATGAGTTGGAGGATTTATTTTTGTCCAAATCCGTATAGAGATGCTACTCAGCAGCCATCATGCAACAACCGTAGATATTTTGGGTGAACAAGATCAGGAATCAATCTACATGAAATGGGAGAGAGAGCCGAAATTTATAGCAGAATAATACAACTGCCATCTTGGCCATCATGTGCTTTTCTGTTCAGAATTCGTTAAGTGTTTTTTCTCTCTCCTCTAACATCTCTGGTTATACTTATCAAAAGAAAATTCATGTTTGCGAAGCTTTGGTTCAGTGGCCTCAATTTCTATTGCTATATATGATAACTGAATCAAAACCAGGCCAGAGGGGATGATAAAATTCCTTGAATAAATTCCTCAACTTAGGAATTTAATCAAACATACTCTTCACTTAAGGGAAGAGTGAGCAGCTAAGAAGGAGCTTACACATTTTAGAGTAAAAAAATCCAACTCTGAGAGTATCAACTATCACATCACTCACCTTGACGTATATTATAATCCTCCAGACAACCCCATAACCAACTGGCGCACCAAAGTCATTAGTTTGGCTTTTATGATGGACATGGTCAATGGCACTATTCTCACTGGGAGAGACCAGCGGGAGATCAAGAGAAAAAAATAACTGCTCTGTTCTTTCACCGTCTCCAAAGAATTAAAAAAGGTTGTGCGATATTTTCTTTAGTGGTGCTGGAAGCCAGTTTACCTCATTTGGCATCGGTTAGGTCCAAGCATAAAAATCTTGAGAGGATTTTTGCACATTAATCGGTAGGTGAAGTCAAGTGAAATTGGTGCGTTTTAACTTTCACAATGAATGAATGGTGAATGATGGATTGTTGCATTACTCTCTTGATTCCCCAAAGATGTTGTATTCAGGCTTGATTGGGAGCGTATGTTGCAAGCACCTATTTGGCACCGATTCATCCCCCTGTAGGGTTGACTGCCAGCCACAGCATAGGATTAATGTGACATATAGTGATCCAAGCACTCTGCGCTGCTGTTGAAGGAATTTGTTTCTTCTTTGTTCAGTTTCTTGATTTTCTTTTAATGAATCAACAAAATCATTTTTATTTGTTGATGTTGAATGGTTTGGTGTAATCTGCAATGTGGTGACCTCACCCAGTATTCATTTTTGGATTCAATCACTGATTGACCAGGGTTTGTTATTGGGAAAAAGCTGTTATTCCATGTATTCATGTCTTGCTCTGGCACACGTCCCAGGTAAGTGTTTGGGAGAATGGACAAATTCAGCTCTCGGTTTGCAACTGTGCATCACAGCGTGCTATATGACTGGGGAAGTCACACTCTGTATTGATGGTCCTAGCCAGAAGCGATTACTAACATTTTGGCCTACAGGTTTTCCTGTCACAGTTTTTACTGCAACAAACTGTTAGAGTTGTTGGCACCAGAGGTTTGGGATGGATGACTTGTTTCATTAGTTGTACTGTAACTCTAAAGGACTGCACAAAAGTCTTGGGTGTAACTCCTTAGGTCTACACACGTCATTGTTACAACTATTGGTCTTAGCTTTGATAATCGGATTGAGTGTCTAATGCAATCCAGTTCCTTCATTAATGGATTGACTGACTTGCTGATATGCAATCCAAAATCCTCATGAGAGAAAAACCTACTGATTTCTCACCGAGTTCATACCTCTTGTAGACACAGCATAAACATTGATAATGTGAGGGAATTCACGCATTTATGCATTTTGAAAGTGAAAAAATCGCCTAAAATGAAAGAGGCCACTGCCGAGCCATTAATTAGTGTGATAATGTGTTTTAGTAGCATCATCTGCTACATTCTTTTATATGACAGTCTGTGCTATTCTTGTTATGATATTCTTATTAAACAGTATGCAGTTGGCGCAGTTAATGGTTTAGAAAACAGTTGCATTATTGAATAGGCTAAGCTTTGCAAGCAATTTTAATAAAGTAGATTTAAAATGAAGTACTTAATTTCACTCTTGTAGAAAAGTTAAGGTGATACTTTTACTTGAGTACTTTTGTCTATTTATTTGTATTTCTACTTAAGTAAAGTGAGTACCTCCTCTAGTGGCATACACTAAATTGTTAATTCATATTCAATTGATAATCAGTTTAGCTCTGAGTCTGTAGTTTGGCTAAATGTCAGTACTATCATCTTCCAGTCAGATGTCTGGTCACCTTGGCCATTGCCAAGTCTTTAACAAAGCACATTAAGTCAGATGATTATTCCCAGCCTTCACCAGGCTGTGTTCTAGCAGTAGTCTCACTGGGCCAGCAATCTGAAATGGCTCCTGTCACGAATGTTTTCACCTTGACCCACCAAAGCTTTCCTGAGTTTGCAAACAACTTGACAACATGAGCACAACATTAGTATAAAAACTGTTGTATTAATATGTTTCCATAACTGTTGAGAAAAGATGTTAACAAATTTAAATTCTGATTAAACACATTACGTCAATTTAATCAAAGTCCTCTGGCAAGAAAACACTGTGTGCTGTGTTCTATTAGTTTCAGTTCACTTTTTTTTCATTGGAAGCGGTGAGAGTTGACATGGCATCTTTAGGTCTAAACCAAACAAAGCTGCAAGTGTCTTGATAGGTTTTAGCAAAGGTTGGTGAAGCTTTTTTCTTCTTTGAAATAAATCACTGCTTTTTCCCCATTCAACTGGGCCTTAGTCCTCACCCTAAAAATAAAATGAAAATGTTAATATCACATATCATACATGTCACTGAAGGTTCCTTCAATGTTCTTTATCACAATTCAGACATATATCTAATATTTAATCCAAAGCACAACAAAAACTTGCTTCATGTCAAATTTTATATTTCTTGAAGTCTACACAATTCAGTTGTATTGCATAATATTTTCAGGTGTCACATCAGATAATTTCAACAATATTTCCGTGAGAAAACCAACACTACATTGTATTTGGTCTAACATGTCCTGTCGATGGATGTCTTTGACGCAACACAAGTGAAACTGCAGGGTGTAGTAAATTTGCTTCTTTATGGCCTTGTACTCGTAACTTGTCAGTTCCATATTATCGCATAAATCAGTTTCTGGAATAGAGTCATAATATGAACTGTTTGTTCCACCAGCATGTAGTGATTTCACATTGTTGATGGTTATCTTCAACCATGGCTTATCCGTTAGTCATGTTGAGGTCTAAAATACTTACAGAGGAGATCCAAAAGCTTTTCCAAGCCCCTTTCGTTTTCAGTATCAAAGACGTGCATTCCCTGAGTCAGTTGTAATGATTCCCGTAAGCTTCCTACGGGAAGGCTTCACTCAAGACACACAGAGGCAAACATGCTTGGTCATTAGGGGCTGTGTTTGTGGTTATACGGACAAGCAAATAAAGAGAAAGTGAAGTCAGGTAGGGTGGGTACGAGAACAAGATAATTTTCTCCACTTAAGTTTTTCTTTTCTGGGAGCTCCTCCTCACACTTTCCTCTTCCACCCTCCAACATGCTCTGGAAAATGAACAGTGCGAGGGGTGATAGTAGGCTGATAGTTGTCCAGCTGTCACGTGGCTGATAACGGGACATGTAAGGGCGCCAGGAACATCAGTAATTACCTCACAGGGCTGTTGCTTTGGGTTGCAGTATGAGAGATTTCCATAAAGGCAGAACCAAACTCTCTCCTCTACGATAGCAGTTTCAGATTCAAGTAAATGCAGCCAACATTTAGCCAATATATGTTTTAGTTTTTTCGAAAGCGATTGAAATAGCGGTGCACATCTGCGTACATATCAGGTGGCTAGAGTGATGTAAACACATCACAGCGTAGTTTTCCCTCGGACTTCCCAGCTTATGTGGTGCACAGCACTGAGATCATAAATGGTAATGGTCCCGTAAGTCTTTTGTAATGAACAGGGAATGCTGCTTGTTCTATCAATTCTTTAAGGATTTAATTATTTAGTAAAAGGCCAATTATTAACCAACCACATAAAAGGGTTTCTGGAAATGTCATATTACTCACCAGCCTGTTGTAAATGAGGTAAAACTAAGAAGCTTTCAAGTCTCGAGAAATTGTAAAAACTGCCATTAACATGAAGAGGAACTACGGAAAAACCTGTAATTGGCTCGCTTTGATTCTATAACAGTTATTTCGTAGAGTTTCCGAACTTCTGTGCTATTCAGTCATCACTCGTGGGCCCAGTGACCCATATCTCCCATAAAATCAAGTTTTTCAAGCCAGTATAATTTTACTTCTTTAAGATTTATCCTCAGTATTGATGTAGAAGTAAAATATCAAATAAATCATCTCGCCAGGAAAACCATTGATTTACATGTCCCTTCCAGGCCAACACTCAAACATCCCATTATGCAAAACTAAACATACGAGGGGCTGGATCCAATCCATTTCTCCTGTAAGCCTGTGTCTGATGAACTACGTCATTTTATCAAAATTCAAATCAAGGGAACCGAAGAAACCAAAACACTTGCATACGCACATGTTGTGTATGAAAATGATTTTTGTTTAAGCTTTTGAGCTTTTCAAACATCGCATTCTTTGAGTTATACATATCTGATTATCAGATATCTCAGCCTTTGTGTTGCCTTGTTAGATTATGGATTGAATAATGATGAAGAAATGGTATCAGGAATTCCCTTTCTCTAGAAAATAATACCGTTAAAACTTTTAGACAACCCCATAATTTCAAGGCTCATGTTGTTTGGTGCATTATTTTTATACCACTTAAAAAAAAGATGAAGCTCTAGTAGACGTAGAGACTGCACAAAAGTATAAGTATTAGTAAGTAGTGGAGTAGTGGATTGAAGTCTGGAGGTTTATTAAAGTTAGTTTTTGAATTGTATAAGTCCGTTCACCTTCCATGTCTAAAAGTTTTTGATGTTCATGTTCAAAACATCCATCTCTTGGCCAGTTTCCACTTGTGTGCGATCGCGCGCACACTCTTAATATTCGAGCCCACCCCCTGGTCCCCCACAAGCAGCAGCTCAGGGGAAATTAGTGAACTGTTAAAAACTTGAATCTGCAGAAGTGGCTCCAAATTGTTGCTTTAGATGGGATGTATTTGGGGGAAAATGAGATTTGAAAAATGTATGATAAAAAAAAAATAATCATGGCCACAAGACAGACATGACAGAGCTTCAAGTGTTGGCTGAGAGGGACTCAAATTTCCAGTAGAGGATCCATGATTTTTCTATGTCTGGTTCTGATTCTCTGACTCAGTAAGGGTGCACATTTAGGTCAATCGTTGATCACTGTTGACTCCAAATTTTTTTGCAAAGCCAAAATTATTGAATGTATTTTGAAAATTGTATTTTGTTCAAGCACATTGTGCACTTCAAAAAGCTTAACAAATAATTATCATATTGTTATTCATGTCAGTGTTGCTGTCTCACTCCTGGACTTTGAACCCCATCCTAACCACTTGATTCCCTTTTTACTGATGACTGGCTTCATTCATAGCTTACTGACACTCTGTCCTCTGAAAATGAGATCAAAATGGCGTAATGACAAAATTAAATCACTGGTGGGATTCCCGTTAGAGTGCATTTACATCATCGCCCTCCTAATACACTCATAGCAACTCAATGAATACCAGTAAAAAGTTCAGTTAACAACATGTCATTGTATTTCACTGGCAGTAATTTATCAACGCTTCCCTGACTTTCCTTTTACACATCGTCAAAATTAAGTAGTAAAACTCTCACACTTATTCCATCTGTATAATGTAGTCATAAGTGATGGTTTCTAACCATTTTTTTTTTTTTTTATAAAGATCGCGAATAAAAGTCACTGCTTGGTAATAAATGTTTAAGTCTGATAATCTTTTTTTCTTATTTTTTTATTCACCAACATTAATCGTATCACAAACACTCAGAGCAAACTGTTGTCTGGGGTCAACTTTGAAATAAATTATACCTCTTCATATCCCTTGTGGTCTACAAGTCAGTCCTGTCCTTCACACACATTCCAGCACATTCCCATAACCTGGCTGATTTCACAAGCAGCTTAAACGCACAATGATGATGATGATCAGAACAATCCTGACGACATCTTCAGATGTATTGAGGAAGGTCAGACTACTTGACAGTGGTCAGAATGGGCCTCGTTTGGATACACGGCTACAGTGAACCTAATGCACTCTGTAAAATTGCTACAGTAGCATGATGGGATTCTTAGAAAAAGGAAAAGTGGAGCAGTCACACAGTCCCTCTCGCCTCGCTTGCTATGCCGAGACAGGAAATCCTCCTTTTCACTGCGAAATGAAGGAGCAAAGTTAAAACAATTACTCCGTCTCTGCTGTGTGATGCCTGCCCCTAAAATCAATGCTACAGAGTCAAGGGTATGGGCATGGTGACAGACACCCATGTGACTTGCATTGATTTAGTCAGTTGATAATGAAATAGAGAGCCCTGAACATTATTATTTATTCCCTCTTTTCTTCTGTGCAGATGCCCATTTTAAACTCAAGAACATTGTTTCTGTCAAACAAAAACAGACAAATGTTTCTTACCACATTCCAATCAGATATAGGAGAGCAGTTTTGGATGTGTGAATATGGCAATGTTGTCCTTGTTAACTTCAACGAAACAACTCACGGCTGTATCAACACAATTCTGTCGTTTAGACTCTGATTTTCTTAAAATTTTACCAAAAAATAAAAGCTTAAAATACAAACTTCATACTTTTTCTTGGAGTCATCATGCTTTTTTTAAATCCTTGCCATCTTTATAAACCCATCCAACAAGTAGATCCTTACACCATGGCTGGGTTTGTGCCATGTTATTATGGCACAAATCTAATAAATCTGTCTCAACTTCAAGGGTCAAAGCCATGACTTTTCATTCAACTCAATCGGACAGTGATTCATTGTAATGTTCTTCCACTAATGGCCCCACTCAGTGGACAAAGTGCTGTTTTCTTGCAGTGTTTTCTAATAAACACATGGATGCCTGTGACATGTGGTTTAAATTAATTGACCTCCTAACACATGTAAGAACCATTATACATAATAATCATGGTCCTGCAGCCCTGAACTCTCCCTTTTCACTGATATAAACCAGGTTTGCCCTCAAAAAATGTAACTGTAATTTTTGCCTTAGCTCACCAGTCCCAGTGGATTAAGCTGTTAGTTGTCCCAAAACAACTGGAGTCGTTTTTATTTTTTATTCCCCTTTTCTTTTATGGCTTTTGTTGTTCCTTGCTCACATGAGGCCACTGTGTCTGGGATCAAGAACGACCATCTCAGGAGTTAGTTTGGTGCGCAGCCAGAAATCTGCTAGAAATGAAGTTGGGGGATGGAGGTTGGGGTCAACATTGTCCATGTTGCTGCAGCAGCTTTCTGAAAGAAGATTTCCAACTGCAATACCTCATCAAAATGAAAACAGAAAAAGGAATTTACTTCTAATCAAGACTTTTTTTTATTTTCACTCTGGCTCTGGTTGGAGCTGCTGTGTTCAGGTTTTATTATGTGCTGCATCATTGCTTTGACCTGGGGGATGAGGACAGGTTTCAATCTGGCTTGGTGACACATAATGGTGACGACCCTCTGCTCTCTCTCTGTTGTGTCCTCCAGGTGTGTATGTACCACCTGGTGCTGGAATCGGACCAGGAGGCGCTGGAACAGGCACTGGATTCTTTCCAGGTAACAGAGCCTCCAACGACTTGTCTGGACAGTTAAAACAAAAATAATCCAGAACTCAGCCACAACAAACAAAGTCTGTTTATGATAATCAAAGGTATAAGAGTAAAATAATGCTGTAGAGCAGAAGTTTTATTAAAACGAAAACAGAATATAAAAATATCAAAATTGTAAAATTGTAAAATAATAGCTCAATATACCATTGAACCTAAAGTAAAGATATTTACTGTTTTGTGTTGATGTAAATTACAGAATATCTCTTCCACTGCTCAAATAAAGGTAATGATTACCACAGTTTAACCCATATAATGAGTTTGTTAGTTTTACATTTTATACCATCCATTAATGGATACCTCTTCCAAGACCCAGCAATTCCTTTATTAAACTGCCACTTTATCTGGATTTTGATCCAGATTTGCATCAAAGTACACAATATCATTCCCTTAAATATATCAGATTTTTTTGTGGGTTTCTCCCTGACCCATATAGCATAGCAAGTACCATTGTAATTAGTACAGTAGTAGAGGTAGTAGGTCCTGGGTAATTTTCACTCCCCACACTCCCTGGGGTACAATATTTTATCGATTTTGAAACACTCAAAATGTCAGTATGAATTCCTGTTCCATCATGATCCATCAGTGCAGACATACAGGATAAAAAATGGCTCAAAAGACGTCACAACACCCTCTCCTGGTGCGCTGAGAGAAAGCCAACTGGTGAAATGATGAATCCTTTGGCCAACAAACTGTCTGCTACATCACTACAGGCGAACCATAACTCATTCTCTGTGTTATTATTGTTTTACAAGGGTCTGTTGGAGGAGTCCCTCCAGGCTATAAACCAGCCAAAGCTGCAGGTGAGTAGTTATGTTGTCCAACAAATAAAATTAATTTTTAAGATAAAACATCTTGTTTACCACAAATTGGTCAATGCACAAATGTGGTAGTGATTTGAAAACAAGAAACAATGTTTGTATGTGGTAAATTTAATTATGAAAATGTAGAACCAGTCTAAAAAATTTTGAAATAATGTTTTAGCCTCAACATTGCTTGATACTTAATTTGTAGATGGACCAATGTGATTTAATGATAACATACCACCGTTGGTTTCAACTCATTTCTTTGCATTTATTATTTCAATCTTTCCATCACTTATTTAACTTTATCGCTACATTATATATTTACCTTCATTGCAGGCTCAGGCTGTGAGTGTTTTTGACTATAAATAAATTAAATATTTTTCATTAAGTTACCTCTCTGTCATGCCAGCGGCTCTGCTTTCTCAGGGCTCTGATTGTTTGTTCATGCGACTGTTGTCTCCATTGGGCTCAATACAGAGACACGGATACTCTGTCTGCTGTTTGTCATTTCACACATCAATAACAGATGCCTGCCACTTTAGCAGCAGCTCACCAACCGTAGGCACATTGGCCTGACTTCAACTCCCATTTGCTATAAAAGGTTGACCCTGTGTGTCTTTGAAGGATAACTTAACCCATCACTCTGGGAAGAACCTATTGATGAGACTTTTTAAATGTCTCTACGCAGAGTTGAATGCCAAAAAGGTTTATGTTAATAAGAACAAGGAGAAAGAGGTTCTAAAGACAAATTCATTTCCCTTTCAACACTTGGTTCTGGTTTCGTCAGATGCTGGGGAAACACAAGCAAGAGTAATTAAATCGCTTGGGATATTGCTGTGGCAATAAACAATGTCTTTAGGGCCAACCACTGTTATTAAGCTGTTTTATTGGATGACATTAGGAAGCTTGAGGTCATGAGCTTAACAATGTATATTACTTTCTCCATAATGACATGACGTGGACAGTGTTAGCTGATGATTCTGGTGAATAATGACAACAATAATGAGGATGACGACGGTACTGATCACAATCACACCTGTTGCTGCTTTATTCCCGATAATAGGAGGTTATGGAGGTGGAGGCTATGGAGGTGGAGGCCATGGAGGTGGAGGCCATGGTGTAGGCCCAGGTGGTTTGGTGCCAGGAGGTGTTGGACCTGGTGGCCAGGCGTTTGCAGGTATGAAAACAGATAAACATCCAAACACTTTCTTTGTTTAAGCTGCTGTTGGTCAGATATCAGCGCCTGTAAGCTCCCCTGTTTCATTAATTTCTGTCTGGGGGCCTTCGTTGCATTTTGTAGACTGTATTGTATAAACATGGACGACATGACAGCTCTCATTAGCTTTCTTATGGCTGATTTTGGTATAGTTTATAAATACTGCAACCTCCATGCTAGTGAATTGGACATGGTTCAAACTAAAGTACTCATAAAAACACACTTTTCTCAAGCTTTTTCGTCATCTAAGGTAGTTCTTATCACACTGATGTAACAGTTTTTTATTTATTTGTTTTTTGAAACGTAATGATTGACAGCTGACTAACTCACGGTTGGTCGAGGGACCTCATGACTTCATCCCCCGATTGCTACAGACTCTGTCTCCAAATTATGTAATCACTGAAAGATGGCTGCGTTCATATCCGGGATATTTTGGCTTCAATTCTCGATAGAGGGAGGGAATGAATATCAATAATCCATCTTTATATATAGTCTATTAGGCATGTCCTTATCCCCTCTCACACCTTTATTTCCTGTCCCAATAAATAGATTGTAGCTTTCTATTTTAAATTGTCTGAAACTAACAAGTGTTATACAATGGGCTGGGTCTATGTTGTGTGTTCATACTGTACATTAAAATTATTTTAAATTTTCCATATCATTTGTGGCAAATAACCAATCAACATTTAGAAGATAGTGTGCTCATGGTCAGTTTACATCGCACTGTAATGCTGTAAAGCAACACTGACATAGGGGGAAACAGACTTCATTTGTTCACAAAATTCTTCTTTATTAGATATAATGTCAAGTGCTTTGACAGGAAGGAAATAGAGTGCATTGTTATGAGGTGGATAAAGTAGGTTAATGTACAGACTGCGTTATGCACCCACACACACCAACAGACACCTGCATAAATACAGAGCAACGTCTAAAGAGAAACAGTGTTTTGATTGGTTGTCACCAAGTTTTTCTTATCACCCTTGTGTTTTTGTCAAGGCTGGTTTACACCGGCTCGGCAGCTGTTTGGGGCGTCCTGTCGGGGTTGGCCCATGCACAGATTCCACCACTCCTAGACCTCAGCTGTGTAAAGGAGTGATGAATGGCAGCGTGCAAACGGCCATCAACGCCAGCCGAGGAATGGTGCCAGAGTACTGATTAATGTTATTGTAATGTTGGAACCTTACAATATCTGGAAACCTCCTCTAAAATTTACAACGGCCTTATGCTCAGATAGCGTACAGTAAATATTTTCCTTTCAGCCTGCACTGCATTGGTGCTGTAGGAACGTTTAGCAATCATTTATTTCCTAAAGCACCGCTGATACAATCTGAGCTTACTTCTATGTGTTAAGAAAGATAAGGAACCAAGCAATCGTCTTATTGTCCTGATAACTCACGCAGCCTATTTCTGAAGGCTCCCTCTGGAGGGCCACACCCCTGCCAGCAAATAAAACTAGCTGGAGAGCCATTTTGTGAAAATGACCTAATATCCAGAATTTGGTGGAAGTTGATCTTGGCTGGGATCAGCAGAGCTCTACTGGGGAAATATTGTCCCAGTGTTAGTATGAATTCAAGTTCTCCCTCACAAGGCGTACCTGGCAGAAATTACGTTAGTGAGAAAAAGGAAGCAACCGTTATAAGCGGCTCCTTGTGTTTTTATTCAATTTGGGTGTAGGTGCTCCTTCCCACATTCCATACTAATCTCTGTTGCATGGGGGAAAAACCTTAAACTCAGAGTGAACAGCTAAGGGTCACATAAGGTTTTACACATGAAATGAAAGGAGAGACTGAAATTCATGAATGGGGTTGTGATATGTTCAGCTTCCCGACCATAATTATGTCCAGTGGTCTCTGAATATTTCCGTCATTGATAAGTTTTCGTATCTGCCATATCTTTTCCAACAGAATAAAATGACCTTAAGCGATCCATATTTGGATTTGAAAATTTTTGGAATAAATTCCAAGAATGACATTTCCATTACTTCACAAATGTGCATCTATGGTTCACCAGTTTGTAACCCTCACACAGTTGCAGGTAGAATCTCTCTGCATCAGTTCGCCAGTATTTGGCTTGTGACACAACATGCCAGAAGAAATTACTTGCTACCACCATATAAAAGATGATTGACCATTATTTATCATGCAATAATACATAAAGCAGGATTTTTGTTGAATAAATCACTCATGCACACATTAGGAAAGATGCCATTAATTTGTACCTGGAAGCTCAGTGGTGACATTGCATTCTCCAGACACACACCTTGCCTGGCCAGCAATCAAGCGCAGCAGCTGGCTATGTGAGTAGCGTGACTGTAGTGAATTGCAGTGCAGCTCATGCAAGACCTTGCAAATGTCACACTAATTGTGAGGCCTGTCATCGTCCAGCATTGACACTACACTGAAAGCTGGAAGAGAGGATTTTTCTTTCTATGAACAGCTGTTGGACTCAGATTCTGCGTTCCCCCAAGCAAAGGTGGATTCAATCCACGTCTCCACGATTTCTAAATCTTGGCTTTCGTAGGCTAGCGTCTTGTCACTTTCAGGCGGTGTGAAGGAAGTTAACAAGAAACATTGCGGTTACTGTTCTCACTATTGGTGTAACTTAATTGTATCATTATAAAAGTCTGGTTCACGTTGAGAAGAACATTTGTCTGGGTGAGATATTTTTTTCGAGTGTCCATGATTTGCTTGCCAGTCAACAAATTGAAAACAACGTGTTGTCTGTCCCACCTCTCTCTCCCCATCTGAAACTGACCAAAGCAATGTTGTACAGCACTATAATAATCGGAGACCAATGAAATGTTATATCATAAGTCTGAATCTGTAAGCAATTTTATTTTTACATATTGCCTCTCATAGAACATGGATGAAATACTATAGCCGCCATTCTATTCTGTTTCCAAAATATTGTCAATACCCATTATGAGTGAGGATCAACATGACCAAGAATTAGAAACTTGACACGCACTGAAGTCTTACTTAGTGTCAAGGCTGATATATGTTTGTGTTTGTGTGTGTGTTGGGTCCAGGTCTAATTCATGTTGTACGGACTTAAATCTGTTTACACAATCACATTATGGGGACTTTTCTTATTTCTTGGGATAAAAAGATCTCATGACGTAAATCTTTACATTTTAAGGTGAAGACATGCTTTGAGGTTTAGATTAAGTTTAGGTTCAGGTGAGGGTTAGGGTTTGGCAAGTAGTAACTATGGTAAGAGTATGTCTCCGTGTGTGTGTGTGCTCTTGTACAGCTATCTTTGTGAGGACCTTTTGGCCGGCCGTCACTTTGTGACCCCCATTTAATTGACTGTTTCGGGGTTAAGACTTGGTTTTAGGGTTAGGGTTAGAATTGGGTTAGGCTTAGTGTTAGGGTTACAATAAGGTTTAGGTTTAGGGTTAGGCTTTTAATTAGGATGGTTAGGGTTAGGGGCAGGGGCTAGGGAATGCATTCTGCCAGGGTTAGGGTTAACGTGTGTGTTTGGGTGTGTAAGAGAGAGCGAACATAGCATAGCAATGGCTAAATGCTGGCAGTCAGTTGTCTTAGGCTTCCCTTGAGTTTGCATCAGCACAGTGGCAAGTCAAAACCTTGTTTATCGTAGATGTTCATGTTTTAATTACTTAGTTTCACTGTTTGTGGTTGGTTGAAAATACAATCAAAAATACAAGTAGAAAAAATGGTGTGGCTCTCAGTCGCTCCAACAGTAAATCAACAAAGCTGACCCCCAGTGCTGCACGCCAACACCACTGAGCTGAAAATCCGAAGGAAATTGATATTGCGAGCATGGTAATATGAGCCTATTATTCAACCTAACATTATATTTCAAAACAACTCAATAACACCACAACCTAGTTTCCAAAATGACATTATAACCTGGAGGTAGGATTGATTGCAGGGCTGTTGTATTAGGCTGCATTAGTTTCAGATAATTGTACCAAATAAACTGGGAGCTGAATGTAAATAGTCCTCAACTCTTATTTCTCTTTATTTTGGCTCTTTAGTTTCACTGAATAAACATAACAATTTGAAGTAATGGAGTTATAGTGAAAATAGTCCCAACGGTTACATGAAAGATAAAATCATGGTTGGACAATTGTGTGTAATTTAAAATGATGAATTACATCATCCATTGGAGCAACATGTCTCTGTGAGTAGATCTGACAGCCGTCTGGAAGCTTCCCGGTGCAGACAATACATAGGTTTGAGTTTGAGCTGCCTCTGGCCAACACAATACTGTTTTGATGCTGGTTCTCACTTTAAGGCTGTTGATAGAATAATGCTCATGTTATTATCCATCCACCGATTCTGAATTACAAACTCTTGACCATTGCGTACATCCCGTGTATCCTCCTACATCGTCCCTCTATACACCTGATTCTTTTAGGTTCATCTTTGGACCCTCCCCTCAAATGTTCTTGTCTTCTTCACAACCTGAAGAATAAAGAAAAGGCAGATGAGTGGAAATGTACAGGGAGGACAGAAAAGTGAAGGAAAGGACAAAAACATTATGTGCACGTTCTTGCGACACACATGCTTACAGAGGTCGCTAAAAGAAAAGAGACTGATGGATTGAGGAGAAGATGAAAGTGTTTAGCCAAAAGAAGATGATGAGCTTGGAAGAGGTTCAGTCTCCGGGAGCACATATGCTTTTCATTACTGGAGCTCAGACCTGGAAGCATCTGCCTGCGAATGTGCCCGAACATGAGTGTATGTAAATATGTTTATGGTGCTGATCTGTGTGTAATTACAACACACACACTCATACATGTACATATATACATACCTTACCTGCGCAATCTTAAAATACTTATCCCGACAATGGTTTGGGCACCTTCGGCTCACAGACATACAAATTACATGCTTGTTCAGCTTCATCTAGAAAACCTTAACTGTCTGCAGAGGAAACTTTTACATCAAACCCACTCTGTCCCTATGCTCGACGAAGCCCACCCAACATACACACAGCCAACACAGCTTGTTTTTTCTCTTTGGAAAAGCCTGTCGTTTCCCGAACAATTTTGCATGATCTCACCACATGTTGTTGTTAGTGTCCACAGTAATCTCTCTAATTCATCTTGGGAATATGAATTTATACCAGAGTAAAGCAAGATAAGATAAGGGCTTTATTAGTTTTTATTGGTGTCTAATGCATCACGCATGCCACACATTACACTTTCTAACTGAGGTATTTCCCCCTTCGTTGGACCAAAACTTTCACTATAACTCAGTTACAGCTCTACGGCCTTTCACCACCCTGTTCTGTGTCATGACTGTGGCTTGTTCTCCAGTGAGCATGTTACCATCAGTGTGGTTCTTCTTTTTCATGTTCTCTGTGTTAGTTGATGAGCCATCCTGCTGGCAGCTGCTCAACCTCTCCCCTGCTCCGTTTGCCAATAGGTCTGGAGCATGGACCACTATCCTTGTCCATCTGGCAGCACAATCTAAGTGTTGTTAATGTTCTGATGGAGACGTTTCTTGCTCTTTTTTCCCAGAGAGGCCATAAAGACAAATCCGCATTTGAATGACCTTGTTGAAATCATTGGTAGAGGTGGACTGTTTTCTGTTAAATCAGGGAAACTGTGTGTAGTGGTTGGTAACAGGGCAATTAAAATGGTGTTAGAGCTGATAAAAGTTGTGTGTGTTCCACATTTTGCAAGTATAGCAGCGGCCGATCAAAATGTGCAACTTAACCTGCATAGGATGCTTTAAAACATGCACTGTACTCTCTAACTGAAATTATCTGGAGGGGCCGCATTTGAGGACGCAAATATCTGAGTCAGTTGCTGAAGACTTTTCTCCAGAGTTTTTCCTGCCAGCCCCTCACTGTCAGAGTGAGCCCATGTGAGAATATAGTAGGATTATGTTAGGGGAATTCACAGCAAGCGAGTGGGCACATTGATGAGGTTTCTAACGCAAGCAGAACTGGTAAATATAGTGAATATTATAGATAAGTGAAATAAATGGATTTTTAATCACTCTACCTTCATCTATCTAGACACTTTAGATGAAAGCACATGAGTGAAATCCTTCGCAGTGACATAATGTACAATGTGATAAAGAGCTTTTCCTCCGTCAATGACACAATTTATCTCTTATAATTGTTTTCCTTCGTAGATCATCCAATATGTTTGTCATTGTGGAATGCCTCAGATGGCTGCACAATGATGACAGGCCTTTGAAATGTCAGAGGAATTTGGGAAACGCTTTTGAAGCCCCCTCAGTGAATCTAACGTCATTGTTTCAATTTGCATGTTTTGATTTGAGCCAACCTATCGGACACAAGTCTCTTTTCTCAGCCCACAGTTGTCAGAAAAGTGGAATAGCAGTCAGATGCATATGCGGACCATCTGGGAGAGGAAACACTCTCGGCCAACTTTACATACCTTAGCCACAGGCTGTGTACGTTGACTGGTTTTCTCACCCTATGTATAACTTGTGAAATTGAACTTCTCTGGTTGTAGAACTCAGACATGAGCTGTTGTAAAAAATTGGTTTCTCTCGGAGCACGTGAACTCTGTGTCCTGCTGTACACTCTAATGCTCGCAGTGTGTTTCTGCTTTGTCTGAATGCTTTCACACTACATGTTGTAAGTGAGTGCACCAAGCTTAAGTGGGTGATGGTATGATCTCTGTATTAGGGATACTCATAAGACATATTCAAGGGCTTCAGTGTTGGCTGTTTCTACATTTCTGTAGAAGTGTTTAATAAGTAGAATAGCAGAGCCTCTCAACTAATCAAAAAGGAGAAATATTAGGTCAACTTGAAAGCTTACAGCATAGCGTGTTCTGCTCGGGTTTAATCTGTTGCATTAACAATGACATCACAAACTCGGTGGATATGGTTTAACGCATGCTTTACAAATCAGCACAGTTTGAATTAAGGGACGGCAGCAACTCTCTTCACACAGATGTATTTGAATCAAACCATGAGTTTGTGGAGGTGAGAGGCGCACTAGGGCTCAAGCTGGTTAGATCAGACGGCTGCAGACGTCACTGGGCAAGGATCTGTGGTTTGGCACAGTGGCAGCTGTTGTAATCCACACAACATGAAATGATGACTTTTACTTTTACCATTAATTTGTAGCCCATTTGAAGGAGTTGCTCAATGCCTCTGAGATGATGTGTGTTCAGCAGCCAAAGTGTGTGGGCTGGTGAGAACCTCGAAATTTAGGCAAAGGTGCTTCAGCAATATACAGCTTACGACATAGCATTCTCTTTTTAGTATGATGGATATGTTCCCAATAAAAGTTTAAAAAATGAGCAGCCATACCAACAATGAATAACTGCACGGCGCAGTTTAGAAAGTTTAGTCCTTTGACCTGGCAGTTGTGCACTTGGGGTCATCTGGCAGAGAGGGAGGCTCAGGGCTTCGGGACCTCTCATTGATAGCGTCAATGACTCCATGGAAAAGGAAAGCAAAAACAATAAAAGGCCCGACGCCAGTGTCGGTTGGCTCACACCAACCAGCAAGGGACGGCTTTGTGTGCGGTGGTGTGACTGTGAATACTTAATCAGTCCAACATGTGACCGGTCCTGCTTCTCACAGCCCAGTGCCCGTGACTGGGAGCACGGAGGACCTGGAAGTGACAAGGAGCAGGGAGGTCACTGGAGAGGGGAGGGGAAGAGGAGGAATCAAGGAAAGCTTCGGTGTATCCACTTGTCTCACGCGAAATGTAATCACTACAGCACCTCACATCATTCTGCTTTATTCCAGCTTGTCCTGCGTCACCTCGTAAGAATGCAATCTATTCACTATCTTGGAAGAGGAACAGTGATAATTTGATACTGATAAAAATCTGGTGTCATGACAGTAAAGAACATTATGAGAGGCTTAGCTTTCAAAGTGAAAATTTAAATGGGACCACAGCCGGAGAGCAGAATCTGCCTGTCAATCACAGAAAAATGCTGAGCCTTTGGGGACCTCCATAGAGCCATTGAGGATGAAATTATCATCAAAACTTTCAATCACATCCAAAAAATGGCAGCATTTTATTGCCATATCACGCCTCTCTGCTTATCGCAATTAGCCTTTACTTTTTATATGTTTGCAGTTATGGTCGGTTTAGTGATGCCAGTGTTTAGCGAAACAGACGACTCAATTTACAATCTTTCTGTGACTCTCCCGTCACAGACGAGCAGCATCACATTGACAGTGGTTTCCTGACAACACTTTTAAAGAAACAAGAGTTGTAATCTTCATTCCTTGCTTTTCAGTAAACAAGCATTTGTTCCTAGACTGCCTCCCTGATTAAATACGAGCAAAAACAAAGAACAAAATGGCAAATAATTGACCCAAAAAATCCTGAACATTCCAGACCTCTAGCTCCAACGTCTGCTCTCTAAGCGTCTGCCATCAGTTAAAGTGGATCTCAGCCATGAAATTCCTCGATCTCTTAAATTAAAGCCTTCACCAGTGAACCCAGCTGGTTCACAAAGTAGAGAGAGACAAGGGTGAGCGGGTGAGGAAAAGGGAGGAGATGGAAATAAGCAAGCAAATCCATCTTAACTTCTCACGTTTGGCTTCCTCTGGTTGTGGCAATTACCACCTCATGTCTGATCAGCACGCAGCACCTTAGACACAGTTAAAGAAAAACGAACAAAGAAGAAAGAGAAAAGAGATTAAATATTTTGGAGAACAAAAGCAAGAGTCTGCAAGTTGAAGATAACATTTTGATTGATGTATCTTGTATTCTTCTGGTTCTGAAACAGAGAATTACCTGACCTAACCCCAATGGAGAATGAGCAAAATGTTTCAATGTTGAGATTGAAACCAGATATCTTTCTTTAAACTGGACCATATCTATCACTTGTTCTGGACTAGAGTTTAAGAGGATGACTTGTGGCTGGAAGAGCTGGCCATGCTGCCCACTTGCCAGGGTCTGGAAAGTTGAGCCAGTGCAAAAGTGCCTGAAACTTGTATACTCTTAAATTACCAGCAGAGGGCAATTTCGAAAATACCTCTCTCTATTGAAGTTTGAGAAAATTACCATATAATTCTCCCTTTTCTAGATTATGGTCCAAATGAGAGTAAAACAGAAGATAAGGCACATGCTTTTGGACATTGGTTACAGTGTGCCCACTAGTGGTTGCAGGTATTGGTGGGCGTGCAATGTTCTCGAGATCTCTGTCAGGCTCGCCCTACTTCTGGTTTAAAAAAACAAAACAACAGTGGCCAAAATGACAATAGCTACCCCTCAAGTGTGTTGCCGACTGAGCAGGAGGCAGTGAATGTACCAGCACATCTGAACATGGCAGCCTGTCCCTCATCATCTTTTCATTTTCTCCAAAAACAAAACTGCTATTAAGTCCGAAAAGGTCTAGACTTGAAATCACATGTGTACCCTCGCTGAGATAATTCTTAAACCAGACACCACAAATTAATGTTGGGAAACGCTCAGTTATTCAATGTCACACAATCCCCAAATTTCACCTCAACAGCCTGCTGGTGCACCTGTCCCTGTACAGCTGTGGAAGCCAGTGGTCTTTCCTGAATTGGAACTGGCAAATGAACCAGGTTTCTGTTGCACCTCTTTTAGAAATCTAACTGGGGGAAACTATGATGCATTGCAGTACTGCATCACTTGCATTCCAATTCCTCTGCATGCCCCCAGTCCTCCCTCCTGTCTAGTATTGTGTTTCTGTCCCAATACTGTTATATCCAGACTTTTGCCCTGCTGCAAGGTTTCTTTGTCCAAAGTCAGTTGGACATTCAAGTGGTCTCTTGGGCTTCCCACAAGGCCTTGAGCGTCACCATGAAAGATTAGCCACTAAATTATTGTACAGAAACCCTTCAACTTGTTAGAAATCAACTAAATACTGGGAGCCGCATCAAGGAAATGTGATGATATGATATCGGGGTCATGGTGCAGACATTCTATGTGTGTGGTTCGTGACAACAAACATGGTGTAGATTTCCAATAATGTGTGAGCTAAGACAGGTCTGTTTGTGTGAGATGACGTACTGTAATGATGTCAGTCCAACAAAAGCATGCTTGTTTGGGCAGAGCAGATAGTGTAAATACGGCTAAACTGAGAGCTTTTGTACTAAAACTTTATCTCTCACAAATACAATTAGTGTTTCGACCCCAAACCAACAAATGTCCAGGCTTTGTAAGCATGTCCTTCCACAACCTCCAGAGTTTGATTTTTTCACTTTAATGTGTTTTATTTCCCCAGTATTCAGTGATTTCTCCCCTGTCTAAATTTTTTGTCTGCCCAAGGCCCGCACTCATGGTCAAACCCACACATACCCTCTCAGGCTGACTTCTACATGTCTGCATCTCGTCTCCTGATCTTAAATCGGAGCTCCACGTGGCAGGTGCTGGTTGACCCTGATGACGACTTGCCAGAGCCAGCTTGGGTCATGCACATGTGATTACAGGTGGGCCAGATGATGGATGAGCAGGCTTAAAGTATCCACGGTTCTGCCTGACTTCACTCGTTCTCAGTGATTCTCTTCTATTGACATGCATAATCTCTCTGTTGCGCACACTGTGCTGTTTCCAACAGTCACTCTGACATTCGCATACACGTCTCTGGCCAATGAGACATTCTGTGATCTGGAGGCAATACCAGACAGTACAGTCTTACAAGAACACAACAAGCCAGACTTAGTCACTCGAAAGGTTTCAGGCATCAGCTATGTGCCATTTATCTTGCAACTCCTTTGTTTTTGTCAGTTCCTGTCAATTCCTTAACATTTTATGGTATGTGAGGCTCACTGATAAAAATTAGACAAATGATACAGATTCCTTGTGTCAGCTCAGTAGACGTTGGAAAAGAGAAAGCCCTAGATCACTCTGATTTATACAAGAAATGATTACTGTTGTTATTACTTCAAGGTGTGTCCAACGATAGTTGAGCAATCGAGGTGAATCGAGCTAAAAAAAGTTGAAGGAGATGGATTATTGCAAAGATTCTTAGCTTAACGTCTGGGCCTGCAATTCACTCTGTGTGTTTGCCAAGCTGTTGGCAAGGCCAGTGCCCACATTTATTTTGACTAGGTCATGAAACTCCACACTTCCATCTTTCTCTCTGTCTTTCCCAGCACATTCCTCCTCCTCCTCATCAGTATCATTACCTGCAACTCTGCAGATTACTGGACTGACTCCAAGCTCTCACCCTCCGGCCTCATGTGTCTCTGTCTCCCTCTCTCTCCCTTGTTCAGCTTGTTTCCCATGCGTAGATGTTCTCACTCCCAGATTTTTTGGCTTACAAGTATTGATGAAAACAAGTTCCTTGGTGGACTAGCTCGTTGGCTGCATTTTGAATTTCTCCTGGTTTCAAAAACAGTCATTACTCCAGCATGTTTGTCTCTGATTCGTGAACTTGTTCAACTCATAGCTTAGAAACACAGCTCTGAGAAGCATGAGACGCATCAAGTGCCATATGTTACCCTTAGAAAATACACATAGATGATTTCAGCCATATGCTAGAGATACTACTTCTTGTTAAACGACTGGAGTTGAATAAATATCCAACCTTCACCTTTTTTCTTTTTAAAATGTTTTTACTTTATTGAAAGGAATTTAAGTCAAATTATAGAATGTTTCGGCATTGCCTGATATATTAAATTAATTTTAATTGATATCATTCTATGACATCCACTTGAGTCCACTTTCTTTCTGCTGGCAAGTAAAGATTAACTGCTGGACCCTGAAGACACCGCTGCACAAAGAGTTGTTCACCTGTTTATTCGAAGTTCCGTGAAGCTCGACTCAGTATGCAAAACCATGGAGAATCAGTTGTCAAGGGCCAGTTGTTGTGATAACAACGTCACTTACTGCTGCTTATTAAAGTTGATTAATATTGAACCTATCGTGTGTCCGAATCCCACGAAATTTGACACAGTACGTCCTTGGGCCCATAACAATACACACGCCAAGGTTAAAGCCGATAATAGGAACGGTTCTCACTCCACACTACAGACTAACAGATTTCTGGAATTAGTACATAGATGATTATTGACTGAATATTGGCTGTACATTGGGCCCTATTTTCCCATGTTAGGCTCCTAATTTTTAGGGTCTTCCACGTTTTGTTAATCCACATGCAGTTGGTCAGCATGTCTACTCTTTTTTCTTTCATTTTTTTGGTATTGGCAAACAGACACAAGCTGGGATAGATTTTATTTATCCGTCAAGTCAAGCCAAAAATCATTGCCGCCGATGGATTAGTTTGGGGCTTTCTTGTTTCGCAAAGAACAGACTGCTACCTCCACTGTTTGGAATACAGCACAACCAGAACTCAGCCATGTTATGTCTATCATGTTTCTCACTCAGCGGGGGTCAGCACTTTCCACTGCTCCCAACATGCAGTCCTTGGCTCTAGAAACATAAATGTGAGTGTTTTAAATCACATTTGATTAAGCACAAGTTGATTGGGTCATATTTCTTGTTTTTCCTTTTCTTGTATCTACGGTTAAGTACTTGCAGGTCCTGGAAAATGTTGTGATGAAAGCCTGAGTGATGGGTTGTTTTTATTGAAGGGTCAGTACAACAGAGTATTTTTTTCTTCACAGTGAAGAAAGTTGTGCATCTTTGACCCTTGTTGCCCCATTCGTGCTTTATTTCTTTCACTCCACTTGACTGCCCATCAATAATTTATTTCTCATCCAGGTTATGGAAATTTAGGAGGAGGTGGTTTTGGAGGTGGTGGCCTTGGAGCAGGTTAGTACTGAAACTGAGATTTGTAACATTAGTTCAACAGTATGTTCGACCATTATATTCTCAGTATTACAATAATATACCTTTTATAACAATAAAAAAGGGGGCAAACTGTCTTTTTAAAAGTTTACACTACACAAAATGTTTCACTGACATTTGCCTCTATGTTTTCTTTAGGTGGTTATGGTGGATACGGAGGAGGCACTGGGGGCTTTTTTCCAGGAGCTGGACAGAAAGCTGCTAAAAGAGGTACAGCTTCTGTTTTGTTTAGTTTTTAATTTTCTCATATTCTTAAAGACTGCTGTTCAATTCCAGCATTTTTAGTTTTCCTTTATTCTGATTCAGCTACCCTCTCTGTCACGATCGGTACAGTACATTAAATATTTAATTCAAAACAATCAAACCAAATTCAGGAGTAGAGAAACTTAACTACACTACAGATAATAAATAAATAAATGAATATGAAGAGATAACATGATTCATATTTTGAAAGGTTATCAAATATCATAAATAGCCTTATTGCTCTAATTTAGACATTTACAGTACTTTACCTCTTTTGGAGCCTTAATTATTTGTTCCATCTCCCTCAGTTCTCACACTTACTGTAGGTACTGTACTGTATTAAGCACTGTATGGCAGTCTCCTAGTTACTTTGCAGCTTTGAGCAAATTTACTAATACTTACCAGAAATATGTCACCTTCTCTGATCTTGCCAATTGTATTATGTCCATATGAGTAGCATGCATATTTAAATTGCACTAGAACATTACAGAAATCATTTGATGTAGTTTTGTCTCTTATAATTTTGCTAAGACTGTAAGTTTGAATCATCATTTGTTTATTGATGCTTCTATTGGACAGAAAGACCCAAATCTTGATTTCTAAACAAAGTGCAGTGCTGAAGGCTCAGACTGTGATGGAAACTGGGGGTCATCAGACATGAAGATGGAAAATGTATTGTTGGCACAGGAAACTGATTATGTTCTACTTGCTTATTATGACTTGTTTGTTTTGATGGCTGATATTTTCTGGGTTTAAAATGACTAAACCAACCATCAAACAAACAGACAGGGGTGAAAACATAAACTCCTTGACGGACTTGGAGGTAACAAATTAAACCTTTCTGCTAATGGTCCTTGATGTTTATTCCCTGAATCTCTTATATTTATGAATACCACTGTATACGGTCTTGTTGTTGCAACCACAGGTGCAGGAGGCCATCTGCTACCACAGGGAGGTAAGCTGATTTTTGGCCCACAGACTTGAATTGTTCTGAATAATGACTCAACTCTTTTCAGCACTTTAACAGACCTGCATGCATGAAAAACTGAGTTTTGGCAAACACATGTAAATTTTTTATCATGTAACTGCAAACCTCATGACATGAAGTCCAATGCGTTGTATGTTTGTGTGTGTGTGCTTGCTCATGATTTGCTCTAATTTAGGCTGATTAAGCATGAACTCAGGAGGGTCCAATCATGACTGGAACTGGTCTATGGCGAAGAGCCAATTCTTAAGTATTGGTTGGCAATGACAAAACCTCAGTACCTAGAATCAGTCTGTATTTTCATGACACTCAAAAAAAAGAAACAAACTGTTACAGAAAGAGCACAGATAAAACAAACCATTCTCTTGCCAAACTTTTCCTCACCAAATCTTTCAGACCACATACTTAAAGGCAGTGCGCAATGTCTGTCCGGCAAACTATGGGGATAAAAAAATGAAATAAACAAATAAATGGATGTTTTATTCTGCTGCCAAACTCTCTTACTGACGGCTCATTTCCTCCACGAGGGGATCGCCAAAGAAGTGAGGCATTTGATGAGGCAAGGCAAATGCCATGCTTGCTGGCCGCTTCTCATGATTTGATTAAACATCAGCCATGTTCTGTTTGATCATGCCGTGATGACAGACTAGTGGGGCCAGATTAGCTGCTTTCAATACCAATGGTCAGTCTGAAGATCTGGCGCTTTGCTGGGGAGGCGAAGTCTGTTACAAGCAGCACACCTGCTCAGTACTGCTTTTTAGTATCACATTGCCCTCTCATGGTCGTGGGATGTACTACTAGAGAATACTCTTGCAGGTTTATAGAGCTGTACACATAGCAGTGCCTCAGAGTTCCAGAGGATCATAAAGACGTGACTCACACAACACAATGATTTCCCTCCTGACCTCTGGTAGGAGATGCATGACCCTCAGATTCATATCACCTGACAAGCAGTTGATTACATAAAATTAAATATTTAACCTTATAAACATTTAAATCATTGCTTAGAACAATTTCTGACTGTTCAATTTTTTCAATTCAAGTTGAGTTTGAGAGCTTGATTCCATCTGCAATTGTGCAATGTTTTCTTTCTCAAATGTTTACGATTGTTGTTTTAAACATTCTATATACATTGACATACTAGCATTCTTGACTTATTCTTGTTCTAGTATATTATATCATTTATTATACCTGTATTTATTCTATTGTTACTGCTGTATGTCTATATTTCTTCGTTCTTTATTTATTAGGGTTAGAGTAGAGCTTTATATTATTATATGAACAATGTGACATCTCTCATCTTGAATCATTATAAAAATGAGTCTAAGAGAAAATGTGAAATTGTATATTTTTGTTTTATCTTCATGTCTGTACACTTTGTGTTTAAATAGGGACAGGAGGAACAGTGCTAGGGGCAGGAGGAGTTCCTGTAAGCACAGGAACTGGAGCTGCGTTGCCCATTGGAGGCAAGTAGCACACACATCATGCTGCTTATTTACTTTAAATTTGTACTGTTTGTTTATAATGACAAGTTAAGAGCATTAGCTACAGCTTGTGTTTACAGCAATGATTTGTGCTTCCTAAGTTCAACATTTCAAGCCTAAATTGGCTCCTCAGGTACCGTGGAATTAATTTCTCTGACCAGAGCCAGTTCTTTACCTAATATAATAAAGTACCGATTTTAAAGAGAGCTGTCACCAGTGGCCTAAGAAGGCAGAAATCTCAGTTACAGTTGTTTGGACTCAGCACCTGGAGAAGAAAGATGTCTGTATATTTTTCACACTGTATATTTTTCAAACTCCCTCAATGAGCCAACTAACATTTTATTTCATTTTTTATTTCTTCCAGTACCTGTTATTCCTCAGACAGGCCTTCCAGGAGGGGGAGCTCATGGTGCGGCAGGAAAGAAAGCTTCCAAAGTGCCAGGTTTTGTAGACTCAACAATAAACACATAAAAACTGGAGGCAGACAGGATTTGACTCACAGGGAAGCATAGCCTCATCCAATTCATTTTCTAGTGAATTTGGAAGGTGTTCAAGGGAACTAGAAAAAATGAAATTATATTTATATGCAAAATAATGATGTTTTATCTAAACCTTACTCACTAAAGTGCCTTGAGATGATGTGTTGTGATTTAGAGCTATTTCAATCTCGGAGCCCATTGGCTATCATCTGATGACGAATTGGCCACTGGAAGCAACGGACAATATTCTGTGGTTTCCTGTGTAGACGGTCGATATCCAGGCCAAGACACTTTTTGAAGTCCGATTAGTTGTAGATGTTTTAAGTCAAGACAACATTTTGGCTTGTCTCTATTAACAGCTATCTGCATATGAATACAGATACATTTATAAACTGATAGCTAGATAACAGAAACTATAAACAGAAACCAAAAGACTACTGGTCCCAAAATCTTTACAGATCATACAGAATCCGTTGATAGGGATGAACTCCATACAAATCAGAATCAAATTGAATCAAATTTTAAGTTTTACAAAATCTCTTTTTTCATTTTTGGATTTTTTCCTTTTTGGTATGAGATTTTTAAACTTTTGTTTAAATTGGCTTTGTCTATATTAGTATACTTGAATATTTAAACACACATATTGCAGCTAAAAAAAACTTTACTGCAATTTCAATATTTCAGACTTCATCTGTCATACTTTACAGAGCAAGGAGTAGTAGAACAAGATGAACAAATAAAAAATGTAAACATGTGTATATCATTAGAAATAATCCCATTATTTCTTGTTTAAATATATCTACTTGCATTTTTACAGCGGATATAAAATTGGATGCAATATAAGCACCAATAAATAACTCTTTTTATGTGTAGAGGTGAAGCCAAGCACAGCAACACCTCAGCAGGGGCAATAAATAGTTGAATCAAAGAAGAAAGATCACACACAATGAAAAAGTCAGCCTGTAGCCAAGTTATACGGATGCCTGCAGCAACTGTCTGGCTTAACTATGTGGTAGTGGTGTTTTGTGATATGGATTTATATGTGTATAATTTCCTCAAACAAACCGATTGTGCATGCCAGATCCTTCTCATGTATTTGACTGTAGATGCAGAAACTGTCTCTCTTATTGACTGTGACAGGTATGGGTGTGCCTGGACTTTATCAAGGTGGACTGGTGCCAGGAAAAGGTTTGTGTATTTTATTGCTTAATCTCAGGCAGGCTTTGGCTGTGTTTCGTTGTCTGAATGGACATTACTTTTACACATTAGTGCTGTATAGAGATTTAATGTGGCTGTTTCCTGGTTTGTTGTGTTTCCTTTAGGGTTTGGTGGACGTGGAGTTCTTCCTGGTGTGCCAATGGGAACTGACCTGAATCAAAAATCAGGTAATATGTAGTTTTTTCAGATGTACACATACAAGTTGTGGGGGGAACACTGCAATCGAGACAACATCTAATAGTTAATATATACAACATATTAATTGACAATATTACATATAACTTAAAGGTTCAGTGTGTAGAATTTAGCGAAATCCAGCGATGAAGGTGCATATTGCAGCTGAATACCCCCTCTATTCACCCTCCTCTTCCAAACATTTTCTTGTGCAGTTGCAGGTGGAGGACAGGGAGGAGGTCAAGGTCCAGGTATTGTTTTTTATGATTACTATTTGTTTTTTTGTCTATATAAGTGGTATCAGCTGATCAAGATTTAAATGTCCTGGCACAGGAAGCCGTGGGTATGGTGGACAGATGCAACCAGGGGTGTTTCATGGATACCCTCTCAAATCACCCAAAGTGCAAGGTACGAACTGAATCTAGACAGTAACTGTTACTCGGACATTACGTCCCTGTGTACCTATGCCCGCTGTCCACTCAACACATCGATCGAACTTGTTTAATTCTTGACATGAAAAACACTTAATCACTAGGACAGAGAGCCCAACAGAATTAATCACCACGTGTGGCTGCAGAGGGTGTTGTTACTCAGTAAAAGTTCCATAGTGTTACTATGGAAGGTATTCAACAGGGGGTCCGCTACCCCTAGGGGGTCTGCGGGGGTACTGGAGGGGTTCGCAGAATTTTTGGTTGATTAAACATTTTTTTATATATTTTTAATTAAAACAAAATGTTCCAACCAATGTTTTTCCCAAAAATTTAAATGTCTTGAAATACACATTAACATGAATCCAACATATTGTAGCGAACGGATAAATGGGGGCAGAAGATGTTATCTTTCAGTCAGTAATGCACACATTCAGCGACACACAATAATGAAAACATGAATATATGAACCTGTGTATTATTTGAATAGCTTTGTATTGAATGCACAATAACAGGGTAGCTGTGTTGGCACTAGTCCAAGATTTATATAAAACACTATTTTATACAATATATATAGTATAGTATGGGGTCCCTGCTACATCTCTCCATCAGTTTGGGGGTCCTTGGCCTGAAAACGTCGAAGACCCCTGCTTCAAAGGATTAGAGCTTGAATTTATTTTAAAAGGTCTACTCAAGCAAGGGACATTAATAGGCTTTGCTGTGTGCAAAGTGGATGACTTGATCTGTAACATGATGAATACATGAGACTTTATGGACCAAAGATTTCATACAGTCTTTCATGTTTACAAACCATGTTATAGATAATTAATGTTAGTCATGTTGGTAAATACTGTTGCTTCATATTTATTTTCTCCTCAGGTGGCTATGGAGCAAAACCTGGAGGAGGAAAACTTCCCTTTGGTACAAATTCTTGTATAAATCTTGACAAAGATTTGTGACAACAGAGGCATTAGGGAAAAATCCAGAGGATACTAAATTGTCTCTATTACCATGTTTCAGGTTATGGAGGCTTCGGTAATGGTGGAGCTGGACTGCCAGGAGGAACAGCTGGTTCCAATCCTGGATATCCGGTTGGAACTGGTGTGTGTTTGTACAAATTAACTGAACTAAAGTAGAGAGGTAAAAAAGACTAAAACATGTTTTATATTCTGCAGGAGTTGGACCAGGGGGAATCTCACCTGCTCAGGCCAAAGCTGCCAAATATGGTAAACGATCACATTCATCACCAGGAAACTGATTTCCCTTTGTTTTTATTTCACTATTAACATGATGCAGGTTGTGTCACACCAGTGCTGAATCGATCTGACCAACATCTGTGCTCTCTGTTTCAGGTTTGGGTGGTGGTGGAGGAGGTGTTGGCCCTGGAGGTATTGGCCCTGGAGGAGTTGGGGCTGGTGGTGTTGGCGGTACTGGTGGATTCTATCCAGGGCTAGTGCCAGGAGGTATAATAACTTTTAAACATGAAAAGTAAAAACATATTGGGAAATTTTAAAATTTCGTCATATACCAGAAAACTTTAATGTAATAACTTTTGTGGGAAATAAAGGGGCAGATTTTCTTGTTAGTCCCAGACATACATTGTCTGGGACTAAGTAGAGAGGTAGAAAAGACTAAACATGCATTTTTTTATATTCTGCAGGAGTGGGACCAGGGGGCATCTCACCTGCTCAGGCCAAAGCTGCCAAATATGGTAAATGATCACATTCATCACCAGGAAACTGATTTCCCTTTGTTTGTATTTCCCTTTTAACATGGTGCAGGTTCTGTCACACCAGTGCTGAATCGATCTAACCAACATCTGTGCTTTCTGTTTCAGGTTTGGGTGGTGGTGGTGGAGGTGTTGGCCCTGGAGGTATTGGCCCTGGAGGAGTTGGGGCTGGTGGTGTTGGCGGTACTGGTGGATTCTATCCAGGGCTGGTGCCAGGAGGTATAATAACTTTTAAACATGAAAAGTAAAAACATATTGGGAAATTTTAAAATTTCGTCATATACCAGAAAACTTTAATGTAATAACTTTTGTGGGAAATAAAGGGGCAGATTTTCTTGTTAGTCCCAGACATACATTGTTTGTCCCAGACATACATTGTTAGTCCCAGACATACATTGTCTGGGATTAAGTAGAGAGGTAGAAAAGACTAAACTGCAAAAATGAAAAGTAAAAACATCTAGGGCAATTTTTAAATTTCCGCACATACCAGAAAACTTATATGTTATTACTTTTGTGGGAAACGAAGAGGCAGATTTGCTTGTTAGTCTGGGACTAAGGAGAGAGGTAGAAAAGACTAAACATGCTTTTTTTTATATTCTGCAGGAGTAGGACCAGGGGGCATCTCACCTGCTCAGGCCAAAGCTGCCAAATATGGTAAATGACCACATTCATATCCAGGACACTGATTTCCCATTGTTTTTCTTTTCCTATTAACATGGTGCAGGTGTTGTAACACCAGTGCTGAATCGATCAGACCAACATCTGTGCTCTCTGTTTCAGGTTTGGGTGGTGGTGGTGGAGGAGGTGTTGGCACTGGAGGTGTTGGACCTGGAGGTGTTGGGGCTGGTGGTGTTGGTGGTACTGGTGGATTCTATCCAGGGCTGGTGCCAGGAGGTATAATAACTTGCAAAAATGAAAAGTAAAAACATCTAGGGCAATTTTTAAATTTCGTCACATACCAGAAAACTTATATGTTATTACTTTTGTGGGAAACGAAGAGGCAGATTTGCTTGTTAGTCTGGGACTAAGGAGAGAGGTAGAAAAGACTAAACATGCATTTTTTTATATTCTGCAGGAGTAGGACCAGGGGGCATCTCACCTGCTCAGGCCAAAGCTGCCAAATATGGTAAATGATCACATTCATCTCCAGGACACTGATTTCCCATTGTTTTTCTTTTCCTATTAACATGGTGCAGGTTGTGTAGGACCAGTGCTAAATCGATCAGACCAACATCTGTGCTCTCTGTTTCAGGTTTGGGTGGTGGTGGAGGAGGTGTTGGCACACGAGGTGTTGGACCTGGAGGTGTTGGGGCTGGAGGTGTTGGGGCTGGTGGTGTTGGCGGTACTGGTGGATTCTATCCAGGGCTGGTGCCAGGAGGTATAATAACTTGCAAAAATGAAAAGTAAAAACATCTAGGGCAATTTTTAAATTTCGTCACATACCAGAAAACTTGTATGTTATTACTTTTGTGGGAAACGAAGAGGCAGATTTGCTTGTTAGTCTGGGACTAAGGAGAGAGGTAGAAAAGACTAAACATGCATTTTTTTATATTCTGCAGGAGTAGGACCAGGGGGCATCTCACCTGCTCAGGCCAAAGCTGCCAAATATGGTAAATGATCACATTCATCTCCAGGACACTGATTTCCCATTGTTTTTCTTTTCCTATTAACATGGTGCAGGTTGTGTAGGACCAGTGCTAAATCGATCAGACCAACATCTGTGCTCTCTGTTTCAGGTTTGGGTGGTGGTGGAGGAGGTGTTGGCACACGAGGTGTTGGACCTGGAGGTGTTGGGGCTGGAGGTGTTGGGGCTGGTGGTGTTGGCGGTACTGGTGGATTCTATCCAGGGCTGGTGCCAGGAGGTATAATAACTTGCAAAAATGAAAAGTAAAAACATCTAGGGCAATTTAAAAATGTTGTCACATTCCAGAAAACTGGTATTTTATTACTTTTATGGGAAATGAAGAGGCAGATTTGCTTGTTAGTCCCAGACATACATTGTCTGGAACTAAGTAAAGAGGTAGAAAGGACTAAACATGCATTTTTTTATATTCTGCAGGAGCTGGACCAGGGGGAATCTCACCTGCTCAGGCCAAAGCTGCCAAATATGGTAAATAATCACATTCATCTCCAGGACACTGATTGACCATTGTTTTTATTTTCTTATTAACATGGTGCAGGTGTTGTAACACCAGTGCTGAATCGATCAGACCAACATCTGTGCACTCTGTTTCAGGTTTGGGTGGTGGTGGAGGAGGTGTTGGGACTGGAGGTGTTGGCCCTGGAGGTGTTGGGGCTGGAGGAGTTAGGCCTGGTGGTGTTGGTGGTACTGGTGGATTCTATCCAGGGCTGGTGCCAGGAGGTATAATAACTTGCAAAAATGAAGAGTAAAAACATCTAGGGCAATTTTTAAATTTCGTCACATACCAGAAAACTTTAATGTAATTAATTTTGTGGGAAATGAAGAGACAGATTTGCTTGTTAGTCCCAGACATACATTGTCTGGGACTTAGTAGAGAGGTAGAAAATAATGAACATGCATTTTTTAATATTCTGCAGGAGTGGGACCAGGGGGCATCTCACCTGCTCAGGCCAAAGCTGCCAAATATGGTATATTATCACATTCATCACCAGGAAACTGATTTCCCTTTGTTTTTCTTTTCTGATTAACATGGTGCAGGTTGTGTAGCACCAGTGCTGAATCGATCAGACCAACATCTGTGCTCTCTGTTTCAGGTTTGGGTGGTGGTGGAGGAGGTGTTGGCCCTGGAGGTGTTGGCACTGGAGGAGTTGGTTCTGGTGGTGTTGGTGGTACTGGTGGATTCTATCCAGGGCTGGTGCCAGGAGGTATAATAACTTGCAAAAATGAAAAGTAAAAACATCTAGGGCAATTTTTAAATTTCATCACATACCAGAAAACTGGTACGTAATTAATTTTGTGGGAAATAAAGAGGCAGATTTGCTTGTTAGTCTGTGACTAAGAAGAGAGGTAAAAAAGACTAAACATGCCTTTTTTTCAATATTCTGCAGGAGTGGGACCAGGGGGCATCTCACCTGCTCAGGCCAAAGCTGCCAAATATGGTTAATTATCACATTCATCACCAGGACACAGATTTCCCATTGTTTTTCTTTTCCAATTAACATGGTGCAGGTTGTGTAGCACCAGTGCTGAATCGATCAGACCAACATCTGTGCTCTCTGTTTCAGGTTTGGGTGGTGGTGGAGGAGGTGTTGGCCCTGGAGGTGTTGGCACTGGAGGAGTTGGGCCTGGTGGTGTTGGTGGTACTGGTGGATTCTATCCAGGGCTGGTGCCAGGAGGTATAATAACTTGCAAAAATGAAAAGTAAAAACATCTAGGGCAATTTTTAAATTTCATCACATACCAGAAAACTGGTACGTAATTAATTTTGTGGGAAATAAAGAGGCAGATTTGCTTGTTAGTCTGTGACTAAGAAGAGAGGTAGAAAAGACTAAACATGCCTTTTTTTCAATATTCTGCAGGAGTGGGACCAGGGGGCATCTCACCTGCTCAGGCCAAAGCTGCCAAATATGGTTAATTATCACATTCATCACCAGGACACAGATTTCCCATTGTTTTTCTTTTCCAATTAACATGGTGCAGGTTGTGTAGCACCAGTGCTGAATCGATCAGACCAACATCTGTGCTCTCTGTTTTAGGTTTGGGTGGTGGTGGAGGAGGTGTTGGCCCTGGAGGTGTTGGCACTGGAGGAGTTGGGCCTGGTGGTGTTGGTGGTACTGGTGGATTCTATCCAGGGCTGGTGCCAGGAGGTATAATAACTTGCAAAAATGAAAAGTAAAAACATCTGGGGCAATTTTTAAATTTCATCACATACCAGAAAACTGGTACGTAATTAATTTTGTGGGAAATAAAGAGGCAGATTTGCTTGTTAGTCTGTGACTAAGAAGAGAGGTAGAAAAGACTAAACATGCCTTTTTTTCAATATTCTGCAGGAGTGGGACCAGGGGGCATCTCACCTGCTCAGGCCAAAGCTGCCAAATATGGTTAATTATCACATTCATCACCAGGACACAGATTTTCCATTGTTTTTCTTTTCCAATTAACATGGTGCAGGTTGTGTAGCACTAGTGCTGAATCGATCAGACCAACATCTGTGTTCTCTGTTTCAGGTTTGGGTGGTGGTGGAGGAGGTGTTGGCACTGGAGGTGTTGGCCCTGGAGGTGTTGGGGCTGGAGGAGTTGGGCCTGGTGGTGTTGGTGGTACTGGTGGATTCTATCCAGGGCTGGTGCCAGGAGGTATAATAACTTGCAAAAATGAAAAAAACGAAACATCTAGCAATGCATATGTCCTTACATGTGGTTGGCAGATTTGCTTGCTCGTTCCTGTCATCGAAATATGTCCGTCTAAATCAAAGACATTATTTGTAAAGTCACACTTACATTGAGTCAAATGTTCTTTTAAAAGCTGTTGTCTGTGGTTTTTCAATGTATTTTACTTGTAAAAATGTGATCATATGATTATTTCTCTTTTAATGTTTTACAGCAGGATATGGGTCAGCCTTGGCCGCAGCCAAGGCTGCTAAATATGGTGAGAACTTTCATGTTTTGCATATGATGGAATTTTATATATATCTAACTTGTGTTTTTTACAATCTATCTATTCATACTAATACACTTGACCTGTTTCTTCTACTGGTGTTCTCTGGACAGGAGTGTTACCAGGGGCTGTACCTGGATATCTTCTTAAGTACAAAATTCATACTCAGTGCTTTGTTATTAGGAACAGGAGGACAATTAAGAACAGGAGGACAATTTGGAACGGGAGGACAATTTGGAACGGGAGGACAATTTGGAACGGGAGGACAATTCGGAACGGGAGGACAACTCGGAACGGGAGGACAATTAGGAACAGGGGGATACTCTCCTGCTGCCAAAGCTGCTAAATATGGTATGGGTAAAATCGGAAATCTTTACGAATGTGGCCCTTCAAATCATTCTCTCACTGACCTTTTTAATTATAGATAATGCAATTGTTTGTTCTGGACAATTAACATTTTAATGCATTTGCAACACCATGCATATCTGCTAAGTGAGAAAGTCTGAAACCAAAAGAGATAAACTTTGATTTTATCTTTTTTTTTAGTTCAGATATTCTTCAATTATTAATCTGTGGAAATAACATTTTCTCAGTCTTTATTTATGGGGAAAGTTAGACCAGATCACTTTTCTTTTTACCATATTAGATGATCTTGTTTTCAACATGAGCAGGAGCACTGGGAGGAGCCGGACGACTGGGAGGTGGAGGAGGACTGGGTGGAGCAGGAGGACCTAGAGGTGGAGGAGGACTGGGTGGAGCAGGAGGACTGGGAGGTGGAGGATACCCTGCTGCAGCAGCTGCTGCTGCTAAAGCTGCTAAATATGGTAAGAATACATGACGGTAACCTATTTTGCCCAACTCAAATGTACATTGTAGCAACTTAATATTAAAAGTATTATCATATTGACGAAATTACTGTATTATACCATACTACCAGCTTTAGATAAGAATAAATGTGTCTCCACATTAAAGGGGCACTGGGAGGCACAGGAGGACTGGGAGGCGCAGGAGGAGTGGGAGGAGCAGGAGGACTGGGAGGAGCAGGAGGACTGGGAGGTGGAGGATACCCTGCTGCAGCAGCTGCTGCTGCTAAAGCTGCTAAATATGGTAAGAATACAAAATTATAGTATTACTCCTATGATAATGACATTCTACCACCAGCTTTAGATTAGAATAAATTTGTCTTCATATTTCAAGGGGCACTGGGAGGCGCAGGTGGACTGGGTGGAACAGGACAAGGAGGCCCGGGAGGACTTGGAGGTGCAGGGGGTGCAGGAGGATACTCTGCTGCTGCCAAAGCTGCTAAATACGGTAATACACAAAAATAACCACATCTGGGGCATTTTAGCTATGATGAAATGTATGTCGTACAAATAACTGTATCACACAATACCACCAGCTTTACAAAAGAGTACATTTGTCTCCACATTACAAGGAGCACTGGGAGGAGCAGGAGGACTGGGAGGAACAGGACTAGGAGCAGGAGGACTGGGAGGTGGAGGATACCCTGCTGCTGCAGCTGCAGCTGCTGCTGCTGCTAAAGCTGCTAAATATGGTAACAACAATTCAAACTCTGGAAAAGACAACTGAATTAGAATTTGCACAAAAAAATACTTTTTACCAATTTGTACATGAAAGGTGCAGGTGGTGTTGCTGGAGGTGCAGGAGGAGTTCCTGGATTCCCACTTTTACCAGGATATGGATGTAAGCATATCCCACAGACTTAATCATTATATGAATAATGAAAACAATGTTTTATTACTTAGAAGATTACTTTTTAATCTCACCCCTTTTTACCATGTTGTGCTGCAGCTATAGCAGCTGGTGCCCAACCTCCACAATATGGTGAGACTGATTTATAATTTCACATAGTATCTTGATTAACATTAGATAAAATATAACCAGCTTTACAGAATTTTTCATCTACAGGACACAATTTAGAATAATATAAAATGTATTTTATATTCACATGTAATGTAATTTGTAATCTTTCATTTATGATGGTTTGAGTCAATATTTTTTCAACAGGAGTGGCAGGAGGAGGACAAGCAGGAGGTAGACTTCCAGGAGGAGCAGGACAGATACTACCTGGTTTTGGCGGTTACGGTGGTGAGCGGTTGAATTGATGTATCAGTGCAGATGAGAAGGTTTTGTTCACTGCATGTGTTTCCTTTGTGATAAGTTAGTATAATCTAAGAAATAATGGTGTTTCCTCAAAGGTTATGGTGCTGGTGCTGGAGTCAAACCCCCGAAATACGGTAAGAAGTTTTCTTTAAGTAGCTTTTAAGATTATTTTTGATATTGTTGTTTTTTGACAAATTTGAACAATCATCTGAATCTGTCTTCCTATTGATCTGAAAATGTTTAACAGCACATGCTAGACTTTGTGTGTGTGTAGTATTTAATTTAGGTTCATTCAGTAGAGCTCAGTGCAGGATTGGGACTGGGGGGCAAAAGCTGCTAAATATGAAAGCAGAAATAACCCTAACAAAACGGAAAAATATTTCCCTGCTTAAGCGATATCTTCTCATGTATTCTGATATGATCCATACATTAAAATAATTAATGTAAACCTCTCCATTTTTTAAACAGGAGGAGCAGGAGGAGCAGGGGCAGGGTTAGGAGCAGGAGCAGGGTTAGGAGCTGGAGTAATACCCGGGACAGGTGGCCAATACTCTGCTGCTGCAAAAGCAGCTAAATACGGTGGGTGAATTGAATACACATGCATGCTACACATTCACACACATTTCCTAGTAAATAAACAAATTCTGCAACAGTCTGGATCTGTAATCTTATTCTTTGGGTCATTAACTCAAACTCCTGACCAAAGCTGAGAGAATGCAGATTTGGTTAATTGAAAGCTTAGCCCTCATGTCAGGCTCTGTCTTTTCTACAACAGTCTGGTATAGTGTTCAAATCACTAGCACCACCTGCTGTCAATCTAGATCTTATCGTCACTACATACTTTTCCCACTACAGAGGTAATGTACCACATGTCTAATGCCAGTTGCTCTTCAGTAGCTTGGGGCCACAAACCGCCCAACTGATCCTTACATCCAGCAGACCATGTGTGGCCCAGACAACGGCAGCCAAATGTTGTGTCTTTGTGCTGAGCCGGAAGAAGTCTGTGAAGAGGGAGAAGTCAGAAGCATTAGAGTTATTATTCAAAATTATAACAAAATCAAGTTGTTATTGTAATATAGAGCATAACAGTGTCTGACCTCATGTGCACCTGTTTCAGGAGGCATCACTGGAGTAGGACTTGGTGTGCCAGACGCTACTCCAGATACAACCATCAGAGGTGTTCCAGATGGTTCTGCTGTTGTGTCACCTGGTGGGACGGGTGTTACTCTAAAACCAGGTCAGACTTTGAATACAATTTTTAAATTATTTTATCATTATTTGGATGTAGCTTTTTATGACTTCTGTATATTGTGACTGATCTTTTCATTGCTCTTTACAGAAAAGGATGTATTTCCTGGTGGAACTGCTGGACCAGGTACAGTTTGTGTGTTTATGTTTTGCAATAGTTGTATAATAGGCTTTACAGTACACCGCAGTGCTACATTTCCTTTCATATTTGGCAATGGTACTCAACATCGGGGCGACCGCAGGAGTATTGTGGCATAATTTATCCCCTCTACGTTTTTTTTGCCATTCCTTGCACACAAAACTCACATGATTGTACTGCGAGCGCTGCCAGCTATTGACCAGCTCTACCTTACAGCCTCCCAGCTGTGGCAGTATAAGGGTCAACCCTACAGCTTCTGCCTCTTCTAGTTTCTCTCACTCTGCCACTGTTTAAAGTACAGTTTATGAACCTGGAACTGTTGTCTTTTGACAGAGCTCACGGCTATTAATGCAACTGGCAAGGCCCCAGAGGTCCAGCAGCCCAGTAAGACTTGCTCTTTGCATGAAACCTTTGATATTTTGAAAGATATCAACTAACAGTGTTATGTATTTGCTTTTCTGACGAGACAGTCTACTCAGTATTTGGGAAGGTGATTATTTTCTGGTCCTGAAGAGACACTTAAAGAATTGTTCCAAATCTAACTATAAAAGGTAAAGCCCCACCACCAGCTCTGAAAGCTGCCACTGTTAATCATTAATTCCCAGTTTGTCTAAATCTATATCATGGGAATAGTCTGAAAATCTTCATGGACAGAAGTTGCAGCGTGGGATTGATTTGAATAAGAATTGTCATCTTCTCAAATACTGTTTGGAAAAACTATTTTATAGCCTCCATTAACTATTGTACTCCTTTTTCTCCTTCCCTAAGGGACTGTAAAGACAGACACTACTCAACTACATCTTTCAGCATTACATGATCTAATAAGTGAATGAGGTTTTATTGCTCTTTTCCAGACAAAACAATTTTAACACATGACAGCTGAGCATCAGTCTCGATGTTTAAACAGTTCTTCACAAATTGCTGAAAGAGGAGTTGATTGAGTGTGTTAGTTCTCTTCCTCTCAGCAGGATGTGTCTTGTGCACTCTTTTTTCCTTTTCGCTAACAGCTCACTGTTCTTTACTTCCCATCACATGATAGCTGTATTGTTTGGATATTGGTAAATCCATTTCACTGAGACTTTTAGAAGAAGTCTTACCACATTTGAACGCTCTAAAGTGTTGTTTAAATGTCTCTTTTAACAATTAAGTTTTACAGTTAGGGATAAACCCACTGACATGAAAGTCAAATGATAATAATGAGGTTTTAGCTACCTTTGATATAATTACATGTTGTAAATGAACTGTGATCTCATTTTTTTTTAATCTTTACTTTATTGACACGGTATTGCTATCATCGTGTTATTTAACATCGTGCTATTACTTTGAAATGAATATGACTTTTCTTCTGTCCCTGTTTGTTATTCCCATACCTTCTATTTCCAGCATGTAAAATGTATTGAATCAGTAGCTACTTTATATATACTTTAGTATGGAAAAGCTAGCTAATAGTAGTATATTAAACATGTAGTTTTTATTATTGTTGATGTTGCCAAACCAAACAGACAAATACTTTAAACTCCAAAGTTTGACTAATGCTGTTTTTCTTTTCTTTTCTTTTTTGCACTGCCTACTCTTGTGGTGGACGTGTGAATATTTAAAACAGGCGGTGGGTTCATAGTACTTATATGTATTTGCAGATACTTAATTCAATTTTGTCTTATGTCTCGATCTGTTATAATGATCTTTTATTCCTTGTTTATTACAGTTTCTGGTGGAATTTTTCAGCCTAATGGTGGGTTGCACATAGATATTGAACTATGACTGTTCATATACTCTCTGTATGTGATAGCTGAAACTATTTATATTTTTATTTCACAGCTGGCACAAGCGTTGGTAAATATGTGACAAAGATCCTTCAACAATCTAAAATTTTGTGCAGCTTTTCTTCAAACATGAGACGTGTGACAAAATTTGAAGAGACATTTCTTTTATACAGGTGGAACAGGTGTTGGAGCACCCCCTGCTGGTGAGAGCAATGTTCTTTTTATTTTGTCTACAAATTGTGCGATTGACTAATATTTCATGCTCGATGTAAATTGGTGTAACATCTGGCCACACAAGGCCAAGGTCAGCCCCCCTTCCAAACATGAAAGAGAACCTGTAGTAACATTCAGTTTTCAGAAAATCTCAAAGTTAAAGTTTTTAAATATATAGGGCCCATTCTAAGGTAAATACAACAACAATTTGTATAATTTAGATCAAACACACTCGTGAAAACATCACTAGCATTATTTTACATAAAATTTCTGTCAATAGATCACTTTCCCCTAAATCGTTCACACTGTCCCTTGAAATGTACAGCTTTGTCTTTAAAGTGTAAGGAATTTGAAATAAGATAATAATAATAACAAAAAAAACATATTAAGCCTACAAGGAGATTCACTAATGTGTAAAACACATAAGAGTATGGTTACACTTTCATTGTAAATAATACTGTTGCTGTGTTTTCTTACTTTCGACCTTCTTTTTTCTTACATTTTTTCTTTTGCCAAGCTCTGCTCTTTTTCCAACAGTTTCAAGAGTCTCACTTTCTACGTTGACCTATTCATTCGTTCAACCATTGACTAAAACTCTCTTGTCTCATTCAGTTGCACCTGGAGTCCAACAACCCGGAGGTATAGTAACTTACTTTATCGAACAACTAATGTTTTTTCCCCTAAGACTATGTTTTGTCATTGACACTTGTGATTTATCCTTTTTGCCACATGGTGGCGACAAAGTCAATAACAACAACTTTGTCTCTTCTACAGTCTGACCATGATAACTAAATATGACTGTTTCAGGTTTTCCTGTTGGCACTGGTGTCAAAGCCCCAAAACCATTTTTTCCAGGTGAATATGACTTATACCTGTTTTTCAAAGAAGACAACATGTTACTTATTCTCTTAAATTCTGTAACTGCGAACAATGTGATGATATCAACGTGTTTTTAAAAAAAGTTATACGTTTCTCTTGCTTGTGGTTTACAAAACATTAACTATTAATTACATGGCTCATTCCATTTCCACAAAACAATATTAAATCATTTGTATATATTGGTACCTATTACTATAAAAAATGTACTTAATATATGTGTGACTCTTTAGAGGGAAAAAGAGAAGTCAGAACATAATCTGTTCAATAATATATTAAAGAAATAGAATTTAACTTCTACATTCAACTCAGTGTAAGATCTATCCACATTAGTAAATGTCATTAGTTTATATTTATTTAGCAATTATATATGGTTACGTTATCTTTCTTCCCTTCTTCCTTTCTGAATTAGAGGATAATTGCTTACATTTGTAGCTTTTTCTAAAACATCATGGTACATACAAACACACACACCTTGCAACTTCAGAATCCTAACTAATGATGTACTAATTTATCAGCAGACTTTTTATGATTTTTTCACTCTCATAGATCCCTCTCAGGCTGTATATTTATTTGACTGTGCACATTCTGTCTAGACAGTTAATGACTCGACTGGAATCAATAAAAGCAGCAGTTAAGAAATAAGGAAAAGCTGCATCAGGCCTTTGTTTAACCAATTATACCTTCAATAGACTGAAAAGTCATCAGTTCTGTGCCTCAGTGGGTTAACAGTTTTAGGACTGCTTCAGTGCACATTTGACCTGTGATGGACATGAGACCAAGTCCAAGATGTTTTTTTATTGCATAAGATAAATCATGAAAAGAAAAAGTTTTGATGAACACAGGAGCATCAGTGGTGTCACCCAATTGAGATCAATAACACACACAGTAACCTGTAAAGAAACCTTTGAAGTTACTTTAACAATAACCTATTTGCTAAAGAGGATAAAACCAGCATAAACAAATGAATTGTAATGAAGAATCTTCTATTTAATCTGAATAAGAATTCACTGCTCTGATGACGCTAAGTTATTCGGTGCATGTGACAATAAACACTTTGATTTCACACCATCAGTCTTCTAACACTCTCCTCCTTAGGTGCTGGAGGTGGATATCCCTATGGTGGAACAAATGGAGGCAAGTTCCCAATCTTTTATATTTAACATCAATATAAATGCATTACATTCCAGTGAGTGTAATGCATTTATCTCCCATCCAACATTTATCGAGAATGTCATTTCAAACTGTTTTTATGGTTGTTACATCATACATTGTTGTGTTCAACTTTTTGTAGCTGTGGGAGGAGCCGGAGGCAGAGTTGGAATCCCACTGGCAGCAGGAACTTATCCAGGTGAGACATTTAATTTCATAGGTAAAAAATAACACCTTTTATGAACCTAAAGAACACAAGAGATATTGTAGGTATCGGTAAACAAGAAAACATGAGGAATCAAAAGCACAAATTTAAAAAAAATCCATTAAACAATGTAACAAAATTTTTTCTCAACTATATGATTTTTTAATTATTACCATTTCTCCCATCAACCCGTCCCAAACACAAACTGTAGTGGCTGAGATAACGTAGCGGACAATAATGCCACTTTTGTCTGTCACCGTGATTCAGGGGGATACAGTCCATATCGTCATGGTTATGGACAGGGTATGTATGAAAGGAGAGGAAGCTGACAGCATTAATACAACATGTCCCCCCCCCCCCCTAACAACAACAAAAATCGTTCTGCCCGTTGCTCAGAGTGGCAGTTGGTCAGGAGATGCCATTGCACTGTTTCCTGTGAAGGAAATTGTCCGACGTGCTGATAAGTTTCTGGGCGTGGTGTCAGGAATGAGAAGCCAGCCTGAGACTTTGATGCAGGAAATCCACTGGTTTACAATCCTGTACAGTACAGACTGACTGTAGTTAAACAGTTTAAGGGTCTCTATCACCTCAACTAACCCAGTGCTGTGTCTCTTGTAGCAGGTGGGTTGACGTATCCCTCAGGAGTTGGACTGGGAGGTGCTGGTGGTGGAGTTAAAGCACCCAAACCAGGTAATGTAATAGGCCTGTTATAGATCACATGGAAGCACAGTGTGTACAATATGTTTCATAACTAAATTGAACAACAAGGTATAAAGTCATTTTTATTATTATCAATAATAATAATAATAATATACTATCATTATAAATGTATATTTTTACTATTTGTATGCTTGTCATAGACCACAATGCTAATATCAGGAGATGTTATACATAATAAAGAACAGTAGGATCGTTTTTAAACTGGATCAAATGTTTGCAGGATGCTCTTAAATCATTGTTTGTACAATTACAGCCAACACTGTCACTGCTGTTTGCCACAGTAGCGAGGTAACTCATTGCTTCATAGTGGAAAGTGTTGATTATAGTAGCACCATAAATTAACTAAAATAAATTCAGGGAAGAAATTATAATTATTTCATTAAGTGAGATTGTTAACCATATAAATAGTACTCATGAGGAAAATTATTGTAAGGTTAACAAAGGCAGTATAAATTCTGCCACAGTAGTAATGACGCCAGAATGTCATAAAATCCAGCTCCAGTAAAATGTCAGTGATCTCTGAAGTGTTAATGCACCGACAGGAGTTTGTAAATGGAGCAAACAGTAACACAACATTTCCCAGTGGAGACTGATTACTGTTAGTGATTTTGTGTACAACATCAAAGTGTAGCTGTGTAAAGATAACACAAACCCCCTGAGAATCCTGCAATTAAATAACACAACTCTGCCAGAGTGTGACTTCAGCTGAGCCTCTAGTTACATGCCAATTTTTGAAAAACATAAGACGAGTTTACTACACATTACAGGAATAGATACATTCTTATTATTGGTTTATTTAATTTAATTTTGAACAGGCTATGGGAATCTTGGAGTTGGTGGTGCTGGATATCAGCCAGCAGGTGAGGAACGCTGCATACTTGTTATACATTTCTAATTCTTCTTTATAGAAGAAATAAACAATATTATGCTAATATAACACACATATCACTTCTGCCACTGGGCCTGCCTGTGCTCCTCCTTTTCCTCTGTGCATCAGTGAGGGATGAGTGTAATCACAGGGCAGCAGCCACATGTCTCAGTCCCACAGATACTGTACCAGCTCGTCATATAAACTCACGGCCCTAATCCTCTTCCCATTGGCCACAGACGTCTGTCTGTGTGAAATGCTGCCGCAAATGGTTTAATCATTTTAATTTACCCACACAGTTTTTGCATCAGAAACTGTGTGGATAAAAAGTGGCTCAAAGTGATAAAGGCTCTATATTTACGATAATTTATCGCAACAAATCACCAGGATATTTATTCACAGTGCAGATACAGGACTTGATTAGACCTGGTGTTCTGCCACTGGAATTATTATTCTTAATTAGGAAATGTTTCTGTTAGTGGGTTTACTGAGTCTATTCTGTTTTTCATTTTTACAGGAGTTCCTGTAGCTCCTGGTTATGGAGGTGGTTACCCACAGCAGTACTACCAAGGTACGACTACTAATGCTTGCCCTGCATGTGTATTTATGCTAATGAAATTCAATGAAGTGAATTTGATTTATTTGTAGCCCCAATATCACAACCTGTACTATCAACAACACACTCTGTCTGTAGACCCTCGAACCAGAGGAGGAAAAAAGGTAAAAAATGGAAGATGCCTCAGGCAGAGCAACAGATGGATTTGACAGATTAAAGAAACATGGGAGTTTGGACAGAAACAGAAATCTGGTCAGCATTTCTCTGCTGATGAGTCATGAACTATGTTAACGTAGTGATAGACACATACATTTATCTTGTATATTTGTTCTGTAAGAGCATCAGCTCTGCAATAAAAAAGGTGGAAAGGCTCCAACAAATGAGAGCATTTTAGTTGATCATTTACAGGACATTCTTCAGTAGTTTATCCTTATTTTTTCTACTGGATGCCAATCATCAACCACCAATAAGCTGGCAGATTCAAACCTGCCTCCACCGAATCTTAAGATTTAGATCACAGACGATTCTTTAACTTTTCATCCTTGTTTCTGGATCAGGAGGAGGATTAATGTCCAACTGCCAGCAGCCAGGTAACACAGCTGGAGGGAAGAGCGAACAGGCAAACTAACACGTCGCTTCCCCCATTAGAGCTGAGAGCATAAAGAGAGGGAGAGGAGAACAGGAAGTTTCTCCTTACTCAGTTATTTTAATCCTCAGTGATATCCAGTAAAGCGTGAGGAACAATTAACAATTCATGGAAAATGTCTCTGTGGTTCAGTAGCACCTGAAAGATTCAAAGACTCTCACTCTCCTTCCCTTTATACACGACTCTTTCACTTAAACACAGAGCTGCTTCTGCACAGTCTTTTTCTAATCTCTTGCGCATTAATTGGAATTTTAGAAGTTGATTTACGCTGGAAAGATTATAACCACATTCAATCTCAGGTTAAATTTGAAAAGTCCTAAATGTTTGAGATGATATGAATACATTTTATCACAAATTAACATAAAATCCTGAACAAAATACTTCATGCTCTCTTATTTCTTCAACAAAAGATAATCAAGGGCTTTTCAATTTTAACTCAACATTTTTTACAACTTGTTTAAACACATTGGAGGTTTATTTTGAAATGAGGGAATTAATTGTGTTTGAATGACAGTCATCTGTACTTTTCATCGCTGTGCACCTATAGGTACCTACAGAAATGAATTGGGTTAGTACGGTGATGCAAATGAAAATATTGATGTTTAAATAGATTTTGTCTACAATCTTCAAAAGAGAAAATGATGCTGTACATTCTTGTGTCAGAGGTCACTTTATTCAAATTAATTCAAATGTGACAAAAATTTGGTTGAAATAATGAGACCTCTGTATCAGACACCAGATCTAAGTACCTCCCATGTGATCTCCTGATAACACCTAAAAAATGTCTTCACCATGACCAAAAGAAACACATCCACCACTGTGTAAGAATTCATCTCAGCTCTATTGTAATGACACCAACTCATCTCCCATTTGTCTTGACGGCTGTTTAGGTGGATACGTACCAGCCCAACAGACTCCTCAACAAGGTACATAACACCCACCTCCTCACATTTCCACACACATCCTCAAAACGCCACGTTCTTAAGAGATAATAAAGCGCTGCAGTAATGAAAACATTCACTGCTCCTCAGCTCACGCTGCATCATAAATTCTGCTGCTTGGCAGAGGACAACATGGCAACATGGCAGATTTTTGGACGAAGGCTGGAGTGTGGATTGGTGAAGTGTGTGGTTGTCAGTGCAGATGGCACAGAACAATCAGGAAGCTGAATGCGTGATAATCTGCATTTTCCTGAACATTTGAGATTATTGCTGGTCTGAATTAATTTCTTCATCATGACCAAAAGAAACACATCAACCACTGTGTAAGAGTTCATCTCGGCTCAGGTATAATGAATCCAACTCATCTCTCGTTTGTCTTTTTCTTGACGGCTGTTTAGGTGGATATGTGCCAGCCCAACTGACTCCTCAACAAGGTACCGAACACCCACCTCCTCACATTTCCCCACACACCCACAAAACACCTTGTTCTTAAACGATAATAAAGCGCTGCAACGTTGAAAACATTCACTGCTCCTCAGCTCACTCTGCCTCATAAACTCTGCTGTTTGGCAGAGGACGGCAACATGTCACATTATTTGGACGAAGGCTGGAGTGTGGGTTGGTATGTTCTGTGCTGGTCAGTGCAGATGGCACAGAACAACCAGGAAGCTGAATGTGTGATAATCGGCATTTTCCTGAACATTTGAGATTATTGCTGGTCTGAATTAATTTTCTTCATCATGACCAAAAGAAACACATCAACCACTGTGACAGATTTCATTTTAGGTGTAATGACTCCAACTCATCTCTCATTTGTCTTTGTCTTGACCGCTGTTTAGGTGGATACGTACCAGCCCCACTGACTCCTCAACAAGGTACCGAACACCCACCTCCTCACATTTCCCCACACTCTCACAAAACGCCACGTTCTTAAGCGATAATAAATCGCTGCAGTAATGAAAACATTCACTGCTCCTCAGCTCACTCTGCCTCATAAACTCTGCTGTTTGGCAGAGGACGGCAACATGTCAGATTATTTGGACGGAGGCTGGAGTGTGGGTTGGTACGGTGTGTGCTTGTCATTGCAGATGGCACAGAACAACCAGGAAGCTGAATGCGTGATAATCTGCATTTTCCTGAACATCTGAGATTATTGCTGGTGGGATTATTTCAAGGAATGCTTGTCTGGTGCCTCAGAGCTACCTGTCTCTGCTTTTTACTCTTATAGTGTCTTAGTTAATGATGGACTCTCATTGTGATGGTAAATGTAAAGAAAGATATAATATTACAAAATCAGGATTCAGTTTAAAGAGGAATGTCATTATTGCGTTAATTGTCATACAGTGTGGTGAAGCTGAGCCTTAACACAGTTCAGTCAGCCAATAAAATTCATATTCTGGTTGGTTACTGTTAAGAAAACTTGAAGCTTGGCAATCGAATCATTTTATAATCTCTCAGATTTAGGCCACTTGTGCTTATTCAACTGCGATTATTTTGTCATTCACTCAAATCTGTATCCACTTGAATTTTATTGGTTTTCAAATTAGCTTTATTGTGTCAAGTTTAATCCGTCATGGCAAACTGTCCTTCAGAATTTGTGACTGTTCTTGAGCGCAGGAAGCGAACTCAAGTAAATACACTTATCTCCATCCTTTGACTGTTGATCAGAGAGAAAACCATCTCCTGAGACAAATCATGAAGAAAAAGACACAGAGCTTCCTCCATCATGCAACTTTTTCCATTTAAAAAAATGCATCTTTGGAAGTATATTTGGATAAGATAATGTTTCTAAATTGAATAATCCATTAGATTTGTCGTAAAACTATATTTTAATTAGCCACAGACAAACGTGTACTGAAGTACTGATGAAAGTGTATTTAACAGAAATGATGAGATTTCTATTATGAAAGGAAACAGAGTAAAAAATTTCACATATTGAGATTCGAAAATATGAATTAGAAGCAAAAGCAAATACCCAGAATATAACACAATATATAATAATATTATCATAGATACTTTATATGACTTTTTTAAAAGGTGGGTGATCTCTTCTATGTCTCTGATACATCCACACACACATTTAGGGCAGCATTTTGTTCACCAGTCTTTTTAACATTAATGTGCACATCTGATATTATTTTAATGTCATAATGAATCAACATGCAGATATTCTTATGATACACACTATTATTTGTTGTTTTAAGTGTATGTTTTGGGATGAAATACAATTTAACTCTCACACTCACATTGTGTGAGTTGTTCTGAACTCGTTGCCCTCGTCAATAGATCCATCCGTAAATTAATTCCCAGCACCTGTGTTTAGTCAGTGGTCGGGGAAATCAGTTGTGGTCAACTCCACACGAGCTCTGGTCATAAACGTCACTCAGTCATGCAGGAGACGACTCATAAAACATTTACAAACCAAAGAAACCTTTCTGGTTAAAATAAAAAGCTCATATTATGTTTCTTTGCAGCCAAAGCAGCAAAGTACGGTCCACTGCAGAGATTCTTTGGTGGAGCAGGAGGAGCAGCAGGAGGAGGAGCAGGAGGAGCAGCAGGAGGAGGCGTCTACAGAGGTAAGAAACAGCTTTTATATTTATATTTGTTGTTATAGGTATAACTGTACCACAGGCGTAGTGCTAACAAACAGTGTCAACTATAAAGTTGGACTATAAACTGCTCCCAAAAGTATAGCCAAATGCTCTTGTGTGCCCCCTGGTGGATGGCTGCATTATATACCCTGTCTACTCCATGTTAGTGAATAGGACATGGGCCAAATTAATAAATCAAAGTATACTTTGTCAAATGAATTTTTCTCATAGATAGTTCCTATCAGAAGATGTTCATGTTTCAGGAAAGTTTGGTTTGTAGTTTTTAGATGCTGTAAAAACTAGGTGGTCATGATCCACAGCTGAAACTCACTCACAATTGGTTGAGTGTGTTTTGGCGGGACCTCGATACCACAGCTCCATCTCCCAATCACTACTACACAGACTGTGGCTCCAAATGATGTCTTCAGCTTTGTTTCATTTCTGGATAGTGGGAGGCAGTGGAGACATGTTGTCCATATTTATTAACAAACTATGGTGTGAACTAGTTTATACTGAGAAAGAATAAAGCATACACATGTTGCTCTTCGCTGCAGGTGGAGTCGCAGGATGCCAGGGCAAATACTGCGGGAGGAGGAAGTAGAGGATCTCTTGAGATCCAGTTTGACCTCAAGAAACTATGGTGCTACTGCATGATTGAGAATGTACATTTTATATACCAACAAACCCCCATTAGATAATGTGTAAAGATGTTTGTTTCACTGACCTGACGTCAGTGTCTGTTTTTATACAAACCCACCGACCCACAGTCTTGTACACGTTCTAATGTGACGTATTGATAGTCATTGTTCGTGCCTTTAATCATGAATGTGTTCACGTTATTCAGCTTTGACTTCCTGTACTCCACCAACCTACATAGAATACAAAGTGTTTTGTGTCCCCTTGTGTTGTAATGTGTGTGTGTGTGTGTGTGCGTGTGTGCTTGTCTGTTTAGTGTTGTTTTGGCATATGGTTGTACTGTTGTGCGAGAGTCTGAACCATCGCCTGTTGTTGTGAGTCTTGTGACCTACCAACGATTTCCCTCTCGGGTTTTTAATCCTAAAGCAAGGTGATCTGTGCTCAGTTTGGCACAGATCTCCTCTCTGACATATCACAGGGGCTGGGTTGGTCTGGGGCTCGTCCAAAAAACTGAATTCTGGCCAATCCCAGCGTCGTGTCTGGCTCCCCGTCTTTCCTTCGCTGCTATTTTTAGGCCTGCTGGGTAAAAAGCAGCAGGAATCGGGGCTCCGGCCAACCCATCTGCTCACAGTAACTTTGCTGAGTCTTGTTGCTATGCAGTTCAGTTTTCTCAGCATTTTTAATGTTGCCAAAACTTGTGATGTATGAAGAGCAGCTGCTGCTCTGAGGAAATGTGCTGAAGACAATGAAAAATGTTTAGTTAATAACAGGATGTTTAAAAAAACAACAGAAAGCAAAGTGTTGCCTTTTAGTTCCAAGAAGAATAAAACCATTCAGATGCTACTCTGTTATGTACATTTATATATGAATGTATGAAAGCTTCAGAAGTTACGTGTCGCTGTCCTAACGTCTGGGACAGAGTCTGCTTCACATGTTTAGTCTCATCGCAGCACTTATCTACATTTACCTAACTTTGTCATTACATGATTACCAAAGATTATTTTGCACCATGTTTTGACTCATAGCTCTATTGTTATCAGGAATATGTGAACAAGAACAAACCCTTGCTATTTGCATTTACTGTTACGAACTGTAAGACTTGGTTTGACAGGAGAGCCCACAGTGTGTGTTAACGTGAGGCACAAGCTCCTGTTGTTCTTCATTTACTTGAGCTGCTTTTAAAAAGGCTTTACTGACCAAAGGTTCATGAGCGCTGTTTGCCAAGTGACCCATCTTTTTTCTGTGTGTAATTGTGTACTGTATTTTGTACTAATTTGATGTTAGCTGGCTTCAGTAGCTCCGCCCGGTGCTGTGTGAGAACTGTCTTTGAGCCTTGCAGGGTCAGACCTTGTCCTATGTGCCGTGAGATACTCTTCATCTTTATTTAAAACTGTCTTTTTTATAAGGAGGAACAGTATGGTTTTTGCACTTTTTTTATATTTCCATGACACACATGTGACTTCCTGGCATTTTATTTGCTTCATTAAACAACAAAATAAAAGGTGTTTAAAGATCTTGTGTCTTCCTGAGATTTTTTCTTTTCCCTTTTCTCTACATGAGAGTTTGTCCTGAGACTTGATCAAAACCACCTGGCCTGTAGCTTCCTGGTGGATCAGTGAGCTGTGGGCTACACACCACACACTAATATCCTGGGCTCTATTCATGCCCGCATGGGTACTTTGAGATACGTCAGCCCGGCCAAATATTTCCTGTCCGTCCCGCTGAACAAACAGGACCCTAACCCGTGTCCATTTGAATAATCTTGTGTTGAAAATCAACCCCAGATTAAGATTAGACTTTGGCATCAGTGTGGTGACAATAAACTCTGCTTGTGTTGTGCCAGCTGGAAATAATAAACTCACGCTGCTGTTCTCTGGAGATCTCCTGGGAGAACCACTGACCTGTGATCCACATCCTGTAAAACGCTGCTCACACTGTTGTTCCAACAGCAGAAGCTATAGTCAAGTAATGTCCCACTTCAGAAACACTATGAAGCTGCAATATGATAAAACTAAACTACAAACCTTTTTTGAGATCTATTAAAGCAACATTAACACTTCTCTCTACACTTGCTCCCTGTTAAACTTCATATTGATGGTAAAACTCATAAACCCTTCAATGCCCTTGCAACCAGTTACCTCTCAGATCCACTGACCCAGTACCTGTCCTCTGACTGCTGAGGTCTTGGGATGGAGCCCAGCTGGCTGCTCCCAGGTTTCACCTTGTAACAACGGGTGACTGAGCTTTAAGCTGTCATAGCCTCCATGTAATGAAACTCACCGCCCATTTGACATTACACAGACCAGTCGTAAGTTTCTCCTTCATCCCTCTTTAAACATTTCTTTACATGTTGTCACCCCTGTCTGTGAAATAAGATAAGATGTAAAAGAATCCTTTAATAGTGTTACTGCGGGGGAAATTGCCATGTTGCTGCAACAGTCAAAATATATGAATAAAGTAACTTAAAATATAAGGAACTATAAAAAAAAAATATTTGGAATAAAACAAATATGTACAGTGTAAACAGAATAAAAACAGTGAATTTGTGGATTTACAGAAGTAATATTCCAGAGACCACTGCTGCAGAGTTGAGTCAACTAGTCATCAGGGGTTGATACAACATATTATTACCCCTGGAGAAAATGTCAATACTGACGGACAAATAAAGTGTTTCCGCCCGGTCTCGAACCGGGGACCTTTCGCGTGTGAGGCGAACGTGATAACCACTACACTACGGAAACTGTACGAAGTGGGCGGGACTAACCAGACACAAACAAATAATCTAATAAATTTCTCTGAAACTTGGAGAATGAGGCATCTGTCAAGAAGCCTCACTCCAGCTGGACTGTGGTGGATGTCTGTTCTCTGCTCATGTCCCATCGTGCTATTCTCACTGGTTCCTCCATGCAAAGCAAAGATCATTGGTAAGAAAAGTGTATAAATAAAGTTAATAATAATCACAAAAATATGTTATTATTATTTCCTTCTATATGTCCTGTTCTGCAAAGTGCAACACCATCAGAGTTATTTACTGCACTGCACTGCACTATCTTCCTCCTCCTCCTCCTCCTCCTCCTCCTCCTCCTCCTCCTCTGCTCCACCCCGCCTCTCCGCATTAACAACCCGGGGATCCACGCTGGTTGGTCGCGGCCTGTCTTCCTCTCGCCGGCTCTCGTTCCCATTGGTCGGCCTGTCTCTTGAATGAAGCGCCGCAGGAGGCAGCGGGGGAAGGAGGAAGCGGAGCGGGGCAGACACACGGACTCAGCGGCGGTGGAGGAGGTCGGACACCGGTGATCTGTGGACCCGAGGCGGCTGTCTCTCTGACCGGAGAGTGAATGAGGTTGATGCTGCTGTGCTGCACCTGGAAGGACGAACGCATGGGAGAGGAGGAAGGTGAGAGGAGAGAAGGAAAGGAGAGGAGGAAGGAGAGGCTGCCTGGGTGGTATTGGCGGCCGGATGGAGGTGCAGGGGCAGCGGAGCATCCTGTAAACATGCTCCTCAGAGAATGGCTGCAGACCAGACATGCTTTATACCATCATCTCTCAGTGAAGGTGTGGTTGAATGTGCGTGATGAAAGATGGAGAATGTGTGTCTGTGTGTATGTGTCTGTGTATGTCTGTGTGTGTGCAAGGAGCGTCCGGTTCTGTTCTGCAGCTGAAGCCATGTTTTCTCTCTGAGAGGATGCACCATCATGTTAGTGTGTTCTCCTCCACACAGGGACACTGCTCATCTCCACTCACATGAACTCATCTGAAGAACATGTTGACAGATTAATAACATACACTGAGACTCTGTGGGTGTGTCATGTAAACAGGACATCACCTCATAAATAGAGTACATCAATGTAGATAAAGTTAGAGTCTCACTGATGTAATGTGTTTGGGAGGTGTTCCTGGTGTGGAGCTCTTCTATTGGTTCGAAGATAAATAAACTGACCAAAAAATATGTTACACAGCTGTAATGAATGAATTATTTCAGATAACAGAACAAAAAGTAAAATATGTGGGGACTTTCCAGAATGAAATATTGGTAAATATACTTTTAAAATGGTAAATTGCAAATTTATGTGGGTGTAAACTAATATACCTTGAAGACGTGGTATGATATCAGTAGATTTGCGTACTCGTCTGGAGACATTTCTGATGCTGGTATCAGAACATCTCCAGTCTGGACTCTACATGCATCTATAACTTTGAGAGGTTGCAATTTTATTTAGAGACGAAAGTACAAATTTCATAATGGACGATTGTAAGCTTTACTTCTCAAACTGTGAATTAGTGAGTATTTCTTTCTTGTATTTCTTGCTCTAGAAGAGGCTTTGGTCTTATTAGTTCTGAATGATGAGGACAAAGATTAAATTATATAAAATGTTCACATCAGTCTATAGTAAGTATGATTGTTCCTTTGGGTGGAAGAGGTTGTGGTTTTAAACTCTTCTTTATGAGCAGAGAATTACATTTAAACAGCAAGACATTTTACAAATCATGTGTAACACCTCCTACCTGTGCTTATACAATGCTTATAGCATTATGTTAATATATATATTAGATTTTTTTCATAATTCTGCTGATGAAAGTCATAAAGCGATAATCATCGATATTCTTGTATACTCTCATGAATACTTAGCTTCAGTTCTGATGAGATACTGTCACTGTAGCTGTCAGTCAGGTTCACTGAACTCAACAATGGATCTCTTATGTGACGAGTCACGTTGCTTCACAGTGAGTTCATCTCATGGGAATGAAGAATGTTTACTTGAGATACGGGTGGAGAACATATTCCTAGGCCAGCACTAGTCAAACTGTGTGTGTGTGTGTGTGTGTGTGTGTGTGTGTGTGTGTGTGTGTGTGTGTGTGTGTGTGTGTGTGTGAACGCAGGTGTGTTTGTTTGACTTTCCTGAGGTATGTGCTGACAGCAGAGGTTAAGTGGACACGGCCGTCAGGGAGATAATGTGAAAGAATGAATGGATAAAGAGGTGAGGGTGAAAGGAGAGGAAGAGAACAGGCACAGGAACCAACCGGACCTCCCTCAGGATGGATCTGATCAATAAAACAGGAGTGGGGCCGCAGCAGCACTCACTGATCACAGAAATGAGCTGATCGCACAAAACCTCGGCCAACACACGTTTCAGACCTAAACGCTGACAATTAAAACCTTCGATCGCTGTGTGTTATCGATGTGTTTGCGATATGCATATGTATAGGGTTGTGTATCTAACCAAAAGGACCTAATGATGCACTTTCTCTTGTTTTATGAGGGGTTTCACTATACATGGGATAGCGCTCTCTTGAAGGATGTTCTTCGTGTCACTGTTGAAGGCAGGTTCAGGTTTTCAGACATTCTCCTAACTTTAATTAACAGACTCTGACTGTGAAAGTGCAGGAGCTCAGCTATAATAATAGACACGTTTCCATGGAGACCAATACATTGATATGAACTAGATTTAGACAATAGTCTGAATAAGAATACTGTCATGAACACAGCATTTTCTGATAAACCTGAAAAAGGTCAGAGTAAGCATTAATTGAATAGGTATATTTCAACCTTAGTCTCATTAATATATGTATTAATGGTTTTATAACGTCCTATTGAAGTTTTCACAGCAGTTTGTGTCATCAACATACGACAGATACCCACTGCTCGATGACGTTTGCTCGGGTTTGGTGTAAACAAGAGGGGAAAATAACGAGGAATGAAGCTTTTGCTTTGTGTCATCATGTAAACGTATTCAACAAGGCTAATGAAGATTTATGCAGAGGAAACAGAAGTAATCATCTTGTCCTCTGTAACTGATTATTCTTGCTGATACCAGAAATGTGCTTAGTCAAATGAGCTGCAGCAACATCTACTTTGTGTAATAATGTTAGCTGTGTGCTGCAGCTGCTTCGACACTCACTGTTTTTCTAACTGTCCCAAATTTCTTTTTTTCATGACACTCTAATCATAATTAACATTTTCCTCATTAGAATACGGGAGGAGGGATTTGTGGTCGTCTCATTCATGGAATCAGTTGTTATCAGACTGTGCTCAATTCAGAGGAGAAACTTTATCAGTTGAAAAACTAGATCTTTATTCAAGGATCTTTACCCACAACCCTGGTTTCCTATACTCATGTGTTGTGTTGGTTTGTCAGTAGCGATGAATTGTCGAACACTGTGGTTTTTGTGTTATGTTGATATCTTTTCCTCCTGCAGCTCCAGTCACTTTATGACTTTATGAACCAGCGGTGGTGATTTGCATTGAAGGCGAGATGAGAGCAGAGATAACTCAAACATGCAAACACACGTCAGCAATAACTACGTCTCATCATCAGAACTGCTGTTGATTTAAAGCTCACAGTAACAAGCTATAAAACCTGTACAGGGGTGATTGTGTACATGCAGTGTGATCATGGACTTGTTGTTGTTGTTGTTGTTGCAGGACGAAGTTTGCCCGTCTGTGCGGGATGCAAACAGAGGATCTACGATGAGCAGTTCCTCCAGGCCCTCAACAGTGAATGGCACACTGTCTGCTTCAGGTACCTTTCAACACAAACTCAGCACCCCCCCCCCACACACACACACACCCCACTGACATGATAACAGTAACTTCATGGGTTCACTCTTTTTTGGGTACAGCCGATAAAAGGTGTTTATATGGTACCTTGTTTACAGATCATCTTATAAATCCAGTCCAAGGTATTAGACATTATTATTCATTTGGGGTCATGTTACCAACCACTGGGTGAATATAAGCGGGACAGCTGTTGCTGAGGAGGTAGAACTGGTTGTCCACTAACCAGATGGTTGGTGGTTCAATCCCCGGCTCCTCCAGTCTGCATGCTGAAATGTCCTAATGCAAGAAAACTTGACAAATGTGCTGACAGCGTATGATAGAAAGAAGTGCTGTGTACAGAAGCGCTCTGTGAACGTGTGAGAATGGGTGAATGTGAATTGTTCTGTAAAGCACGTTAAGTTGCGAAGGAGACTAGAAAAACATGATATGAATTCTGTCCATTTACCTCCTCCAGCTTCTGATGGATTTATCAGACTCTGTCGCTGCTGAAACTACTGCCACCTTGTGTGTGTGTGTCTGGTTGTGGTGCTGAGCAGGTGGTGTAAAGTGGACTTTAAGTGTTTTTTCCCTGAAAACAGCTGATTTAAGAGCAGAAATGTAAATTTACGGAGTAGACGAACGATGAGTAAAATGTCTGTTAAGATGAGGGAAGGTGCAGATTCATGGGATTGTTCTCTGTCGGTGACTCCTCCTCTGTACACCATCATTTGATTTATTGTTTTTAATATCAAAATATGGATCACAGCCGTTGTAATGAGTGAGATGATGAATGAATGGATGAGTCTAGAGCTGAAACAATTAGTTGATTGATGATTAGTTACTCAACAGAAAATGAATCATAGAGGTGACCTGCTTGTGTCTTATCACACACACACACACACACACACACACACACACACACACACACACACACACACACACACACACACACACACACACACACACACACACATTATTATTCCTGTTTTCTTGATGGAGATTGTTGATTCAACATCTAATGTGTATGTACCTGCATTTGTTATTGGCAGTGAGTGAACATGTCTATTATCTGCTTTTTTTCTTCCTCACGTCTTTGTTTTTTATTCTTTTTCAGTCTTTGGTGTCCTCAGGTAGAGTGTTGTGTTTCTGTTTTCTTCCAGCTGCTTGTTTAGCTCTATCATCTGCAGCCACAGTCATTAACATTTCCACAGCGCTGTGAGTGTGTGTGTGGGTGTGTGTGTTTAGTTTTACTTTTCAGTGGTTTTGTTTGGAGAGAAGAATGAGCAGGTTTCTGTTTCACTCTCAGGCAGGTTTCTCTCTGCATGAGGTGCCACGTGTGTACGATTGAGATCCAAGCATCACTTTACACTGATATGATTCAAATGAAACATGGTCAAAATGTCTTGTTTCCTCTCCATCAGCTTCGGAAAAGTGATCCTGTGGCATGTTGTGTGTGGGCAGTGAGATCACACGTGTCTCTGTGGGAAAGACATTTATTCACATTTATGAATTTTAGCCAGTGAAACAAAAAACCTTCATCTGTAATAATGAGCAGCAGATCCTCTCAAATTAAGGAGCCTGATTTGGACTCTGAGAGGCTTGAAACCAAACCCTTTAGTTTACGATTTATGTATTTTTTCCCCACAAAACAATATAACAGGCAGAATTATAATCTCCATGTAAGACCTACATAACATTTCTTTCATGTTGTGAGATGATTGTTGGAGTATTTTTCCATTGAAAACATTTTGACTGCAGCAAAGAATTAATCTAGTGTAAAATGAGAGAAAATCTAAACCTTTTAAAGATAAGTTAAAAACACTTTGAGCTGAGTCACAAAGAGGAGCAGGATTTACCAGCTGATCCACAGTTTTGAATAAAACCTTTATGCTAAAGAGAAGAAATCAATCCCGTCACCATTTTATTAGATTGGAATAAAAACACCTTCATAACCTTGTAATATACTTAACTGACTGACTGCACATCCTGCCAAGAAAGGGAGGACTGTAATTTATAGATGCAGTCAATAATATTTTATAGGCTCTTTGCAAAAAAAGACTTTCAGCAGGGACTCGTAAATGTTGCTGCTCGCTCTCTCTCCTCTAAAACTTGAGATGCATGATCGCAATAAATATGCATCCATTCATCCATCCATCCATCCATCCATCCATCCATCTATCCATCCATCCATCCATCATCTGTAGCACTTATCCTTTTGAGGGTCACAGGGGGCTGGAGCCCATCCCAGCTGACACTGGCAGAGAGGTCAACCTGAACATATTGCCAGTGTATCACACAGTCAACATACAGAGACATACATGCCATTCACACTCACATTCACACCTACAGTCAATTTAGAGTCTCCAATTAACCTAAGCTGCATGATTTTTGACTTTGGGAAGAATTCGGCTCCATAAATCTGTGCAGACACACCAATGTGTGAAAGTCTCTCCTCTGTTTCTGTTTGATCTGAGTGATCCAGTTTTTTCCAGGTGGGTGCAGAGAAGTATCTTTAATGTAGGATGTATGTTTGTATGTTATTAGGAGAGTTGTCTAATTTTTCCAGTTAAAAGCTGTTTAAAATATTTACTGCATTAAGGAAGGAAATATGTGAAAACTTTAAATTTATTGGAAAAGGACGAGCTACTGATTCCAGTACTCAGATAAACAGCTTAGATTTTTATTATGTATATATTGACAGAACTGTTTAAGGAGAATACAATAATATTTGTTTATATTCACTCTCATATAGTTAATAAAACGTTATTTTAGTGTAGAGACTTTTCTTCTGTAAAAAATAAATAAATAAAAGAATGACCCCACAATTTTGAAAGGAATTCGAACTGATGTAGCAGAACCAGAGAGAATGTATGTTTTATTCCATACATTCTTCTTTCTTGTCAAAAATTGCTTCATACATTACGCACAATTCAAATCTCGCTTCATCTCACCTGAGTTACTTTTTATTTCTCAGAAAGAAAATTTTATGTTTGTTGTCTGCAGCCATTACGTGACTCCTTCATAGCCAGCAGTTAAAAAAAACACGCTGTTTTATTTATTTTATCTTATTTTGCCTCCTGATGAGTTTCTTCGTCTTTGAGGTAATAAAAGTCCTTGCCTCCTCCAGTGCAGCTCGACACATCGTCTGTCTCTGTGTGGAAACAACCCCCCACAGTGTGTCATTAATGAAGAGTGAATAGGAAATCTGAGGAGGGTATCTGGACACAGGGCTAAATGGCAATGGTTTCAGTGTGTGTGTGTGTGTGTGTGTGTGTGTGTGTGTGTGTGTGTGTGTGTGTGTGTGTGTGTGTGTGTGTGTGTGTACAGAGACATCTGGCTACCTCAGCATGTGAAGTATTTCAGTGGCTCTCTGGGTTGCTTTGGCACAAAGTGCATATATAAGCACCCCCCTGCCCCTCTCTCTAAGTGGGATATCAGTGCAGTTATTGTTGAACGATTGGGCCACAGGGCACCGGCCACGGGGGTTCCAGAGGTCAGGGGGGGTCCTGGGCAAATATAAAGTTATATATTGACCTCAGTTCAAAGACACAAAGTGACCAAAGAGACACAAAATGATGCACAAGTGATGCAAAACCACGACAAAGAGGCAAAAATGGCCAAAAAGAGATAGAAATGATCAGACAGCGTTTCTCTCATGGAGGCTGTTTAACTCTCTGAGCCCAGGGGTCTGTTTTGACATAAGCCGTCCTTATTCACACTTCTTAGAGGTGTCTGATATCCGCCTACAGCTTCAGCTTTACAGCTTCTCCGTGTCCACCATGCTGTCACAACACATCACAGAAGTGTTAAATATACAGCAAAAAAGCCATGTCAGTTACCAAGCCTTTAGTTTAGTTAGTTATAGTCTTTAGGAAAGTGTTGATTTCTCTCAGAAATCATTGTGATGTTTCCTCATAGAACAAAGCAGGTCTGGAACATGGAGGGAATGTTGGTCTGACCCAGATCCACATCCTGAGAGGGGACAGCATCGCCACGGAGGAGGAGGATTTAATATGGATTTACTAGTCAGACAAGACTTCTGTGGAAGATTTGACTTGTGGGAACTTAAATCCAAACAAATAAATGTCAGAGAGGAGGAGGGGAAAAGAGAGGAGAGGAGAGAAGAGGGGAGAGGAGGACTGCAAAATGAAAGTGACAGTGTTATGTAGAGATTGTAGCGAGTCCCTTTCGGTGGGAAATAAACTGCTCGTCGGAAATAACAATGGGTCACAGGACTGGTGGTTTCATGGGAAATGCAGCCACACAGTATGGTTTATTTCTGTTTCTGTTTGTCCCAATGCTGAACTACACAGACTGTGCCAAGAATTATGAGTCAACCACCAATATGATTTTTATTGATCTGAAGAATACATTTATGAAACAATTTTCTCTGTTAGGATATTCATAAATACAAAAAGAAAATCAATACCAAAAATATCTCATGATCAGATAGAAAATAACAACAAAATATATACTACTACTGCTAGTATGTACGCCCAGGTCTCCTCTGGCTGTGTGCATGTCGAGGTGAGAGCAGAACAAGCAGCTGTTATGTGTGGTTTTCACCTGAGAAACAAAGATGAGCAGAGACAGTGACTATTTCTCGTGGGGGATCTCTGGGTCGGTTTATATGTCTTCTCCAGGGGGGTTGCAGAGATTATGTTAATGTCGATCTTGCCATTAAAGAAAAGAGGAAGCCTGTGTAGTATGAAGGTGTGGAATGCTTATGACAACACTAAAAACCTTGAGTGCCTGGAATAAGAGAATTTATGCTTATCAGCATTCTATTGGTTTCATGGTTTTTATTTAAAAATAAATTATATTCATGTCCTGTTATCACCGGTCATTATGTAGATTAATATTGCATAGTCTTCAACGGCATTCAAAATAATGCCCCTACCTGTTATTCTTTTGATAACAGGAAATTCCCTTGAGTTAGACAAAAGATCAAGTGCAAAATAGAAATTTAAATGGGCAATAAAATCAATAAAACCATAAAGAGATATGTACATGCTCATATATTTTCTTAACACAGATTTGTAAATGTACTTGAAACTAGATAAAGTGAATCCACATCTTTTCAACATCTTTATATTTGTACTCAAGCGGTGAACTCCTGCTGCAGTGCCTCTGCAGCACAGTGCAGCTCTGTCCTGTTCTCACTAAAACTATTTCTGCTCTACTGTCACTGCTGAGTCCCAAAGGACAACAGAGACTTGTGTGCTCTTCAATCTTTAATCATATACAGATACAGTTTTCTTACTCTGTCTATACACGTTTTCATGTGAGAGTGAAATAGTTTAGTCAAATCTGCCTCTCGTTCAGGATGAGCTGATGCAAAGTCTGCAACCCCTCTACTGTCTTCCTGTGCTGCCTGTCTTTCTGACTGCATGTGTCTACGCCCTGACTCACTCTGCAGAACAAACTCTGCCACTGATAACTGAATGATTTAGGACTAACATGAAGGGATAGATTTGTAAATCTGCAAGGTTGAAACAAGAGATTGAAGCAAATCTCTTGCTAAAGAACAGCAATCATAATACAGATGTAGAAAGTCATGTATTGCTGAAATATGAATGTGCACTAGATTTAGTTGTGCAGCTCCATCCTGCAGGGAAGTTTTTCTCAGTAGCAGACACAGTGAAGAGCTGCAGTGACTCAGCTGTTTCTACCTGCAGATGAACTCTGCCCGGTAACAGAAGCTGCAGGAAAAGATGGAGGCAGAACAAGATTTATTGTTGGACTGGTGACTGAGCTGAGGGAGTAAATAAATCATAATGTGCAACACTGCCCTCCCTCTGTGTTACTGGTTCTCTGGCGTTGATATTGTGGTATCATGATTTTAATTACAATCACAATCACCACAAGTGAGCTTTTATGATCTAACACAGTTGAGTAGTGATGTTGTGTAGAGCTGAAAATTAGTCGTATAATTGATCCATTGATTGACATAAATCTAATCTGCTGCATTGCTGTGATCAGATTGTGTTGTAAACATGTCTTCAGTTTATAAAACAGACGTGTAAAGAGTGTGACATGTTTTTCTCCTCATGTAACACATCTCATTTTTAGCCCTAAACATGTCCAGATCCTGATAACTGTTGATTACTGTGTTAGTCTCTAATGCTGTGCTCCATAGCAACAGTTACTATGGTCTATGGCTTCTATGTGAGGCTGAGACATCCACATGGGATTTAGCCTCCATCACTGGACTGACTCTCTTTTTCTGTGTAACTAACTGTAAATCAGTGAATTAGTCGACGACACCAGTGATGGAAGAAATACACAGACTTTTTGAAGTACTTTCATGTAAAAATACTCCCTTACAAATGAAAGTCCTGCATGAAATGAACCACTGAAGTGATTTGTTATATCTGATGTTTTCAGTGCAGCAAACGTTATACATATCTGCTTTATTACTTATCTGCATTGATATGCAAATAGTTGTTTATAGATATCTGCCAAAATGTTATGTGGACCTAAAACATCCACAGAAGGTATCTCTGTTTGTGTTTTGTGGGAACAAACATTTGACTTGTATGTTAAAAGAAACTATACGGACTGTGAACCATGAACCTCAGCTGATCTGTCTGAGGCTGCTTGAACAGATGTTTTCTGCAGATGGTAAAGCCGACATGAGTTCTATCTGTGAGTGAGGTTACACTTCACCTCACTCCATTATAACAACTTCAATTTTTGTAAACAAGATTAAAACACCACATTCTGGGGTTACAGATGCTTAAATATTTTTGCTGCAAATTACGATCAAGCTGATACTTAGAAGACTGATTATGTACGTATGTACATTTCTTGTCTGTCCCTCTAAAATACAGCTTGATATTGTTTATAGGGGATCCCACAATTTATTTGACTTCAGCTAACAGTATATACATTGTTTCGACCTTCTTTCTTTAATCACAGGCAATGATTTTTTTTACAAATATAGTGTTACATGTCTAATTAGGAACATGATATGTTCATGCAGTATGGACATTTGTTCATGTGCTGCATGGCTTCTGCCACTAGGTGGTGTCTTTGAGACAAACGTTTGACTCCACCCACTCGGAACACCGCCTTGAATTGCACACTGCAGTCAGGGCTACTTGTCCCCCCCACTCACTCCGCTACACAGTGAGATCAGAGCATGTTCATGTGAAGCAGCCGCTCAGTGACTTTGTTGATGTAGAAACAAACACTGAAAACACAGAGTTTCCTCTATGATCCACCGCTGATTTAGAGGAGATTTAAAAATATCCAGATATATATCGTGTATCGCGATATAGCCTAAAAATACTGCGATATTAGTTTTATGCCATATCGCCCAGCCCTACTTCAGGGGGTTTTAAAAAGAAGAATCCAGCAGCCCTGTGACATCTGCAGGGTCATATCTGCTCCCACAGGGACAGACGACAGGAAATGCTTGAAGAAGAAGAAGCGTGACCCCTGGGTGCAGCTGCACTGAGAGAGGAAGTAGAGGAAGAGAGAGACAGAGGGGGAGAGAGTCATTGATGGTTGAGCCAGCGAAGCAGGGAGGGAGTGTGCGGCTGGTCGAGCTGTTGAACATCAGAGCTGCTGACATGAGTCGTTCCTCTGACTGTCAAAACAAGACCCTCACTCCCACCGCTGACATGTCAGCAAAGGACCAGTGCAGTGACAGACTGCAACTCTCAAAGTAAGTGAACCAATGAAGTTATGTGAGTGGACGATTATTGAGTCTGTGGTTTATCATGATATCACTCAGGACAAATAGACTGAAAAATAACAAACTTAACGAAAGGCACAGTGGCTCCAGCAGACGTGGTTTGTTGATCTTTCATTAAACTGCACCCTAATAACAGCTGGGTTAAAGATTAATGCGTCTGGTTCTTCAAACTAAACATTAATCTGAGAGCTTACTAGATTTATCTAGTTTATTATTATTTTATCTGGTGTAAAATCATTTTGGTTTTAACTTATTTAATCATGTTGGTTGATTTGTGCAGTCAACTGAATGAGACTTTTTCCTTCATTAATTTGATAAGCGTTTGGTAAATGAAACATTACAAAATTGTCTGATTTGTTCCAGACTAGCAAGTCCAAAACTTCATGGCTAACTTCAACACTATTTATTACCTTTACGGATCTGGATCAGGGGGGGTAGATCCGGGAATGCTTTACTCTTTATTTAACAATGTGAGATAGATATTTTCTTTGATTTCTAGGAGAATAGTTCATGGATCTCGATGAAAATATCAGGTATGTCTAGGGGGCTGATATTAATGAGTGTCTGTAATTTAGTGCAGATCCAAATAGAAATCTGGATCTAGTGAATTGAAATGTGGTTTCTTGAGGAGGCTGTTGGACCTTGGCTGAGGTATCATCTCTGCTGAGTTCCAGTTTAGTGTCAATATGCACTAATGTTTCTGTTAAATACACAAAGTAAAGCTAACAAATTCTGTTCAACATCACATTTTTACTTATATTTATATTTTCTTGTTTCCTATAAAAGGCCTAATGGGGCTTTTTGTTTTCTAAACAACAGTCTTAAGCCCAGAGGTTAATTTAATTGAGACTGAGAAAAGCAGAAAGAATTGATTCAAAAGCATTAAGCACAAGTGATATGCTCTGTTTCCTGAATGCTCCGTCTCATGGTTCAGCAGCAGCTGTCTCTCACACCTGATGTTTCACTTCCCATCATGTCTCCGCACAGAAGCTGTGAAACGGACACAAATGAAACAAACAACAGCTTCTTAAAAAACATAAATCACACTCGCAGGCTCCAGTCAGACCCACAGTTTACTAAACAGAGTTTACCAGAGGGATGGCATTATTGAAATGTGGTTCATGTGATTTAGTCATTTCTCTTTAAATTGTCTCCCACTTCTCGCTATGTCTCCCACTTCTGTCTGTGGTGGTTTGTGTCCAGGACAATGAATCAAATGCTGATGTGTCTCACATCATCTGCATGTCTGGTTGTTATAGATGAATGTTGCTGTCACGATACGATATAGTGCTTTCACAAGGTACATTGTGTGTGTGTGTGTGTGTGTGTGTGTGTGTGTGTGTGTGTGTGTGTGTGTGTGTGTGTGTGTGTGTGTGTGTGTGTGTGTGTGTGCGTAACATTGTGCTTGTTCATACATATATAGAGTAAACACATGGATTAAACACTTTGGTGCCCCTTATTGATCAGGCAACTTTTAAACAGGGTTTGTAAACAAAGTCATAACAAACCATTTAACGTTTTTAATTTATAATCAGTTATAAGTCAGAAATATGAACAGAAGCTCTATATTGTTTCTCCACTGAACTGTTATAACTCATTATCCGGAGAAATGCTGCCAGCCATCTGGACGGAAATCCATTTTTAAATTGTTTATCAATGTTTACAAATGTAGATTTATTGGATTATTGTGGAACACTTGAATAATGACTTATTCACTATAAATAGCTACATATTTGTTTGCTGGAGGGGGCTCACTAATGATTGTAGCATTAAAAAAGTGCTGGAGGAGGATTTTGTACATGCTGGCAGCCGCAAATGATTTTTTATTAATAGTCTATAACAGGGGGTCTCAAACTTTTGCAAGCTGGACCCCCCAAAGCTGGTAAGGGGTAGTTGGGTTCCCCCCACCCATCCCCGCCGCCCGCCACCGCCGCCCTCAACTACACCACCAAATATAGATAGATATATAGCATATTGTACCTGACATGTCAAGGTTAGGCTATTGTTATTGTTAGGCCCATACAGACAATTATTATTTCTATTTTATCACTAGGCATTTCTGATATTTGGAGTGACACAGTGTCATTTGACATAGGTATTGCGCTGAGTTTAGCAGCTGCACTCTCTCCTATCATTATTATTATGTCTTGCTCGGCCGGCAAAATCAGTGTTTCGACAATTGTATGGGGTTTGCCAAGCTTAGCAATTCTATGAGCAACTACATACGATGCCTCCAGACACTGCTTGGAGACAGTGCTATGCTTGGAGATGGTGGTTTGTTGTTGCTGGAGGCCATCACGCTTACGTTTAAAGAATTCCACAGGCTTCTCTTTCAAGTCCGGGTGTTTGGTGTCGAGGTGGCTTTTAATTTGCACGGCTTCATGCTGTCATTTGCCAGCACCACGGCACACAAAACACACTGAGGACGTTGCTCAGTCGTGCCAGTGACGGTGAAACCAAACTGCAAATAGCTCTTGTCATATTTGCGAAGCTTTGGCTTCTTTGCAACTGGCGCATCGGTTGCCTGACTTTAACGAATCAGAAACTTGTCCATAGTTGTGTTTGTTTGCTGATACAGTGTGTGAAGATAATATAGTTGTAATTGCAATGTCGTGGTCTTGTCCGTGTGTTTGTATGTGTGGCTGTGAGCGACTTGCACTTGCACACGAATAATGAATACGGCTGTGCTAGGCAAAGGTTCCTAACAAAAGGAACAGTACACAATGTAGACAGGGACAGCACAGAATAGTATTCAAGTGCTGGTGTTTTATTTGTTGCAACACGGTGGATGATTGAAGATGTAAAGGTAGGTGTTAAGGAGGAAAGGGCTAGCTGCAGTTGGAAGAAGTTAGCTAGCTAGAAGGCTAGCTCTTGGGGCTACGAGCTTTCTAAAAAGACTGTGGAGCAAATTACTCCTTAGATTAGGCTACGAATAGGCCTAGGGCCTACTGCACGTGCCGGGAGGTATTACTAAGGAAGGAGTGAGTCTTTAAAAAGACTGTTTATAAAGAAATGAATATCTGAATGATAGAGGAAACAAGAGCAATCGCACAAACTCTGCAGGGTGTCGTCTCAGTCAGGGTGAGCACTGACCATGCCTGCGGTTACTTTTATACTCGGAAGCGTATGTCCAACTCGCGTTCAAATGATAACACTCCTCTTATGATTGGTGGATCAGGAACGAAACAGTATTTGATTTGTTTGTGTCAGTCCAGCCCCTTGCATCTCGCCGCTGAGGGAGCTTCCACTAACCAGTACCAGGTCGGCGGTCTTTTTTTTTTTTTTTTACACCTAAAAAAATAAATACAAGAATTAAAAAAAATTAAAAAAATACATAAATTATACGTCTGTGACATCGCGCCCCCCCCTGAAGAGTGTTCGCGCCCCCCACCTTGAGAATCACTGGTCAATAATGACAGATCCTATATGAAAATATACTAAGTATATGTATACAGTATAGAGTGTCCAGAAAGTGAAGCCAAACCAATACTCTCTCGAATGACCAGCAGAGGGAGACTCCACTGGTTCACAAAGTCAGTTATTATATAGGTCTATGAGAAAATTAACAAATAGTAATTCAATCTCTAGTTTCAAGTCTTCTTTAATACAGAATGATGTCTTTTTTTATTATTATGGTCCTATTAAGAGTTAAATAGACAGAAAACATTGGGTCATGGATCCTGTGTTATTGACAGTTACTACCGTGTGGGTGGGCGTGCTTTTATAGATGGAGCCTTACCAGGAACATGTATAAATGTATGTATTGATATGGTACTGTACAGGTTTTCTGCATAAGCATTTGTTAATCTGAATTTTTTTTCACGGTGCTCTCATTGAGCCAACTGCAGACATGAGTTGATGCACTTAGATATACTTTTATAAAAATCTATTTTCATGTGTGATTTTCAATCAACAGAAAAGTTAAGCTGTTAGATATTCAAGTTAAGTCTGTCATTTAAAAAAGAAATGAATATTCTCCTCTCACACTCTGTGTCTGCCCCAGTGACTCCTGCTCCTCATCACTGTGACGCCTCAGGGCCTCGTACCTGCTGATAACGTACAGACAGGAGAAAGGAGTCGTCCTGTGTGTTGGCGTATTTTGATTAATCGGCCGTTCCCCGGGCTCTAACCTTTGGCTCCTCTACTGCACTTTTAATCACACTGAAAATTCAATGTTGTCGCTTTTGGAGCAGATAGAGTCCAGACTTAAACCCTGCATATGATTAAAGAAAGGAAGATTAACACCCTTGTTCTCCTTGTGTTGAGTAATCAGTCCTGTAACTACAGGTTTGACCTTAATCGTTTGAAAAAAATTATACAGACTTTAATTTCATTCACCTTAGACATTTCATAATATATATTTAAAAAGCAGGCTTCAACTTTTTTGCTTAGTTAAAAAACTGTTGGGAAACTTAAAGGGGATTGCTGAATTGCTCAACCTAAGCCAGTGCATGACCACAGAGTTTCCAATTACTCTGGATGCAGATCAAGAACATTTTTTTAGTTTTAAAATTACATTTTGAAAAAGAAAACATATTAATCACACTATGAATACAGTTTATCGTTTAATAGACTTTGTTTCACAGCAGACATTTTATTTTGTTAACGGAGGAAAAAGCAGAGGTGTAAATTAAAACATCGACAAAGGCTTCACAGCATCAAGTGTCCCAGTAAGTGATGTGAGTGAGTGAGTGACCATCAACAACAGAGGAGATGTGGAACTGTTGCTGTAAATGAAACAGCAGCAGCACAAAGAGAGCTGTTAGTGAATGAGGCCTCTGCTGTCTCTCCTGAATCCCAGTAAACAACACTCATGGAGGTTCCCAGAGCTCACTGAGACCTTTTATCATTTCCCCACAGTGAAACAAGTGTGAAGGGCCCAGACCGACTGTGCCGACAGTCAGTCAGTCCACGCAGCTTAGCAATCACAAAGGAAACTGCTGCCGTGCACATCATTCACTCCCAGTCTGCCAGTGCCCCTGTTTATCAGCTGAATAGACCAGCGAGCCTGGGATAAAGAGCGCGTCTGAAACATTTGTTCTGCAGAGCCCAGGCTACGCAGCATGCAATTATTTCCACTGATTAAAATTCCCAACCTGCTTTCCTCCGCGGCTTTTTGATTTATTTAGCAGCAGTTTAATTCAGATGTCAGTGCCACTGAGCTGGAGTTTACCAATGTCAGGGGGAACAGTGAGTTGAGGCTCTGTCAAGATGCTACAGGAAGTGGGTGTCCAACATGAAGGTTACCCTAGTGTCACCATCAAGTCAGTCCAAGTCAAACACAAAAGCAGCTTTGACCTGCAGGAACTAGGGTGACTAGCAGGTCAACTGTAAAATGAATTACCAGTTAAAGCAAAACAATGTATCTTCTACTGAGCAACAGCGCCCTCTGCAGCCATACATGGTGGTTTTCATGTAGAGAAAAAACAAGACATGTCAATATCTTGACTGTGTAGTCCCACACAATTAAATGCTGTGGTAACCCCCGGCCGAGGAGCTGCAGCTGTAACAAATTCTGTTTAAAATGTGTCATATTTTGACTGATCCACAGTTCAGCATTATTCTTGAACTTGTTGGATCTGATTCCAGCAATTTAATCTGCAGCTATCAGTCGGTTCCATCGTACCCACTCACCAAAGTTACACAGAGCAACAGCAGATGTTCAGGGTGATGAGGGGGGATGTGAAAGTTTGTCCGTGCTCCATGTTCCCAGTCATTGAGCCAACAATCTAATTTTGAAGCTGCTGTTTTAAAGAAACAATTTGCCTGGTATTCCTTTAAGCCACTTGGATACTGAATATATGAACAATAGAGTAGAATCTCTTCTATTTGCATTGCACTGAGAACCAATTGAGCACCAGCCCTGTAGTTGTATTGACATAAATCAGACAACAATAGAAAAAATTATACAAAATATATAAAAACATCAAAATAATGTTTACACGTGTATCAAAAGCATTGAGGAAGCTTATTTCAACTTAAAATAAGTTAATACGAGGCAAAATTAGCTAATCTTAGATAAACCCTTTCATCATTTGTTTTCCTTTATCCTTTATTACTATATGTATTGAATAGGTTATTTCCCATTGTAAATATAAATTTTATAATAACAGGAGGACAGTATTAAGCCCGATTGGCTAAGGGAGTTCTTAGGGATTGTTTAGTTCAAGGCGATGAGGTAATGCCTCTTTATGTGGGAGGGTGACATCATCGCTGTGGCATTCTCCGTTGCCATGGGAAGGGGAAGGGGGAGGAGTGGGAGTGGGAGTTGATTAAACAGGGGGCACCGAAAGGGAAGTGTGGGAACGAGATGGAGGTGTTTGTGTGTGTGTGCTGGGTGTGTCTATAAGTAATAACAAAGGTGCTTATATCAGTACATTTTAACAGTATATACCAAAAGTAAATGTATGTATATATATATAAAAATATGCACAAATATGGGAACCACTGTGGTTGGATTTTTCCTCTGTTGACTTTATGTCGTACGTAGACGTTATCTCATCTGAGATGTGACCACGTCCTTGTCGTTTGCAGAGAAGATGTCACAGAGTCGGTTTTTCCTTCACGTTCTGTATCCGTCTGTTGTGTTAGACTCAGATGTTCCTCTTTATTTTTGGTTCCAGCTTTTTTGCGGTAGAGACAAGATGCAACTTTTTACAGTCTGTGCAGAATCTCTGTTAAGGGTTTAAAAATATTCTCTCCAACCAAAATTTGATAATTATTAGAAAAATCTCCGCCATACATAGTATATTACTGTTTGTATATGTATTTCCCACTTGATTCTAATTTAGAGAAGACTTCATCTTCATAGTTCTATAAACTCTGCATTTCAAAACGATTCTTGAATTTGTCTCTTTGTTGCTACGAACAGTTGATCAGTCACCAAATGTAAATCCTCCACCTTCTACGTTATGTATTGGTTTTCCACAGTCGTATTATAGATTTCTTGATGAGGACACTGTCTCGTTATATTTGCCTGTGTATTAGTAATCCTCCCGGAAGTAGAAATCTTGGCTCTGAATGAGGAATCCTCGTCTATTTATGTCTCCCCAGAGGGGCGAGAGAGGGGTCTTCCCCAGACAGTTTGCTGGTTTCTAAGCATGACTTTCAGCCGTCTGTGTGTGTGTGTGTTTTTGCGTTTGTGTGTGTGTGTGTCTGCGTGTGCGTGTGTGTTCATCCCTCTTACCCACAGCCCCCCTGTCTTTTTCCCAGTGGTTGTATTTTCTCTTTGTCTGTGGGGTTTCAGCTTCGCCAGCAGGTCAAGTAGCATTTGCTGAATTCTGGGACGGTTTCCTGCAGTCGACACATTTGTCTCTGCCAGACTCTCACACACTTGACGTTTACCGTCTGATTTTTCATGATTGTATTGGAACGCTGGGTCAACCAGTGTATGGACTTATTGATCCCAAGTACTCAAAGCATTTCTGCTGTCAGGTTTGCTGCCTCTGCAGACAGGAAGGAGATGGATGTCCTTCTGAGCTCCATACCGATGATGGAAAACTTAATATTTAATGAGTAGTTGCACACATGTGCTTGTGTGACGTGTGTATGTGTGAGAGAGGTGTAGCTCCTCATAAATGTGCATCTGTCACTTGGTAATGATTTGCTCCACACCTCTGCCAGGACACACACACGGTTTCCTTTTGACTCCTCCTGCTTCCTGTAGCAGTGTCGGCCTGCACGTCATTTAATGACCTATGGCTACACACAACACACACACACACACACACACACACACACACACCATAAAACGCTGACCAGAACTGCATGATCAGCACGGTTTGTGTTGGAGGTTAAATTCTGGTTATATTTCACTGTGAGACATTCAAGGACACATCTAAAAACAGAGTGAATAAAAAAGCTGCTTGTTTGTGCATTACTTTGTTCAAATGAGAGCACCTGCGATTTTTTTAATGGATTAGCTCTTTGACAGAAATATAATAAATTATCTATTATATTGAAATATATTTTGACAATCAATCAATTGCTTTATTTTCTTAGCAAAAATAGTCAAATGTAATATGTTAACGTTGTATTTACTAAAACAGGTCAATTTAAGACTTTTCATTTGGCTTTGTGCAGTTGTAATGGAAATATTTGCCAAATGTTTCAGTTTATTAGACTTAATTTATAAAAAAATATTCTCAAGATGAATTGATGGACAAAACAGCTGTTAGTTTCCGCCCCGGTTCAGACGTGTACTGTAGATATTTGTGTCATTCCCGTACTCTGCACAGTTTAGTGGAGCAGCTGATGAGAAGATTCATGTTTCACACACACACACACACACACACAGACACACACACACACACACACACACACACACACACACAGACACACACACACACACACACACACACACACACACACAGACACACACACACACACAGACACAGACACACACACACACACACACACACACACACACACACACACACACACACACACACACACACACACACACACACACACACACACAGAGAGCTCTGAATCTCAGACCAGTTTCACCAACAGACGACATTTACCCCAATTAATCATTAACTGTCCATCTCCATATCTGTCATTTATCTGTGTGTGTGTGTGTGTGTGTGTGTGTTTCTGTGAGAATTCTTCATCAATAATCATTAGATCCATAGAACACCAGAAAAAGGAGCAAAAACTCATTATTTATTAAATAAGTCGTAATTCGTCAGAGACATCCTCTTTATCTGCTCTGTCTCATCACTGACCCTATTTAATTCATTACAATTTAAGACAAATATAGTTAAGACATCGTCATATTGTAAAAGCTGGAACTCAAAATAATTTCACATTTATGCTTTAAAAAATAATGAATTATTAGAATATTGTCGCAGATGAATTAGTATAGTTTTTGTTGTATTTTAAACCCACATAAACACATTTTAATGTAAATGTGCTGAATGTAATCTGTTGTACAAGATGAGTGGTCAGAGGTTAAGGCAGATGTGACATTTTTCCTATTTGTCATCACCTGTGTGTCCTTATGTCTTCTGGGATATATTTACATTTCCATCAGATTCAGCAGTTCAGTCCCTCAGGGGCTTTGACTCCTTCATCCTCTCAGACCTGCTGCTACTGGTCCATTCATATCAGCGGGGACAAGTTAATCATGTTCGGTATTGACCTGGGTCAGACGTCAGCCTGATGAATAGACGCAGAGTCGTTCAAAAACAAATTACATCGTGAAACTGTCCAATTAGATAAATGAGGGAATAATAAATATGAATAATTACAGACTAATACAGAGCATGTGGATCATTTATCTGGTGTGTTAATCATTTCAATTGTACAAAGACACACACAAATATTTATGCAAAAAGTACCTTTGTATACATAACAAATAATTTTAAATATTATATATAGAATATCAAAGATATATGTCTATGGGAATTAAATAAATAATCATAATACTGATAAAAAAATCTTTATAAAATGATCCTAGGTAAATTTTTACCTTAACTAAGAATATAATGTTTTCACCAAGATTAAATTATGGTTGCGGTTTGAAATCAAGGGGCGGATCCAGGAATCGGTTTCACTGTCTTCAACATTGAGAGATAAAGTAATTTTTCCTAGCCTTTTTTCCAGGTAATTATTAATGAGTCTTGATAAATGAATTAAGCACATTTTCGGCACTGATATAATTTGCAGCTTGATTGAATCTAAGGGGACTGTCAGGCCTCTACTGAGTGACTTTATAAGATTTCATGTTCTTTTTTACATTGTCACCTCTAAAACATCTTTTTCTCCACCTCGTCATGTTACATATTTTGTGAGAGTTGATTTTGCCTGTTGTTTACTTATATTATTCTGGTGAAATAGGTGCGGATATGCTGAAATATTCCAATATCTTACAAAAAAACTAAGAATTGTCAAAATAAAATGTTCCTGGCCCGCTGCCTGTCTCACACCGACCTAAAACTCACAGATTTTCTTCCAGATAATGAAAAGTAGCTTTCACAGATTATAAACACAGAGTAAGTGAATGTGACAGCACTCAGCTGGAGTCAGATGTTTTAGGTGAGAGGTTGAGGAAAAGGCTGCCGGCTTTTGACCTGGAAAAAGGAATTTATTACTCTGTCAGACATTTTGAGCTAATTCCATCAGGGATTTGTCTCCTCTGCTCTGTCACTGGTTGTTTCCTGCCCCTCAGGGGATACAGCTGGCTCTCACAGCGTCTGATCCCTTTCACTTGTTATTTATGTCCGAGCAACTTGTGACTTTTTCATTGTCTCTTAAATCAACCATCTTGTATTTTCTTCACTCTACCCTTTCTTATGATGTGTTTTCCATATAGCCTCACAGATATTCTGTAACCCCTTCCTCTCTGTGTGTTCACCTTGAACTTCAGATTTCCTTGCTAAGCAAAGGGACATGCATTATTTAGTTTTTCTCTGCTCTTGATTTTTGCATTTTTGCACAGCGAGGTGCCACGGCTTAGCAGAGTGTGAGAAACTGGTTTTGGGAGCATCATAGCAGAGTCTTTCACACTGATAATCCTCTTACACGTCAATGCTCATCCCCACACAAACTCACTCGCACAAAAATGCCCAAATCTGAGCACACAAAACCACACATTGACACAAACTAAATTTGTATTGTGGTTTTCCCTTATTTGTGGTTTAAAACTGTGTGTTTCTCTTTTTTTCCCTATACTTCTGAGACAAGATTATTGTCCCGAAGGCACAGATTTTTGCATTTCCATCGAGGAGTCACTAATGTATTCACCCATATCTTTAATCCTCTGCTGCCACTCCCAGCTCCAAGAAAAGCTTCCATGAAGAAGCTCAACCTCAGTACATTAAAATCACTGTTAGTGTGTGTGTGTGTGTGTGTGTGTGTGTGTGTGTGTGTGTGTGTGTGTGTGTGTGTGTGTGTGTGTGTGTGTGTGTGTGTGTATCTACATGCAAATTTAACTGCAGCTATCCTCCCCAGGTAAGACTTTGCCCCTGAAAGGGTTTTGGCAGGGTTCTGCAGGGTGTGTGTGTGTGTGTGTGTGTTGGCGTGAGCGTGTGTGTGTGCGTCACCGTGCGTGTAGTGAAGGACAGTTATTGAGTGGCACAAAGAGCCATGTGAGTAGTAGATGTCTTCTGAAAGCCTTGACCCACTTCCAAGTCTCCTCTCCTCCCCCCGCTCACCGAAACACACTGCAACACACTGCATACCCGAAGCTACTCCGCTACAATCTGCTGAGTTGTGGTGACGCTCTGCACCCAGACACTGGAGGGAGAGGGTGTGTCTGTCAGTGTGTCAATGTGTCTAATAAATAAATTGTGTCTGTATGTACTGCAAGGTCATTTGTGTGAGAGACTGCAACAAAGTCATATTGAGTGGTTTACCAGTTGTTACTTTACCAACAAGACACAAACAGGTTTTAGTGCAGAGTGGATGTAACTCTATAGATTTTGTTCAAATTCAACCCCCTGCGGAACAGAGAGTGAGTGAGAGCTGCAGCTAATTATTATTTTAGTATGGATGATACATTAATTATGTTTCCAGTAGCTGATGAATCAATATGTCGATTGAAATTGTGCATTTGCAGTTTCTTCTTTTGTCAGCTAACAGTCCTAACAGTGGGTTAACCCTAATCCACTGTTTTTGTAGTGAGATAACTATATCTGATGCTATAACATCAAATAACATGAAATACTGCAAAATAATGTTAAATAAATGAAGTTTAAAAATGCAACATATCTTCAGTCTCTTCAGTAAGTCAGAGCCACAGGACATAGTCAATTGTTTTCATCCCAACATCGCATCCAGACACCATAGGAACCACAAAATGGTACACAAATGAGGCAATTAAGTCAGCAGTCGGCACATGAGAAAACTGGGATGATATGTGGGATGAGATGAAATATTCTGCTCCACACCCTCTTGATATGTTAGAGCAGACATGGCTGCTTTTAAGATGATGTGAGGTCAGCTCTGCTGTGGAGGTCTGCAGACACTCACTTACACACTCACTGACTGTTACACACCGATTTAGAGAGATTAAAAACATGCACACACAAGCACGTAAGCAGGCATTGACTGATTAATGAACGATGTGTACATTATAGACCAGGGGATTAGCACACATTTAGATTTATGGACAGATGCAGAGTAAATGTGGCGGCTGATGTGAAGCCACAGTGTTTACAGTCGTGGTATAAGTGGGTAGGTGCAGATAGAAACACGATGTCTGGTCAGTGAGGTTCTACCTGCTGGTTCACTTTAAACCTGCTGAGTCCAACAGAAGCTCCTGGGACACATGAGTCTGTATGGTCGAAATTGTTGTGTCATTGCAGAGACAATATAGGACTAATAAGACTCCTCCCTGATGGTCATGTTTGTGCACATATGCACTTTATATAACTGAATCCTTTATCATGGTTCCCATTAGCCTTCACAAAGTGTTCTTTCATCCTGTGCTCTACATAATGATGTAGAGCACGGTTTAACCACAGTCATGTTTTACCACTAAATATGACAGTCCCTGTGGTTGTCAGAGTAAGTACACACACTCTGAAACTGGAAAGCATGTTGTTGTAGTCGTGCACCACAATGATATTGTTGTGTGGTGTTTTTTGGAGTGATCTCATATGTTCCTCATCGGCTGGGCTGGTTTGTGACAGACACTAAGGCCCAATCCCATTTCACCCTTTCTCCCCAGCTCTTAGCCCTCCCCCTCCGTTTCGATCGCGATCGCTTTTTCAAGGTTGTTGTTTTGAAATGCTTATTAATCGAAAAATTGCTACATTTGTGGGTCTCTCTCACAACTTGCCGGTGTTTCTGGGAAACCCCTTGGTTTGAAGAGAGGCTGTGTTTTGACGGCTATGCCCTATCACTTGGCCCTACCCCTTCATCCCAACAGGTATTGGGAAAGCCTCACCCCACACGTGAATGTGCAAATGAAGAGGAAGGGCTGAGGGCTAGGGCCTATGGGTTAAATAGGATTGGGCCTGAGACTTTTATCACCATGAAAACTATAATTTGGGGCCCTGCAGGGTATCATTAGGAGGGTTAGAGCTGGTTTAACAGAGTCCAGTACAACTTCATACAGTGTTGACACAAAAACCACCTAATCTGGTTCATTTTAAAGGTTCTAACTGATAATTAGTGAGGTAGTGATGATGTTTGCCACCTTGTTTCTGCTGTTTTTGCAAAGAAATTTTTACAAAGTAGCTTAATACCTCAGATAATGTCTTGAATTGTCAGTTACTTGATTAATGAACAACTGATCAACTATTATCCTGATCGGTAAATTTAACTTAACATTTGTTCTGGTGGATGTTGACCTGAACCCTAACACTCCTGCTGGCATGTCTGGATTTGTTTCTGTCACTCGTATGATGATGATTTTATCCTCAAATACCAAACTGCTCTCTGCCTCTTCTCTCCTGTCAGATGTTGTGAGTGCAGCGCCTCACTGTCCCATTGGTATTATGAGAAAGATGGACGGCTTTTCTGCAAGAAGGACTACTGGGCCAGGTTCGGGGAGCTGTGCCACGGCTGCAATGATCCCATCACCACCGGCCTCATCATGGTAAGAGGATCTTTCCGCTGACTCTCCTTTCTCATCACCTCCCTGCTTCTTTGTCTGCTGATGAACCTCGAGTCACAGCTCGGAGCTGCGACACACAGACATCCAGAAGTTTACAGCCTCACATACATACATGCATGTCGGACCGGTGCCAGACCTGTAACTGACCCTGATTCCTTTGACTGCTTTGTCAGCTTAGCTTACAGACCACCGGTGAACGTCAGAGCTGTTGATGTGTGTGGTTGTTGTGACACAGGAGAACACAGAGGTTCTGAATAGATGTGGCTGCAGCAGCGGAAAAACAGATAAACAATAGAGTCGACCTCTGCTGATAAGTGCTGCTGCATTATAGACAAGACGAGATACCGGCTTCACAGGAGAGTTGTGTCTATTTGCTGATTAGTTGTTGAAACACACTCATCCAAAGCTTGAAGAAACAGATTAATACTGAATGTAAGTCTACTAGAATATTTATTCGAGGCCACTCCAGGCCAGTGGTAGCACAAGTGAAAGTGCAATGTAGTTTCTGTTGGGTAGATGTTTATATTTTTGTGTTTGTAGAGATGTATGTATATATAAAGTTGGACAATGCGTCTCCACTGCATCCACCGTCCACAAATTAAGCCAAAATATCCCAGATACGAACGCTGCAGCAGACTGAGCAGTAGCGAAGTCCCGTCGATATACATGATCGACTGATAAAGAGTTGTTCTCGGCTGTCAATCAAAATGAGTCACCCTGTTTTCATATCATCGAATAACTAAGTAACAGAAACCGTCTTTGATAAAAATGCATTTGACGTGTATGTTGACTTTTTAGTTTGCTCCATATCACATCCATTACACTGAAGGATGTTGGGTTAATGACCTATACTGGAGCCAGCCACCAGGGGGTGATCGAGACATTTTGGCCTCACATTTGGGGCGCAGATTCCAGGTTTTCACTTCTTAGCATGTTTTGTTTCTTTTCTTTGTCTTGTCTCATGAAAAACTAAAAACATTTGTGTGTTCTGGAGATTTTAATCAACTAAAGGGGGATTTGAAGATGTAAACTTGAGTTCCTATAATTAATTTATCAATGAATCAATTAATTTAGGAAATAATCAGCAGATTTATTTGACATGAAAATACAAAATATTTGTTTTTACCAATAATGTCATGCACATGCTACTGAGCATAATCCTGGTATTCACAGGCCTTAATGTATTTTAATGTTCATCTCCACTTTTTGGGTGAAAAGTGGCAAGACCACCAGGATCCTGCTGCTCCACACATTTCACTACCTGACAGAGCAGATGTTCTCAATATTATCTCAGCCAAGACCCCCTACATGATTGAAAATAGACCAGAGACCCCCTCATGTATGTCCCTTGGAGTAATTTCATAAAGCCTATTTATTTAACACTGTGTTGTATTAAAAATATTTTCACCGTGTCAACACAGGATACCAAAACATCAGCATTTTCAGGGATAAATCTGGAAACTCTTCACAGAAACTAGTTTGCTGTTTTTAGGAATGTGGTCAGTGTGTAGAGTTGATCCATGTTCAACAGCAGCAGGATTTATGACTCCCTTCTCATTCATCATTGCGAAAGCTTACACAGCCGGGCCGTGGAATTCATCGTGGTATCCATCTGTGAGGTAAAATTAGAATTATCAGCCGTGGCAGCAGACGATAGGAAAACTATGTCAGCTGCGTGAGGAAATATGTGAAGCTCATATCCTGGAAAACTACCGCCTGTCTACTTTGCATGAAGCACATATGACAGGGAAATTGCTCAAAGTGCTATTTGAAGTGGGATTTACCTTAAATGATATGAATTCGCATTTCAATTATATGCAACAAAATATCAAGGCTGTTGTTAAATTCCATTTAGAGTCTTTAGTTTTGTCAAGTTGAGGTGATAAACTGTTTCTAAAGCCTTGGAAACCCAGAGCATTGATTAAAAGAACAAATGGATTGACTGTTTGTGCTGCTCTGATAGTAGAAACTGGTTTAAAATAAAAAGCTGAGTCTATTATTTGAACATAAAACTGCTTTCTCTGACACTTTGCCTCCAGGTCAGATTCTGCAGTGTGTCATGGTCACGATGAACACAAATTATTCATGGCTCTATGTGTGTGTGCGTGCGTGTGTGCTTTATCACACTGTTTCCAGACAGCTTGCCCTTTGCGGTGCAATCTCAGTAATGAAACATGTAGGAGACTCTAAAGTGAATTGGGTGGAGCGATGGCTGCTGCACCGCTCCTCCTCTTCTTCCTCCTGTCTCTGCTTTACAGCTCCTTTTACAGTGCCACAGTGATTGACTATCTCTGCAGTTATGCTTAAGTAAATCTGAGATCTGGCAGCCAATCAGGTCTTAGTGCCAAAATGGCCGCAGCAGATGTGTCACAGTGGAGACGTGCAGACCGAGGTCAGCAGGCTGCGTCTGTGCCACACCCGGCGGAAGGAGAAGCAGTCACTCTGATGGACGAGCAGAGCAGCAGGGAAACAAGATCTTATATTTATGAAATACTCTGATGCGACTGCACCTGAAGAACTCTGCTGTTACAGTCAAAGACTTCATACAGTGATAAGTCACAGTCTGCAGACACACAAGTGATGGTCGGCCATAGAAACAGTCATGTGAGAAGAGGAGAGTAAGAACGAGCTGTGTTTGCATTTCATGGGATTTCATTTCACGCTTAGCCGTTAAAATGTTTGCGAAATGTTTTCTAATCGTTTTCTCTGAACTTTTGTTAAAGGATTTTTTACTTAAAACCACCTGGGTTATAAATTTGCTACCATTTAACTTTTAGTTTAAGCTCTTTTCTTGGCTCAGGCAGCTGTGGCTCAGGAGGTAGAGCTGGTCGTCCACTAACCAGAAAGTGGGTGGATTGATGCCCGGCTCCTCCAGTCTCTAGGAGACGTGTCCTTGGGGGAAAAAGCTGAGCCCCTAAATTGCCCCTGATAGAAGTGTCTCTTATTGAAGGTGTTGGTGTATTCTGTACGTTTTCTCAGTAACTGCAGCTGCTCTGTGGATGGAGCGATTGTTGTGGGTGTGTGTAAGTGTGTGAGTCTGTCAGCAGCTATAACCTTGTGTAAACAGGTTGTAATTCTGTCAGTGGATGTTACTCAGTTATTTACGACCTTTACTGTGACTAATTTACTTACTGAACACAGCTTTACCTAGTGTAATTTCTCTTCTCCAGTCCCTCCATCATTCTGTCCATCCATCATTCCTCCTGCAGAGAGATGAATGTGCAGAAGTCACCTTCATCTCCACTCTCTGTTTAGAGTCATTCAGTTTGTCTGTGAACGACTAACGGCTGATGAAGTCAGCAAGTCAAACCTGTTCAGAAAAAAAAAAGACACTTTTTGCAGCGGAGGTGTTAACATGATCGAGGAGACCCAGTCAAGGGCTCATTGTTTGGAGTTAGATGAGTGGAAAAAAGAAAGAAAATAATTAACTTCTGGAATCCTGAGAAACAAAGTGGATCCTTGATCAGTGGGTATTGGACATGTGTGAGGCTGAGTTATGAGAGTAAACATTTCTGGGACCGTCCTCTGTGCAGCACTGAACCTTGTTGTTTGTCCATTAGGTCTCATTGCTGTTTGCAATGTCATTGTGTCAGAGCTTTTACAAAAAACTTCCTCCTGCCAGATGGTTCTGGTTCAGCTCTGACTGGAATCAAATAAAATCTTGGGGACTTTCTGTTTTTCTCTCTTTGTTTCACAGATTGCAACACAAATAAACAGTTGAAGGTGAAATCCAAGACGTTTCCCTGAAATCAGAAGTGTTTATGAATCAAGGAGTTTTGTTTGGCAACATGTTTAATACAAATCAAATGTTCTGAATGTTACACAATGTGTTTCCCCTTCATTGCGTCATTAGGAGTTATTGTTGTTGGTTTCAGTTTTGTTTTGATACTATTAGATTGTTTCATTTGGAGCCCGACAGAGTTTTGGGGACAGATGCCGATACTGATATTAGGTAGTAAAAAAATTCTGATATGGATATATCAGCCAATCTATACGTCTACCTACTAATTTATGAAATCTGTCTGTTTGCAAGTGGAACACATATCTCAATGAGCGTTCATCTTATCCTCTTCACACCTGGCATGTGTATTGTTTAAGGCTCAAAAAAGTGCAGCGTCGAATAAAGAAAAACATTTGACCATGATTTGAGCTGTTCAAGAAAAATAAATGTAACTGAGGTTTGTTATGTTACAGTTTAACCATAAACTTTATTATAAATGACTATATCTAGAAAGAAAAGACAAATATTAATTAACCAAATACAGAGACCTTGAATTTAGACTGAATTGGACACTAGCTGCTTTTGTTTATGGTTCCAAAACATTTACAGTAGTTGAAAAAATAATAAAATGGAAAACATACTGTAAAGAAAACATGAACATCGTGGGGGGTGATTGTCATAAATAACAGAATGAGAAAGTTTAAACGTTTGTTTGTTTAATTAAAAACGTACAGAATCATGATTTTTATTTATTTCCTGGTTTTCACTGTATAGATACACACTTGATATATTGTATGTCATGTAGTTGGTTATTAACTTCAGGTAATTTCAAATTTTAACACTTCAACCTTTTGTTTCTGTTTAATATTGTAAGGTCCTGCCCTTACTATTTAAAGTGCCATGACTTAATTCATGTTGTGATTTGGCGCTATACAAATATAATTGAATTGAATTAAGCAGTCCAACAGTAAAAGACAGTAGGTAAGGTTCAGTGTTGTCTTTCATCACTTTGCTCTCTGACATTATGAGTGGTAGAGGAACAGTAATACCTCTGGGGGTTTATAATGGAAAGTCCCAGATTATAAAGTGAACTTCATCAACCCCCACTGGTGTGATCTAGCTCTGTGTCACAGAAAATAATTTGTTTTGGTAAACACCTGCTGATTGTTAGTGCCTCTAGGTAAAGGCAGGCGTGTGTCTTATAATATGTTGCGAAAGGTTATTTGTTACAATCTGTGCTGGTTGTGATACTGTCGTCTTAGCAGCTGGATCAGCTGTTGATGATCTCATCTGTGGCGTCGCAGTCATTCTAGTCTGAACACAGCGCTCTGTCTTACTGTGGAAAATTGTTTAGGAATACTTAGGATCAGGAATCCTTTCTTTAAGTTGCCTCAGGGAGGTGAGGATTAGATAAAGAGTGATGATGCAGCTGCCGAGGCCTCTGTGCCTTGCTCGAGGACACTTCAGCTGGAGGACTGCTTGTTCTAAAGGGGGTTGGAACTTAAGGTTGTCTATTTTGCATCAGTGATCTTCAGCTAAGTATTTGTACCACCACCTCTTTCCAGCGTGGAAACACTGACAAAAGCAGAAGCCTCACTGGGCTGAAATCCCCCGGGTGGTGCGACTGTGGGCTGCTGGTTTCACTTCTGAACTGACTGTCAGCCAGAAGGTCTGATGAAACCCAATGTTTGGTTTTGATATAATGTAAAAATAGGTACAGAAAGTAGATTGCAGTTTACCCCAGGTTCAGATAGTGAACATATAGCCACCAATATCACCTTTCACTGTTTCCCTTTTCTCAATTTGAAGGTTGTGAATTTGTTTAAGAATTGAGATGTAACATTAAAGGCTTAAACACAGTGTTCAGTGGCCAATGTAGACAATATTCATTCAAGTTATTTAAAGATATGATATGTAACACTCCTTTATGTTATATATATATTTTGACTTGTGTACTTATATCCAATAGGTTTCCAAGCAATGTTCTTTCTGTCACTACCCAGAGCTTGTGATCATAAATCAGGGGCCGAACGTTGATCGACCATTAAATCGAAAGCTTTGCCTTGTGGCTCAGCTCCGTCTCTACCACAACAGACCGCTACAATACTGTTGACGCCAGACCGACCCGCCTGTCCATCTCCTGCTCCATCGTCCCCTCACTAATGAACAAGACCCTGAAATACTTAAAGTACTTCACATCATGTCCAGTGTCACTGTTATTGTTTACTGTGTAGTTGTATCATCTGCTTGGCCTTTACCCTGAAGTCGCAAGCAGTTCACAGAGTGCATGTGACCATCTATTAATATCTGAACCCCTAGCACGGCTCTGTGACTGATGGGAGGGGTCAACACTTCTATGCAGGACATGGTTGGGACATGAGCAAAGTGAGAGAACAAGCACTAGAGAGGCAGAGTCAAAGAGGAGAGGCTGAAGGAGAGAGTGACGCAGCAGCAAAGATGAAGCTGGGAACAGAGACTGAATGAGGAAGGAAAGGAAGCAAAGGACAAATAAATATCATATCTTATGTCTTAAAGGTTCAGTGTGTACATTCCAGAACACCCTTATTATGAATGACATCGGTGGCTGTTAAGTAAACTGTAGTCAGCATCCCGTAGCACATGATAACACTCCTGAGGTTGGCACAAGCTATCATCCAAGACATTGGCTTAAAGCGTGGCGTGATTAGGGATGGGTATCGTTTGGTTTTTATCCGATACCGGTTCCTAACCGATACTTTTAAAACGATACCGGTGCCTAAACGGTGCCTGAACCGATACTTTTTTCAAAAAAGTGCACAAAACGATGCTTGACCAAGAAAGGCTTTTTTTATTGCCAAATATATTAACTGTTTAAAGTAGATTATAAATATAAATAAATACAAAACCCTTTTTAACTTAAAACTATGAATAACATACGAACTGTTAACAAAAGTTTACACTATACTTAAATAAATAAAAATAAATACAAAACACAAACACTCTGACTCGTGACTCTGACTCCGGTGCCTGAGCCAAATGAAGACTGAGGGTCGCTTTTCCATCACTCAGAGACCCCCGTGTCTCCGCGGTTGGGGCTGTCGCAGACAGGCTTCGGCCCCCCGCCTTCGTCCCCCTAAAATGCGGACGCTTTTATGAAACATTTCTCGGCGTGGTCTTCGTTCCTCCCACCCCGAGCCTTTCCAAGCCGACCCGGAGCCGGTCGCGGCGCACCGCCAAGGAGGAAATGCGCCCGGCGGAGGGGAGAGGTCCCGCGAGGAGATCCTCCCCCCCCACCACCTGCACGGAAGCCCTGACGCACGCGGGGCGCGGGCAGCGCGGAGACAAGAGTCTGTCCACCGGCAGCCGGCCGACATCCGTGAAGGAAGGAGCGGAAGTGTGAGGAGGCGGGACGAGCGGAGACCTCAGGCTTTGATTTGCTCAGGTACCGAAATGAGGCACCGAAATCTCCGTTGCATTTCGGTCCGGGTAGGTATCGGTTGTATTGGAACCGGTTCCATATTGGAACCGGTTCTCGGTACCCAACCCTAGGCGTGATAGATGTCAAACTGTTAATATAGTTTGACTTTTAGACTGTAGACAACATTTGACTCATCAGTGTTGGCACAGCACAAAAACAAAGTGACAGGTGAGAGGTAGTTTGACTAACATAGTCTTTTTCAAATAGGATTTATAGAATAATATCATTAACGTGTTGGTCACATTCCCTTCGGCCTTCAGAGTTCGTGTTGATGTCTGTGTCGCGCTGGCAGCTGTTGATATTAATGGTTTCTATTTCTAGGCTAATGTGTCTCACACTGTTGGTGCTGTAGAGGACTAGCAATCGCTATTAATGAAAAACGAGGCACTGTTGTGTCCAGTCTACCCTGAAGAGGGCCTATTATTACCTTCTGTATGACAAATATGTCGATGGCTGAAACGTTTGTCAATACAGATAGATAGATAGATAGATAGATAGATAGATAGATAGATAGATAGATAGATAGATAGATAGATAGATAGATAGATAGATAGATACTTCATGATCCAAGACTCATCTTCTATGTCATCAAAGGAGCCTAAGCTATAAGAATAAGAAGAATAAGCTATAAAAGAATATAGCAAAGAAACACCCAGCCTTGCATGAAATAACACAGGGAATGTTTTAGGTCTTTTTTGACCCATGTTAGTAGGGATTTCCATGGCTTGTGTATCAAAGGGTTAACATATTCAGAGTAATCACCTGAACAACTAAACTCAACGGTGCAGTAAACCGAGGAGAAGACCACAATGGCCCAAGAGATGAATGACCAACAGCTGCACCTTGCAGAACTGAGGGGCAAAGGAGAATGGAGAGAAGATCAGACAAGAACTGCCGACGATGAGAGAAATGGTCATCATGAACGATGACTATCAGGAACCCAGTGAGGAAGTGGCAACAATGAAAAATGAGAAAAAGGTGGCAGATGACTCTATAATTCTATAACTCAGACAGAGAAAGATAATATGCTAATCAAAATTGGGTTGGAGCTCTTTGAATTGCTGGGACCGGAGCAGAGTTCCAGTGCTGACCTCAATATCAAGCTCTGTGAAAGAAAGAGACTCTGCTGAATTTGAGATCAATCATTTAAAATACGATTCATTTTCCTGAATAATCAAACCAATTCCCTCTGTTAACATCCCATAAGTGAAGCCTTTGACTGTGTCACTGGTAGTTATCATTGGTTTCAAAATGTGATTGCAGCATGGGAGGTGAGGAGGGGTGAGGAATTTGTTGAAGAAACCAGGGGGTTGGGGGCGGGGGCGGTAGAAGCCACTAGCCGGCGCGTGTGCAAGAGTGGGCGGGGCCAAACAGGAAACGATGAGGTCATAGTAACAGTGAGGTTGAAAGAAGGAGGAGAAGGGAGGGTGTAGGAGGGGGAGTGTCAGTGGTTCAGAGATGAGCTCAGCTGCAAAGGCGTTGACTCTCTCTCTCTCTCTCTATCTGTCCCTCCCTCCCCTCAGAGCAGCGTCTCTCTGCCAGTGTTGTGTTGACAGTGGGGGAATCGGCCGCCTCACTAGAATGAGCTAGAGAAGCGAGGGAGAGACGCCGGCTCACGCTGACATGGTGGGAGACTTGTTTTACTGGAGCTTCTGCTGTCTCAGGCTTTGGAAAAGGGAAAAGAAGGTGAGGATACTCACTGATAACTGCTGATGATGATGATGTTGATGATGCTGCTCTGGGTTGCCGGGTGTCCTCCGGGCGATGTACAGTCATGCATGAGCCGGCGAGGAGGACGGGAGGCAGATAATCCCAGGGGATGAATGACATGGTTTGCTGGTTGCTTTTGCAGACTCTCCTTCCATCTGTGATCTATCTATCGTTCTGTTTTTAACTTTAAAGCTGAAGCTGAACCATGTTGTGTCCCTTTAAACTGGGGCACTATTTTACTGCTTTGTAATTACAGCTCTCTTCCTCTTTTTTTTGCTTTTGCCCCAGTTCTTTTCGTCTTTTCTTCATGTCTTGAAAAACTGATGAGCCATGGCACGCGTGCTATTTTTAGAGAGCATTCTTCTTACAGATAAAAGCGAGACTCAAAGTGTGTGATCACATTCAGGGACAGAGAAACACGGTCGTCATGTTTAATAGCTGTGTCACAGCAGCGTGTTATTTTTATTCACCACCTCCGGTACATGTCACACTGTGACTGATTTCCTCATCTGAGGACAGTGAATGTGAGGCTCACAGAGACGAGGAAACACATTACCAGCGTTTCTAAAGGCTGTGGACAGTGGTACTGTATGTTTGGAGCAGGAGGGGGTTTTCCTTTCAGAGAGCATGAATGTGGATCACTGTCCTCGCTCTTTTTCAGGCTCTCAGTCTAATTGTATTTGCCTAAATGATATCTGCTGTAGCTCGAAGGTCTATAAGGACTTTTGGCCATCAGGCTCTTTTTCTTTCTCACTTTATTTATCTTCAAACCACCACGACAGCAGCTCTGCTACATTTCGATCTGGTAATCGTAGGAATTCCCTTCCACGCATTTCTGGAATCTGACCCAGTTGTAGCTCTCTCTCTCTCTCTCTCTCTCTCTCTGGGGAGTATCAGGTACCTGGTGCACATGTTGTTTCTACTATTTCTTCATGAGGTCATTTTTGAAAACACATTTTCAAGCTGTATGAGTGGATTCTCAGACACATATGGACTTAGTTTTGTTGAGTTGAGGTAATGTAGGAGGTCAGTACATCAACCAAGAAGCTAAGGAGAGCCAGATCTGTCTTCATTTAGTGAGGTCGTTCAGAAGCACCCCCAGCCGTGTTGATATGAGGTCATTGTTCCACATTTAGCAGAAGCAGACCTAAGTCACAGGGTACGACTGGTGTTAATAGATGTGGATGATGAGGTCCTCCTGAGTATAAATACACATGTTTCAACACTCATGCTATGTGGATTCTGTAAACCTTATGCATAATGTTTTATATCAACTTCCATCCTATGTGTGTTTTACACATAGGAGCATGCACTGTCAATTCATTCTAAAAAGTTAACAAATCTCTTTACGGATAGGACTCCCAACAATAAGCTCTATAAAATGCTCATCAAATATCTTCCAAAAACATAACTACATATCATACAAAGCTTAAAAAAAGTATTTACAATTTGGAGGCTGGGAGCTGTGACGTCGGAGGGGTAAAATCTATATTGAATAAAAATTTATTTTGATCAAAATGGCAACAGAACTGGATGCTTAAAGAAATCATTTTGAAATCATGTAATGTTTTGAAAGTGTGTAACTAAATTACTGTGTTTGAAAAATAACCAATATAAAGAGCAACAAATAAGTAGCAGTTCCCTATTCAACAAAATGTTGCCTTTATGAATATTTTTACAGATTTCAGACGTCTGACATCTCTGACATTTTGTACAAACTAATTCTAATGTCCGGAGGTTTTAATACTCAGACCCCATCTCAGGAAAAGTGGGCGACTGGCCTGAAGGAATGGTCGAGAAACCCACCAACATGTTTCTCAACTGTTTAGTGTCACACAGCATTAGTGTCATAAATTCCTCCAGATGCCTTAAAAGGGTCTCTTCACATTCTGCAGCCCAACTTAAGGTCACACGTATAAATCTTTAAAAACAAATAAACCTAAAGGAACCTGACAGGCTCGGTCAACAGTCTCAGAGGCTGACCATCACTGCTAGTTCTATATTGCTTCAAGTATACCTTGGGAGTTTGTTATGTTAAATAATGGAAGCATTAGTTTTAACTCTTAAATTCAATCTTTTCTCTTTTTTTCTATGATCTTAATGATGAGTGTACTACAGGGCTGAATGAGTGAACGTTGTTAGTGCTGGTAGCAGGTTATGCCCACAAGGTTAGGCAGATAATTTAAAATCTGACACAACAAACAACAAATTACATAATGCTTTGCAAAAAAAATGTCAGTAAAAAAGTAAGATCAGCTAATAGTAATCGAATTTTTCCCACTCTTTCTGCATCTATGCTTGTTACGCTGAAACTCAAATATTTCTCCATGAATGCAAAAGGAATAAAAACACAGTTATATCTAATTTACAAAAGGATAAACTGTTATTTTTAATTGATAATTGATATAATTTGGTAATGTTACAGTGATATTTGATAAGACTTTGTATTGAGGAGTCCCAAGTAAAAGCGGTTCGATGTCTGAGTCACAAAAAACGTAATGCATCGTTTTGTACTTAAGCTACATTTTCCTTTAGTTCATTTTTGAAGTCACAATTTCCCCATTTAAACCTGGAATTCAAATACAGATTGCAATAAGATAGAGCTTGACCACATGAAAGCACAAATGCATCGCACCCTAAGATGCACGATCGTGATCTAATCTGTCAAACCACATCTGGAGGTGGTCAGTGTGACCACCACGAACTTAAGTGTAAATGCATTTACATTGTCAATCCACACATAACAACTTTACGAGAGAAAACCACGTGTGACTGTTCCAAAGCAGCTGCTGGGAGCTTGCAGCCAGCAGCCCCGAGAAACACAAACAGTCCTCTCCTCAGTCCTCAGCTCAATGTTCTTGAAGACAGTCATGGATGGAGACAAATTAAATAGCAAGCACACACAAAACCACAGCTTCACAAATGAACATCTATAGGTGCTGTTGTTTTTTGGGACCTGTGAGAAAGACAGGAGGACGTAACATGAGCTGGACGAAAGGATCGGATCTCAATCAGATCTCAGTGTGGACAGTGGAGACACATATATAAAACTAAGTGTAAATGTAATCAGATTAAATTCAGATCTAGACACAATCCGGATACGAGACATATTTTAATACTTTAATGTAAGTAGAGTTAATGTGATGAAGAGGCTCTTCACTCCTGGCAACGGAGCATTGTTCTGCAATTTGACCCACTTCCTCTTGCACCCCATCGACCCGCTCCCCTTCCCCCCCGGGGAGACATGTGCACACAGTCTGGTTTGCCTCTAGAAGAAGAGGAGGCCACGAGGCTACATGACCGGCTAACACGCAGTCATGGGCACGATGAGCTCACACACAAAGATGGAAGTACACTCTCGGAGGCTTGAGGACACGTGAACTCCACCGTGTGGAGCGCAGCTGAGAAACGGAAGAAGTGGGGCGTTAACACGATGGGATGTTTCTTGAGTCTTCTGAAAGCTGCGAGGCGGTCACATGCTTTGAAATCACATATCAGTCAATCTGTCTTTATCTGTATACTTTGGAGAGGAAGCATGTCCTAAATTTTAGGGCAGCAGCTGTCGCCTGTCAGAAGTGGTTTTAAAGAGGATGGGTGTGTGTGTGTGTGTGTGTGGTGGGGGGTGTGGATGTGTTGCAGGGCGAGCAAATGGCAGCCAGCATGTCAGGTTGTGCAGCAGCCACACGCCCTTTTCATCTCCGTCCAGCTGTCCTCCTTTTCCTGTCTTTCACATTTGTAGGGCGACACCTAAGTTCTACACACACACACACACACACACACACCCACACACACACACACACACACACACGACTGCCAAACTCACAACATAAAAACCAAAATGTTGTATTTAACCTTTGAATGATTTCTGAATCTTTTCTTGGTTTCCTCCTTAGATTATCGCTCACGTCTCTCTCTTCTTTCTTTGGTACTTTTCTTTTCTTATCTCTGAGTCGTATCCTCTATCTGGCTGATGTCTGACAGTAATTGTTAATGCCTCCTTTTTGCGAGGCTGCTTGGAGGATAAATAAAGAAATGAAGATGGCCATTAAGCCGTGCAGCTGCCCTGCCTCTCATCCGTTACACATCCGCTCTGCCTCTGTTTTCTCCTCCTGCTCTACGATCTTTTATGATCAGCTTGAGCATTAAACAACATTCAAGAGGAGACCTTTTTAATCTGATTTCTGATTTTTTTGTTGCTCTAAATCTTTGTCATTTATTCTCTAAAAAATGAAAAAAGAAGGATTTAAATAAGCCAAACGAATAACAGTATACTTCTCTGGGTATCTGGGCCAAGTGATGGCATCTTTATCTGGTGTTTAGCTGGAAGGAGCTGCTCCAACGAATTACTTAAAAAGCTGTTAATTAATAAGCCTGCACGGTGTCCTCCTCCCTGCAGCCCAAGGGCCGGTGGCATGTGTTTATCTGTTTGTGTTCACTCGTAGTTTTACTGCTTCTCTCCAAGGAGGGTGGGGCAGCAGCAGACATATGGCTTTAAACAATGATTTTATTGATTCTTTGATTCTCCCATTTTCTCCCTCTTTGCCCTCATTTGGTTTCACTTGTATTGATCATTTGAGCCACGTGTCTGTTCTGCTTTGATTTTACTTTAAGGCTGCAGCAGTGGATGGGTTTTTTTCATGTCTGTATCCATGTTGATAAAAAAAAAAAATACTTTATCTTTTATTATCTAGACTTATTAAAAGTAATTAATACATAAACATGCAATTCAAACACAAGGAAATATTAAAGTATCAATAAAATGGAAATAGTATCTACAGTGCAAACAGAATATACACTGTGAGCAGAAACTATTGTGAAACTGGATTTGACATAAGCAATTGAATTGTAATTTAAGGAGTCTTTATGCAAGTATCTATGTTTTTGCTTTGGTTTTTATTTGCATGGAATGGATTCTTCTTTGTGGCGTTGTCCTGCGTGCACTGCCCCTCCCCGGACTCAGTACACTGAATTAGCATTGCAGATCATTGCAGTTGAGAGGTGCTGTCAGGGGGCCCAGCTCCCTTCAAAATGTTCTGCCTCTCAAAGCAAAAATGTGCAGCTCATGTTTAATCATAGAGTCAATTAGGTGGCGGAGTCGGTGGGTCATTTGCATCCAAGGGGCGTTCAAATAATTACCAGAAGGCGTTAAAAAGGACGGATATTGACATGTGAAGGAGGCGGCATTAGTCGATCAGAGTCACAACAAGCGAGGACACAGTTTTAATGAGCAGCAGTGTGAGTGGGAGGCTCAGTGAGGTTGATCTTCGTCTTCGGTTTTCTCCTGCTGGTCTGAAGAACACCCAGAAGTGAAACCTCCAGCTGCAGCATCACGCTCCGATCTGCCACACTGATTAATCTGCTCATTGCCTCCTTCGTTGTTTGGCCATAACTCAATTCCCTCTCCTTTTTGGCAAAACTGCCCTAAGCCCTGGAGGGGGATCTGGCTGCACTAAACTCAATCTCCCAGCTTGTAATTCAGCTTTACCCTCCGCGGCCAGACCTCGGCCTACTTCTCTGACCATTTATCAAAGCCTCATGTTGCCTGTTGCTCTGGTCACGTCACAATCACCGTTGTAGATATCTGTTTTCTCTCTGGATCAGAGAACAAGATCTTCAACTTTCTAATATTGTGGTTTCCAGTTTCTAGAAAATGAATAGAACACTATTCATTCTATTTATGCTTGTGGTTTTCTTTCTAACAGGTCGCAGGGGAACAGAAATATCACCCAGAATGCTTCACCTGCCTGAACTGCAGAGCTTTCATCGGTGATGGCGACACGTACGCTCTGGTGGAGAGGTCCAAGCTCTACTGGTGAGTCTGAAATATCAAAATCTTTCAGAACCAAAATTATAATATGATTTATTCATGCCGCTTTACCACTGGCAGCCATGACAATGCAGTTTGGGACCCTTTAGTTTGTGTGTTTTATTTCCCTCTTACTTATATTACTTGTTTCAGTTAGTTGTGTTAATTCCCTCCTCTGCCACAAACTAATCCACTCGAAATCCCTTTGAAGTGCGACCAAACCCACAAAGAAGAAGCCAAAGCTAGCGCTGACTGACAGAATCTGAAGTTTATGCTGCTTATTTTGGACTTCAAAGAACTTATTGTCGACATTAGCACAAAATGTGGGGACGGCTGACACAAGGCACAGTGGGAAAACCAGGGCAACCGCACTTTTATCAGGCGTATTTAAAGTTATGGTTTGAAATTTGTTGCTTTTGATATTTTGTAGGCTACATTTTCCAGCTAGAATTATACTAGAAACTACTCAAAATGCAGATGTTTGCAGCTGGAGGCAGATGCACTGTAGAAAACCAGTCCGTAGTTTCAGATTAGATCTCTGGTATTAAAGATAGGGTTGGTAATCCTGGAAAAACTGTAAAAAGGCTACAGATGCATTCGGTCTTGAAGAAATGGTTGGTCGTGTTTTGTTTTTTCCGATGACCTTATTTATTCATGGGACAAGATTTAAACAAATATGATTACCAGAAGGGCAGCTCATACCTCTGCCAAGGCTGATTGGCCACTTTATCACCATGTTGCATGTACTGTATGTATTGAGAGCAGATACATCCAGATCATATTCTGAATCCACAGCAAATTCACCTGATATAGATATTAACACTGTACATTTGCCTGATTTGTTTCCATCAATTTCTCTACATTACATTTTGAGAGATTCACAAAAATGTAGAAAAAATAATCAACCAAAATAGTGAAAAATGCTCCGTCTCGCAATGTTAAAAAAAAGTGACAAAACAATTGCCGGATCTGCCCTTCCACTCCACCTTTCCACTGAGTTTGAATTAAGTTGGTTCAGTATTTTTTGCATAATGCTGCAAACAGAAAGGAAAAAACAACCTTGGCTGAGGTGAAAAACAGCAGTTTCAGTAAATCTCACATCAGGAACATTATGAAAATCATCAGTCGCTCGCAGATCTTATTATGTGTTTGTTTCAGGTTCCTGTTTTTTTCAACTGGAACTGCAGTGTAGGGTTTTATTGTGAGCGTCTTGAGCCTCAGGGTTTAAAAAACAGGGTTAAGCATTAAACAAGCTACACAACACAGACCAGAAGGACACAACAGTCTTTGTGTGAGGTGGATGATGACTGTGTGATTCAGTCTGATCACGACCTCCATTCGTCGGCAGCCTGGGTCTTTTCAGGTGAGAGCAGGAGAGGGGCTCTGCCATTACGTCAAATTCTGATAGACATGACGCATGAATGAATGAGAAACGTGTGTTCCAATTTTTTTGGGAACAGATCTCGACTTTTCAGAAGTCACGCTGACCCTCGTCTGACGTCTGAACAATGAGTGCACAGTGTTTATCCAAAGCTCAAGCAACATCCTGTCAACAACATGTGATGCTGTGAAAACACTTGTAATGAGAACTTGAAGTTCCTCTTATGATTTCATGGACGGTTGTCGAGTCAGAGACCTCACGAGGATTTTTATTTCCTGGACTTCATAACCTCATCTCTTTCCATCCTTCCCTCTCTTATCTTTTGTCTCCTCTTCCTCTCTGGGTGCAGCGGTCACTGTTACTACCAGACCATCGTCACCCCGGTGTCGCTGCCGGACTCGCCATGCTCACGAATCCCTCACACGGTCACACTGGTGTCCATCCCAGCCGCCGCCGAGGGCAACGGACGCAGAGGGCGAGGGTTCTCTGTGGCCATCGATCAGCCACTGAGCCCGACCAACGGCTACAGCCCTGAACATGCACCTACCATCAGAGTATCCCAGTGAGTTGATCTCTGTGTGCGTGTGTGTGTGTGCGTGTGCGTGTGCGTGTGTGTGTATGTGTGTGCGTGTGCATGATGAATACAGGAGGCCTAAAAATAGAAGATGGAGACGGATGAGATTAATTATAAAATGTGCAATTCAGGGGAAGGAAAATTTATTCTCTGTTATTCAAATGAGCCAAGAAAGGTGTTTTATCCTCTGTTATCTGTTCCTCTTCTTCTTCATCCAGAGTGGACCCAGACTGCATCAGTCCAGATGTGAAGAATTCCATTCATGTTGGAGATCGGATCCTTGAAATCAACGGGACGCCCATTTACAATGTTCCCCTGGACGAGGTATTCACCACACTGGTCCTGTGCGAATGAACTATGATTCTTTATTGTAAATATGCAAATGACACCACAGTGCATTGAATGTTCTCATGATCCTGTGCTGGTAGTTTGATCTTGTGAACAAGAACTTTAATTGTGACTGTCAATAATAAGTAGAACTGCTAGCTGATACATATAGAAACTGACTTTTTAAGAAACAAGTTCATGTTTTTAGTTTTGTTACATGAATAATGAAACGAACATGTTTTAATCTTCTATGATCTACTTTACAGGGATTCCGCCTTGTCTTAAAAATTCTAAAATTGAATAATCAGGATTATGAATAGATATTTTTGAGAGAAATGTACAATTTGTAATGTTTTGTGTGTTTAAGTTCTTTATCAATGATATTAAGTAACATTAACAGAAGAAAGACTATGGAGACTATGGATATGGGGGCATTTCTTTCTACCAAGCTTCATTTTTTATTAAATTATGGGGAAGTTTAAATAATTCGTGCACTCTGATATTCCTCCTATTCGTTCTTGCCATATGTTTTAAATTTCATTCATTATGGTCTTCAAATGGTTTATTGTTGAGCTCAGACTTGTAAATGCTTAATAGTGCTCTGTGGTAAGAGGGAAATCAAATATTCATTAAAGCTTCAGGCACCAAGCAGCAGAAGTGAATTTTTCATCTCACTGAACTTACAAACAGATCCAAGCTGAGTGTTATAAAGCTTTACTTCATCCATCAGACCGTTTCTTCAGCTATGAAACAGATCTCTGCTGTTCTAATTCTGACTCATCCCCAAACCACCTCCTCTGCTGCAGATCGACTTGCTGATCCAGGAGACGAGCCGGCTGCTGCAGCTCACCCTCGAGCACGACCCTCACAGTCAGGGGCTGGAGGGAGGCTCCTCAGGGGCTGAAGAGCACGTGGACGGGCCCCTGTCAAGCCCCTTGTCTGAGGGGCCCAGCCCCGTCCTGCCCATCACCCAGCCCCCCAACCCCGACATCAGCAACCTGAGATCCCGCATCATCAAGTAAGAAAACATGAACAGATATAGAACTACTCTACTTTACAATAGAGTTGTGCCCAATAGAAAACACTATTGAGATGTAGTCAAAGTACAGACTTTTACCCTCTTGTGATAAAATATATGAATCAATTTATAGTATCTTAAGTGTGTTTTAACACCTTAAAAACACATGTATATGTTTAAATGTGAGCAAAATGCATTTCGGCCTCTATATCTCTAACATCTATTCACTGAAGAAGTGATTTCGCTGATTAAATATTTGATTTCGGGGAAAATGTTTTGTATTTCTTTAACTTCAGTTTTATCTTATATTATTAACATTAAAGCTTGAGAACTTTGAGTGTATTTAAGATAATTTCTCCCATCATACTCTCAGCATTTACCGTTTTTACCCTCAATACGATGAATGTTTCCTAATGAGATTGTCCATCAGTATCTATAGTATTGCTGTTTCCTCTCCTTGTCTCGTTGCTACTCTTCTCATCCTGCCTGTCTCCCCTCTCACCCTCCAGGCGGAGCTGCAGCATTGATAAATCACCAGGCTCCAGTAATGCAGCATCCCCCATCTCCGAGAGGAAGGACATCAATCGATCAGAGTCCCTCCGCGTCGTTTCAAACCGACTGCACCGTGTCTTCCGCCCGTCTGACCTCATCCACGGAGAGGTGCTGGGGAAGGGCTGCTTCGGACAGGCCATCAAGGTAGATGAGGGGGTTAAAGAAACACTGACATCTTATCATCATACAGCGTTTTCATGTTGTTATAATCATGATGTCCAGAAGATGGCAGCATTGGGGCGTTTGTAGATTTAACACAAATTCCCATTTTCACATAAAGTAGCTAAATGATATGCAATGTAATGTAATGAATGTCAGTGTCACAATCAAATGTGTATGGACAATATTACTAATAATAATTTCTTCCAACTGTTTGCTAAACTTGATTTGTTGCATAATTGCGTTGTAGGTGACCCACAAGGAGACCGGGGAGGTGATGGTGATGAAGGAGTTGATTCGCTTTGATGACGAGACACAGAGAACATTCCTTAAAGAGGTAAGAGCTACTTTATTGTAGTTAGGGGTCAAAAGAAGATTAATGTTGTGTCCTAAACAGAAATATGAAATTAGTTAGCCTTCACCCCACAAATAATATTAGTATAATCATGATCAAGAACCCAAACATTTGTGAAGAAGATTTGTTGCTTGAAAGTTTCAGGTTTAAATACGTGGACCAGCCTGAAAAAATCTATGCTCAGAAAATAAAGAGGGAAAATGTGTCTGTGCCTGAGAAGGACCTGGTGATAGAGGTTAAAATTAGCAGCTGCTTCGTATGAATGTAGGACATGAGTGAATAAAACAGGAGCAGTTCTCTTTCTTGAATAAATGAAGATAAAATATGTGAAACTGGAATGGGACTCAGTAGAGTGCACACCTGTCCTGCCATATTTAAATTCACTAGATCTGGATTTTTATTTGGACGTGCACTTAATTTCACACAATAATGAATATCAGTCCTCTGGGTTTTTTCATCAGCGTCCATGAATTATTCTCTGAGAAATCAAGGAAAATACTGAAAAACAACCCATCTCAAAATGTTAAAGAAAGTGAAAAACAATTCCTGAATCTGCCCCCTGGTTTGGATCTGCACCCAAATTTAAATGGTTCTTTCCTGACCCATCCCACATTCTGCCAACAGGTTGCATGGTTATCCATCCAGTAGTTTTTGTAAAATCTTGCTGACAAACAAACAAATGCAGAAAAAAATGAAATAAGAAACACCCCCCAAAAGCTTCGCCTCTCCATCACATCCTTCCATTAATCTGAAAAGATAACACAGACTCACTCTTGCATAGAAGCCTGGAGTTATTGTTACTCTTGAAGTGGTCTAGACGTTCCTATTTGATGTTTGGTATCGCAGTTAAAGAACTTCTAATTAAGGATGTTTGAAGTTCACAAACTTATTCTCCTCTGGTTGTGTTTATGTAATATACATGGGGGGCTCTAGTTTTACTATTAAGCTACAATAATAAAGAGTCTTTGCTCTGTAATTAATGCGGATGACGACGAAGTTAAACAAACCTCAACCACAATGAAGCCTGATTATTATGACTCCCTCAGGCTGTTTGTTGTGTAGGTGGCCCATATCTCACGTCACAGAGTATCTTGTGATCTTGTGTTTCACGGCCTCTCTGGTGAAAATAAGACAGGAATGCAGCAAACGCTTGAGACAAAGGCATCACGAGACTCGAGTGGTAATATTTCATGTTTATGTGTGTAACGGGGATATGTCTCCTCCTCCTCTTCACAGCCCGAGCTTCAGGGAGGAAAGTGTTTTATGAGGTGTCCCTCCGAACGGCATATGTAACCGATTAAACCACAGCTTTGAACCAAGTTTCTCTCTGTTGCCTTTGAAATGCGTTTGAATAGAGAGAAATAGTAACATGAGAAATCAGTAAAACGAATTGTGTAGTGGAGTCACAGGACTGAGGCTGAGACAAAGCTTTTGATTCACTGGTAACTTTGGTATTCTGTTGGCTTAGTGTCTTAATTAAGTCTTAATTATGCTGTATTTCTACCTGATAAAAGTCAGTCTGCATGTTTACAGACTCACAAAGCTCAGTGACCTGAAACCATGAGTAGACTTTAGACACAGGGACATGTTGTCATGAAACAGTCGGTAAACACAAATGTTTAAATTAAAGCTCTGTATTAAAATATAACAGAAGCCTGATTGATGTGATGAGTAACACGTGTGTTTACCCACTGCTTCTATAACATGGCTGCTGTTAGATGAACGATTCATTGTAGCTGTGAAAAGTTGTCAAACTTGATTCCACTCTGACGGCTGTTTGCTAAATTGAAAGCTATAGAGAGCAGCTATCTTAACCTAACACAAAGACAGTCCCTGGTCGGCTGCGGGGTTAGGAGTGAGGTTTAACCTTTAATCCTAACAAACAAGATATATAACATCTTGGTCTTAGATTTTAAAGGTCAAAGGGTTACCAAAACCCTGACTAACATCCATTACATCCTTTATGAGTCCCAGTTGTGCTGGTAGGTGGATTGTGTTACATTTGGACAGAGCCAAACAAGCTTTGCCTTCTTTCTTTATTTCTTTCCTTCCTTCCTTCCTTCATTTCTTTTTATTTCTGTGTAATGCAGAATATTACACAGTTCACAATGAATGGGACATGAAACTCACTGTCACCTCGTACAGATCCACTTTTCTTCCTCTAAATTAAAGTTTTGTCCAGATTCCACAGTTCAAAGTAAAATACTTGATCTCAGTTGAGCACATAGAGATATTTGGTTGTTACATTATATGCAACATATTGTTCTCTGTACCATATCCATCTTTTAACAGTGGTATCCCGCCTCTCAACTAACTATCAGCAGGAAAAATTGAAAGGCACATGTCCCAAAATATCAAACTATCCCTTTAAGTTTTATTTTACCCGAACTCAAAATATTTTGCTCACATTAATGTTCCACTCTGACTTTTGTTCACATTTACAGCAGTGGTGTGGTAATCACTTTTATGAATAGAAAGCAGAACTGCAAAGAGCAGAGACAAAATCATACTAAGAAGTGAAGTGTGAGCCAGCAAAATGATTTCCGACTATAAGATAAACTACCATGATTTGGCTAATGTTGACTTATTGCAGAGAGGTTGTGTAATAGTACTGTGTGTTGTTTCATCAGGTGAAGGTCATGCGTTGCCTGGAGCACCCCAATGTGCTCAAGTTCATCGGTGTCCTCTACAAAGACAAGAGACTCAACTTCATCGCTGAGTACATAAAAGGAGGCACCTTGAGGGAAATCATCAAGAAAATGGTGAGAACGGAGTGTGCACCTGCTGGAACAGGAGTTTGTCTATTTCCTGTTTCACTATTCAAAATGCATGAGGAAGGCCTGGTTGTGGCTGAGGAAATGATCTGATCCTCATTGTACTTTGACGATCTTTAAGTTAGATTACATGGTTTATCAGCAGCACTTTTGACATTTTTTTTTTTCCTCTCACAGGACAGCAACTTTCCCTGGAGCAAGCGGGTCAGTTTTGCCAAGGACATAGCTGCTGGGATGGTGAGTTCAAAGATGGAAGTGCATGGATATTTTAAATAGTGTATGTCTTATTGGCCATTCGAAATGGCTTCCCTCTACATGCACCCATTCACACAGACACACACACATACACACACACACACACACACCAAGGGAAATTCAGGATTCAGTACATTTCATTATGTGAACTGGAGGAGCCAGGGATTAAACCACCAACTTCTGATGAGTGATGACTCTACCTCCTGATTCACAGCTGCAATATAACTGCTGTAGTTTACATTATATTATATTATTAATGCATCCTGTTATTTTTACTTTTATTTGTCTCTAGCTGTCATGTTATTGAGCTACAACACTTCTCCTCATAACGTGTACGATATTTTCCATCTTCCTCCGTGGAGATTACGACATGAATTCTTGCGAGGATTAGACCACGACTCCCTCATGTTTTCCCTGGAGCACAGTGATGAGTGTCGTGCGTGACTGGATTATTGTATTTACAACAGCAGCTACTTGAAATGAAACAAGGCAAGATTGTTCCCCTCGGCCTTGAGATAACCACTAAAGCCTGTCTCTCCGTCCTCTCTTCTATTCAGACATATCTGCATTCCATGAACATAATCCACCGGGACCTGAACTCACACAACTGTCTCGTCCGAGAGGTAAGAGCATGTATGTTCCTGTGTGTGTGTGTTTGTGGACATACCTGTGCACATACAGTGTGTTTTCTTTGAGGATTTAACATGGTGCACTTGTCATGGGGCAGTTCAAATACAGAAATAAAGGGGATCTTTGTTAGTAGGAGCTATAAGACGCTTTAAGTCTTGAAACACGCTGCTCACAACTAACCTCAAGCTTACCCCCTCAAACAGAGAGATCATTGTACATGTGTCACACAAAGTTTGTTATGTTCAGTTTACATCCTAAGTTATTTTACTCTGCGATACGTTAGAAGCTGGAGGTTAAATTTCAAGCTTTTTTTAAACGCCTCTGTTACCTTGAAGCTGTTATCTCTTGCATGTGCACTTGCAGCATTCATTTTTTATGACGTGTTGGATTTCCTTTGTGTAGAACAACACAGTGGTGGTGGCCGACTTCGGGCTGGCGCGGCTCATGATCGATGACAAGCACCAGGAGGAGTTTGCGCAGGGTAAACTGCCGGGTCTGAAGAGGCCTGACCGCAGGAAGAGGTATACGGTTGTGGGAAACCCATACTGGATGGCTCCTGAGATGATCCATGGTATGAGCTACACCGACATTGATTTTTCAATTATACCTCAATAAAGATTCATTCAATTATACCCATTCATCTACAGAAAACGACTGTCACTGTAGTGCAGTGTTTGATTGTCTGCTGTACTAAATTCTATTTTAAAATGTGTCCATCTCCTTCACAGGAAAGAGCTATGATGAGAGAGTAGACATCTTTTCCTTTGGTATCATGCTCTGTGAGGTGAGTGACCCTGCACACTCTCTAGCAGATAGTTATGATTTCAGAGAGGTCATTATTACCTCCACCGAGGAGGTTATATTGTTTGTTTTCAGGATTACACAAAATCTACTGAATTGATTTCCATGACACTTTGTGGAGGGGTAGTGCATGACCCAAGATAGAACACATTCAATTTGGAGCACAGCTCTACTTCTTCTAGTTCCACAAAAGCATACTTTTTGACATTATTTTTTCTGCAAAGTTCTAATAAATAGAATACAGTGTGCAGTTAATTTTATGTGTAAGAATTTCCATATTTCTGGAGGCGCTTTCCAGAGCCTGTGTGGAAGCCTTGGGCCCGACCTCATATCATCCGCTTTTTGGGTTCAGAGTAGGACTTCTCCACATGGATGCCATTAGCAAGAAAATAGTGAATGGATTAGAGAGAGCAGGAAAGCAGAGCTGTTTTCATGTGGCTTCTGATGGGCAGGCAAACGGTAGTTGTGGTCTGTCAGGAATGATCAGCTACAGTTTGGAGGGTATACTGTTTTTTTAGGGGACTCTGAATCCTTCCATCTTTAACTTGACTTGTTCCTTCTCTCTGTGATCTTCTTGCTCCCCCCTCCAGATAATTGGCAGGGTGAATGCAGATCCGGACTACCTCCCCAGGGCGATGGACTTCGGATTGAACGTGTCTGGGTTCTTGGAGCACTTCTGTCCCCCAGATTGTCCCCCTGCTTTTTTCCCCTTGGCTGCTGTGTGCTGTGACCTTGATGCAGACAAACGGTGAGACATCAACAATAGATTCACACTCAAATGTTACTGTGTGTAAAGGGACAGTTCACCCGACAAAAACTTGTTTTCCTCTCACTCCAAGCTCAGTGTTATTACCTCCTCCAAGGAGGTTAGGTTTTTATATGCTTTTGTTTGTGTAATAGCTCGCAGCATTAAACAAAAACTCAGGGCTCACAAAACCTGCTGGAAGGATGTGGTTTGGGTCAGGGAGGGATCCATCAAATCTTGCTGCAGATCTGGATCAGGGGGCGTATCCAGTCATTTTTGTTCTCTTTCTTTAGCAGTGCGGAGGTTGCGTTTTTTAACGATTTCACCAATTGGAATTGTTAATGTATGGAGATGAAAAACATCGGGGATGTTTAGGGAACTGATATCTATGAGTGTGTGAAACTCATAGTTTCCATTTCTTGACTGAAGCTCATTCCAATATAGTTTTCTTGGAAATTTGTATGTGGTTCTCAAAGTGAAAAATTATTTTACATTTTTTAATTAATTATCAATGTTTTTTTGTGTTATTAGGTAAACTGTAAGTTTGATTATATAAAAATAACTGCAAAATAAAAATTAATGAAAAATCCTGTGTTTTTTATATATTCTTAGACCTGCTTTTTCCAAACTGGGGGAGTGGATGGACAACCTTCAGATGCACTTGGAAATGGGACTACCCCTGGTGTCCGAACTGGACACGCTTCACAAGGCCTTCTGGGAGAACCACAGCATGGTGCGCCCCGAAAACGGCCTGCACACCCACCCTGAACAGCCGGAGCAGGACTGAACACAAGAGGAGGTGTGGGAAGGTTGAATTAACGCCACTGGGGTGGCGACCGCCTGCCGCTGGTGGTGTGGTGACTGGAGGAGTCATGTACATACCCCTCCGTGTTTGAAGTAGACCCAGCGGGCTCAGGCTTAACAGATGACTCAGGGGGAAAATGTGGATGTGAAAAGCCACCTGTGCGAGATGCACGCACACACATACATAGGAAAGCATTCAGTCAAATCAAGAGACATTAACTGCGATAGCTTGGTTCTGCTCCACCCAAAGCTTTTGTGGAGCATGTCATATGCAATCAGATCCAACTTTCAAATCATGACTCCTGAATCGTATAGAATTAACATCATGCCTTTTAAGAAAACCTGTAGTTATCATAGTGTGTGTATGCAAGTGCATAAGTTAGTCCAAAAAGTGAAACTTCAGCCTCCTCGCTACAGAGCACATGGTTCAGTCTGTGTTTGCAGGTGTTTCTCTCTGCGTTTGGTTTGATTTTGCTTTTGGGTTTGGATCTTAGAACTGAATTCATGAAAATTGCAAAGGAGAGGTGCCTGACTTGTCGCTCAAGACAAAGAGTTTGAGATCATGTTGTTGTCCAACTTGTGCACGTCAAACAAAACCCTTTCAAGCTTTAAAAAGCTAACTGAAGAGTGCATGACTGTAATTAATGCCTTCAGGTCAGATCCTGGTTCATCGTGTCGCTCTGACCTCAGACCTGCTGCTCCTCTCCATCATTTATTGTGTAGCACTTAAGAAACACTGAGGTACACATAACAAATCTGGGACGTTGCCTCCCCAAATTTAAGAGCTTGTCAGTGCATCTCCTTCACATTCAAGTGGCAACTTAAACTACATCATGCATTTTTACCCTTGTACATAGCTGGCGACATTGTAAATGTTTTAAATATTGTAAATGTACAGACATATTTTATATACGTACGCTGCATTGCCATATTTTTACTGGCCGACCAGTTGACATTAAAGGAGAGGGATGGTTGGGCTGCATTTAAAGGGGCAATGCCACTGTGGCAGGTTAGAGGCTTTTATGAGCATTTGAGAGATGAGGAATCTTATCACCAGGAAACGTCTCAGTAAATGTTGCATTTTGTCATTTCCGACCATCAAAGATATACTTCTAAACATTTGACCGGCCCCATTATACTGGATTAGTGTAGGAAAAGGGTTAAAACTAAATCTGCATTTTATGATCAACTGAGATTATTTGTGATGTGATGATTTTGAGGGCAACAGATCTGTTGTTGATTATTACCTCTCATCTCATGTACGTGCACAGTAGTTCAGGTGTGTGCGGATAACAACACAAGGTACTGTCTTATCACGTCTGTTCACACATCTGTCTCTCCTCCTTTGTTTACATGTACATGCTACCTGTAAATATCACTGTATATACGTGTGTGCGTCCTTACATCTGTCTGCGTGCTTGCATAAATAATGCGCTCTCCTCAGAAATCATCTCTTCCACTGGTCACATCTCTCTCTTGCACCTTCTAACACAAGATTTCTGTCTCTAATCTAAACAAGCTTTTTATCTCAATTTCAATTTCCTGCTGTTGTTTTCACGAGCTGCATGATACTCCGCTGTAGGTCTGTCCAGCTTCTGTACCAAGTTTGTTTTTTTTGTTTCTAAATGATGTGATTTTAAATAAGAAAAAAAAAGAATGGATAAAAAAAAGTTGTGAGAAAAACCCAGGCTATAAAGGAAAGGAGGAACAAAAATACAGCATTTGTTGTTTATACATATATATAAATATATATATATATAACCACTGAAATCTTTTTGTACAGATTTGAGTACTTTAATTTGCACTATCTTACCAAATGGCTGGTTGAAGCCATGTTTGTTGATTTCCTCTCTTGGGCTACTTGTGATAAGGAAATAAATAATGTCAGTTCAGGTTGATATACATATGAATGCAAGACACTGATAGAGCCTTTCAACTGTAAAAATGGGATCTGGAGAATTTCATCCTCCTGATAGCAAACCGGATTATATCAGAATTAATAAATGATGTTTCTGATTATTAAAATGCATTTTTGAGCATGGATCAGGTTTTAAAAACCTTTGGCAGAAGCCGGTTTTATCTGAAGCCGGAGTGTTCAGGTCATGGGTGGCGCAACATGTCTGTGCCTTCTGTGTGTGTGGCACCGCTTTTTTGTCCTGAGATATTAGTTTTTTGAAGTTTGGGCCTGTCACATGATAGAAATATCATGAACTTGCTTACCATGAATCCTCCAGAGGATTTCCTGCTGTGTTCTCACATCGGCTCATTCGGACATTCTCCAGACTTTTTACCAGAGGCCTGGCAGGACAAACTCCAGAGAAAGTCCGGAGCCTCTCACTCAAACATTTGCATTCTCTCATTCAGCCCCTCTGGAGAAAGGAGATTATCTCCAGTGAAATTCTGGAAGCAGCTTTATTGTAAGTTTAGTTATACACCAGGGGAAATATGAATTATATTTTCCATTGTCCACTTGAATACCTACCAAGAAAGTATGTTTCCTGGTCTATGCTACCTGGAGGATGTGATGTCCCAGCTCTGCTTGCTGCCTACAGACTGGTCCTTTGTGAAAGATGTCCTGTGTTGTTTCTGACTTGCTTGGTTTCACATGTGATGCCCCCAGAGGCTGCAACCACTGCTGATGATAGAGCACTCAACCCGGCCTGTCTCACCTCTCACCTTCCCCTCAACACTTTTTGGCTCAGGGCCGTAAAATGTTTCCGAAGCTTACGTCACAGACACTCGGAGTGCATGTCACCCTCTGTTGATATAAACATAGGCTGAAAACACAACACATGCTTCTGTAAACTGAGACCCTCCTGGTTGATGTGTTCGTCCGTGAGTGGCTTTGTTTCCGTCTCCGTTCCTGTCGGAGCCATGTCGAGCATGTTAGACGCGTCGATGAGAATGTCTCCGCAGCACTTCTTTGCAAAGGATCGTTACCTCTGAACAATGCTGTGCCTTTGTTGTAAGCTAGCCTTGCCAACGACTCGAAAAAACGTGAACCGATTTCCTTTTTCTTTTGTTTTAATGTATCATAAGTGCAAGCCTGATTCAAGTGGACTGAATATCATTGCTGACACTATGCTGTATTAGATTTCATCTTGTTCTGTATGATATTTATATTTTCCAGATCTCCATTGCCAGTTTTGATATTTTAATATTATATTTCTTCTGTTGTCTTATTTAATTTTTTTTTTTACACAAGCTGTGAAAACAATTCTGCACTTTAATCCTGAACGTGAACATAAAGACTCTGAGGAGGCGACTGTTTCTTTTTCTTTTTGTCACAGCTCAAAATAAAACTGTTGCTCCTTAAACAAACCAAAGACTCAGTGTGTGTCCATTAATGATGGCTTATCTCAGTCACTGTCAGGTCTCCATGACAGGAAATGTCAGAGCTTCATCCGTATTCACACCATTATCAGACCATTTACACTTACTGAAGCACGTACAAAGAATAAAGTACAACAGCTCCAAATATATAAGAGTTCACATTAGAAGAGTACTGCTTTTTGGAAAATTTTGAGCTACATTGAAAGGTTAAAAAAGTGATGTCACACAAAATTGTCTGGTGTTTTTAAAATGAATTTTTCATAACTGAACTGAATGAAGTAAAGCTATGGAGTCTCGACGCCCTTTAAATTCAATAAAAACATGTTCACAAATCAACCACTAGATGTCGCAATCTAACTTTGCTATTTATTTTATGGTGAAATTACACTACATTTAAAAACTAAACACAGCTGCATACATGTCTATATATAGCCTGACGTTGTCATACTCATTATTCTAGTCAGAATATGAGTCTGAGACCGCTCCATTGGGCTGTGATTATGGGGCGTGTTTCAACGGAACCAGGAAACAAAATGCCTCTTCGCTCAATTGGATAGACCTACAACCAATCAGAGCAACGTAGTATGTGACGTATGTCAAGCAACGCATAGTTGTCAGTTGTCTGTTTCACGAGTTTGTTCACTCTATAAATAAATCAATGGAAATGCTGCAAATGCCGCTCGTATATCCACCGGAGGCAAAGCCCCCAGGAAGCAGCTGGAGACCAGGGCTGCTCGTGAGAGCCCCGGCCGCCGGCGGCGTGAAGAAGCCTCACCGCTACCGGGACCCGGGACCTTCCCGGTCCCGGGACCGAGGCTCTGAGAGAGATCCGTCACTACCAGAAATCTACGGAGCTGCTGATCCGCAAGCTGCGCCGCAGAGCTCCGCTGTCATGGCTCTGCAGGAGCCAGCGAGCATACACTTCCTTGTTGCTCCAACATTAACAGCGTCCCAACATGTGTCTTTTGTCTCATATGTGCTGAGGAGCGTAGCGCGCCCCCCCCCCCACTATCTTTTTATTTATATGACTGCTTGTGTGGCTGCAGCATCGGGGCCAGCTGATAAATTAAACTTTTTATGAATCCCGTAGGAGGACGGCAAAAACATCTGTTCGATCTACAAATGCCTTGATCGCGTTCCTCTGTTCCTCTTTCAAAATGAATGCGCTGTCGATGTCTCTGAAACAGACTCGATGGCAGCATCGACACATCTCAGCTCATAGATATAAACACTATATATGTCTAAATATGTCTCAGCTCTCCAGCGGCAGGCAGCGCTCTTTGCTGACGTGGTTGACTACGTCACTGTAGATCATCTGTCAATCATCGTATAAAGCCCGCCCTGACGATCTGATTGGTCCGTACAGCTTCTGTACGAGCATAGTTTCTCCCCAACGGAGCGACTCCAGACCGAACTTCCCGAACAACAAATGTTGTGGGCGGGGCTAAATTCGTCTGGCACCCAGGCTAGTCTATATACACTACTGTCAATCCTGATAACATAAATACTGCAAAATACTAGTATTTCTTCCTTTACTTAACTGACAAGTAGTCTTGAACTGAAAATGTATAAAAAGTAATTAATGCCACAGCTATATAAAAACAACCCTCGTGTATTAATGTGCTGTTATAGCATCCCAATTATTTTATGATGAGTATCATAACTGTTATTGGAAATATTTAATTTTTGGCCTCTCAGGTGCACGTGAGCTTCCTTCCATCTCATCCACGTGCGATTGTTTTCATTTGGACGCTGCTGCACTGGTGGCGGGAGACTCGTGACGTCACCAGTAGGGGGCGGGCCCGTTTGTCCTAGTTGCCAGTTTGGACGTTTTTCCGTTTAATGGACGAGTTGAACAGATTCGGGTTTGTTATTTGGGCTGCGGCTGTTTTTTAAATATGAAACAAAAGAGGCGAAAATAACCTTCACAACTTCATTTTGAGCATGAAACTCCGGAACTTGCCTGAGATCAATGAACATTTTAGGGAAAAATTAGCATTTAGATAAATTATAAATAGTTGTCAGTCAATATAAGTGAATCTTAAAAATATGGACCGATAACAGAGAATTCGGCGGAGTTATTTTTCCAAAATGCAAACAAAAATTGTACCTAAAAAATGAACATAGCTCAAGTTGTAGCTTGCAACGTAAACAGAGAAGCTTCCAGTGTAACCTGGCAACACGAGCTTCAGTCTGAACGACACACACACGAGCACGCACACACATAAACACGCGCACACACACACGCACGCTGAGGGGGGGACGGGTTTGTCCGGTCAAACACACACACACTCTCACACAGAGACTGTCATCTCACCGCAGTTGTGCGCAGACTGAGGGAATTAAGGACATACCGGAGGAGCAGAAGAAGAGGGAGGTGAAGGAGACGAAGAAGAGGAAGAAGAAGAAGAAGGAGACGCAGGAGGAGGACGACGCAGGCTTTGACGCAAACTGAAACTTTGAGCGATGGAGAATTTGTCCAGCATCAACCGGTATCGTTCCACAGTGTTCAACCACGGTGAGTCCCGCAGCTGCAGCACATCCTCCTCACACCTCACTGTGGGTTTCACTCAGGTGAAGCTCGTCTTCTGTGTAGAATCACATTCAAACCCAGCAGGTCTGCAGTTTAAATGGATTCATTGAGAGCTGCATGAACAATTCAAATGTGGTGCGACCTGACATCGTGTCTGCTCGCCTGCCACTGATATTTCATCAAGATGCATAAGCCGAATATCGAAGTACGTGTTGTAGTCTGGGTGCAGAGTAGTCGCACTGTGTCAGGACCATAGACTGTATATATAAAGGTCAGGACACAGGGAACACTTCGTCCTGCTCAGAGAAAGAAAAACCCTGAAAAGCCCAAAGCAGCAGCAGCACTGTGTGATTCTGCAGTTATGCAAGAATGGTACCACACTAAACTATTTCAGGACCACGAAGACATGGCTGGATTGCAACGATAATGTGAGGTCTGCGTTAAATCCCTCACAGACTGTTTTCTTATTTACTCTCCAGCTGCAGTCAAACAAGCAGCTCTGCCTCTGGTTGTTGTGTCAAGAAGCTTCACACACTTTACACCTCTGTGAGTTCAGAGGCAGGAGCAGAACAGTGGAAAGTGCTTCTTTAGTAGGCTAACACCATTAACACTTTCCATTTGACCCTTTGCTGCAATGCTGCAACAAATCACTGATCATCCATCTTTAGGGCCATAGCATCGATAGTGCGAAGGATTGATTAAGCAAAGGATTCCTTGTAGTGAGTTTGCTTTAGTCATAGTGTCAGTGGTCATAGATTCCCCTGATGTCTTAGACTGTTGCAAAGGTGAAAGATTTACACGAGCTGAAGAGAAACAACAGAGTGTATTTGACCTAAACAGTATGTAGTGATAGGTATAGCATCACCTACTGTCAAAAGGAGGGTAGCCTCGTTCTACAACTTTGATGTGATTTACATTAAATGTTAAATGTTGCTAACCTGACGGATGCAGGAAGTGACGTGTTTATCCTTCCTGTGATGCACAAATCGCAACACGAAGTCGGCCATTTTTGATTTTGTGGCCATTTTGGCCGTTTTACACGTTGTTCATTTTAACAAACTCTTCCTAGAGCTTTCATCAGATAAACTTCAAATTCCAGGAGTGTCATCTTGATTCCTTGGAGATTTAAACAAACCCGAATTGTGAGTTTTTCCTCACACGGTGTGACCGTGGCCTGGCGTCACCGTCACCATCAAAACACAAGGTTGTCTTATCTCGGATACACATGATCAATCTACTCCAAACTGGAAATTAATGACAAGAGTCCCGGCCTGATGACCTAGAGATCTAGTTTTCTCCAGTCCATCTATTAACTCAGCAGAGTATTCTTTGTTTCGCAGAGCTGGATATTGAGGTCAGCACTGAATTCAGATTACTCTGAATATGTTAACCCTTTGATTCACAAGCTATGCAAACCCCTTCCAATGCACAACATGGGTCCAAAATTACCCGTATCCATTTCCTTTACATTACATTTCATTTAGCTGATGCTTTTTATCACAGATGCAAAGCGGAGTGGACAATCTGTTTTATTTAATGCATGGCTTGGTGTTTCTTTGCTATATTCTTATAGCTAAGTCTTCCTTTTTGATTTAGGAGAAGGCTCCTTCGATGAGCCTTCTATGTCAGGCTCCTTCTATGCTCCTTCTATTCTATGTTCCATTTACAGTAGGAAAGATGGATTCCAAGACACACTCACAACTCCAGCTTGATCCTGAACATAGTCTTGGTCCTCAGCATCAGAGATTTCAGAACCAAGACTTTTCTCGTCATTTTCCATATCCTGTTCATAATGTAGCATCTTTATGAACATGTCAACGTTAAGTCTGAAATGACTGCGACCAACCATGCTAACACTCTGGATAAAGATGGAGACTGAGTGGAGAAAGAGGGAGGGTAAAAGAGCACTAGTGCGTGATATGCAGAGAGTAGAAAGAGATAGTGCTGAGTTTACATGTCGTTTTCTTTGCATGTATTGATTATAGCTCCTGATGCACATTAGATTTGATGATTGGATTTGATTATAAACCTTAACCAAAGCTGAAAGAGAATTCAGATGCTCCCAGTTGCTATCTTTCTTTCACAAGTGGTGTGTTTTTGTATCTGTGGATAGAGCTAGATATAACACTATGAATTATTACAATGGTTTAACCAGAAGCTATTTCAGCAGCCATCAGTTGTGAGAGAATCAGACGTGTTTTAAAACCCTTGTCGAATGTTTCAGAGTACAATTCCCAGAATAGCTAGTTTTGTTACCTTTTGATGTTGTAGAGAATGTAACTGCTTGCCCAAAGATTCACCATGGGTCTTTGCCAGTTCATTTTTTGTTAAGACACATCAGATTTTACAAGTTGGTGCCAAGTTCAAATGTTAGTTTTTCCATGTCTGACTTTTTCTGTTAGTTTTTCAGCCTACTGGAAGTGCTGTTCAACATTTCTATGATATTTTTTGGCAGCACTGTGGCCAAAGTATTTATTAACATGAAAACATGACAGTGTTTATGAAATTTCTCAATGAATTTCTCAATTACCTTCTGTTTCAATCTGAATAAATAGTTGCTTTATCAAGAGCCCATAACCCACTTAACAAATTCAGCAATGCAGTCCCCAGACATCAGACTCACTTAAAACAATGTCTAACTCTGAAAGGCACCCAGTGGGAGAGTTAGTGGCGTGTGGTTGGGTGGCACAGTCGGCAGTGGATAACATTCCTCAGGGAAAAGCCTTGTGGAGAGATACTTCCCATCTCGCTTCTATCTGTGGCTGCGCTGACAGCATCACTGGCGCAGGACCTTTGCATGTAGATCAAGAAATAAACCGCAAGAAAAATGAACCAGTGGAGCGTGTAGCCATCACAGCAGTTATGTTGATCACATTGTCTGCATCTCTGTGATGTGAAGTTTTTAGCTCTTAATGTGCAGATACATTCAGAGAACTGTGGATGTTTAAATGATCTGTTCAATGGTTTGATCTGTCAACGGTGCACGGGAGTCGCATTTGCACGTCAAGTATTTTCACTCAAAGTGCATCAGGAGTGATACGTAATTATGTCAGTTGTTTTAAAGGGCAGCAGCAGTAATATGGAGCTCATACATTATATACAGTCTATAAGCAGGGACCACTGAAACACTGTCTGTCAGCTGTAACTTTGCTGCTGCTTCTGAAGCAGTTGTAAGACACCCGATTGTGATCGACCTGAGTTCAAAGCAGTGAATCAATGTCTGTAACACAGTAAGTTTCCCAGGAGCGGCAGCTTTGAGCAAAGAGATTTGTCTTGACTTTTTAAGAACAGAGAGAATCAGTAAACTGGAAACATCATGAATAATTTTCTCTGCTGTTGGTTAATTTCTTTATACGCTGACTGATCTGAAAGCACCAGACTTTGAGAGATAACTGCACATGCTCCACACTCCTACTTTGTTTCCTTAAGCAAGACTCCACAGGGTGTTTTTAACGCAGCCCACTCATGTCGTTGTTCAGTAAAAAACCAAACTCCTCGAGAAGTGACTGATGTTGTAATGGCCCAGTGTAAATCTGTAAACCCACTGGGAGCCCCTGTACCCATTTATTTAAAGACCACAAGCACGCTCAGCTTTTGAAGACGGAATTTCATGCAATCCTTGAAGCATGTTGCAGTATTTTGCAACATCATCACTCAGGCTTCACCACAGACATATGTGCACACACACACTGGTGCTATTGTTACCCAAAATCTAGACAGTGATACTAAACACATTTAATCAAGGGATTTTAGTTTACAAAGCTTTGCGAAAACATCAGGGCTATAAAAGTCTGTTAGATATTCCATATTATTAGTATTATTATTACTTGTCGTAAGTTTTTGTTTTTGATTAAATGTTTCTTATGTATTCCTTTTAGTTTTTATGCAGTTATTCACAGCTCAATCTTTCTATGCTGTCGATTTTTCCTGCAATGTCAAATTTTAATAAACGAAATGCAAACTTTGTACTTAAATGTCCGCACACCAGTTGATGCTCCCACAAACTATTTGTATTCGACCTCCCAAGTATGTATGTCTTACTTGCTTTTCATCACTTCTTTCCAGCACCTTGTTTTGATCAAGTTTGGATGAACGTGCTTTTATATACTTTCTGAATAACCTTACCTGAGCCTTGTCAAAACTTAATGTGCAGAAGTTTAATCTTAATCAACGTTAGTTTTTTTGGTGGGATGTGATAAAGATTACTTGACCATTTTGTCTGATGAAAGTCCTGTATTTAAAATGACTTATGCTACGATTCTGTCTGGGAATAAGTTTCTTGGGTGTCCTAAAATATAAAAGGATGGAAGTTTTTGAGAAAATGATTGTTGTAATTCTAATAAAGCACAAAGAGAAATGTAAACGCTAACCAAAGAGTCACTAATGTCTGAACCAGCTGTAAGCTTACTGGCATCATAGGTTCTCAGTTTCTTAGAAATAATAAGTGATGTCAGGCAGGTCCTGAGAGCAGACAACTCAGGTGTTGGATGCCTTTTCAAACCTCACCACGTCTGCACCAATCAGTCCTTTCTCAGACTATTTTCAGCATTTTATTGCATAATAAATGGCCACTTCACTTACAATGTGTTTTTGTTCCTCTTCTCTGTCTGATCCCTGTTGGATGTGGATTTTGAAATCACGTCTCCTGCTCATCAATCGTCCTCCTCTGACCAGACGATGAGGTAAGAAACCATAGTTTTTCCTCCGTCCTGCTGCTAAAGATGAAGTAGGTTGTTGGTGAAGGGAGATTTAACCTCAATTATCTCACCAAAATGAGAACATTGTGGTTTGTTGATGTCAGCCCATTTCAAGCCTGATAGACACTCCAACTCATGCTGTGCAGTTTAATTTAAAAGGAGTTTGGCTGTTGGTTTCAAGTGAGTGGAAAAGTAATTTGAACTTGAAAATGTCAACTGAGCTTGTGATTTTGTTTGCTGTGAGTACTTGAGCTTGTGTGACTTATCTCTGTTTATGTGCTTTGGGGTTTTGACACCACAGAGAAATGTGTGAGAATAGGTGTGTTCCCAGAGCCCAGATTTTCTTGTTCCTTGTCTCGCATGGTGACAACTGAGAATTTGCCGTATGCGTCAGCTTTGTTTGTGTACCTGCTGCTTTTGTCTGAGTTTCACTCTCAACATTTTACTGGTTATACTTAACATCGTCTGCTCAACCCGCCTTCGGCAGACTCATTAGCTCCCCTGAAGCACATCGGAGTCATGATTTTCATCTGTTATCACCTTTCCAGTAGCCAGCAGCTTGTCACCTCAGTGTCAAAACTGACTCTCTACCCCAACTCCTCCTCTTTACTCTACTTCTCAATGTCACTGTCTACATCCCAAAGCCCCGCAGCTGTGTTTAGCCCGACCAAGTGGGGATGAAAGGGGGGCGTGTTTGTTTTCAAGACCAAGCAATTCACAGACGGGTGGAGAGGAGTGAATCTGTATGGGTGCGACAAACCTCGGTTCCTTCCTCAGCAGCATTCCAAACCTATGTGACAAAGCTGCAGTGTGTGCTGCCAGAGGGAACACCTTTTGAGGAAACTTTTAACATCTGTCAACAGACACGTTTACACGGACTCATGAATTCTAATATTTACCCGTTTAAGACAATGGTCTGAATAAGATACTGCCATGTAAACAGCCCTTTCTGACTTTCTGAACAAGGTCATGCTCAAACTAAGACATGTGGAGTATTCCGACCTTAGTCACATTATGTAGACATGTAAATTGCTTTATAACGTCCGATCAGTTACCAACTGCTTGACGACTAATGCTCTGTGTTCGATTGTTAACATGATGGAAAAATAAGGAGTTGACCCTTTTGCAATATTAGAAAGAAAAACTCTCAAAAGGGTAAAGGCTGGCATCGTGCAGTAAACAATTTCATGTTAGGGTTGTAAGGAACATCAAATGTATGTTTCAGAGAATAAGGACCCAATTAAACAATTCAATATATATAATTCAGAATATTGTCAGATTATTGGTATTAATGTTAAAGCGTATTCAATAAGACCCAGAGGCTACTGTTGGCTTTTGACTGATTGACAACATCAACTTATGATGGTTTGCACGTCACTGGCTGGTGTTGTGATTAAAAGAACAGTCGTACTAATCTCCACAGATGTATTTCCTGTTCTTCAAAACAAACTTGTTGTGCGATTCCTGTCCGAACACAATGTGCCGCTCCTGTGAAAGCCATCATTCCGTCCAGTTTGACATAACTCCAGTGCCCCTCCCCTGCTGCTACACCCCATGGCTGCAAACCATGCAGCACCACTCTGGGGTGTGGTGAAGCAAAGAGGGTGGCTGTGGCTTCCTTTTGTTAGCCTTAAAATGCCACATAACCTCACACTCATGCACTCGCACACACACATACTCAGACACGGACTGACGTCACTGTTCTTGGGCAGTGCCAACTGTGCACAGGGACGCATAGAGGATGGTTGTCTCTCCAGAGGTTGTCTTCAAGATGCATTCCTCTGTGGCTTTTACTCAACTAGCCATTAGCTTCCTGTGCCTTCAATTGCTCCCTGCCAGTGAAGCCAAAGCATATGCAGTCTATACTTGGACTTTATTAGCCTATTAGCCTGCTAGCTTCCTCAGTGGTTGCTGGGTTTCCCCCCTTTTCTCAGTTTCCCCTGATGCCATGTCTGTTTTTCTCATTTGCTGTCACTGCCAACGCGTTGCATTCATTTGGAAACTGGAACGGCAGAATGTGCAGATTTTCTGAACCACACCCGGCTTTTTCCACTGATTGACACATCAGCAATAATTAAGCCAAGTGAATGTCAAGTGATGATTGTGAGACAGGATCTCATGACATATGCTGACGGTATGTTCAGTTCATTGTTCAACCCGTCGCGTGTCAAATGAGGTGGAGCAGACACAGACTCGAGCAGTTGTCTCGTCGTACTTGTTATCATCTGAATCATCGCGCAGTATCAAATGTTAACATTATCTCTACATTAATGTGCAATCTGTAGTTATGATATCATCCTGTACATTATCACACAGAATCCACACACAATAATGCCACTCTACTCTGTGGGCCCTAAAGTAAGAGAGGGTGACGCATCACTCATCGTTGAAACCTGATCCATCATTATGTGTAACTCTTCGCTAGGTGAAGTGTGTGGGCTTCACCCTCGGAACATGTATTCATGATGGCACAATGGTGATGCAGACACTGAGGCTGTAGCGGCCGAGTTTTGGCCTGTGGGCTTCGCTTTGGCAGCCAGCCCTCAGGGCTTTTCCAGTTTTGATGTGAGGGCAAACAATCAGGTTAGGTAGCACGCAGGAAACACTTGACTGAATATGACGCTGCAATGAGACGAACAATAAAGAGATGGTGAAAGATGATCCTTAAAGAGGGATTTGCTCTGAACAGCAGACACCAGCATGTGTTTGAGTTTTTTGAGTCAGTTTCGCCAACAGAAGAGAGGCTTTATTGTAAATGTACCCTTCAATCATCAGGAGTTATTTAGAGTTAATGTGGAGTAAATCTAACCCCATAACAAGTATTTCCAATTCAGTATTTGTTTTGGTATACAGATTTAATGGGGTGATGGCTGCACTTCATCTTCATTTACTAGCGTGCAAAATAATAAGAATCACCATACAGTATAATCTGTAGCATCTGTGCAGTCGGCCTTTTTAGTTCTGATGCAAAACTTCAAAAACAAATTGAATACAAATGTCCCAGTTTCATACATGTAGAAGATGCCACCAAAGATCTCAACTTGATCTTTTGACAATAAGGGACAACTGTAAAACTAAAACGTGGTTTCTGCAGTGGAATATAAACATCATGTCCTACCTCCTGCATGTTCTACCCAAACGCCCCACTCTCCTGAATGTTCCACATATTTATTGTTGTTGTGAACGCATCCCCTGCAACCATCTTTGTGTTTGAAAGACAATCTGTCCAGAGCCATTTTTCTGGACATTTTTTGGAGTTCATGTCTGAAAACGGCTAAGCTGTCCCAATTCAGGGACCGCACCCTTGGGAGGCTGCAAGTCCAATTGCATCACTGCGACTGTACCATTTTGAAGGATCCAAGGGGGGGACTACTCGGAGGCCACATCCTCTGAATGATGCGGTCCCTTACTAGGACACTTGAACCAAACAGAGCCATTGTTAAATGTTGTTAAACACCAATGCGTCTACTGCTGAAGCTAAACCTGACACCAACGCCACCACCACTAACTACAGTCTCATACAGTTGATGCTACACTACAACAAAAACACTCAGCACCAAAATACTTATATCAAATGCCATTACTAAACAAAGGGAATGCAAAATTTAAAATATGTTTTTTGTTTGTCATTGCTCGAGAAACAATGTGTTCGGTCCCACCTCCTGCATTCCTCTACAATCCTCCCTGGAATATCAGCTTGAAGGCTGGACATTGAACGTAACCATTTTAGCTGGTTTTATAATGGCTCACTGAATTGCTTTATTTGGTCCTCCTCTGACATCCTAACTTTCTATGCTCACCGCTTCCTTCCTGTCCCTGCTGGGCCAGCTCACCAGAACCTCAAGCTAATTGGCTCGTGTCTTCATCTCCGCAGATGTCCCACGTCAGCCCGAGCTCGCCCCCCAACCTCCAGCCTCAGCACGCTGAAGACGTTTTTGGTCAGGGGTTGACCTCAGACATTCCTCTAGAACCTCATAGAAGTGGCCCCTGCCAAGCCCCCCACCCGCTATAAATAATCTCAGCCCAGTTCCCATGGCCCCTACCGAGGTTCCAGCTCTTAGTTACCAAAGCACAATATGCCACAGCTTCACCAGAGTGAGCACCACAAGTTGTTACCAACTCAGGGATGATCAGCTTTCTGGGAGGAAGTGAGGCAGGTGTTGAGGTCATCATAGTTTTTATCAGAGTGATCACATGACCACAGGAAATCAAGGAAGATTCCTGTATGAAGATCATTAGTCTGTGCTCCAGCTGTTTCTGAGACTTGTCCATCTAAAGATTGTCTTGACAAAATGCGTCTTTCACAGTTTCTCCACTGTGCTTGGTGATTTAGCCGTTGAGCTGAGACTGATTTACATTCCCTACATTACACAGTTACAGTATTGCTTCATTCACTCTTAAGCTCTAACCCCCTGTGGGACAACTTTCAAATTCCCTTTTTTTAATCTGTGGTTTGGAGCATCATGTCAAATCCTCCTGGAATCAAACTATTGAAAATGTATTTAAATGAGGAGGTGGGTCTATGGTTTATCTTTTACATGTGTAGTTGATGTTGTCATTTAACCATTATTCTGCATTTGGTGACTTGATTGCATACTATGAATATAAAACTCACCCTACTGTTTGTTTCAGCTAAAACATTAGCACTTGATCAAAACGTTATTCATTCTTGTAAAAGTTGCTGAGGGGATAGAGCGGTTGGCAGGTTGAATCCCAGCCCATTCCGAAGTGTCCTTGGGCAAGATGCTTAACCCCCCAAAAATGGTGCCTAATGGATGCTGAACGCACTAACTGGAAATTGTAAGTTGCTTTGGATTCAGCTAAATGTAATTTATTGCCAGTAAAAGATACATTATTTCCATTACCCTGCTATGAAGCTCAATAACAGGGGGAAAAAACACCAAATAGGCATTGAGTTTTTTTATCATTTCTTTTGAGTTACTGCAGTGACGTCCCAAACAACACAGGCGCTGGTGAATTGGGCAGAGCAACGTTTGGTGGGATGAACAGTAGCTGATGCTGAGTGCCAGGAAGCCTTGATCTAATCTCTGTGCGTCTGGGAGCAAAGTCAGTGTGTTTACTCTAAATTACTGTAAATGGAGGCACTTTGAAGACCCATTTACATGTCAGACAGATAACAAATTAGGACAGTCAGCTACATACTTTAACAGTGAAAGCAGCTGACGTTTCTGACATGTGATGTGATGTCTGCAGAAAAATGAAAAGCTGTGTTTGTCATAGAAACAAAAAAAAAATAGGAATGATTTATGTACAGAAATTTCTCACATTTTGAGCACTCAAGATCATTTATATTATATATTTAATCCAACACTTGTAAGGCCACAGCAGCAGTTAATCACTGATTAATCTCTATCAAAAAGATCCCGCATGTGAATATGCAAAATCTGCTGGTGATATGTAGTTTTGGGCCGGAAGTCTTCTGGTTCTGATTTGGCACTGTCCAAACTGAATTGAATTGACTTTCCCTTCAGCCTATCTTGTAATAGGCAAAACTTTACACTGATAATCGGTGATTGACTGTTCACATTTTGCTGGTAACAATGGGTCCTGAAGTAGAGTGAGCGTGTAGCGTGACCATGTAAAAGTGAGATGACAGTTCTGCGTGCCTACCAGCAGCATGGTCCTCAGCTGCAGCAGCCTCCACTCCCTGTAGGAAAACACTTCCAGATGGTCCCACCGTTCTGCAGGACAGTGAGAGGAAATACCAGGGAAGCCAAAAGGAAGAGCAGGAGAGATGCAGGAGATCGTGCTGAGGACAGGGGATGTAGTAAACGGTGGTTAATGTCCCTGGAGGAGGGGAAACCTGTATATTGATGCAATCTGCAAATGAGCCCTATATCCTCAGGATCTGCGAGTTCAACATGAACAGGGATGGATATTGAATAATTGGATATAAAATGAATAAAAGGGAATAGAAAGGATTATATTTTGTAGAGATAAGCATATGAAAAGGATAGAAGTAGAATTGTGGCTACAGTGTGAGGAAGAGGGAAAAGCAATGAAGTTTTAGACTTCATAATAAACACTGATGACATGAGATAAGAGAAGCTTCTTAGCAGCTCTCCATTTACTTAAGAAGCTGCTCCACAAAACCATTGGCCTCCAACAAGACATACAAGATGCCAGTAAAGAAACCTCAACCTACTGGATTCTTCGATTCACTGCATCAGCATCCGCACAGCCAGCAGGCACACACAGACCAAACAGACACTTCTACAGATGGTGGTATCAGATTTAAACACTTGGGTGTAAGTAAAGCATGGAATGTGTTGGCATGCTGTGACACGATGATAGATGGAGGAGTGAAGAGGGGACGGGAGTTTGAGACGTAACCAAACATTTTTAGGGAATATTACTGTATTTCTGATTTTAAGAATAGGTGTCATGAAAGAGAGAGAATAAGAGGAAATCAATTAATCAATCAATCATTTAATTGGTTTTAGGTTGACTTTTGATTCTACTGTTGGTGCCAACCTAATGAGAATTACCCAAACTACACACAAACACACACACATGCATGTCTCTATAGTTGTCGCTAGCCCCTTACCCTAACCTTAACCATCACAACTAAATGGCTCTAAATGTTTATAAAATGTCATTGTCCAGATTTGCGGCAAAGTTGTACGAGTTCTTTCTTGGTCCATGTCCCACCCTTCCACTAAGTTTAAAGAAAGTCAGTTTAGTAGTTTCTGCCTAATCCTGCTAAGAGACAAAACGACCAACAAACAGAACCTCTTTGGTGGAGGTAATAAGGGTAGAGAGAGACCAGGTGCACTTTTATTGACCATGTGAATTTTCTCTCCCACACTTATCACAACAGTCTGTGTGTGTGTGTGTTTAGGTGTGTGTTTGGTGTGTGTGCGTCAAGTCCATATCAGTCAGCAGCCAACCCTTCTGAAACCAGACACTGAATCCATAACCACAGCTCTATCACATCAACATTCAGTAAATGTTCACTGCTCTTTGAGCGACTGCATGATACTAGAATCAGGACTTCTTTAGATTTCAGAGCTGACTGCTATTTTCCTTTTTTTCAGTCTACACTCACATGTAGTATATTTTGTATTCAGTAGTGTAGGTGCAGATGACTCAGCAGTGTAGGGGATTGTAGCAGATAATATCCACATACTTAGAATCAGTTGTGATGATGCTGCAGGGATAAAATCGCCTTCTTTCTTTCAAATTTCTGCATAAACATGTTTATTTAAACTATTCTATTGATATTTTTTCTTCTTCTGAAAGCTACAAGATCATTTTGTCGTTCCCTTTCACACAAGGGATCTTCAAATAGACTAAAGTGTGTGTAAGCCTGGTCAGTATTGATTGATTGATGAGTCTTGTGTATGTTTGGATGAAGCCATGGCCATGACCTGTCTGGGTTCTTATCCGGGTATTGATTGGTCTTCTTTTTGTTTCTGTGACATTACAACCGTGATCAAGAAGCTTTGTTTTGAGTCAAGAGTTTGTGAGATAGTTTGAACGACTCCTCTGATAAATGCTTTAAAATGTGAAGTGCTTTGGGACTCAGAGTTTGAAAGTATCTGCGTTGTGATTTGGGGGGACTGGTATCATAGGAACTCGGTGAACAACACAACATGTGCCTCTCGTTGAAGGATCAAAGGGGAGCCACGAGGTTCCTGCCTCCCTTCAACCCTGGAGCCTCTCAGGGATCACCCATCGCCCCTGGATGTGCTCCCTTTCTTTTCAAACTTTGCTCTTTGTCTTCCAGTGCTCTGAGCTCGAAAGTCTGAAGCTAAAACAGTTTGTCTCATTTACAGATCTTGCCCTCTCAGGCTTCAGACTTTCGTTAACCTTCACATAAACTCACATCTGTAGCATGTTGACCTCGCTGATATCCAGGAGCTCAAACTACACCAGGGTCACTCTTCACGCCCACCCCTCTCCACATGTGTTTTTCTTAACTGCCAACGACCACATTTCTGAGCCCCAAATTTTAAATAAGAGACAGGTTTAAGTTTGGAAGAAAGTGGTAGAAGTTGTGGCTGTATAGGTATAAGGTCATCTTTATTTATCAGTGTAGTACTATGTGTATTATCAGTGTTATGAACCACCTGTCACTGCTGATTCGTTGTAACCATCCAGGGATGTGTAAACTATTCTAGAGCTGCAGTAATTCATTGACAAATAAGATGATCAGCAAAACTTATTTGAAGCTATACTAATCATCTGATTGTGTTTTTTAAGTTCTAGACAAATGGAGTAATTGAGACACTGTTTTAGAACGGCAATGATTATTAGATTTGTAATTGATTTGTTGTTCAACAGAAAATGATCATCAATTGTTAATGCCTCTGCACCAGCGACAGCCAGTGGCTTGATGCATTATGTTTTCCGATTGTCTAACTGTACATCCCATTCACGCTTTAAGGGACTTGGTACAAATGTTCAGTTAGACTCAACTCTAGTTTTTCTAATCAAATACTCATATGTGATTTTTTTTTTAATGAAATAATAATAATGAGGAATAGTGACTATTTCGGGGTTTTGGACATTTGGTTGGACAAAACCAGAATGCCAACATCTGCAATAAAAAGTATTTTTTTTGTTTCTACTCTTAATATCAAGCTCTGTACTGTTTCTCGTTAAATCTATATTATTTCCAGTTAAATATTAAGTCACACACATTTCCATCATCACTTATACCTGTATGTCTATTGATATACTTCTTAATTTAAGGGTACTCACGATGAATTTACACAAAATATAGTGTGTTCAAAAACCTCTGGCAGTGCAGCCCAGCAGGAAACCACACACTCATTGACTGTTGCTCTGTGTGAGGTAGCTTAATTACAGGTGTGTGTGTGTGTGTGTGTGTGTGTGTGTGTGTGTGTGTGTGTGTGTGTGTGTGTGTGTGTGTGTGTGTGTGTGTGTGTGTGTGTGTGTGTGTGTGTGTGTGTGTGTGTGTGTGTGTGTGTGTGTGTGTGTGTGTGTGTGTGTGTGTGTGTGTGTGTGTGTGTGTGTGTGTGTGTGTGTGTGTGTTCAAAAGCTTATGAGGACGCAGAACATAGATGCCCATTACTGACTGCTTTATGGAGCTGGTCTTAGTTATTAAAGCAGAAGCTCCATAGTCGGCTAATGACTTCCTTATTTTTACTGTTAGAAAAACTCTTCCAGTCTCTTCTTAGACTCCTGGTCAGTGAAAGGGAAGGAGGAAAACATCCGGTAGTTTCAGAAGATTTACAGGTTGCTACGGGCAACTCTTTTATAGAGTGATATTCTGGCAGGGCTTATTCCGACCTTTCTCAAAGTATCTCTAAAGAGTTTGTTTTCATTGTTTTTTTATAAAACATTTTGACAAAGACACAGGGAAGAAGTTTTTACAGCAGGTTGAGCACTGATCGCTTCCCGTAAGATGTGTGAAGAACCATTCACGTAAAAACTGAAGCCTGAGAAACACTGACTGCTAAAAACATGCATTAATCTTAAAATAACTATGACATAAGAATACTTGTGCAGCTCAGAGTGAGAGCATTATCACATTAATTTCCCGCATTAAGATGCTGAGCCTCCAAGGGCAAAACATTGTTTACCCCTAGAAGTGAACTCTATTTTCAGCTTAAGACAAGCTCATACTGTGTTAACTACTATGCTTGTTAACCAATCATGACTTGACCAAGCTGTGACTTTGTTGTGTTGAAAACAACTCACTGTCAGTGTTGATTTATGATAAATTAGCACATTTGTTAATTAATGCAGATACTTAAAGAGAGGCTGTTGTTATGCCTTCACGCCGGTGGGAGGTATTGTGTTTTCAGGTTGTCCATAAACAGGTTGATATTATTTTTCTCAGTGATTAAAAAAGATTTGATTTTGGTAGTTCAAGGTCAAAGGTCGAAGTCACTGTGATGTTGCAAAACTATTTAACTTGTTAACTTATTATATTAAGATTGCCATGTGAGAGTTCCTTTAAAATGTCTGATTAGAATTTGGTGCTCAAAGGCAGTTATTCTAGTGTTATCAGTAACTTTTGGCCGGATCCACGTTATTTTTTTCCCTTCTTAAACATTGCGAGATAAGAGTTATGCGCTCTCTGGGTGCCCTTCTAGTTTAGTTGGGTTATAATTTGCAGTGCTGCTGTCCTGTCATGCCTCAAAACATTGGCTTGCACATATTGCAATATAATGTGATGGTGTAGTGAGCGTGAAATACCTCCAAACTGCTGACCCTTTTCTTTTTATCATAGAGGGGACCCCTTGGGCCCCTGAAGTCTCCCACCACAATCACAGAGCAGCAACTGGGCAGTAAATTAACGCCCTCAGTGTCCTTGCCCTTCTACCCCACCTGTTAACCACCACCACCACTACTGCACCACAGCAGACTACCCGCCGCCCTCGTGTGCCGCCTGTCTGTGATATTTATGTTTGTGGGGAATGGGGCGTATTTTAGGAGCTCCCTGAAGGAGGTGGAAATGTTTTTAAACCTACTGTGAAGAATCAGATCAAATTACAAAACACACTACATTTTTTCAAATCTTTAAATAAATGACTTTGTAACTGGTGAGTGGCACAGTGAAACTTCTCATTTGAACATGACATTGTGACTGTAATGAAAGGAGTGTGTATTTCAGGCATTGTTAAAGTTAAATGGAGCGAAGCCAGCAAGCTAGTTCTGGCAGGCAACTCGAGCTGCGCGCGCCAATCACGTGACATATATCACGTGACATACCTCACTCTCCATAACCACCATGGTACACACCCACCTTATCAGGTGGTCTATTTAACCAGAGGCATTTCCCATCAACCCCTCTTGCTCGCACTGCTGCTGCAGTATTGCCACCTGTTGCTTCAGTCCCTCCACCACCCCAGCATCCACCTGTAGGCTCCAACGGGGGGGTTACAGTATTAGCTCATCACTCCCATCATTTCTGTGTTAGCATATGGGGAGTGATTAAGTTGGAGCCTAGACGCCAAACACAAACCTGTTCTACTGTGAACAATAATAAACATCTTAATAAATAAGATAAATAATCAATCGTGAGTTGTCTGACTGAACTAGCATAAGGCGCGTCTCATTTTGGTTCCTACACAATAGAGGGAAACTTTGTAGGCAGACATTGAGATGTAGCTCTGAGATCATGTTTATCTAAAATGACAGTTGTGGCCTTTTCCACTCAAGCCACTTTGGTTATAACATTGTTTTCAGTGGGAAAACGACAGCATGAGTGGGCCGGGGAAAAGTCTTCTTGGCATTGCATAACATCCCGAGACAATGTGTACAATCCCCCGGTGCTTTAAAGAAAGCAAACCTCACACAATCACGGCAGTGGGAATTCCTGCGTGACAGAAAGATGGTTGAACAGTCAATTTCTGCTGCCATTAGAGACAGAGTCATAGGTTTTGGCAGGTCTGAAAGAATATGTCGAAGAGCCTGTCAGTGGATGTTTATGTTTCGCTGGATGTGGGCAAGTTCTTCATCTGATTTACAGTGAGCGCTTGTCAACGTTGGAGCTGCAGTTCAGCAAAACTCTGTAAATACCCTTTTGTTTTTCAGAGTCTGCGAAGACAAGAGCCCAGTTTCTTCACTGTGAATGAGCAGTCGCTATGACATAGCAGTGTCTGTGTCACATTGCTACACACTTTCCATGGGAGTGGTGCCAAATGGTGTACCCAGCTCTCTGCAGTACTGCCATCAGGAAAAAATGACATTGAATCCATGCAAACACAACTTAGTGCCTAAAAAAACAGTTAGAGTATCATTATTACAATTTAGATCTTTGCTTCCCACTATTTGTGCTTTTTCTTGTCCCCACTGAAGATTAAGAACTTGAATGAATTGGAGCCTTGTTTTTCTTTCTAATCACCAGCCTGATCCATCCAGAGCCAGACTGAAACAGGCCCTGGTGCGCAAGCACTGGCTGCTGACTTAGGAGTCTTGCGCTCACTGGTGTCTGGGCTATTAATAGAGCTAGCCTGAGAATTTAGACTAAGGTCAGCAATCAGATTCCTGCTCCCAACTCAAGGAGTGGAACGAAAAAGGAGAAAAAAAAACTCCCTCCCTGAAATTATGCATTTTTCACATTTCTTTTCATGTATGCGAACTTCCACACATGCAGGAAGTATGTGCTGTGAGGTAGGGGGACCCGCTCCTGCTTCTGCTGCTGCTGCAGATTTCCCTCCAGTAAATTGCCAGCTGTCGTCTCCTGCTGTCTACACCGGCTCATTTTTTTATGTGATTCACACAGTGACACTTACTTTAATCATGGGAGGTTTCGTCCGCACTCAACTACTTTATTTCCCTCTAATTAATGAGATGACATGTGTGTATGCACTGGAACTGTGTTTCAATGTAGCTGGCAGCACAGAATGGGAGAAGTCTCTCTCACTTATGGCGCTTTTCTCTAGTGTGTTTTATAGTTTTTTGTGAGTTCTGCAAGGTAAACAGCATAAAGTCAACAATAAAGGGGAAAACTGCTCCTGAAGCTCCTGAAACACCAGGTCTATTATCAAGCTGATGCTTCTGTACCATCATGATGCCACTTGACATCACAATGGCCCATATCCATATTATGAACACTAAACTACTCTAATCTGGCCAACTCCCTAAAGCCAGGTGGTGTGTTAAACACCTGTTTGTGATGTGCATCGCAGCTGAGGTAATACTAGGTTTTACCATTGAAGAAATATTGGAGGTACTAGACATGGGTGTATACTTGCTTATTGTATTAAATAACTTATTTATAGAATATTACTACTAATTTATGTGGACACCAAGCATCAGCTGCTGCATTTGCAGAGAGCTTTAGAATCCATTGTGTGTGCTGGCTTCTCTGATAAGGCTAATTTACGTATGTTTCATTTTGAAATGGCTCCGGTGCTTTCAAATTTTACAATCTACCTCAAGTCAGCATTTTGTGTATAGATATATAGAACTGTACATTTTGCACACATTGTATACATTTTATATTTCTATTTCTCATACATTCACCATCCCCTTTAGCTGCTGTAACACAGCAAAATTTCCCCGTAACAAAGTATTATTTTATTTTGGAGGTGCATGTCAGCCCCACTGAGCGTTAGCTGATGCAGCTCTGCACTGTTTGTCCATAATGCTACTTCAAATCTAGAAACAATCCATAGAATGCAGTGATAAGGACATTTTCCATCAGTGACTTGCCACTGAGGAATCTGTCTAAACCCTGTTTATGTATATATGTGCCTTAGTATCATATGAAAATCTGATCCCTCAAACAATACACTTTCACATTTGGTCGTTCTTTTCATTACATCCCAGATGTGTCTGCAGTGACTGGATTATTGTTGTTAGCACATCACAGCTGTTGGCTAGACTCAACAATCTGTCCCCTCATACAGACACAAACATAGTTTATGTCCGAATGTAAACACAACCGCACACATTTACAGCCTAACTCAGAGACACACATGTTCGACCATCGCACAATCATTTAAACAAACATCAACAGAGGGCCGATGGCCTGTGAGCTGGGTATAACCCTTACAGATTAGTATCACTGACTCTACACACAGTCAATACCTCATGACCCACATAGATTACAATTCACTCAAAGTTTTTCACTGCTGAAGAGTCAAATACGACAATAGTTCACCACGTTTGGTTTGTGAATAATGTGTGTGACTGTATATCCACTGTAAAAGTAATTTATTTTGTCCGGCAACATAAATCTCCTATTTTTAGGTTATGGAGATTATACGATGAACATCTGGTGGATGGACTTTTGCAACAGATGCAGAAACAGAGCTGGAAGCATTTTGCTATATGCAGCTCACTTATGTTGTAGGTTATTATAGCCATATTTAACTTTTCTAATTGAGCAGAGTTGAATGAAATGCAGGAATGTGAACCTTCTGGAGTGGTGCCTGCGAAGGATATAGTTGAGCTGAAGACGGGAATAAAAGAACAGCCTCTTCGTGGATAGTTATGAGATGGTATTTGATTCTGGGCGTCTCTGATCTCTGTGCATCAGTCTCTACATTGCTCAGAGGCTTTTCTCTCCTCCTTTACTTTATCCCTCTCTGTGACCGTTGTTATCTCCTCCTAACTTGCCCTTAACCCACTTCCCTCTCTTCACATCACTGTCACATTGTGCCCCGGTGGCTCAGTCCCTCCTGTTACCAGCAGCCCGCGAGGACCCGAGGCTGTTACACACTGGAGTTCATCACTTCATATAGCTCACAGAGCAGCCTATGTCTGACTGAAGCTCCATTGAAGAGGCTTCTTATACAGTCCCACACGAGCCTCTCTCTCTGTGCTGCTGCCATCACAAAGGTCACTCATCAACCAGGTTAAACTCACTTTGTCTCAACAGTGTCTCTGCAGTCAGCCCAGGTTTGTGTGGTAAGGCTAGGCTATTGAATAAAGGCATCAAATGATTAAAATAAATATCCAACTAAGGAGATAAGGGGGAAAACTGCAGAAAGTAATCCTGACTACATTTTCATTTTTTGAGGATTAATGCATAATCTGTACACACAGAGCCTGACTGCAATGGACTTTTGGCGACAGATGACAATATAATTATGTTTGAGAGCACACAATATCTGATACCGGTATATCGGACAATATACAGTACATACAAAACAAAAGTTTGTCAAAGATTCCTTAGATGTTGTTTTTCGAACCCTTATGAAAATGAAATGTAATCAGGCCTTGATATTCTACAACCAATGTATCAGTCGGACTTTAATGTTGACTATTTATCCATTCTAACTCTAGTGTTTTCTATCCTGGATATGCTCAGCTGTACCTTCCTAAAGTTATAAAGGCCAAGTTTAAGAATAAGGACTTTTTTGCTTGGGACATACTTTTCACAGACACCTGACAATGACAGTTATTGACTCATCACAGACAGAAAATAGACACTTAACATGTAAGACTATCTTCTGTCTGACACTCATTGTGCATGTCTTTTCACGTCTGCAAAGATCCTGATGTAAAACTCTCACTACATTAACCTCTTGTCCCCTTAGAACGATTCTGATGTTAAAACTCATTAATTCCTAATAAAAAATTGGCAGATTTAATATGTTGCCAGTTGAATAACCAGTTAATCGTTAGGATTTGTTTCAGCACTGGAGTTTAGTATTATTCATGGTATGATTTCATTTGTCGGGTTCTCACTGTGTGAGACCCTGCACGATGCCAGGTGTCACATTGACTCGTGCAATTTCCTTTTTGACGCTGTCTTGACACCCTGTCTATTTGAGGTGTCAATGCTGGTGACGCACAACATGTGCTGTACATAATTTCATGCTCTTTGATTCAAGAATTGTGCAGAAATCTGCAGCTGCTCTTCACACATCTCATTGGGCCCTTGTTCGGCTTTTTGAAAATAAACTAATTTAATGGCCTGCTCAACACTTTGTTTTTCTTACAAACCCGATGACGGGTTTTCAAAGCAGTAAATCTGACACTGCACCGAGTGTCAACCTCTGTTCATGTGTGTGAGGGAGCAGGATATGCACAGTCTAAATAAATATCATCATGCCCCACTAACTGTGCCCAAACACACTCGGGCCACAGCAGCAGTTAGCTAAACAAAATAGAGATGACATCCCTCGCCACATCTTTTAAACCACAGTGGTTAGCTTCACTTGTTGCTTAAATTGGTGTGTTAATCCCAATGCTTAACTTTGGTTTGATTATTTGCTTTGGCATACGGGAAACCATAAAGATGTGTACTGTGGTTCAGAGATGAATAACACAAGAAGAAAAAGGACTGTGTCCACATCAATCGCAGAAATATAACTTGTGAATTTACACAGTATTTAACAGAATTAATGCAGACTTTTCTGAAACTTGAAGTTTAACATGAAATTGCCTGGTCTTAGATAGGCCAGCTCCCACCTATTGTTTTTCCAAGCTTGTCTTCCCACCTTCGCTCTGACCCTCACACTCCAGCAGCCCTCTCCCTCCTCTCCTTCCGCACCATCGCTGCTCCTTTTTGCAGCAGCAGCAGTTGTTCAGCCCGGGATGCATGCAGCATGTGTCTGTGCTCAGCATTACATTATTAACGTCTGGCTGTAAGACTGCCTAGCGCTGCTGCAACTGGAGGCACACATGGTTCGCCTGCACAGACCTGCAGCAGCTTGCAGTCAGTCGCTGTCCTCTACTTTGTCGCGCATGTGTGTGTGTCTTGGCCATCTGCACAATGGTAAGTGTAGCGTGTGTTCTGCATTGTGACGGCAAGTGAGATCAGCTCGGCTGCATGGCACAGGCGTCGTTTCACAGACGAGCCCTGCTAATTTATAATGTTAGGAGGCTGAGACACTAATCATGTGTTCATCAACCTGCCTTTTGTTTTTGACATTGATATTGACGTTGATAGTCTGATTCTCAAGACCTGGTTGTTTATCATTGCTTCTCTCAGTGCGATGTCCTCTCAGGAGTCTTTAATGGGAAGGCTGTGAGGTTAATAATGACTGTCTGGCCTGTACCTGCACTGCGTGTGTTGGCATTGGTATTTTCATAGTGGCAGTGTTACTGAGGTCAAAGGAATGTTCAGTAGTGAGAGCTGAGGCATTTTCATCTGCTGCTGGCAGCCAGATGTTCCTCAAATATAAAAACAGATGTAAACCAGATAGGTTAACAATTATGTAACAAAGAGGAGTATGAAGGGGAGCATCTTGATTGCACACAACGTATGTTTGAGCTGTTAAAGTAATTGGCGTCACAGATGACTCAGCTGGCAATGCATCGCATGTGTGTGTGGGCACTTGTGTTGAGGTTTCCAACCCTTTTTTATGGGTATTTTGTTTGTGTGGCTCCTGGTCATTTGGGCATCTAGATTAGAGAAGCCGATTACGATCGAGAGGAGGTGAACAGATGGAAAGAGAAGGAGGAAGAGAACAATTATGTGTAGTACATGTTTGAGCCTGAGCCAAACAGGCACTGCCCCAGAAGTCACCACTGCCATCTGTTGAGGGTATACGTTAGGCACAGATTGGCACGTATCTAAATCCTTATTATAACCGACAAGTAGGTTATGTTGACGCACCCTGTCCGTTTGTTTGTTTGTTTGTTTGTTTGTGTGATTATAAGCATATAACGCAAAAATTGCACAACAGGGTTCCGTGAATCTTGGTAGACAAATCGTACATCGGCCAAGAAAGAACCCATTCAATTTTAGGGGGTGTCAGACAAAAGTGCAGATCCAGGATTTGCGGTTTTTTCCTCTTCTTTAATCGTCTTTAACATTGCAACAATGTAAGACAATTTTAGAAGACTGTTGGATCCTGTTGGAGATATGTGCAACTGAGAGCCATTCCAGTTATTTTAGAATAAGCAGAAACGTGTGTCATAAAAGAGTCTAAATGTAAATGTTACCTTTTTATAACTCATACGTCAGAGGACCTGGCTGAAGAACAGACTCTTCTTACCCATGAGATCAGAGACTGTAAAGTCAGAATAGTGGGAAATCAGCTCCAATCGACTCGTTCACAGTTGAAGTCCAGATGTAAGAGCTGTGTTTGGCTTTACAGCAGCTTTAGGGAGATTTTTAGCCTTTACAGGTCAGTCTGAGACCAGAGCGCTCTCCTGCTTATTATGCTAACAGCTTCGTAATCCTTAGCACACAGGGACATCGCATTCAATGTCTGGACTGTCAATCAAAGGCTCTTGTCAGCTCAATTTGGACTCTGCTGCTTGTCAATCAATGACGCCGTTAAGTGCATAGCAATCTTTGACGTACGAGTCAAACACCTCAGGGAGACGACCCCAGACGACCCAGGAGGGGTAGCAGGGAAACTAGTTCAGCCTTTCACTTCACAAATATCCGATCCAGATAAAATGTCATAATCTTGTTTACATTGGGAGAGAAGTGTTTGCCTATTGTATATGAATCTCTTTATTCAGCTTAAACTTTATTTATTGATGTCTACAGACCAAAAGACGTCTACATGGTAGGTGCAGAAAGTTGTGCTTTCTTTGGAAAGAGGTTGGTACAGAGGAATATTCTCTCACATTCTCAGGTTTTTGTTTCTCTTTTATAAGAATTTAACACTTTCTCAAATATCTGACTTGTTATGGCTTCACTTTTATATGAGCGTTTGTTTTGTGCTTTAACCTTAAATATACATTATTCAGTCATCTAGAACATAACTGAGTTTAAAAGCTTCTTGGGGGAGCATTGCCTACAGCTACTATGGTCATTACATAAGAAATTCCTGTACATTGCAAGTAGTTCTACCTCCTGTCTCTTACATCTTGGACATTCTGAATTATAACAGATGTTGAGGATTTCCCTGTTGAATGACATTATGAGATTAAAATATGTTCATGTGAGTTGCCCTATATATCCTGACCACCAAACTTTAACCATCATCACATCTGCAAGTTATATATTATATTATAAGATAACATAAACACCCTCCAGGCGCCTGCAGTTTGGGAGAACATGGCATCGAGAAGTGAGCAAACTGTTAGACTGGTTTTATCTGTTCACTCAACAGTTTCTCATTTAGAGGAATTCTTCAACCTTATAAAAACTTTTTCACAAGGCAGTTTTTAAATGGTTAACTGAGATTATAGAGCGTTTGCATCCTAATTCAGTTTATTGTTACAGAGGTCTGAAATCAGCAAAAGCACATGTTTGTCTTTTAGGACATTCAACCAAACTTTGGAAGGTGAAGCTCAATAGAGCTGATAATGTTAATTTAGCAGTAAAAGTGCACGTTGTTAAACTTCACAAATTATCTCACGGGCATGTGTTCTGCCTGCAGTGCAAACTCGCAGTCAAACATGTTTAATGTATTGCACATGATGTAATGAACAGTAAAACCTCCAACGTCGTTTCTTCATCTGCTCTTGCAAAAGTAATGAACCTGAGAATAGTTCAGCTACTTAATGTTTGTTTCCACTCGGTCGGCTCGTTTTAAGAAAGACAGGAAACTCAGTCCAGACTCTGATGTAATTTCTCTTATTGAGTCTGTTTAAGACACAATGCCAACACTGTTTGAGCAGGTCTGAGGCTCTGACTTCAGACTCCAGCAGAGCTCTGATAAGACCCAGCAGGAGCCAACAATCACACAAGGTGGTTTTGTGTTCAATGTAACGTAGGAGATTGATTGGTTGGAATTAAACGCAGCAGAAGTTTGGCCACACAACAACCCACTGACTTCCTTTCATCGGGGTAGAAAGAATTCACTGCCGCCCTGCAGATGTCGGACTTTTGTTTTGTCTGCCGTTGCCTTTTGTCTCGGAGGTGTTGGTTTTTCTAAGTCATATAAGGTTGCAGCACCAGTCTAAATAATACAGCACATTTTAAACACTGGATCCCAGTCATGCAATTTGTTCTGTGGTTTCCTCTTGTTCTGAGACGGTTCATTCAGCGATATGGAAGCCACCGGAGCCAAATTCCTGGTTCTCATTTAGAATAATGGTTGAGGAAAAACAGTATAGGTCATTATAAGGTGCTTGACTTTGCCAGAGGTTATGGAATAATATGTTTGTACTGAGTTCAGTGGAAACCACACCTTTTGGTTGTGGCTTTTGAAGTGTAATTTCAGCACCTTGTGTGTGCTGACTCCTAAAACCTGCTCGATATTTTTGAGTGATTCTTTCATAATTTGGCCAGGTTTCATTATACCATCATGCCGCTGCTAATGGTGCAGTTCAGACTTATCAAACGATTACAGAGCATTACAAACACCCAGATGCCGACAATACAGTTCATATGGCTGTAATTGCTCCAATTTTCTGCTGTTTACACTCTGATTCTTTTTGCATGTTTTGTAGATATCTCACATAGGCAATCAGAAACCCTGCCTAATGAAACCACGTTTAAATTCAACAGCTGCTGATTTTTATTTTCATTCAAATCCATGAGTGAGAAATAAGTGAAAATGTCAAAGATGCCCTATCTTCTAAGTTCTATGTTTAAGAACTTGGAAAAATGCTGTGATCTGCCCCAAAATATTGATGGATTCTCTCTGACCCCAAAAAATGGGAGCAACATCGAGTGAAAATAACTTTTGACGGGTGCTGGATCAACAAAACATTTGAAAGAGACAAAATCCGCAAACCTAAAGCGCCAAATAACGCATTTATTTGTCGGTAAGTTCTCAAGCAGGAGGCTCTTCCTCAGACTTCTGATAAATAAACCCTTGGTCTTGAGGCAGATTATGGACCAGCTGGTCTCTGCAGGCCAAGCTGGTGTGAGCCATGTGAGACACAGACTGGACACGCCACAGGTGATAGTGCCTGAATTTATGCAATACATTAATCTGAAGGTTTAACAATACACTGTAAATAATAGCTATTTCCCTGATAAACTGTTTCAAGCCTTCACAAGACTTTTTTGGAAAATGTCCAGCGGAAACCCCCCTCACTCACATGAGCCATTGTTGCACCATGCCACATTTTTAAGGGGAAAGAAAACAAAGGGAGAAAATTCTTGAAGTCCCTTCCAACAGGAATCTCTCTCTGTCAGATTAAAAGGCTTAATTGAATGGAGGAGGAAGTGTAGGAAGTGTAAGTTCAGCAGATCCAGCGTCTCCTCGTTCCTCGCTGTTGAAGAACAATATTTATGTTCCTGTCGAGATGGTAGATCTCTGCTTCAGAGGGCGTGAGTGTGCACCGCACGTTACTCTGTAGTTCAGATGTTTCAGCCGACTTCTCTCTGACAGCTGCATAGAAAATGTATGTCCAATTCATGTTTTCTGCACATTTCATGTCTGCCTCTAACTACACAGGTTTTTATTCTTTATAAAATCTTGTGTTCACATGACTGCCCATGTCAAGTCGAAGGTTGTCCTCGTGTTCACAACTGCTGTACAGTATGAATCTGTATGAATAAGCCTGAGTGCTCATTACAGATACATGGACAAATGGGCTGGATGGGAAACATAAGTCCAGCATTATGTTTACAGCCTCAAAAAATCATGCAAATTATAATCAAGATCTCAAACAGTGTTGTGAGATTTTACATTTTTTGCCTTACACGTGTGACCTGTTTGGATTTTTGATATTATGCATAGATGAACACGTAGTTTATCACATTTGATTGATCAATTAGATCATTTTAAATGTCATCTCAAATGTTATATTATATTCCATATTATATGATCAATATAAGATGGTCATAATGTGTGTTATCCGGCTTCTGCCTACAGTCCAAAGACATGCAGGTTAGGTTATATGGTGACTCAAATTGCATGTAGGTGTCAGTGTGATTGTTTGTTCGTCTCTATATCTCGACCCAGTGATGGAAAGGTGACGTTTCCAGGGTTTACCCCGCCCCCTGCCCATTGTCAGCTGGGATTGGCTAATATTCATTAAAACCTTAATTTCAACTCCACATATTTGTGAGCGTCTAGACCTCTAGTGATTGAATTTCCAGGTTGTAAACAGGGAGCAGGAGAAGTTTTGTCGTGTCACATGAGGAAAGGCATGCGTGTAATGTAATAACGTAAATAGCTGCATCAGTTGCAGGGATCAGATATACTGCATCTTATATTACTGTCATGGTTTACTGAGACATTTAGATAGAACAAAAATGTTATTAATGTTCTTAGTAAGGGCTCTGATTAACAGACATGTGTGTGTAAAAGGCCATGTGAGTTTACAACCCTGTGAATGTCACATGCAGATACATGTCCAGCAAAGTCGAGCTGTTTGTAGTCATAAACAGCAGGGGGCACTGCCCTCGCTCCACTATCTGCTCCACTGGGGGACAATGGCCGAATCCTCTGCAGTGAGTAAAGACTTTCTCTTCTAGTGTAACGCCACACATTGCTGTGTTTTGTGCAGGTTAGCTTTGTGTAGCTCAGATGTCCTCCCTGGTTTGTCTGCTGGGTGTTTAACATGTTTAAATTGGCTGCTCGTCTGGTTTGTGCAGTGGCTCATTCCAGCTCTGCTGCATGGACCCGAGCCAGATGAGTGTACAGAGTAAACTGGCACAACAAGACATTTTAATTAGAACTGGCAAAGTGAGCCTCACGGCAACATAGTAAACACAGTAAACTGTCATGTCTCATCTGTCCTACGGTGTGATGTCTTCATGTACTTTGTATATGTGTGTGTGTGTCTGCAGGCCATCACATACAGTGAGATTGTATATCTTAAGCCTTCCATCCCTTGGGCACTGTCAGCCCTTTCAGACCATCCATGATACTCCCCACCCGTCATCATGAAGAGCTCCTGCCAGAGGATTAAAACAAAGCAGCATCCTCGCTTGTAGGAAGTAACGTCTCCCGTCTGTCAGCCCATGTCTTTTTTCCTCCCTCCTCTCACTCAGGCCATTTCTGTGCACGTGTTAAATGTGGGTTTAAGTGAGAGTTGCCCACTGTGTGGTTTGTTGGACGGGCACGTCTGTTCACCCGATACTATTTGTGTTACTCCCTGTCTACTACTTATGGTAGTTATTACTGTTGTATAGGTTGGCACACTCGCAGTCAGAACGATTAAGATTGGGATCACGTTACGTTCAGTTCCTCCTCTCACAGGCACAAAATGAATTCTCAGCTGAATGCTGTTTTTCTCGGCACCCTCCTGCCTTGTTAAACTAAAACTCTAAAGATTAGATCCCAGCAACAACACAAGCCGAGATTTTTTCTTTGTGTCGTAGCCTAAACACACTGAGCCTGTTCACTTCTGTACTGAACCCGAAGCAATCACAACTTAATCACAAAATCCTAATTCTTTAAGAATGAATGCGTCTTGTAAGCACAGAGATCCATGAAGATTAATGGAAAAGCTTTGTGCTGTGGCCCACTTGTGTGTGTGTATGTGTGTGTTTTTTTTAGAGCAAGTGGGAGAGAGAGAGTGTATATTAGATAAAAAGATTATTTGTAGCATGTAGGCCACGAGTCATTTTTACTCACCACCATGGATACACACACACACACACACACACACACACACACGCAAACACACACAAACACACACAAACACACACAAACACAAACAAACACAAACAGATTCTTCTTGTGCCACTCCGGCCCTGGTACTGGCCAGCTGGGAGGTTTGTGGATGTGACGGCCATTGTGAGAATTTGTGTGTATACTGTTGTTGTTGTCATCTGATCCTCAGAGCCCATATCTTTGAATTTTCACAGAATCGGATTGATCTCTCCACCTTGATTATTCCGTTTATCATTTATTAGATTTATCTCTGAATCATCTGGGACATTTGTGTCTGTGTGTGTGAAGATTTGTGTGTTGAAGTCTTACATGTGGCTTTAAGAAATAGGGCACGGCAGGCTTGTAGCGAGGCAACGGGACAGATGTTGTGGAGCTCCCCACAGAGCATCACCTCTTCTCAAGTCAGGACGTCTCCGCACAACCAAGCTGCCGCTGCTGCTGCTGTTCATGTGCATTTCAGCTGCAGACTGGCCGAAAGAGTGGAGAGCAGGGTGGAGTTATTGACATGCTCCATAGGCAGAGTGGGAGAGATTGAAGGTGTACCTTTGTCTTAAAAGAAGATGTCTGCAGACCAAGGGTAGTGAAGTGATGTGTAGTGAAAACCTGGATGCCATCTGATTGGTGAGGCAGGGAAAATAGGTGTGCTTATGTAATGCCGGCGTGCTATGAAACTAAAGAAGTGACACTGAGACTGAGGAGCTTTCCCAGGCCCTTTTCATTGCTGTCTGTCTCTTATTTCTACTGCCTGGTGGAACTGGAGGAATACCGCTGGTGTTGAAGGGATAATATGGCTGCACACATAGAAATGAACAGTGATACAGAGGTATGTGCTTGTTGCTTTCCTTTTGGCTGACTCTTGTGTGGTTCTGTGTGTGTAACTCCCTGTCTCAACACAGTGATCTGGTGGTTGCATGTTTCCTCTGTGCATACAGTATACACACTCTCATATGCACTGCAGCTCATCCCTGTGAAGCCACACAGGAGCTGCACCATTCACATGAATGCATGTGACCAGACCTTGTGCTCAATTAGGATTTTGAGCAAGGGATGACAGTTTTCTGCAAAACAACTGACATAGATACGAATATCTGTCATCCACATGACTGTGGAACAATCTGTGTGTCTGAGCGTTTCTCTGCTGCTTTCAACACACATGTATTGATCAGGTGTGACCATAGACTGTATATCTGCTTGTTAAATGCGACGTTGCTTGTGAATATTCACATCTGGGTCCAAACCTCCAGGTCACAAGGAAACAACAATGGTATAACCTAGGAATTTATTCACCATTCACGTCTTCTTTTTTTTTGTGAAGATGGGGTTTAAATTTCATTTAATGTTTTCCAGCTGAACAGGAGCGCACACATCACTCAACTAATTTCATCAACTTCATTTCAGTTGTCACACAGTTATTGCTTATGTGCTGCCCAGCTAAGTCTATTAAGCTAACGTTAGCATACAAGGGCGACAGACAAACTTTTTTCATAAGTCATATTTAAGCCTCCATCTGAGATCTACAGTTACAGCACTGTGGCATCTTGAAAATAACAGAGCTTAGACCCCGGAAGCACATATCTACTTAACCGCATAAAGATAGAAGACATGTCTCATCTTTATACGACTATCGAGAAATTAAGCCAAAATATCCAGGATAATGTCGCCATCTTGTGCATTTTAGCCAGAGTCTGCAGAATAGATTTAGGTTGTATTGATAGAAGTGTCGTAGCGGAGTCAAAGGCTCGACCAATTACTCTAATCTAATCACTCCGATTTTAAAGCATCAAATAACATATTAAAAACAAGCTTACCTAAAAAAAAACATACGTATGACAAGAATATGTAAACAGCAGAAACCATTTTTAGGAAAAATGTATTGATGTGTGTTTTGCCTTTTTGGTTTTGTCTATGCACCATCCACTAACATGGAGGAGGTTGGGTTTATGACATATACTGCAGCCAGACACCAGGTTGTGATCAAGACACTTTGGTTTCACTTTTGGGGAGCAGTCATGTCGTCCATGTTTATTTTCAGTCAATTAGAGTGAGAGTGTGGTGAGTGTCTGCCTCTGATGATGGAGCTCATCACTCACAGGTAGATATTTGGTGCAGAGACGCACGGTCCCTTATATCACTGCCATCTTTTTTTTTTTACTTTGCCCCACAGAAACTTAAATGATACATGATGTGGTCTTTTATGTTGCTTTGAATATTTGGTGTATATTTGCAGGAGCTTCATAGCTGTGGGATTGTGTGATGGTGGTGATGCAGGTCTATTTCTGTCTCTCTCTCTCTCTCTCTCTCTCTGTCCTGAGCCAGCTTCACACAGAGCCCCGCTCAAACTATCAAAACAACCACAGCATTCACACAGAGTGCACATGGCTCACTTCACCACCTGCTACTGGCCGCGCCACAAGGGGAAACCTCACTGGTATTCAGCCTGAGCATTCCACAACATTCACTTTTTAACTGAGAATGAACAGAGCGTTGTGTCTGAAGTCAACGCACACATTTATATTCATGCTTATCCTTGAAAAACTGTCTTAACTTCCTGATATAGCAGCACCAAGTGTAATCATTCCTGCCAACAAGGCAGAAGTCTGCCAAGAAAAAAATGATTCAGCAGTCATTGAATAATGGTTTAGTAATTATTGTAGGTGGATTATAAATGACTCTTGTCGACCGCATTTCCTATGGAGCTGAAATGCGTTTTCATCTCAGAAGGTCAATTACAACGTGCTGTATAATTTCTTTATGACTTCTGACAGCATCTGATTGCATTTCCCATGTCACACAGCGAATATTTGAAGTGGGCTTTTCTCCTGAGAGCTGTGTTTGATGTAACAAATCATCATCCATCAGCACCGTGGCTGCCAAACCCACGACCACGATCCAACAGCAACAAAGCGGCGAAGTCAAATACACAACTTGTTTATGGTTAATTGGATGTCATGTCCTTCAATTTTTTCTCAGGGACTTTGTGGGTCCCATCTTAAAATATGACTGGCATACCGAAGAGTTTCTAACAGTGGCGTCATTGAAAAGCTTTGAATGAAAGATTACAGAGGACATAATGTGTTTATGTTATCGTGCAGAAACCTTCTATTTGCCGTTGAGACCGCTCATTAAATTTCATTAAAATGATTGGATGCTTTGGTCTGGACTGTGTATACAACTAGAATGGCACTCAAAGACTGCATACCTCATATGAGGCCCAGCAGTCCCCTGTGAAACTACTTATAAGTTCACTAGATCCAAATTTTTATTTGGAGCTGCACCTAATTACACACGTAGATATCAGTCCCTGAAACATGTCCGATTTTTTTTAAACACGATCCATGAATCATTCCCAGAGAAATCAGTGAAAATGTTCAATAATGTTAGTGTGAACAAAATTCCCTGATTCGGATCCTCACCGAAATTGAATTGGTTCTCTCCTGACACTTTACACATCCTTTTACCAAGTTTGTGGTGATACTATCACACAAACAGACATACAAAATATAAAATGTAACCTCGTTGGCAGAGATAACTGGAAGGGTCCTCCTGAGAGCTGATACCTCTAACAAAGCTTTGGCCTTTCTCACCATGTCAATGCAGTGGTTTTCCATTAATTGTCTAGGCTATGACGGTCCGCCATATTCTAATTTGTCCTACCGCAGTTTCATAATGAACCAGAAAAAAGTATTATCTCTCTCTCCTGAAAGTAACATAAGACATCTCTTAATTGGTGTTTTGATCCATTGCTGCATTGTATAGATGGGTTCATCATTCTTGCTCGCACTATCATGTTTAAAGTGTTTACCATCCATGCAGACAGTCACACCTCATAGTTTCAGCTGCAGTTGTACACGTACCTACAAAAGTCATGCAATGCAGTTCTTTCTCTCTTGTGAGAACTTGTCTTTCATTCTTACGTCTGTGCACCTGTCACTCACCCCGCTACTGACATAGATTAAATGGATTACATCCACACTTACTATCAGTGGGTTCTTCTTTCCTGATTCATACAAAATCCTTCTACAAAACAAAAACATTGACTGGTCAAATTGACTTTATGTATTTTACATGAAAAACCGGACATTCCAGGCCAACATTTCCTCAAGAGAGAAAGATCGTACATTGTGAACAAAATGTAGGTCAACATGAAAGTGTGTGCAGCGGCATCAACACACAAGTGTATTTTACCAGTGAAGCAGGAAATGCCAGAGTAGCAGCTGTTGACATGTTGTCATTATCAAACACGTAATGTTCCTGTCAGCATACCATTGTTTAATTTCCCCAGTCTGTGAAGAAACTGAGAATGAATGTTGCGAGGAAGTCTTCAAAGCCAAGTGAGCTTGAGTTGTTCTATTGTATATTCAAGCTTGTTTGTCCCAAAGTGTTTGAGACATTCCCCGTCATGTATGCACCACTTTGGACGTGAATCAGCTCATTTGGACGTGAAGTAGCCACATTATAGTTTCACCTGGTCTGAGGCTTATTTTGTGGAAAACTCTGCAGGGCATCACTAATGATGTACTGATTGAAATGTCACATCAGCCAATAATGGAAACTATAATTGGTTCAGGTCTCAGCTGAGACTTGGAGACTGTGTGGTGGCCTAATGAAACTCTGTGAATGTGATGTTGGAGCCAATTAGATTTTCTCTATAGGCCGCAGTGTTATGTAATACAAGAGATCAGGGTGTTTGGATGCTCTTTCCCAAACTTAACCTGCTTGTTTTTGTTCCTTTTTTAAATCAATTAACTGGAACTGTTTTTTTCTTTCTCCAAAAAACTTTAATATCCAGGATAATCGCATTACAGACTGACGCCCGTCTGGTTCAGTGAGAGAGGAAAAGGTTCCCGTTTTGATTTAGTCCCTTTACTTTACAAAGCTGATTTAGAGCTTTAGTGGAAAGTGAATCTCTGACATGCACAGAGTCTTTTCTGCCTCATTACTTCATGTGTAACCAGATAGTTTTTGAGAATCAGGGAAGAAAACCGTGACCTCACTATAAAGCTCAGGTCATGTTCAGGAATGTTTGAGAAAGATGGACAGTGAAGAAACTCTCCATGAGAAGGTATCGGGTGTGTGTTTGAAGATTGAAGGAGAAATGTGGTGTCTTTATGTCTTTTAGGCAAATAATCCCAAACATTCTGTGTGTGTGTGCATGTCTATCTTTATTTATGAGGCCCAATTTTGGTTCAATACCATCAATGTGAGGAAATTTTGTCTGGTCCTCTCAAATGCAAAGGGCTGTTTGAGCGTTAAGACTTGGTTTTAGGGTTAGGTCAAGGTTTAGGGTTAAGCATTTAGTGGTGATGGTTAAGGTTGGAGTAAGGGGCTACGGGTTGCTTTATGTCAATGAGTGTCCTCACAACTATAGAGCGACGTGTGTGTAAGATACAAACCATGTGAGGAGTTTTGGAGCTACATGCTGCATATATTTGCATATGAATGAGAAATTCTTAATGTGCCACGTGAAGGCAAATACGCTGGCGTATAAATAGTCTATCAGTAGTGAACTCATTAGCGCAGCAGGTTATGTTTAATGTATAATTTTGGATTATGATTTTAATTTGAGTATTTTTTGTGGGGGATCGTACGGTTTGGTGCGTACACTTTTCATTCACTTCACATTTTGATGCTGTCTTTAATATGTGCTTTGCAAAATATTCTCTTGCTGTCACCAAACTAGGAGGAAGTGAGATATTTAAATGTTCGAGAGCTCTGCAGCTCAAAGTTTTTCAGTCTGTACTTGATGTGTGGGTCTGTGTGTCGAGTAGCTCATCAATGCTGCTGATCAGTTGCCCCGGGCACCGATTGGCTCGATGGGGCGGAAGGGCGCTGTGTCCTCTGGGACGGACAGGGGCGTATAAAAGCTGTATCCTCTGGTCTCTGCCTCCTACTTCCTGCTAGACTGGGCATGAATAGTAGTGAAGGCAGAGACTAGAAAAAGAAGAAGAAGAGACTTTGCCCGCTGATTTTTAAAGGTACCACAGGTGAGGCCCTGCATGGAGAGAGCTTGGTTTGAGGTTTTCCTACTTTTCCCAGGGATGGATTGTCTTGTGCTTTATTGTCCCTGTGATAGCGCGAGTTTTTGTTTTTAACTAGAGGCTACAGCTGATGCAAAGAAGAAAATTTGATGCTTAACGATGAAGAAAAAAAAATTGAATTGAAAGAGAAACTTTGTGCATTTCTGCTACAATGTTATTTGAGCTTTTGCGATTGACCATCTCTCCTATGTAGGTCACAGGATTCACCATGTGGGACATTGATCTCTGGATCTTTGGTTATAGCACAGGAAAGCAGGTCACTGATTTCCTAAACTGTGAAACTATCAATTCCTTCCCTTAAGCTCTAAATAGCAGCATAATTAAAACCATGGAAGGAGGACAGAGAACATTTTTTTCAGGATCACTCAAATAAGCTTTTTGACTCTGGTTGAGTGACAGAAGGATATCAAACTTGCATCAGGCTCCAAGTAGGTTCCAGTGAGGATAACATGTAAAGGCATAAAGCAGATAGCGATTTTTGACTGCAGAGTGGCCTCAGAGATACATGAAGTCCCTCTGGGCACGCACACTGTGTCTCAGCGTGTTTTACTTTGTATTCAAATTTTCATGAATGATTCCCTGCATTATGTAACTGCAGCTGGGACAGACCGTCTCATCTGCTGGCACTGACTGGCACCAGTGGTGGGGGTGCCTGGAAAATGGACAAGGACGATATGAGAGGAACTAATAACATTAGGCAGTGCTGTGGTGGCAGGAGGCCAGGCTGGAGCAATAACATTATATTATAGATTGTGTAGACAACTGCCCTCAAAATGCCATTATGCATCGGTCAATCATCTCACCACTCACCCAAACAGTCTTTGCATCTGCTCTGCATTCATATCATTTACGAGAGGAAATGGTATGTTGTGCTGTATGTCATTACTTTGCCTTTATCTAATCTTTTTTTAATTTTTTCCATCTTCCTTCTTGTTTTCACTCCGGTCTCCTCCACCTCACGCACCTGATTTCCTCATGGCGGCTTTCTCTGGGTCCTTCACCCACCTTATCCTAACCGACTCATCCCTTTTTTTCATCCCACTCCTAAACCTCGACACATCGCTTGCTACTTTCTGGTTGGAGATTTTAGAGTGCACTGTCGCCCCAGTTGCAATGGCAGACAGTGACCACGAGGCTCACTCTTCATCAGACGAGCAGGGCTCCTGTCCTGCCTCCCCCAATCACGACAGAGACCATGATGTTGAGCAGGTACTGTAGATGTCCCCCCAAACCCAGAAATTATCCACTTTACCCCCCATAGTCGTATTTAATTGATTAGCTTACAGCAAACATACTGCAGTTAGATTTAAAACTTCTCAACTGAACTGTATCTGTTCAGCCTTTAGGTATTTTTCATCTTCTTTCTTCCCCTCAGTTAATGTATAGAGCAGAATCCTAACATCAGTGCAGAGTCACAGTGTGGCCCTACAGCTGCATTCTACAAGGCCTTATTGCCTGCAGAGGGTCACTGCATTATTTATCTTTGTGCTCGAATGGCAGGGAGACCTCAGTATGAGGGACTGGGAGAGCTGGTGTAACTGGAGTCTGCACAGTAGCTTACACTTCAGCTGTGTATCTTTTTATTCAATTTATTTGGAACTGTGAAGTGGTCAGGAGATGTACACTCCTTCATGTAGGATGTACTCTCTGCTTCTATAAAAGTACAATCAAATGTATGACTAAGTATTATGACTCACTCACGTTCGCTTTACAGAAATGCAACAACATGCAGTGTTTTTGTTCTCAATGTGAATAAGTCAAAACAGATTTTTTTACATTGGACAGTCAAAACAGCAGGAATTTCACATCATGACCAAAGAAAAACAAGTTTGGATAAAAAAGATGAATAATCCAAACCTATTCAAGAGAAAAACTCTCCATCTCTGCCTCCAACCTCTGTCTCTTTCCACCTGTTCCTCTGCACCACCTTATCCACTCCCTTCAACCACTATACCTCTCCAGCATTCAAGCCTTTCAGATGACTCAGAGGTAGAGAACATTATGCAAGACCCTCACCAACAAGGAGGGCACGGCCACCATCACCATGACCACCACCACCATGACCACCACCATGAGGACCATGAGCACCATGAGTTTGAGCACGAACATCACCATCAGGCCCCTGAGAATCATGATGTTGACAGGGAAGCTGAGGGCGAAGACCGCCCCCACACCCCGTCTTATTTGCGTCCCCCTGTGGCAGGCAGGGCCCAGTCGGATTCAGGTTCAGACCCCAGTTTGCAGCAGAGCAGGAGTGTGGAGTTTGACTTACCGTCTCCTGTTGGTACGTCCAGGCCCAAGAGCCCCTGGGGTCGATTTGACCCATACAACAATAATGAGGTAACATGAAGCAGGTTCGGTTGTGAAACCCAGAGAGGACGATGTTGTCTTTGTGCTGTGATGTGTGTTGAACTTTTCATCTTCAGGCTGATGATTGTGACAACGCTTGTGAGAGATTGTTTTAAATAATATAGGTAGATTGTGCGTATTTTCTTTGAGTTGTACGGGTTGAGTTTGATGCTCTGAGATGGCAGCGTTGCTTTTCGCTGTTGTGTTGTTCTTAAGACTACTCTGTTACTGTGGGAAAGTTCATACACTATGAATGGGATTGTCAGATTTTTGGAGTGGTTGATGTGTGCTTCCCTGATGTATTTTCATATCTTTGTCTCCACTTTCAGGACCAGGACAAGGAATACGTCGGTTTCGCAACGTTGCCAAACCAGGTGCATCGCAAGTCCGTCAAGAAGGGATTTGACTTCACGCTCATGGTGGCAGGTAAATCCTCTTCTTCACATTAGCAGACATTTGATCTTAAGCCCACGCCTCAAATTTGAAGAGACTGGTAATCACACAGTCTTAACATCAGTCTGTGTTGTTCTTTGTTTGAAGGGGAGTCTGGCCTGGGAAAGTCCACTCTGGTCAACAGCCTGTTTCTCACAGATCTTTACAAAGATAGGAAACTGCTCAACGCTGAAGGTGACAAAGCTGCAGCTTGTGCTATATTTTGTTTTGTTTTATTTGAGTGTTTGTTTAATAGATATTTGTTCTACAACATGTTGTGGCTGATAATAAAAACAGTGGCCTGCTTGTTTCTGTTCTCTAGAGCGAATCACACAAACTGTAGAAATCACCAAACACACGGTGGATATAGAAGAGAAAGGTGTGAAACTGAAACTGACCATCGTGGACACCCCTGGGTTTGGAGACGCTGTAAACAACACTGAATGGTACGACTGGATCAAACTGTTTCAGTTGACCTATGAATCCTCACAGAGTACAGCTGGCTAACCTCATTTGAGCTCTTACTGTGGTTAGAGAGTCATGTGCCATCGTGCAGCTGTGGCCCCAGAGAGTGAACGACCCTGTGTGTGTGTGTTTGTGTCGTAGCTGGAAGTCGGTGACTGACTACATCGACCAGCAGTTCGAGCAATACTTCAGAGACGAGAGTGGCCTCAACCGCAAGAACATCCAGGACAACCGTGTGCACTGCTGCCTGTACTTCATCTCACCCTTCGGTCATGGGTACGACAAACATGCAGTGGTTTACCCCTCGCTCTGATTTAATGGGGAGCATTCCCCCCTTTATCGCAGTATGGAATCTTCTGTGCTTATTTCCTAATCAGCCTCCACACGCAGCCACCTAACTCTATTGTAAATCTCTATTCACTTATTCTACATTCAGCTCCATAAATTGTTAATGCTCTTCTCCAGAGTTAAAGCTGTGCTCTGCTGCCTTCAGGTGAACTTAAATCTACTGCAGCGCTTTAGCTCTAATCAATTGTTTGTGCTGAGTGCTGATGTGGTGCTTTTAACATACACTGTTCCACTTTGACTGTGCTCATTAAGGAACTAATGCACCACACAGCTGCAAGTGATGCTGCAGTGCATTTTTCAGACCCACTGATGGAGGAAAAGCTCCCTCTGCTGACGAGCCTCAGTCATTACTCATCAGATAGAACTCAGTGATGAAGCTTAACCTGTGGCACCACTGATCAATCGACCAACACGATCAAAACATTGTGTTTTAGTCAAATTAAAACAGAAAATACACAATTGTTTACATTGTGCATATCGAGAAGGAAATTGTAAGGTTGAGAATCGAGTTCAAATTTCAAATCTAATGGTGAACTTTGAAGAATATATCTAACTACTAATGTGAATGCATACTACTGCCTATAAATCTTCACCTTTTCATTTTTTTCTCATGCCTGATGCTAATACTCATTTATAGATATGTTGTAAGAGTGTTAAAGGTCCTATTTTATTCACATGAGAGGAAGAATTGTGTTTCATTCCGTATCTGGTGTATCTCTTGTAGTCTTCGACCTTTGGATGTGGAATTTATGAAAGCTCTGCATGAGAAGGTCAACATCGTCCCTATTTTGGCCAAAGCTGACACACTCACCCCGAGTGAGGTGAAGAAAAAGAAATTCAAGGTAAGAGAGTAAACTTGATCTGTGTTTTTATCCCACAAACGAGACTGAAATCAAATAGCCGATATACATGTATGGTCCTTTAGGAAAACAGATTATTGAGTCTCTACCTGTATCTTCACTGATGGTATCATTCACTGTTTTGTTCTTCTGCAGATCAGAGAGGAGATTGAGCAGTACGGTATCAAGATTTACCAGTTTCCTGACTGTGACTCTGACGAAGACGAGGACTTTAAGCGAGAGGACCACGAACTGAAGGTGAGAGTCAGAGCTGCCTTCTGCCTGTGTCTTCTTTTTCCCAATTGTCTTTTCTGAAGTCTGAGGTTGGTACCTCACCAAGGGTACATGTGCATTAGTAAGTAAACAACCAAATGTGAACTGGAGTTGCTAAACTCACCTGAAAACATCTGCACAATGGCACTCAGTAGAGCGCATAATTCAACCAAGGCCCAATTGTCCCTTACATTCAATCAAGCTGCACCAAATTTCACACACTTATAGAATTGTTCTCTGAAATTTAAGCAAGTAAATGTCCATCGTCCAAGTGCTGTGGTTTGTTAGGAAGTTAAGAAGTAAGTTAGGAGGAAATGGAACAATGTTGGAGAGAACATGACAAAGTGTGGAAAAATTAACCATATCATCCATAAAAGCATCTATTTTCTCTTCCTCCACTGCCAGATTGTTTTGAAAACCCCTTTTTAACCTTCTGTCTAATGTCTGTTCTCCCCTCAAGGAAAGCATTCCCTTCGCTGTAATCGGCAGCAACACAGTGGTGGAGGCCAAAGGGAAGAGGGTGAGGGGCCGCCTGTATCCCTGGGGCATCGTAGAAGGTACACACACTCTCAAGCAATGTCACAAGTTAAAGTTTGATTTCTCGTAACAGCATGAATGGATGAAAAAACCCGTAAAGATCTTATTTAGTATAATAGGTCTTTAGAGAAGCTGCATACATTGTGGACTCAGTATTGGCAGTTTTTGAAGAGTGGTGAACATGTTGTAACCGATCTGCGTGCTGTGATTTGCAGTGGAGAACTCGGGACACTGTGACTTTGTGAAGCTGAGGAACATGCTCGTCCGCTCGCACATGCAAGATCTGAAGGACGTGACCCGGGAGACCCACTACGAGAACTACAGAGCCCAGTGCATCCAGAGCATGACCCGCATGGTGGTGAAGGAACGCAACCGCAAGTACGCTCGCACTGAAGCACAGGACACACACACACATTCAGGTTTTTCAATGTATTTATTGGTGACGGGTTCATTGTCCATGGCAGATTTGAATTGTACCAATGAGATCTGTCATGTCTGTCTAAGGTGAGAACTGGCTCCACCCAGTGACATCTGCTGTGGCTCCTAAATGGTTGAACGAGCTCCCCAATGACATCAGGACAGCAGAAAGTCTACACATCTTTCGTCGCAAACTAAAAACACATCTCTTCTGACTATAACTTTAATAAAAAAATAATTAAATTAAGTAGAGCTTTCGTACCACTTATTTGGCACTAAGATATAGCACTTTGTACTTTGTCTTTCTTGAAGAAAATTGTACCTTCTTGATTCTTGTTGTTCTGGGTTTGTGGTTCATGGTTGAATGCACTTTTTGTAAGTCGCTTTGGGTCAAAGCGTCAGGTAAATGAGATGTAATGTAATGTATTCTGCAGTAAATGTTGTTAAATCCAAACTGGGATTCGTCTTGATATTAACACAGAAAATGAAAATACTTCCTCTTGCAAAAACCTTCTGTAAATATTGAATGTTGAACTTCTCTACATCTTGAATCCCTCTGCAGCAAACTAACCCGGGAGAGTGGCACAGACTTCCCCATCCCCGCGTTGACCGGAGGGATGGACAGCGAGACGGAAAAACTCATCCGAGAGAAAGATGAGGAGGTACGGCACGCTGCCCATGACCACCCGGAGTCACATGGTCATGACCATAAGTCTGAGCCCGGCTCTGAGCAGCACGAGCACTCAGACTCTCAGCCCGAGCCAGATTTACATCTCTTAAAAGACGAAGCTCTCTAAGTGTCACTCAATAATCGAAAATCTTTATGTGAAGCACACTCGCGTCATGTTTTCTGTAGCTGACAATGAGCAGCTTCAAAAACATGAATAAGTGTTTACACAATGTAAAAGTGTATTTGAACATTCAAACCTGTCTCCTCCCCCATCCTCACTCACCCTATGGACCTCTGAACTGTGCGTAGCAACAAAAGAGACAAAAAAATTTATATTTCATATGTGCTGCGCCCTCTAGTGGCTATGCCTGTTCACCTACATCCAGGTAACTCATTTTGACCAACACTTATCCTAAAATCCCTGAAGTGCTGAATATGTTGCTCTACACTCATAAAGTGAGACATTTACCCAGTTAGCACAAACCAGCACACATATTAATCATAAATAGAAAATTACCATGATTTTAAGCTATTGTCCATTTTTTACATCATCTTTACACTAATCCCACATTTAAGAGGCAGCTTTTCTTTCTGACTTTGGTTGATAAATAATAATACCAAATTAGCTGGTTCAGTAATGTCAGTATGGTGCAAACTTGTGAGGAAATTTTGTTAGATTTTGACTGAATTTTCGGTTCTTAGCAATTATATTTAAATAAATTAAAATAGAATCAATCAGACTTTCTATGCAAAGGGTAGAAATAATATTATTAGAGTAAATATTAGCTTAAGTATTATTCCTTTAAGGTATCTAAATTTAATCCTTCACAAACTCTGACTCCAGACCCTGTGATTATTTTTCAGTGAAGGTAATTGAATACAAACTGAGCTTGCATACATCGTTTTACATGATGTTAGTGTCCTTCCCCCTTTTTTTCCCATTCAATTCCTTATTATTCTTATTTATTTTGTCAAATAAAGAGTTTATTTGTCCTCAGTTGTTTCTTTATTTTTTGTGTAATGAACAGCTCAAATGTGGTTAAACAAAGTTAACAGTCTCAACATGTGTCTGGAATAAGGAAATAGTTGTCGGCTTTCATCCTTTACTACACAAACAGAAAACCAAACAAAAGCTGACAACTAAAATTAAAAAAGCAGTTAATGATTGTGTCACTTAACCTTTGCAAGTTTTATGAAACATCATTTGGTAAATCTGTATTAAAATAATTGAGAGATTTTTAATAGAAAAAAGTAGATAAACAAAAACTGATAAGGTATATATGCAGCATATGTAATGTTGAATATTCAGTAGGTGAAGGGGGGGCTGTGTTTCCCTGCGTTTCACAGCAGAGGTCACGTGATCTAAACAGAACAGACTCATCTCCTGCTTGTCATTGATTTGTTGTCTGTGCAGTCATGTGTGAATAATTAGTGTGTATAAAAGGCAGCAGAGCCTGTTGACGTGTTCCGACTGTTGACACACAAACACAATGACTGTGACAGTGGATCCTAACACTTGTGTCCTCTCTCCTCTCAGTTGCGGCGGATGCAGGAGATGCTGCTGAGGATCCAGGATCAGATGCACTCTCAGAAAGATGCCTATTAACACAGGACACCTGTCACACCACGTACGTGTCTCTCTATCACTGGGATAAAAAATAAAAAACACAACAGGAAACCTTAATTCCTCTCGAGAACATTGACATCCCTACATGTCCCCCCCCCCAAACACCACTCGGCATCACCAGGGACCTGCGAGTAGGTGGTAAGACGGTCTGACATTTGCAGCTCATCAACTGTCTTTATCCTCCACAGGGACTGACATTAACTGCACCGCTGCTGCAAAACACTCCACCCTCCTCCACTCTGCTGTTTTCTGTCAAAAAGAATGAAATGATTAAAAATGGCCAGATCTGATGTTTGTTTAAATGAATCAGTCTTTAGTTTGAGGGTCAGTTCACGTATCTGAACTTTATTTAGCCGCAGGGGTTTTGTTTGACTATTTTTTTTTTTTTTTTTTACAAGAGGTCTTATATGAGGCTTACATCATCAAGTACTGGTGACCTGCTCAGATTTTTTTACAAGCACGCTTTCCTGGTGCAAGTGTTTATTTTTTAATTATAAAGGTCAACATGCATATATATATATATACACTGTCATAATTTAATTTTCTATAATACACCCATAGTCCTTTTTTCTACGGTTTTTCATCTTTTACTGTGCGTGTCTCTAGTTTTGTTTTAACTACACCTCACAGCACTGCTTGACATGATGTATAGATGATTGTTTTATGTAGCAGTTGATTTGGGCTAAACTTATTATGATGGTTCTTTCATTTATATTTGAAGCTTTATCCGTTTTCAGCATGGATGCTCAACGTCAGCCACAACTCGCATAAGAATGCATTATTGCTTATTGATCGCCATATCTTCATTTGAAATTATCCAGATTTTTAGATGACAGAGGAAGTCCTTTATTATTATTTCTATTTGGAAATATCCCCAAATCAAAGTTGTTTCAGAGTCAGTTCATCTCATACATGTTTGACCCGTTTCATCAGGTCACATGTGTGAGCTGATGACTTGTCAGTGGTCAGAGATGATCTGGAGTTTGAAAAGACAAGACCCTTGATTTTGCATGAGCTGGGCGTCTAAGAGAGGGGTCGCACCAGAGTCCATGCAGTGTATTTATTTTTGCATGTGTTTTGTGAAGGTTACTCAGAATGCAGATCAGTGTAGTGATCACATGGTTATTTATGGGCAAGGAAAATATGTACTGTCTGGGGGAAGTTGTTTTGGTTGGTTTAAATGATGTCCTCACTTCATGGGAACTTGACTGTGTGCTAACTTTAACGTTTATAACCAAAGCCAACAACGACAAACTTCATTGTCCTAAATGTTTCCTTTTCAAAGAGTGGGTTTCGTTTTATTTTGACATGACGAACATTGTTTTGGAATAACTTATCAAAGCCAAGAGTGACGGAACTCTGATGATTCTGCCATGTTGTGTGACCTTTGTCTTACAAAGAAAAGAAAAAAACATTCCTCGAGCTTCTGTCCCAGAGTCAGGTATTACTTTTTTTTCTTTATTTTTTTCTGAATTGAGTTGTTTTATATTTGACTTTTTTGTTATTCTACTCTTGGAGTATTTATGTAATAAATTTAAAAAATGAAATACATATGAAGAGGACGATATGTACAAATTCTGATATTGTAATAAAATACAAAAATTATTTCATGTGTCTTGTCCCTTCCAGTTTCACGTTCTTGAGGCGTCTGCATCCAGAGATTAATCATATGCAGAGGAATCCATTTTTATCTGCTTAACGTCACTGTGGTCAAGCCAACCAACACTTGCATCTCTGTGGTCATATCAGCCGACACAGAAATTCTACTGCAGTCAAATACTGACACTTATGGTAAACGCATCCAAACCGCCCAGAAAGGGGACCTGAACACAGGCATATCAGTCTCTCTTTTAAAAGTACTTTGAAGTATCCTGAAATGATCTATTCCACAGTGAAAATGTTGGAGTTTACTTTGAAAAATCTCTTAATCTATACAGTAAATATGTTTGATATACAGGATTAGGGTTGCAAAATTCCGGGAATATTCAAAGTTGGAAACTTTCCATGGGAATTAACGGGAATATACAGGAATATACGGGAATTAACGGGAATAAACTGGAAATTGTGGGTAATTTATACTAACTGTATTTACCTTGTCATATACAGACATAAATATAAACATTTTGTAGTGTCATAGGCTGATTTGAGCCCTGAGGAAACTTTGGGCACTTGACTATACGCTTCTGCATCTTTGTGTCATTCTTAAGATAGGTCACAGTATTTGCATATGTACACAGCCTTTCCGTCTACATTGGATGGGGTGAAATGTCTCCACACATGAGATAGTGCACGTGGCATTGTTCTGTAGATTAAGATGAGAAAAAAGTTTGTAAAAAAACACTAATGCAATGCCAGAGATATAGTCAAACAATTGGAATAGTCTGTAAAAATATTTTACAAGTGATGGATAAATTAATGGAAATAGGCTAGATCAGGGGTGGGCAAACTTTTTGACTCGCGGGCCACAATGGGTTCCAAAATTTGACAGAGGGGCCGGGCCAGGAACAGATGGATAGAGTGTTTTTGTGAACTAATATAAATGACATGGAAAAATCATTACATGAAAGGATTTGGCCTTTACCAAGTAGCAAAGCACTTGTTTTTTTATTATTATTTGAACAAGTTCGGCGGGCCGGATTAAAAAGCCCAACGGGCCGTATACGGCCCGCGGGCCGTACTTTGCCCATGTCTGGGCTAGATGAACAATCCCCAATAAGCATGCTAATATATTTTCTCGAGTAATATCATTGAAACTTACCTGACTAGTCCTGCACACTACAGCAGGCCTCAATAGCCCTGCTGTAGTGTGAAGGATGCTGGGAGTTATCTGTGCATGTGATGGAAGAATGCACAGTGGAGGGTTGAAATTCAACGTGCAGCGTGTGCTGCATTCCATACATCTTTAAAATAGTGTTTTGAATGATGTTTTTATTGCTCAGCGTTTAATTTGCATAGTTTTGTTTCTTTTCAAAATTCCCAAAATTCCCGAGCTTAATATTCCCGTGGAAAGTTTCCGGAAATTATCTATTTCACAGTGAAAATATTGGACTTTACTTTGAAAAATCTCTTAATCTATGCAGTAAATATGTTTGATATTCAGTATGTAGGTAGTCAGAGAGGTCCTGAACACAGGCATATCAGTTTATCTCTGAACTTATTGAGCAAAGTGTTTTTATAGTACTTTGAAATATCTAGAAATTAACTGATTGTACACATTTTGGACTTTACTTTGAAAATTCTCCAGATCAATACAGTAAAAATGTTTGATATTCAGTATGCAGGTAGTCAGAGAGGTCCTGGACACAGGCATATCAGTCACTCTCTCTGAACTTATTGTTAAAAGTAGACAAGAAGACAAAAAAGTGTGAACACAAACAAAATACGTCCTGGGCCACACTGAATGATGACTTCCGCTGAAATGCTATAGATTTATATTCACGTTGAGCTTTAAACTGATCAGTAAGTACAGAGTCATGCTTCACAGAGGTATCAGGCATAGACTGGTACCAGCACACTACACCACGTCTGTTCACCCAGGACGCTAAACAGAACTCAAACCTATGAACAAGCCTGGAGTAAATCTGAAGTTAATGCAGTTGTGAAATATTTGACATCTCATCAGTGTGACTAATATTTCATCTAACATCACTGATGTAAATGGGATGGACAAAACATTTGAATCCCCTGAGTAGTAGTTGTAGTATAAGAATCACCATTTTAACCTGACTTTTCTCAAATGCCAAATAAATAAACACCGTTGCATTGCTGATATACTAAAAGAAAATGTCTAACGGCATTTTTTTTAAACATAATAAATTTTATTAAGTATATTTTTAATAAATTTTTCATTTGATATTTCCCCCAGCTTTTTACATAATACAGTTAGATCTAGATGCAGCCCAACATTTACAGTCTATATACAACGTAAACTTTCTCCATAGGGAAAAGACATGTATTATTGTTGCTTCTTCCGGTACCTGAATCCCTGTTGACTTCCACACGTTTGGTTTTGCTGCAATATGGTTTTAAAATGCATTTGCTCAGAATAGTTTGTATAAAATGTGAAATTAAAGAACTTGCTGATATCATATTGCATCAGAACAAAACATATAAAAATGAAAGGGTGAATACTTTCCAAAGTGGCCAAATGTGGTATCAGCGTGGGAGGTCTGCTCTGACATACAGCACTGTACATGGTCCCGAAAAGAAAAAAAAGCTATACTATAAAATTTACAATGAACAGAAGAAGTTATGCTCTAGATGAAACAGTAAATCTCGTAGTACAAAATCTGTTTTAAATGTTACACTTTACATACACATGATACTTTAATAAAGTAATCATTTCTTTTTTTTTTATTAAAAACCCCCAAAAAAGGTATAAACTTCTGGTGAGTGCGCTGCTCAGTATCCTTTTGCCGATCAGTACATTCAGATTAAATCAGAGCACAGCGTGTTGCTGTTCAAGTGCTACGCTGAACTGTGGGGTTGCTGCTCATTGAGACAAACGTTGATTTTCACAGTGCTAGCTTTGAAAAAAGGATGGTATTGAAAAAACAATGATTGGATTTATGTCAGCTGCTGAAATCACTTTGTACTGATCTCAACCCAAACGTATGAATGACAGAGGTTCAGCTCTGAGCCAAAAACAAATCTTACGGCAACCACAGCGATGTCCTCACTTTGCAAATAATCATTACATAAACTAAGCCATGGCATGCATCCACAGCATGCAAACACAGTCTACACCATTTGCCCTACAAGACAGCACAGAAACACACTTCACTATTTCCATGGACCTTTTTTTAGGTTTTCACATTCATAATCTCTAAACACTCAACTTTGACTGTGTTTTTTTCCGCTGTCATATTACATTTTTAAATAAGCCACTGTGTGCTGTGACATTTGAATGCAGGGGTCATGAAGATGTGGAAAATGATCCTATTTGGCAAAATAATTTTTTCAAACAGCAGTGACAAAAAAAACTTTATCCTTAAACTTGCACTTTTGCTCAGTTGCTTGTTTGTTTGAAAGACAAATATTAGAGCTAAGTACAAGTTGATTGTCCTTTGATTCCAAAACTGCGTGTTCTCTAGGTGACTACCATCACCATTGTATTTCATTTAGAGAAATTCTTTCCACCATTACAGGAATAGTAGTATTAATAAACCCAACAGCCAGCAGGTGAAGCTGTTGCTTCATGTGTGATCACTGAGGACTGCCGCTCCAGTGCAGGAGATGGAGTTCAGGCCACAGTTTAGCTCCAGCCCTGCAGCATGTGCCTCTGCTGGAGAGGAGGAGCTCTCCTAAATCACATTCCCAACGTGCTGCCTATGGCTGCTCCAACACTCTGATCTTACACAGTCACGGCTCTCAAACCTCGCTGTAGCCTCTCTAGTGCATGAGCTGCTATTGGTTGATCCACAGCAGTCGAAGTGATAAGAGGGAGTCTAACCACCAACCTACAGACATACTATCGCAGGAAGCTGGACACTGTGCTGTACTTTACATCTTCCCTATAAGGCGGTGTTCTTGTAAAATGTGACTGTGAAATAGACTATTGCTTCTCCATCGTCAGTAACTAAATCTGCAGATGTGCCCCCTGTGTATTTCCACACACACACACTCAACACGACGACCATCACATGCAGACATGTATATCCCAGGTTTCAGAACACTGTGGTACTGAAGGGTTTTTACTTTGTTTTAGGAATGATCCTGGTTGCTTTTTAACAGCTGTAATGCTTCATGTTCTGTCATTTCTCCTGCCGTCACTGTGGGCTGGCAAATGGCCTGGTCCGAGGCCGGTGGTTGTCCCGTCGTGGGGGCGTCTCTGCACCCGGTGGTCCCGTCAGCAGTGCTCAGGCCAGCTTCAGAGTGCTGATGGGGAAGGAGGGCATGGTCACCATTGTCACAGGGTTGAGCACTGTCTGACCCACCAGCTGCGGGTGGTGGGTCACCATTTGGGTGCTCACTGCTGTCTGCTTGCCAATGATGGTGGCAGCTGCCTGGTTAGGTGTCGTGCCATTCACCTGGGGGTGGGCGTGGTTTAATGTGTGGTTGATGTGACCCATCACAGCCGATTGTGTGACAGACACCTGTTGGGGGTAGAGGGTAGGGAGATGCTGGGTCAGGTGAGCCACCGGATGAACGGTGATGTGACCGATGGGTTGGTGGCCGGGGGCTAACTGGACAGCCGTTGTGGTGGAGGGAGCCAGGTGGGCAATGTGTTTGGGACCCCCTGCATGGATGACATGGTTGACTGCTTGGATGACTGAAGGATGGGACACTGAAGCGTGGGCGATTACTGTCGGGTGTAGGCTGGGCGTCGTCACCATCTGGGTCTGGATCAGGGGTTGACTGGGGGTGCAGGGAGTGCTGGATATGGTGAGTGTTGGTAAAGCTGCAGACTTGGGAACCGGCTGTGGAAGATGGAGCGGCTGAGGCTGCAGACGGGGTTTGTGCTGGATGGAGATGTGTTGAGTGATGAAGGAGGTAGTGGTGCTGGCTGGGGTCAGGGTTGGGTTCTGAGCAGGTGCTGAACTCTTGTGCAGCTCAGGTTTCATGGTTTGAGGCACTATGGGTAAGGCTGCCTGTGCTCTTGGTGCAGTTTCCTCATCTAAGTCATCTTCCATAACGTCTTCACCTTCTGCAACACAAACAGATGAATTAACTTAGTTACTGTATTACTAACAATGTGATTTTTGCGCCTAGATCAATGAAGAGGTTTTCCACTCTTGACAATTTGCTCTTTCAAACTCATAAAAACTCACTTAAGATTAACATAGGTTTAAATAATCTTAAATGTTGAATTATGATACAGGGGCAGGACCACAGCGGCTCCTCCCTGACAGTCAGCCTACCTGAGGCAGTCGAGGTCGAGACCTGGTCCTCCTCAGGCTGAACCGTCTGTCTGAGGACACGATCGATCTCAATAACATCCATCCATTGGCCCAGGTCATTCTTCAGCTCTGCTAATCGCTGCTGCGTGGCTATCTTCTCTCTGGCCAGTCGCTCCATGTCATGCTCGTACTCCTTCTCTTTCCGCTTCAACGTCTGAGAAGAGAAAGAAAATGTTTTGTAAAAATCGAACACAGCAGCCCCACATTAAATCAGGTCTTTGTGAAACTGGGCTTTTGACAGAAGGAGTTCCTGATTGAAATTGGGTTTAATGTTTAAGGCCTTAGTTGTTGGGTTTGTATTAAACTGAGGTGTTTTGCGTTGCCTATGAGTCCTAATTATAAACATGCTTAAACTGTTTCAATAATGTTTGACAAATGATCTGAGGCACTTTTGAATTAACAATGCTTGTCTATCTTTACAGCTAATTAATCAGGAATATGTCCAACAAGTAATGACTTATAATGTTAACAAATAATAAACCATAGCCAGAGTGCAGTGAACAAAATAACAGTGACAGGCTCACGAGGGAGGGAGGGAGGGAGGGAGTGAATGAGTGCGGAAAGTAAGAGGTGCTTCCAGGCAGTGGCTTTCTGTGACCCAATTTCCCTTAACCTGTCAGCTGACACACAGCAAAACTAAACACACTGAGGTGGACTTCCCTGTTCACAGTAACAGGAGGAAACGTTAGGTTGAATTCATAAAATTCAACCAAGACAAAGGTCCAAAATATTATGCAAAGAACACATTTCTTAAAACATCATTGCTGGCTTAGAGTACCAACAGGATAGAATTATACTGTTCAGGATTAGGGTTTTGAAATCAAACACTTTATGTAATTTATGACACGTTGACTATCCAGCATGCTCTCTGGCATCGAAGCTCAGGGAAGTGACTCTGTATGAAATACAGTATGTGACCAATAATCTGATGACTCAGGATCACAAAGTCTCGACGATTGGACTTCCTGCTAGTATTCACTGTGTATGTCTGTGTGATAGTTCGTGTGGCATTAATCGTACAATGTGTTAAATTAGCTGCACAGCCTGTGAGTGCATAAGTAGCACAAAATGCATGTACATGAATAGCAAAGGGGGAAAAAGGCTCAGTACTCGTAGAGTACTGAGCCTTAGAGTGACTAGAAGATCCAGATTTATGATCAGACATCATCGGTTAATAACCAGATACATGATCGTAACTGTGTCATCTAAATCATAACCATCCCAATAAAAAACAGAACAAATGAACTTGAAATAGTTCATATTTGGAACAGTGAAGTTAGTTCAAAATTGAAAAATATTTACTATGAACGTGAACTAGTTTATTTTCATCTGTATGATCGTAATTTCAAATGTCAACTGGCACAACACTCGCAGGTCAACAACAGACTCTGCTCCTCTGGGGTTTTCTTATCACTCACAAGTAGAACTGATCTTTATAAAAAAAAACGTTATATTATGTTTCTGGATAACCGGGTGTCGCTTCATCTGCAGGAAGAATTTATCTTCTGTCTGTGTGTACGTTGTTCTCCCTTCCTGTTCACACACACGAAATGATAATCACATGGAATATTCACCATCAAGTCAGATGTTCAAAAATAGTTATTAATCACTGGTGTCGGATCATGACTCCGGATCGTTCCGGTCACTCTAACCCTGAAGTCCTGACTTTGCGCGTCACGTTATGTCTCTCGTAGCAGGTTTTAACATGTGTCTAAAAAACTCTAGAGCAAGTCGAACAAACACAAAGTACTGCACGTTTCCTAATAACATCAGTGATGGCGTTTATTGCTAAGGTTTAAAGTGAGCGCAGGTCAGAGGGGGAGTGAAGAGGAAGCAGACTCCGACAGAGATTCATTCAGGACGACCCAACCCTTAATGTGCGTCTGTCCTGATGCTGAAGCAGCTGTGTTATAATTATTCAGTGGTGGAAAACTGCTAAAACAATGAATGTAGCGGAAAACATGACTTGATTGTTTTGTCATTGCGTGGAGGAATTGTATTTAAAATTGAACATGCTTCTGCATTACCTCCAACTTAGTTAGACATAGAACTGCAATTTCTTGTTACCTCTCTTCAGACACACATTAATGAGCCGATTTCAACCTTAACACACAATTTATGTATGCTGGACACGTGTACCTCAGGACCAGTCATTAACAGTCTCTCTCTTTTGCAACTAGAAGAGCGGGGGAGATCCATGTTCCAGTCACAACACGTTAACAGTGTCCTTGTCCTCAACACATGAGGTACTGAAATGCCCCCATCTTTGGTTGTCATGGAAACAGCTTAAAACCCTATAAGGTTTCCTCGGTAACCTAAAAGCGAGCACACCATGTGCCAAACGTGCAATGTACTTCTCACCGACAGTGTTTCTGCACAAAGTTTTATTTCAACACCCAGTCTGGTTGTTATTTGGAAATTATAGTTTTCAGATGAATTGGGAATAACTGTCTCAAAAGACTAAAAAGGATCGTCAGTGGAGCAGGATGAAAAGTGTTAAAGTGTGCACTTAATGTAACACATGGACCAAAAAGAACTGTCTGCCTCCCTCTTGCGCTCATGTATTAGCAGGCAGTCATACATGAGTGGAGCCACAACTGTGCGTGCCACTAACTATGACTCATCGAGAGAGAGAGAAACCGAGAAGAGAGAGACGCTCCACAAACACCAAGACCCACTGAACTCTTCCTGCTACAGTGCTGATGGTGGATAGAACGCACACTAAGCTCGTCTCCTTAGAAACAGCAAGTCTACATTAACCATGGTTACACCTGATAACCAAGTCTGTAGCAGATGGATCCCACATGACTTGATCCTCTTGTTAAACAACAGGTTGGTAGGACACCATGTGCCAAGCCCCTTTTTGTTTCTTTGCACACGGCTGAGCCTGCAAACAGCAACCTTCCACCTTCCAAGGCAACACCTCGGCCTCGTTTGTGAAAATCCAGACCCCTGCCGTGATAGGCTGCCTGCATTGTGTGCGAGCGTGTGCGCACGCAAGGTAAACACCGATCAAGTGCTGTCACACTGCAATGCGAGTGCCGAGCACATGGCCCCACAGAGAACGGGAGGGGGAGGGCGGCAGATAGCAGAGGATTGAAAGAGAGCAATGCAAGCTGTACTCACTGACTCACATTTGCAGCAGCCTGGGACAGACAGCACAAGGCTGGGTTTTCTTAAAGGGCCAGGAGCTGTAGAGGCCACGTTGCAGACGTGCTCTACAGCCTGGCTGACTGACCAGGCTTCTGCACACAGGTCTTGTGACAGTGTGGTGGTAACCATAAACCCATGTCTTGCTCTGCCTTCCAGGTGGAACAGAAGATTTCACGTGGTGTCAGACTTCAACAATAAAAGGCTTGTCTGTGGGAAAAAAACTGCTTCTGCAAGTCACTGCTTGTGTACGAGCTTGTGCTGGTCATATCTGCCCTAATTAACTCATCTTAGCTCAGAACTAACTGGGCAATAGTCCAGACCGTGCTGCAGTACAGAATAATGTTAGACTCATTTTAGATAAATACAGCAAAAATCTAATTAACTTCTTTATAGTCAATATATCATGTGGGTGAAGTGTGTTACTAAAATTATTACAAAGCTTAGTAAGCAGTGACTTTCAAAATCTGAAAAAGTTACCAGTGCACCTTTGTTTTACGGCCACTACTGTGCTGCAAAGACCACAACATACAGGCTTTTTTTACTCATCTGTCTTCAGTTTCCCCAGAAGATGACACAACATGCTTCAGACATTTGGGGACAAGCAGCAGAGGAGCGAGCTCCGTCTGCATCAAGAGGGAAACAAAGCCAGAGCAGAGTAAACCGAACCGTGTGTTTACCGCTCCGTATTCCCTCCCTGTGGCTGGCAGTTAAGCCTGCTGGTACGGCGAGTCCTGACTGTTGCAGCACTGGGCGGGGGCCCAGCTCGGGGGGTGACGTCACACGGATCAGGCTAGCCATGTGCTTGCTGCTCATGTGGCCATAAAAGCTCAGTGAGGCAGGATGAAGGGAGAGAGGGAGGGGGAGTAGAGAGGAGGAGCTCTAATGCATCAGGACTTATTTTACAGCCTAAGTTTTGGTGTGTTACTACAGCCTCAGGGGGGAATGCCTTTAGGAACAAATATGCCACATGACAATAAAAACACAAACCCATGTTATATCTATGTTTAACTTAAAAACTCTGACGCAAACTAACAGCAAAGCAATCTATGTGCAGGCAAGTGTTTTAGTCATAGTTGCTGAGTCATTTGCTCTTTGAAATGAAATGAGGAAGTAGAATTTGAACTATGTGGCAGTAAGGCAAGAGCCAGGAACGTCCCTTACTGTCATAATCAGACACTATTACCACTGTAATTATTTCCAAATGAACACCAAAGACAATGAGTAAAATAAATCAAATGAAATGTGATGCGTAGCCTAAAGCCTCTTACTCTTCAGCACAATGTTTTTGCTTGCAGGCTGTGTTCAGGTTTTTTTGCAGACAAGACGCACCCCCCTTCAAAACTAAAAAGCACCAGCCTGGCCAGGGAAAAAAGACTGTGTGATAAAGAGGGACGTACTAAGGCTATTTGATGAATGAAAACCCTTGTCCATCTCGGCTGTTGTTTGATAGGAGAAAGGGTGAGGCAGGTTCGTCTGCCAGTTGAACACTACACCCTGAACAATGTGTTGGTTAATCACACAGAGAGGTGGCAGAGGGAAGTAGATTGGGTGACGAGCTGTGCACCCACGCTGTCCTAGTTTCCCTCACTATCCACACAGAGAGAAATTACCAGACCGCTGTTACTCAGAGCATCAAATCAGCAACACACTGTCCACTGTGTAGACACGTTTTGATGAGTAAAGTTACACCACAGTTATATAATAATATGAACAACAAAATTAATTCTACTGGCTAATATGCAATTGAAATTGCCGCCTGGATTTTGCAAGTCAAATAACTGCAGTATAAATACCTAAACTGCAAACCCTGATGCCAGTCTGGGCCCATGGGTGAATTTGCATTAAACCTGCCACCCTACATGACCTATCGATAGGAGGGAAAAATGACACACATTAAACACTGACATGTTCTGCAACACAGTCACAGTCAGAGAGAGTTAAAAGAGGCCAGTGGTGGACCTTTGCACCAGTCGTTACAACAGCTCCACTCTCATATCATATCTAGCCCCTCAAAACATGGTGAGTCATTTGTAGACATGACAGACTTTCCAAATAAGTAAATGCAAATCCTTAGTCTGGGATAAACTGAGCCAAACAGACAATCAAATTCATACTAAAATGCTCAGACTAGGTCTGAGGGGAGTTTTATACGAATAATTAGAAGCCTCCAGGGGTCAAATTCTCTCATATCTTTGCTTCTCCTGCAGTAGGCATGCTAGTCAGAATTGTTGTAATGTCCAGGTAGCCCCGAAGAACGCAGTGGACATATTATATTGTTGTATTGTAAATGCAATGATTGCTGAAGGTCTTGGCAAACACAAATACACACATATATATATATATAAAAATAAAGTTTGACATGACTTAACATTTGAAGGTGTCACCTTGGTTGTTAAGAATGTGTGAAAGTACATTTTAAAACCATATTCTGACATTTTACTAATAACGAACAGATGAATTTATAATTAGAATCAATTTTAGCTCAACAAATAACCCTGTCCTGGCAGAGCTAACAAAACACTCACAAATCACTGTGATTAAATTCCGAACCTATTATACTGATAATTACTGCTGTGATCACACTTTTACTAAAACTGAAACATACTTTTGTTGCTGCCAACAAACTATTACAAACAAGTACCAATCTTTATAATACCAATACTACTAATAGTGTAAGATTCACAAACATCTGTACACGATGCAAAGAATATTCTGGTAACACGAGAGTTCTATGCATTACTAAAGTATCAAAAGTTCAAACTCTGGTGTTGTTGCTCAGCCCCGGGTCCTTGCCGAAGATAGGACTACATACTGAATTAACTGCACTTCATATTAGAATAAACAGTTATGATAGGATCTAAACATTAAGTCTTTTAACAGTTAGTAACTGGTTTTTAAAAAATCCCTCAAGTGTACGCATGAAACAGTGATCAGACCTCAGACACCAGCAGCTTACCTGAATGTATCTCAGTGCACTCCTCAGCACGCTCAGATTGGAGGTTTTCTTCTCGTCGATGTTGGGGATGTTCTTTTTCAGTGTCTCGAAACACTCCTTCAAGTGTGCTCGTCTGAGGGCACAGAGGGGACAGACTTTAGACATTCATTGTGGTACAGGAGGTTCTTAACTGAAAACGATTCAAATTAAACCATTCCAAACAAGTGCATCAATTACAAAGTACTGGCCGACAGGTTTAACCCACCTGTTTTTCTCAAGCTTGTTGTGCACTTCTCTTGTGCCTGCCCTGTAAGAGCACAGACGAGAGCACAGTGAGAATTTGGTCTCCAAAAGGGCAACATGACAAATATTATCAAAATCATCCAGTGATGGGCTCTCTCATGTTATTACTCTCAGAAAGTAGAATGGCAGTGTTAAATCCAGGATGACTAATATGTATTATCTAGGGTGAATAAAGATATTGTTACATGCACAAAAAGTCTACTTTATAATTGAAGGTCTCTGGTCAGAGCTTAGAAATTGTTTTAGTCTTTACTATTGAAATTCAAATAAGGTAGCAGCTACACAGATGCTAATCTTTGCTAATCGTTCAGGGGTCTGCAGGTCAGTAAAACATCCGGACTTTTTATCATGTCATAAATGTTTAACGTTTTAAAGGCTGATATTGATTGACAAAAATTAACAAAACAATTAAAATCAATAGCCCTATGTTACCAATAATGTAAACTAATTAACAGGTTTTACCCTCCAGGCCTCTTCTTGTTGTCGAGCAGGCGGCCGTCATCGGGAGGACTCCCCCGGCTGATGGAGCCGTTCTGTAGTGGAGCCTGCTGGAGCACAGGGCCCAGCTGTGGGAGTAAGGCGTGTTGCTGTGGCGGTGACACGATGGAGCCAGGATAGCGTTGGACCAGCTGCTGCTGTAGTTTAGTATTGTTAGTTGGGGCGATGAGCTGTGGGTGGTGATGGTTCTGTATGGACTGCTTGTGGCTGGCGGTCAGCACAGTGGTTAGGTGCTCAGGTTTGGGCTGTGAAGGGCTCAGCAGGCCGACGGCACTTTCCTCCTGAGGGGAGTGAGGTTCTCTCTTTGGGGAGGCCAGTGGAGGAGCGGCTGAAGGGGAGAGTTTGGCCAGAGGCAGAGTGGGAGAGCCTGCAGGGTTGGGGGTGACCACGGGGATGGGAATGACAGCAATAGGCATGGAGGCGGGGGGCAGAGAGGGCGGCGTGGGGGGCGGGCAGCACTCAGTGCGGAGCACCTCTGCTTTACAGACATTGTTGATGTTGATTGTTGAGTTATATATCACATCTGACTGTCTCTGCACCGTCACCAGCTCCAGATGAAGCTTTTCCTTTAGTTCATCTTCTGTGGAAGAAAAAAAACTGGTTACCAGAACAGTATCAAAGTCTCCTTCAGCTCCTTTAAATCAGTTTTCAGACCCAAACTCTATAAAATGTCTGTAAAATTGTGTACAATTTGTATTGTATTTTCACTCTTGTGAACGTCATGTGTTAGAAACGCCATCAATACGCCCACTTTCCAGCTGTTTCCTCACATGGACTTACTCTGACATTTTTCAGAAAATTTTGTAAGAGGCTGGCAGAAAAAGTTCTGGAAAACGTCAAGACTAACTGACTCAGACATTTGTGTTCTCATGTATGGGCCCTCTAGAAAATGTCTGATGTTAAGCACTTGCCTTACAACAGCTTTAGTAGAGGAACAGTTAAGATGAACAGCCCCGGGTATCTCGACAAAGCAGCAACAGAAATAATTTAACTTGAAAATTCAAAACTCGCACATGCTGTCAGTGGCACGATTGTGTTAATCAAATTACAGTACAGAAAAACATATGATTTACCTACAAATAAAAATTAAGGTCTAAAAGCAACAGTAATGGATGCGCCATCATTAGGAAAGGCCTTTATTTTAATAGGATCACTGCCTGCTGTATTGCACATTAGCAAAATTAGCATTATTTCAGAGGAGCAAACAGGGATGGATGGAAGTCATAATTAATGGGGACGTATGTTCTTCTCTTTAACTGGCTTTAAACTGTGGCAGCGCAAACAAAAAGAGGCTGTAGCTTTAATGGCAGTGATGATGCTGTAATGTAATCCCAGTCACAGTCCAATGATGTTCGGGGGCTGGGTAAAAGTCTGCTCTGTCTCTACCAACAAAAAGCCACACTGAGGGAGCCCACCACTGAGACGTGTCCAGCATTTACTTCGGTTAAAGGTGTCCTGAGGCATGTCAAGGACACAGGAGGCATGTAGTGAAGAGTAAAAAAAACACTTTTTTGAGGTTGGCTGTTACTGAATCTCTACTAGTTTGTCAAGAGGACACACTGCAGTAAAATGTGAGTGACTAACTGATCTCTATGTTACAGTATTTGGTCATAAATTTGGAATAAAAGAGCCTTGTAGAACAAACCATTCATATTCAAGCAACCCCCTCCATAATGTAAGGATGCGGGAGGCAGGGGCTGCCTTGTTGCCATGACAGCTGTGATGTTGGAGTCAGAGGTGTAGCTGTCATTAAGATCATTATGAATGAGACCAGGGTCATTGCAGCAGCACTATCCCATAATATCTGCAGATTCTTTGACAGTGAAACTGTACTTAATTACACATCAACGTGTTTGTGAAAAGCGACTGAAAACACACAGGATTATTATTAAAAGGAAACATGAAAATTAAAAGGTTCTCTCCAAAAAAAAAAAAAAAAGACACTTTGTAAAATAGCATGACTTTGCAGATAATTGAGCATCCCCTGTGGACACTGTATCATCACCTACTCCTTCAGAATAATCATCATCTCTCTAAAACGTCTAAAGATCCTCAGTCATCCATGGAGGGTTGAATCAAGGACAACTCGTAGATATATGTAGAAGAGGAGGTCTCTTCAGTTCACCAGAAATGTATCCGAGTCTCTACAAACAAGCCCAGTTGTCCTTGATTCAACCCTCCTCAGATATAATAAAGAACAGCCTTCATGAGGACAGGTTTACTGCAGAGCTGTTAATTAGGTGTACCTGATAAACTGGCAGCTGAGCGTATAATACTTATACTTTATAATTACATTAATTTGCTTATTCTCTAATAGTTCTGCCTTGAAATAATGTTATTTGTTCTGTAAGCTTTCATTAATCAGGTACATTTTATGTGCTTGGTATAATAAGTTATCCACAGATTCCAATCTACCAAAAATGTATTCGTCCAAGAACCATGAACTTTGAATTTTTTTTATAGGAAGTGCTTTAACTTGCCAAACGTGTTTGTCACTGTAAGAAACCATGTAAAAGGCGACAGAGACATTTCCAGCTCTCAATAGCTCTGGAGAACATGTTATTGGTGTCAGACTTAACAGTTAGTCAAAGTTAATGTTTTCCGCGTGTATATATAATGTTTCAATCGCAAATTTTTTCTTCAAAGTAAAAGGAAAATCAGAGGAACAAGATGTCCTGGTTGGTGTGCAGGCTTTCATGAGATGATACACGCCTTGTTATGAGACATCGATAATTATTTGTCGTAGCACGAACATACACACTAAACGGAGGAGTCCTTTACTGAGCGAAAACCAATGTAACACTTAAAAAAACAACAGGGATCTCTATAGACGTTATATAACTGCAGCAGCACATAGAGAAACACTGGCCTACTTTCCTCCACACAGTGACCTGCTCTCCAGTAGCAGGGAGGGAGGGAGGGAGAGAGGGGGGGGGGGACTCTGCTCTCTCAATGCAGCAAGGCGGGAGGAACAGGGAGAGGAGAAAAAACAGGAGCTCTCACTCTGACCCTGTTCTGAATATCACTAACAACGTCATCCTCGTAATAGGAGGGAAAATATAGAGAAAAGCTATACTTGATTCAAAAGTGCACAACGCAGGAAATTCATATAATGTATTTTATAAAAGGTTAGATTGTTTGCATCAACATCACTAGCCTGTTGTTACCCTGTCATAACCATGAAAGGAGAGCAAATCCTTAAATTCTGTGTGATTAGGACATGTAACTTGGGAATAATAAAAGCTGTTATCTGAGACATCTGCAGTGACGGAAAAATCAACATGGTGTGTTTGCAGCGCCAACAGCTTCAGTTTCACGTATTAGGTTCACACGTTATACACCTGAACATCACAGTCGCAGGTGGTTTCTCTTAATACGTGAAATTAATAGATGAAGCCGGCTAAACACAGATCACAGTCCATGTGTGAGCGAGGCCTAATGTGTCCATGGCTGTGGAAACACAACAAAAGACGGTTGAAGGATATGTTCCATTGTCACCCACATAAATGGCTAAGGTTCTATCTTTTTAAGGCTAGAGTCTAATTGTATGTATTCAGGGTAACTGTAGCACATTTGGTTACTTTGGGGGGTACAATATACAAGAATATAACTTTAGAGCATTAATTTCACATCTATTTCCTCTATTTTTATGTTAAAGAACGAGTCTGCTGATTCCCACCCTCTGTCACAGTTCCTAATGTCATACACACACCACATGAGCCATACACCTGTGGCATGAAAACGTTTGAAACCCTGGTCATGATTTCTGTTACTGTAAATATGAAAGTAAGAGATGGCCGGATTTCCAAATGGCACGTTAAAACACCACATTTCTTATATTAAAACAATATTGTATTTTAAAGTCTTTTACAGTTTTAAATGACAAAAATGAAACAGGGCCCGTAACAAGTTTGTCCACACTCCATAGTCAGAAGTAACGCCCCCTTTGCAAGGTAAAGAGGGTCCGTTTGTCTTTCGCTTCCTGTTTTGGGGACTTTGGTCCAGTCGTCCTTGCATAAGGCCTCTAGTTATGTGAGATTATTGGCCTCTATTGTACGCCCTGGTCTTTTGAGGTCTCTGCACAGATTTGTAACAACAGTTAGGTCAGGGGACTGTGAGCCATGGCAAAACCATCTGCTTCTGCATCTTGATGTCGTCCAACTTGGGGCAAAAATAATATATTCTTGTGCATTATTTGCAAAATACTGAATATTAAACCTGTTCAAGGGTAACTTAGTAGGATTCAGTGGCATCTTGTTGATTGCTACCTATGAATAAGCGTCACTTCACCTTTCCTTTCCCAGCATTTGGGATAAGTTACTGTGGACTTCAGGAAACAAACGCAGTCTGGTTTGTCCCTTCTGTGTTTCTGTAGAAACATGGTTGAGTCATGTGGAAGTCTTGGTTACAGGAGATTATACTTATCTATATACCGTTATCCTATACACTGGAGATTTGATATAAAAACCTTTTACTTTGACAAGGAGCATGTTCTAGTGTCTGAGCTGCAGCCTCTGGTCGTCTACCACGTTCCATCTTCAGAAAAGCGGAGCATTTAATCTGCTTTCGGGAAGTACGAGAGTCATCTTCTTCATAAACAATCTTTGGGAGGGGTTGCCCAGCACGCACGTGGTGAAAAGGGCGGGGCCAGGCATCTTCGCTCCCCCGCTCGCTGCTAACGTGATGGGGGGCGTGGCTGGAGGTACACGTCATCCACAGACAATCGGAGCCCGTCAGTAGCGTCTGAGAGGGTTTTTAGGGAGTTTGTTTATTTATTTATCTATTTGTGTAATAAACGGGACACGTGTAGGTTGCGTGAGACGTGGTCTAAAACGACCCCCGGCTGATACACGTGATGGGGGGGCAGAGGAGGTCCACAGTCACTTGATCCCCGGCGGACGATGTCAGGTCATTATGTAAAAGAAGCTCGGCCCTGCGCCACCGCCCTACACCTTCCCCCATGTTTGTTGTGCATTTCGGTTTCTCCTACGTGTTCTACATGTGTGTTGCTGATCTGACAAGTTCAGAGAGCGATGCTGCTGCTGCACAACACTGCTACACAACACTGCTCCGTGTGTGCAGCAGGTTTCAATGCAGTAACTCCTCAGACTGCAACAGTGTGTGTGTGTGTCTCTGTGTGTGTGTGTGAGTGTGTGTTAAACTGCTGTTGATCTGAGACAACTGAGATCGAACCGAGTTCAAACTCTGCAGCACGTCTGTGAGCTCGAAACGAATATGAAAGTAAAAGTAAGATATCGCCTATTTACACAAGCAGGTTCCCCTCAGTGGCTGTGGTTCGGATTCAAGTTCTAAAGCTTCAGACCAGTGAGGTGCAAAGAGTCGATAGTTCAGACGAGGTGCGAACAAACCAGCGAGAACTGTAGTTTGTCTCTGGCACAGAAAATGGATCTTCCGCAGACATGTTTTTCACGATTCTTCACCGGTGATAAGAACACATCTCAGTCACCAAGGAGGGATGGACACTCGTTGGATTTAAATGGAATAAAATAGCAACTTACCACGTGCTTTCTGTTGTTGCTGGGCTTGCAATTCCAAAAACTTGGCTGCCTCCAGGAGCGTTTCGATGCTCATCTCTGTCCAGTTGTAAAAAATTAAAATGAAAAACAGAATGTTCGAGAAAGACCCAGAGAGAGCCAGAAAAGCCTCGCTACGTGCCCGGGCAGCGCAGGGAGAGGTCCCCAGACCGAGGCTGGAGGAAGACGGGTAACCGGACACCCCCTCAGCCAGGAACTCTAGCACTTACGTAGGGGAGTTACAAACAAGATGGCGCTCAAAGTAGTAGGAACAAATAAGGTTTGTGAATCACGCAGCGCCGGGACCCCGCCCACAGACACGCTGCCTCCGACCGGGGAAAACACGGAGCCACAGGGGGGGGGGAGCAGTGGACCTGGAGTCTCCCCCGGACTCACCCGGTCAGGAGCCGCGGGCCCGAGTCCCACTCACGACCCTTCAACCATCAACCCGCTGGAGGAAAGTCACAAAGTGTCGCTGGAGGAGACGTGAACACCCAGGTCTCCTCCAGTGGGGGGGTCAAGGGTCGCTTAGCAACCGGAGACATGTAGTAGCCATAGATCGTGGCTTATAACGAATTAGTAACGACAACTATACCAGAAGATACACTTAGGTTGACAATTACACTTTTACATTTACAAGTAGCTTTGACTACACTGAGTTTACATCTCACAATGTTCAACAATCATCCAGCAGTAATGGCTCCACCAGTGGTGTATAAAGTACTTGAAAGCCATACTTGAGTAAAAGTACAGATATCTTACCTGAAAGTGACTTCGGTAAAAGTGAAAGTCACCCGTCAGAAAATGACTTGAGTAAAAGTCTTAAAGTAGCTCATATTAAAAGTACTTAAGTATCAAAAGTATCCGGTGTTGAAATGTACTTAAGTATCAAAAGTAAAAGTACAAGTACCAAAATTAAAAATGCAAAGTGCTTTTTATAGTAGGCCTATACAGACACAAAACAATCCAAAATGTTTCTACTCAAGATTTATCTCAACTGACTGAAAAATTATAACAACAATATGAATATAATGTATGTAATGTATGATTTTACAAATTTTGAACCCTAGATGAGAGCGAGAGAGAGAGAGAGAGAGAGAGAGGTGCGCCGTGCGTAGAGGCGTGCTGCGTCAACCTTTGCCGCTCAAGTAACGAGCCAGTTTGAGAATGTAAGAAGTAGAAAGTACACATATTTTTGTTCAAATGTAACAAGTAAAAGTAAAAAGTCGTCAGGAAAAGAAGTACTCAAGTAAAGTACAGATATGTGAAAAATCTACTTAAGTACAGTAACAAAGTATTTCTACTTTGTTACTTCCCACCACTGGGCTCCACCCTCTATGTTGTGTGTTGTGTGTTTGAACTCCACCTGTTAGAGCAGTTTACATGTAATGATTTTTGAACACACAACCCAGATGAATCCAAATCGAGTCCCTGTGGTTTGATGGAGCACGAGGTTCAGTCTGATGACCTACATCCACTCAGGCTCCGTGACCTTTCCTGAGCGGTTCACTTCAGTGACCTGGAATTACTTCATGTGTAGTAAACAGCAAACACGTACAAAGATGAAGACGGTGGTGGAAAGTAATTAAGTACTTTACTCAAGTGTGGTACTTCATTGCAGTTTGAGATACTTGCACTGTAAGTACTTCCATTCCCCTACATTTTGAAATATAGTACTGTTTACTCGACTGAATCTGACTTTACTCTACACATCCAGAGCACATTCCTCCAGCGGGGTCAACAGTCTCCTTGAAGTCAATGGGTTGGCACCACATTGTACACGCTCATATCCCGAGACATACATAAAACAATTCATAAATCCAAAGTTTAATTAGTTCTTCCCTGACACACATGGCTTCCTTCAACTATGTTTACTGGAAATCGGTTTAGTAGTTTGTGAGTCATCTTGGGATGAACACACCTTCTTGGCAGAGATAACATAATATAAACTTATAATGTATATGTTAAGACAGAACTGAGCTCCAGACAGATCCACTGTGATCCAGTAATACAGGATATTACACAGATAAGTGGAAACTATAGGATTATTATATTCCACCCACAGCCCAGGAATATCCAGACTGATTTACACATTCAGTTATGTACATGAATTTAACTCACTATTTGTATATATATATAAATAGATAGCCTGGTGTTTTTTGACTTCTTGAACAGGATGTTGAATACAGTTTAAGTATTTGGATTCTGTGACAATAGGACAGTCAGTGCTTGTTTTTAACTCTGCTGTTGCTCAACTGTCACATGACTGACACACACACACACACACATGCTCACACACTAATGAACCCGAAGCCCTCGTATAACCTAGGGACATGTTGCATACCCAGGAGCAGTGTTTTTTTCCTGTGACTCTACACGTTCACATGATCCTGGATATTTAAGTCTCTCTCTTTTTCTTATCCACTGAACTCAGGTCAGGAAACTAGTCAGCCACTACAGAGCAATAATGGGTCTACAACACTGAACGTTGTCCAGGAACAGGAACCGCTCCACAAACATCATAAATCACAGACTGTGTGTACATGTCGAATGTGACGACTGCCAAACCAAAGCTGCTCCCAAATACAGTGTCTAAAACACACTGATTAAAAGGGTTCATGACAGGAATGGTCCCTAATAGAAGAAACACAAATACTCCCCCCTTGTGGCCGCTTGGAGACACTGCACCGTCATAAAAAAAAAAACTACTTGACAGTGTATAAAATTCAATAAAAAAACTACATTTATTCGAAATGTTTACACAATTTTGTAGAGAAAACATCTGAGCACACAGTTGATTCTTTCCTGGAACAAACGCAGCATTTTCTGAACTTATCAAAAGCTGCCTGCTGATGGACACACACAGAAAAATCATTCTCACTCCTGAGAGACACTTCTCCACAGACAGGCACTCGGATCGGACCTGCTGATGGTTCAGGGCCTTGCTATAGACTTTAAAAGTGAGTTCTTCAGGTACGTGCACAGCTGGTTCAACAGGTCTTTGTTCTGACCTTCGACGTAGTGCATCTCAATCAGCACGTCGCTCCCCTCCAGCATCACGTTCAGCTGACACTTAAACAGGAAGTGTGTGACTGCACCGGGGCTCGGGGGTCGCTGTGTCGGGGGCTCACTCGCCGCGGGAGCCATTTCCTTTGGGCCTGCAGACTCCATGTCCACATCTTTACTGCTCACATCGTTGGAGACTTCGCTCTGTTCTCCAGCCGCCTTCTGTGTTTCATCTTTACTGGAGGAGCAGCCGTTGTCAGTCTCCTCTCGTACAGATGTGGTTTCCTTGTGAGAGACATCACCCTGAGTGTTGCTGCTGTTTTGATTGGAAGCAGACTGGTTTTGGGAGGGTTGGTTCTTTGGACGAGCAGCTGAAGCCGAGGTGGTTTGAGAGCTGGTGGCCACCCAGTGAGGCGCCCTGGGAAGCTCTCGCAAGTGACGCTTCTGTTCACGTCGCTTCTGTCGGCCGTGGATCCAATTGTTCTCCACGGCCGTCAGGACGAGACTCTGCTCCTGCTCCCTGCCGGGGACACGCTTGTGCAGCACCTGTCACGAGAGAGGACACATGGATGACATCATTGTGCTACATACAGGTATGATCAGTAAATCAAAATGGGCACAGGTCTGCAAATAATCTTCACCTCTATGACCCTGACGCTTCTAATGTTTTGTTTCTGATGAGTTAAGTGTCACAGACTTGTTGACTCATCTCTATAGTAACGTCTGAAGCTGTTGTGTGGTCATTGGCGACATTCATGGTAAAACATTTTAATTTTAACGATCTACGTCCACATGAACATTTCATGATTCAGTAGTAATCCCCGTCCATACGTAAACACCTGAAAATGCGTATGACGGGACAAGTCTCGTACTCTGGGCATGTGCGTGCCGGTGTACACAGGAAGCAGATTGTCTATTTGCAGTTGGTGGATTAGTTACAGAAAATACTACGACACAGTAACAACAACAGTAAAAAGTGAAGTGAAATGGGATTTGTTTTCCTGAGCTGACAACTATGTGTAGATGTTAGTGACAGTAAGTGTTGGAGATGCTTTGTGTTCACTGCTGGTAGTCGAGTTGTGTCTGATAAGAGATAAGGTATGTGTCTGTTTCAGGCCGTCCAGACTTCAATGTTCCCCGGAGCTTTCAAACTCAAACTGGGGCGGCAGCGTTTTAAACCTTTTAGACAATTGAAATCCCAGAGGAGTGTGGACTGCAGACGTACACAGAGCAACAGTGAAGAGTTCTAAAACTAAAATGTAGTAGTGTGGATGTAGCCAATGAATACTGTATAATATTGTGATGTACTGGGAGCAAACACCATATATTAGAGAACATTGCTGCTCCAGGTGCTGGTGAAACTGAAACATATAATCTAGTAGTTTTGATAACACTGTTGAGTTTAAAAATCCGATGCCACAACAAGGCACAGAAACAAATCCCATCTCTGGAAGTCTCACCCTCAGGTCGGTGAGTGTCCTCTCCAGCAGAGCCGTGACGCTGTCCACTGGGCTGCGGGCTGAGCAGCCCAGCGCCAAAGCTTTGACCCGCAGCTCCTTCAGTCCAGCCTCAGGAAGTGTGAAGGACAGCGGTTTCCGGGACTTCTCCAGTTTACGCTTCCTACTGGGAGGAGACTGAGAGAGAACAAGAGACAGTTAAACAATAATATGCACTGAAGATTATTCCAGATGTGTGAGACAAAATGCAACAGGATACAAATGAAATCGGTTTCCTTGCATGATATTATGGAGAAACAGTTGAAAGGTGATTTTGACAATACTTTGGATACCATAATCAATAAGATTGAATAATTGACACAAATTCTAAAATATGAAAACAACTTATTGAACCTCAGCACAACAGTACAGAATTTGTTTCTGCTAATTCCCTTTCTATTTTTCCCACTTTACTTATCTAACTTTTTACACAATCGTGCTGCAAATTGTTAATCTCACTTCTTTTATTTCTTAATCTGACCTCATTTTCAGACCTAAACACCAAAGAATGGAAATGACTTGAGTGACGGTAGTTCAATGCTTCTATATTCAGAGCAAAGCCACCATCAAGGGCATTAAAGAAAACTAGTTACACAAAGTAAAATATATATCACACATGTGGTGAATATCGATGGCTAATGTTAATAATATTCATTACACAGGACGGCAAAGGTTTTCAGCACTGTTTCTGCGTTATGCTGCATTTACTCACTACAGGATGTATAGTTATTGCTGTTATTTTTTATGTTAACAGTGACCAAGAGACAGGAGACAGAGGAGAGACAAATAGTGAATTGTCTGGCTGCTGACCTGTTCAAGACAAATGCACATATGTGGCATTTGTCTCAAACATTCTGTTTTCAGCTTTTCTGCCAAATATGTTGATCTTGTCACCGAGGGAATGAATATCGTTGCTGTCAGAAACTCCTGATATCTCCAACTCTGAATTACAAGTCAGAGGTCGTGGACAGACAGCTGCTCTGAACAACTGTGAAACAACGTGAGATGAAGGGGAGTTTACATTCCTATCCATCACTCATTACCATCAGGTACACAGAGTTGTGTGACCGCACCCAGAAGTATTCTGCAGAAGGACCCAAAACAAAAGAAGCATCTTCACAGAGTCCTGCAACAGATGATGTGACACCCACAGCCCTGATCATGTAGTCAGTGTGAGATCACATGAAGAGACAGAAGACACTGAGACAGACAGAGTCCACAGAAGAACTTCAGTCATTATCAGAGCAATATCTATGACAAGCTCTATTCTCTATTTCTAACATTTTCTGTCTTAAAATCTAACAACTGATTAAACCAGATCAGATCATTCCTCCTGTGATGATCTCACACTTCAAGCTGGGTGGGCACAGGATGGATGTTCATTACACACCACAAGAGGGCGCACACACCACATGAACTCCACTTGAACCTGCAATGAAGTAAACTCCGTTCCTCATCCCTCATCCTCTCTGATGTCACGCTATCATGGCCGAGCAGGTCGTTACTCCAAAGTGTCTGAATCCAGCCGACGCTCTGCAGCCATCGCCCGCTACACGTCCACTGCAGACAATATTTCAGAGCTGCACTTGTGCGTCACCGCAGGCGGAGTGAGAGTGGGGAGACGGCGGGGGTCTGCAGCAGCAGCAGCAGAGGCGTGCGGTGACGGAGCAGACAGTATGGCCGACTGACCTACAAACAGCTGAGGGATGGAGCAGACGCTGACCTTCACACTGCTGCAGCGATCTGGAGACAAGTTCTGATTACTTGTTCATTTTAGTGCATCGCTTGTGAAGCTATAGTCATGATTTACAATTTATGATGTAAATGTGTTTTCTCTTTCTGTAATGGCTCTAAGAGGAATAGATGAATTTGAAAGCAAAAGGTTTTTCAGTCTTGATCATGGATTGATTTCTTGTTTAAATTATGGTCCATTAAAAAACATGTTTTGGGGAGTTTGACATATTTGATCAGTGGACTGAACAATGGACGCTGCCTCGTCTCGGCTGCTTGTGAGAGATTCTTTCATTTCTTATCGTTTCTCACAGACGTCTCTCCCCCTGTTTCCGCTCTGCAGGCCCTGCAGCTCAATGTAGAGGGAGAGGTAATCAATAAAATCCATCAGGGCAAATCTGTGTGTTTGTACCGAGCATCCTTGACACAGATTCTTGCACTAATACACTGGTATATAAACACACAGACAGACACACACACACACACAGTGCACAGAAATGAACACAGATTCACAGACAAAGAACATGAGACCCACGAGTAGACGCTGCTGCTCTTTCACACTATTATTAATCCCACTTACACACACTCACCTCACTGCATGCACACACCCACACCCAGACACACACACCCACGGTAGACACAACAAAGGTTTTGAAAACTCTCCACACTAAAAGCGTACAGATCCAACAAGAGCTCTTCTCTCCAGATAGAAGGTAATTCAGTCATCTCTCTTGACCTCCTGAGTGTGCGCACGCACGCACGCACGCACGCACGCACGCACGCACACACACACACAAAATGCTGCCAATTTCACCTTAAGGCAAACATAGTAAATCATTCTCTGATCACCCCCTCTCCTCCCCACACCCATTTTCTTTTTTGTCAACTCCCCTCTGTATGGACTCCTCCTGAACCTCCTCGTGCCAGAGGCCTGTATGAGCAACAACCGCCACTGCCTGAGGGTTCAGATGAAGCCTGGCTGTCTGACGCAGTCTGAACGTTCTTTTATTCTGTCTACATGTGCTCTGTTCCCTGTCCTCCTCTTTTGTCTGTGTTTACTCGGTTTCTTTATCTGCTTTTCCTTCACAAATATCCATCCTCTGCATCTATGATAACTATTGTGAATGATTCTATTGTGAATGATTCCATTATTATTTTCTGTCTCGTCTGTACGGTCTCACACAATGTGCACACCAGCCCATGAAAATCTCACCAATTAACACATTATGTCGTTTATTTAATCTATAAAAGACTTCAGAAGGAAAACCATAACATTCTGTTTCTTTAAATCAACACAATAACTGATTAAATCTCTCACGAGCTTGATACATTTGGAGACAGAGAAAAGTGGGTCGTCTATATGAAAAACAACATTTTCCCCATGCAGAATGACTTGACAGATTTAAAACTTCAACTTGGTTTATTAAATATTGTTTCAATTAGTCACTTGTAGAGGGAAGTGTCTCCCTGTCTGGATTTCTTATTTGTAAACCGGAGGAAACAAATCAGTAAATGCAGTAATAGTGTGTTCGAGGATGACCTTATAAGGAGGGTGATAAGTAGGTCACATCTGGATGCATGTCACACATGTTATCATCTATATGTAACTTTAATGAGCCTCCTATGTACATACATTATACCAGACGGCCATATATGCACATGCAGGCGGGCAGAATCAGGAAGTCAACCATGCAAAGATCACACATGCAAGAACTTCTGTCATGTAACCACACAACACACAGTGACTGGCAGTGGATCTGGGTGAAAGTGGAGGAGGAGGAAATGTAGGCCAATCCTTCTGCTCAACTGCTTTTCTGCTGAAGAGTCCAGAACACCAACAGTCCTCTCTCTCACACCAACCACCCACCCACCCACACACACACACACACACACCACTATAGAATGATTCTCAGTGTGTGCCCATTTTCTATTTATCGCCAACTCTCACTGTGCACAGAATGGTTAGGTGTGTGTGTGTGTGTGCGTGCGCTCGCAGTCGTGACCTGGCAACTGTTGCCTGGCTACAGCGCGTTAAAATCACATAAACATCTCCCCAGAGGCAGGAATAAGTGCTTCTAATGGAAAGGAGGCTGCGGGGAAAGGGGATACAGTCTGGAGAGAGGCGAGAGGACGGAGCGGGACAGAGGCGGTGCATTATTAAGCAGGTTTAGAAACAGTCACGAGCAGGATGGCAAGAGAAAAAGGACCAATGCTGATCAGACTCATTTTTCTGGGTATTAATATGTGGTACTGTTCTCAAAGCATAACCCTTTGTAAAGCCACTGAATTTCATTATTCAAAACAAACCAATCCTATGAGTCTTAAGTGGGCAGTCAGAGCTTCGAAAGAACAGAAATTAAAATCTGCACAGACTCACCGGAACAATCACATCATCGTAGAAGCTCCAGGCCAGCGCCCACCTCATGGTCCGTCCCTGACAAAACTCCGTGTGCGTCACTTTAGGCACCTGAGGGACAAGGAAACACAGACGGACTGAGAAAGTAGCAGCATGTGGATGATCGATTCATGCCGCAGATCATTTCAGAAAGAGTTTTATGTCATGAGTGAAACATTTGAAATTATCTTGTTTCGGTAGTCTTTCCCACAGCCAAACCCAGAGTACTGAGATCAATTCTGACCGAGGTGTCTAATCGGTTCCATGTTGGTCCTGTTTGTAGATTTATTATAGCGTGTTAATATTTCAATCTTTGAAAAAAAACTTCAACACTCCATTCAATTGTACATACAGACAAAATATTCCTCTAAAAAAAGCTAAATTTAGATTAGTTTTGAATTGCGAAGGGAGCAGGGTTTAATGACCATTAACATTATCCAAAATATTTAGTACATAGAATCTTAACATATTGAAAACCCTGCAGTTTGTTGCCTTTGGTGGAGGTTGAGTAATATGTATAGGTGATAAAGTCTAAAACAGCTTAAATCATATAGCACCCAGTGACCTGCGACGACCTCTGATGGTGTGAAATAGACATTTTCTCACCGTGAGCTTCGGCTCCCCATCTTGAACCATGGGTGTGAATATAACACGTATATATCCATGATGTGACAAAACAGGTATGTGCTGTGAAAACCGTGTTAACTTTGACAGTGAGTGAACTTCTGCAGTACAAACGGTACAGGAGTCGTCTTGATAAAAGTCAGAGGTCAAGCTCCTCAGTATCTGATGTAGGTTTTTATCGTTTAAAGACACAAGGAGAAATTTGAGAAAATTAAGTAATGGCTGATGAAGGCATTAGCATATTAACTGGGCCGGGTTTCCTTTTACACACACTTTAAAATAGGAGGCTACACTCTCCTCCCTGGAGAACAGCCAAGGCTGCACTCACTCTGATGAGCAGTGACAGCAACTCTGAAACCTCTGGAGGAGGACAGAGGGATGGCAGGTGTGAGGAGGAGTCTCAATCTCCATTTCTGTGTTCTGAACATGTGAGGGAAGTGACTGGCACAAACCAGAGGTCTGCAGCGGTAAGAAAACCATGTGCTGGCCTATTAGTTAGGCTAATGACAGTAATGCATGTGAGCTGCAGAGCGCCGCGTGATTCGCTCATGCATTGCAAACAGAAATCAGCTCGTTCATGGCTCGTTTGTGACACTGCTTAGGTGGCATATCAGAAAGAGCTGATCGGTTGTCGTTTTCTGGATCTCTGCAAAGCGACAACTGCCTGCTAACATCGATGCTCACACCCAGAAGAGCATTGGTTTGAGAAGCTAGGCAAAGATTTCTTTAACAAGCTGTCATGAAGCCGTGCACAGAGCACAGAGCAGCGTGTTGCTGCAGGAACAGACAGAGCAAAAAGCTGAGGCTGCTTTGTGAAACGGTGGATGCAGATGTGTGTGTTTGTCTTTGTTCTGGGTCTCACCCCTTGTTTCCTCAGCTCCTCTTTCAAAGGTGCCAGGCTGCACTTCTTCCCCAACATGCAGCTGTACCACCTGCAGAAAGAAGGATCCACGTTAACCAGCTGTGTGACAGTGACGGGCCGGGGCGTGAACCACCGAGCAGAGATCAGACAAGCTGAGCTGGGCTTTAGGGAGCAACACAAAGACAAAGAGCTGAGTGTGTTCAGCCCAAAGTGAAGGAAAAGATGGTTTGAAGTCGTCCCGTGGTGGAGGGCTGATCAATAACCTCTGCTGAGCAGTAAAGAGATGAGGTTAGTCTTGATCAGTGAGCAGCAGAGGAAGACGGAGGAACAATAAACACATCAGAGTCGGTCAGAAACAAAGAGCGCTCCGATTACAACAGATAATTCAATACAATCCTATGGTCTCTATTCAATGGCTGCAAGGTGAAATATAAAATAAAAAGCATTTGGATTATCTACTCGTAGATTAGGACGCTACGTTCCACTGATGAAATATTTTAGTTTAGTATTCAGAACTTTTAGGGGTGCGTTTGAATTATTAAACCTCTTCAAACAGGTGCCTCTGACTGTTCAGCTGCCAAAATTAAGATGAAAGAAGCTCAGAGTTGAGGAAAACATTGATGAGTTGCCCTTAAATATCACAGCATTAAGTAATTGGTGTGTTTTTCCTTGGGTTTTGCCTCTCAGGCTATGTCTAGGTACCACAGACACTACTTAAAAAAGTCTCTTACAATTTTTCTCACAATTTTGAAACTATTATTCAGTTAATCTAAAAAGTAATAGACTAAGCAGAAACACATTGAATGGGTGTTTAATCATTTAAACAATGTTTAAATTGAGAAATGTCTTCGTCAACTTCTGAGGATTTGCTGCTTTTCTCTGTTGTGTGATGATGATGATGAATCAAAATTTTGTGGATTTCAAATTGTTGATAAGACTAAATTAAAAATCAGAAAATAGTTTCACCTTTTTCCTGACACTGCGACTAACTGGTGAAGAGATTAATCAAGAAAAGCAGACAAAGCTTTCTAAACATATCTTCAAGAACATAATCTCCAAGTATCATCTCTGTATCAAAGAAAATAATTATGTATTTGAAGGTTACGACGTGTTCACAACCACATTGTTCGGTGCACACCTGCAGTCACACCCAACTCAGCAACGCAACATGTTAAAAACTGTTTAAACTGCCGGCTGACGGGTTGAAATAGCTCTGAAATGTAATGAGATTTGGAAGGAATGAAGATGCCCAGAGGGGTGGAGGGGTGGAGAGAGCAACACACCAGCCTCTGAGGCCACTGAATGAAATATTGAACAGCTCTAATATTCACAGATGTTCCTCACTTCTCCACACAGTGGGGAGGAAACACCCAGAACAGCCCCCAGAAAACCCTCCTCCTCCAGACGGCTTTTTCAAACAGCCCAGAGTGTGCAGCTGCATCAGCGTCCTTACTCTCTCTCTCTCTCTCTCTCTCTCTGTTTCTGTAGCACAGACATGTGATTACGATCCTATTACCAGAGAAGATTAATTTTCATATCAATGAACGAGTGTTTCCCCATTTCTGATTTTGCTTGAGGATAACTGGATGTGTGTTGTACTGAGGTGGCGAGGAAGAAGAGTAAAAGAGGAGGAGGGCGGGGCGGTGGAGCGTCACAAAGGGCCAATCCAACAAGCTGGCAGTGTTTCCATGGACACCTGGTGGCTCTGGTGTCCCAGCATGCTTCTGGGAGTGACAGTCAGCCATGGTTGGTTTGGCTCGAGCCGCAAAACTTGTTAAATGAGGCTGCGTTCATTCTCACTTTATGTGTCCTCACCACACAAGAGCAAGCAGGTGTTAACATTAGCCCCTCTCAGGGCTGCTCGTCTTTTCACTGAAGCATTATGGGAACACACGCACACATACACACACAAATGTTTGTACAACTATCTAAGGGAGGACACTCATGGGCATAATGCATTCCCTAGCCCCTTACCATCCAAACGTAATGCCTAACCCCAACCCTTAACCTAACCTGAACCTAATTCTAACCCTAAAACCAAGTCTTAACCCCAAAACAATCCATCAAAGGAGGACAGGCCTAAATGTCCTCACTCTGTAGATTGTAGACTCAAAGTGGTCCTCACAAAGATAGCTGTACAAGAGCGCACACACACGCGCACACTCTAACTGTTGGAGGCCAGGCAGGTGTGGCATGTCTAATTAGTTTTAATAGCACCCCTCTGCCGCTCCTGCTACCCGAGTCTCACTCCGCTGCCCCGGTGACAGCCCTGGTTAAGGGGGAGGGTAAAGTGACGGCCGCTGGAGACCCCCCCCCACCCCACCCAAACACAGCTGTTCCCTGTGGGCTCTCAGAGACGGTGCAGGGTACAGAGTGTGCCAAAATCACTAAAGCAATGGTGGGTAACAGCTCCATCGATGCTCAGCAACCTCTTCACTGGTTCGCTCAGTGGCCATTTAAACCTCTCACAGCCACTCGGAGCCACAGAGTAAGGGCTCATTTGAATACATTGCTCTGTAGGACTAGATTTGGTGAATCTGGTTTGATTTGGTTGCATCTGAAAGATAAACATCGTGTGTGATTCAGGTTTTAATGTTGAAGGTCAAAGTCCTGCTCCGCTCACCGCAGGCGTTTCTTGAGCTGCAGACTGTCGTGAATGATCCTCTTGACAAACTCCAGCTCCCCGCCCTCCGCCATGATCTCCGTCACCCCGCCTGTGTTCACTGAACTGGGAGGAGGTCGGCGTGAGTTCCTGGAGTTGACCCCCTGGAGAGAGCAACAAGACAGAGAGAGATTAGGACTAAATCCTATTAGAGCCAGTTACTACCATGTATCGTCTTGGTGTTTACTCCGTGTTGTTTTGACGCGCCACGAGAGAAACGCAGATTTTTACTTTTGAAGAATGTGACCGAGCAGCAGTTCACAATTTGTGCTGGAGGAAACTAACCTGTGCTTCTAGCTGGTTTGCAAAGAAAGGGGGGTTGCACATGCAGAAGTCATATATGATCTCTGTCTCTTCTTTCAAGGCATCCATCAGTAAAGTCTTCTGTGGAACTTTGACGACTGAGGAACGTAAAAAAGAATTTGAGTGAGGCAAGTTGGATGATTTGAGGTATTAGGACATCATTTTGACGAACAGACTTTAGGTTGATGTTTATTATCACAGACAAAAAAGAAGCAGCAAATCTTTGAGATTTAGACAAAGAAACCATAATCATAATCTAAACACAGATTGAGACACAGGTTTTATTTGAGACAAAGATTAAGGATGCTCAGAGTGCATACCTCCAAAAAGACAGGAAAATAAAATTCAGGATCAACTCATTTATCTGGATCCCATCTTAAATCTAACAGGTTCTTCCATTGGTCATGCCCCACCCCTTCACAAAATGATATGATATAATACTTTTTGTGTAATCCTGCTAAATTTCACACAGATGGAGATGAAAACACAACTTTCTTGCCGGAGGTAGTAAACCATACTCAGTGCTCAAGAGTTTTTGTGCCTCTGTCTTTTCTGATCTGGTTGGACCAGGACCACACTCACCTTTAATGAGGTCAGACATATTGTTCTGCTCCACGTTTTTCGTAGCGTAGTCGAAACAGATGTCGTCCACCTCTGTGGCGAGGAAATACCAGCCGTTCATTGTGGCTCCCAGTAAGGGGTAAATACAAGACGCCCCAGTGCCTATGGAAATACACATAACACACACAATTATGGCAGCGTGACAGTGATGTATTTAATCATGAGGATGATGAATGGTTATGTCTCAGTGATCAGTACAGACATATTCTTGGATGCTATTTAAAGTAAAGGACCGAAGGAAAAGGCTGTGTCAGAGTGTGTGATCTGTGTCTTTAAATCATTATCTTTAAATTGGTGGCCGCATGGATCAATACATGTCTGTGACCGGAGCTTTTATTCAATCATTCACATCTATAAAAGAACTAAGGCTTAATTCAGTCCGGAGGTGACAGCAGTTAGTGAAGGTGATCCATCAGAGAGAAGACAGCTTTAGTCTGTGTTCTGAAAGACTCAGGGTCACCAGAGGCTCTGATGAGAGGACACACAAAGACAGGCGACGCTTCCTATGAACGACAGAACCGCAAACACACTCTGACATGTGGAGGGGGTTGGACTAGTATGTGCTGGGAACACTGGGAGCAAGTGGGCACATGTGAACCAGCTGGAAGCTACAGCTGACATTTGGTGCGTGGTTCAGAGCTGCTGCTGCACACACCAAGAACAAACTAGAGCAGGAGTCCACAACTCAAAAGAAATCTGGGACAATTACCTACACTCTCAATGGGTTTGTTTCTTGTATTTCAATTTCTCGACACCTAATTTCAACTAAATTTAAACAACGATGACAAACATGTACTTTAACTCAGACCGATTTTAAATAATCTCCCCAAACGTACTGTTGCCAAGTTTTTAGCAATTACTTTTGTTACTTTTTTCCTTTTTTTTTGTCAGTACTTTTTAATTAAGTTGTACAATATCATTTACTTTTGATTTAAAATATTATTTAGTTTGTTGTTGTTAAACTTCTATTCATCTGGATGTATCAGTGTGTTTAGTTCCTGCGTGAGATCTCAATCCTGGACAACGATAACCTTCTGTTGAAGATGAAACGTGCAGCGGTCAGACATTGTGTTTAAAGAGGAGTAAGAAACCACAAAGTAAAAAAGATCAGTTCTTTGGTTCTGCTGCACTGAATTTCATCATTCTTCTAAACTGAACATTGTGATTATTAAAAGTTCTGTCAGCTCAACTCACTTGAAGTGTCTTCACCACATGATAATATAAGTGACACCTATCAAAAACACACATTTATAACAATGACGAGGGGAGTGGTGGTGGTACCGATGTCGATGCCCCTTCGCGGCTGCTTCTGGCCGTCTATGAGGTCCTCCACCCAGTGGATGTAGTTGAGGCGTAGGGGGACAGTGGGTATGAGGCGCTCCAGTGGGATCTCGATGGTCAAACCAAAGTCCTCCTTCAGCAGAGTGCAGGTCAGCGCTCGCACCGCCTCCGGCTCTTTGAAATTCACACTGGAGGAGAAACAAACATGGCGGAATGAGTTCAGGGAATTATTTTAACGCCACAGGAACACAGTGTAGTTTGGATCGGATTAGTAATTAGTGAGAAAATGATTGTTGTAATTTTAGCCATTTCGTCTGTTATGATGACACTAAAACTGCCAAGAAATTAGCTGAAATCTGCCAACAGCGCATCACCAGAACCAACAGATCCAGAAACACAAGCGGTCAGACGATCGAACAAGTTTCCCACAAGAAAATGATTTAGCCTTTTTTTCTTCCATTAAAGATGCCACAATGTTCCCAGACCCCAGCAGTTTACTTACTGAATTTTATTTGTTATTATTACGATGGTGGAGGTTCTGGCCAAAGCTATAAAAGACTGAGGTTTTAAAGAAGTTAAAGTTTCTCCTTAAGGATGATTTTAAATTTAATATCGTCACTGGCTGATCCTCGTTTTACCAGTGAGGAGACCTGACCGCAATTAACCCAACAGCTCTTACTACAGTACGCCAGCTCCCTGCACTGAAGCCTATTACTTCACATAAAAAACACACAAAAAGGACAATGAGGAGATAAGCAGCCCATCAGTTCAAAATCCCCTGCTAATGACAATAGAATTCATATTTTCCACACTAAGACGTGCTTTTTATTCCCAGTTCTGAGTCCCACTCACTCGCCACCCCCGTCTTCTCTTCTCGACATGTTTAATGATTTCAGCTGTCACACGGGCAGGCACGAGTGCGGCAGACAAAACGAGTGGGTGTGATCGGTATAATTAAAGCTTGGCTGAGTACTTTCACACCTTGGCAGATGTAATTAGACGCGTCCTGGTGATGGGAGGGTCTGGCACCACACGGGTTTGGTCTGAGTATATTCCAGTTGGAAAAAAAACAACCTATTAACTGCTGGTTAGACAGAGCCACAACTGAGAGAGAGACTAAAACAGTCAATGCCGGATGTTTTCATTATTTTCACAGTTAGACTGTTTCTTTTCACAAATCAATTATTTACAAGCAGACAGAATATTTTTCTCATTGCTCAGCTCATCCTCTGTGATAGTACACATCAGACAAAAGTGTAGCCAAATTTATTTCCTCCCTTCTTTCCAGCTCTGTGTAATTACTAGAAAGATTCTTTAGGTGAGAGTTCAGACTGAAAACCGTCCTGTGTTAAAACAATACCAGGGGCTGCATCGCTTCAGGTACCACTGATATATGAAATTAGGTCTGTGCTGTTACTGACCCAGATTGTCTGTTTACACTTGGTTGCATAGTCACATAGAAAATACTATGAATGAGAAAGAGAAATGGTGAAAAGTAATAGCAGGGACAACAAGGTAGACTTTATCTGAAAATAAGTGTTAGAAACACTTTGTAATCACTTCTGGTCAACGAGTCATGACTGATGAGAGCCGATAAAAAAGCGAATACCAGTGACTGCATGATCCTTTCCAAATGTCTTTGTTTTTGCAAGTCTAGACTAAAACTCAGCTCCGGAGTTTTTAAACTTAAACGGAGCAAGAAGTGTTTAGAAGTGTAGCTTATGTGATGGCGCCTTTTTCAGCTCTCTCAATACATCAATGGGCTGAAGTCAAGCTGAATTAAGTCTTGGGAACTGCTCATTATCAGATGGGGTCAGGCCTCAGTCAGAAGGCTCCATATGGTCTGTGATACAACTGCATTGTGGTGACTTAAGTTGTTTTGCCACCCATTATGCAGAAACTCGGCATCTTCATTTTTACTTTATCTTGAGGACCTTTTCATCATTTGTAAAAATCTAACTTTAATACCTTAGATATTTTAGTTGATATATCATGATTACATGATGCACATCGGTACAAGGAAGTGTAATAATATTCTGATGGGGAAATACCGGTTTGTGTATTTGGCTGAAGGGGAGTAGAGGGTTTCTACGCACACACAATTCTGTCAGGAGAGATTTCGATGACCCTCCTGCAGCCAGGTGTGAGACAGATACAAATGAGAGGGGATTTACCTGCAGAGTCCCACATTAATCTCAGGCAGTGTCTTATCACCTAATGAACATATTAGGTTAATGGTCCAGTGTAATTAGCTGCTGAACGTGTGTGTGACCTCCAGGAGGAAAAACTCACAGCGAGCTCTTCTGAGGTTGTACGACAGGTTTACAAAGAAGACGCAGCCTTTGCCTGGAATCCGGCTATTGAGGCAGAAGTGATACATCAGCACAACACTCACTGTTTCCCAAAATGAACGCCGGCTTCTCCCATCTGTCCAGCTCTCACACATTCTGCCCTCTTTCATTTCTCCTCAGAGGCATCATTAGATAACGATCAATATTCAGAGAGGCAGGCTGCTCAGGCCAGCCCTCTATTTTTAGTCCCTGATGACTGTGTGTGCATACAATAGTGTGTGTGTGTGTAATACGGGCCGATCACTCCCATCAGCAGCACTGCAACGTCTCCATGGCAACCCCACCTACCGAACAGATGAAGAGAGCACGCAAATCCGGCCACGCTGGAGCAATGGCTGATACCAGACGGAGCGTGAGAGTGCCCGCGATTTACGTCTGGTGCTGCCACGTAGGTGCACCGCCGGTGCGTACGACATCAACGTGGCCGACGGGAAACCGAGTGGGACAAACATCAGCCCAGAAGTTGTGATGAGATAACGAAAAGAGGAAGGAGAAAAAAATAAAAGGAGGTAGGATTCAGGAGTAAAAGCTGATTCCAGCTCGCGTGGAGCAGGTGGAAAGGAAGAATAGAAGTGTCGAGGGAGACTGTATGTGAAGGAAGGAAGGAAGAATATGAATGAAAGAGAAGAAGAAAGTGCTGAGAAGCAGAAACGTCCTTGGCTCAGGTTCAGACAGATGAAGAGGCCGACATCATTAAACCAGAGGGAAGTTTAATGCTGAGACAAACAGCTCGCTCTCACCTCCACGTTACATGATCAGCATGAACACACACACACACACACACACACACACACACACACACACACACACACACACACACACACACACACACACACACACACACACACACACACACACACACACACACACACACACACACACACACACACACACACACACACACACACACACACACACACACACACACACGTGACCTTCAAGGTAGATCTACCTCCTTTTTTGCTGATTAGCAGCAACTTCTCTCTCGTCAGTTTTTTTTTGTGAAACGTTTTAATTCCTCACAAAAGCAGAAATGACAAACAAGATACATGGACTCTAGATATCGCTGAGATTATTTTGTGATATTTTGCAATTCTGCAGATCTGCTGATAATGTAAAAACAGCAATTAAGATACAGTGGTGGCTCTAACTGGATATTAAGAGCACGACTTCACAGCAGATAAAGAGGGTTAACTGTGTTAAAACAATAACGTATTAAATGAGGCAGTGACTTTCTATTATGTCCCACTAGATAGTAAAAATTAGTCAGTATGTTACTGCTGGACAATACAGTAAGAGAAGTCATGCAGATCACCGTAGGGTTACATTTATAAATTTAAAGTGTTGTCATAATTATTCATTCATGCTTTAAGTTCTAAGTCTAAAAAAAAAATGGGTGTGAAAATTTTACATTTCATTAGTTGTGGAAGTCGATCTACAGATGCTCGTCTCCCTGCCCATAAAAAAAGAAGACTGCCAAATTAAATGTCACCAAGGATGATGCATTTTTAATACCCATTCATTTCTCCTAATCCCGCCCCTCTATCTCCCCAATCTGAGCCACTGTCCTCCTTCCCCAAAACACAAACCCACTCTCTATTTGGGGTTTATCCGTTTCTCATTTCATTTCCAATCACACACACCACATCTTCTCCCGCTGCCTGGTCTGAGCTCGACTCTCGGCCCGCTGCTATCAGCCCACTCCACTAACGACTCCTAAATGAGGGGAGACACGTCTTGAGTGAGTGTCTCCCCAAGATTACCCTCGTCCCCCGACTCGCTGCTTAAATACTTAAAAACCCAGGAGATGAATTCATTGGGAAATACAAAACCACGCTAATCCCTCCACTGATGGAACGACAGAGTGACGAGGAAGAGGAGCCAGATTTCTGCAGACGGTTAACCAGAAAGTTAAACAAGCGTTCATGTTGGTGACAAAGGCAATACATTGGGAACTGACTCACGTTACTTTAACAATGGTTTAAACAATTTCTCAATTTCTGTGATGGAAAAATAAATCATCTATGCATCAGGTTGATTTTTTGGGGAATTTGACATTTTATTTAGCAAAAAAATGGTCTGCTTCTCAAAGAATTAATTTAAATAAAAATAAATGAATATTTGGATTCCACGGCACAAAGAATTGAGGCGGTTTTATAACCTAGTATTAGTAGGGTGGTCCTAATAAAGTGATTGATGCATGATGCAGGTCCTGCTTTGTGATCATTCTTTTGTACTAAAAATGTTACAGACGACTATTACCTAGGTGTCCGAACACTACTCCCACATTGTGCGTTGTCCGTTTGTCTGTCTGGGAGCCACAGACAGACACTGACACCACAGACTGATAATTAACACCTGTCACACACGGCCTGCCCACACATGCACGTTCGCCCCACGGAAAATACGATTGACTGGACACCTCACAACCACACCAGCCCATACCAATATGTTCACAGTCGCACACAGATGTTCACACTCGCTGCACTGACACCAGATCTGCATTTATCTGCATAACATAACACTGAACATAACAAGTGATTTCCTCACAGAGCAGACGAGGTAGCTGCTTCATAAAAACACAAGGAGGGAGGAGGGCGGCGTCGGAGCTGATAGACCAACAGCAGAGCTCAGACACACGTCCAACACCAACTATCAGTATAAATGATTCTGGAAGGTTCTTTGTTTGGGACAAATGCTTGTATCTACTGAGAGTTACAACAAAAACTCAAAATGAAAGATGATTTCTACAAATGTCTGCTTAGATCCAAAACCCAAACAGTGGTTATAATTGAATGTCCAAAGAAAGGTGGTAAATTATCACATTTGAGAGCTTGCAGACAACAGTCTATTGATCATTGAAGATCTGTTTAAATATACATCTCCTGACCCTTCATTTTTCCTTTATTATGGTTTTATGAATTTATTAACAGCTGGATTTGAGTGCTTGACAGCCAGAGTCAGAGCAAATAGTGGCTGCAAACCAGAGCTCCCAGTGCCACATCACAGAGGCAAAAATGCTGATGAGGTTCATGTTTCTTTCCCACAGGAGCAGCCATCATGATGTCAATGACCCCTAATCCAGAAATATTCCCCCTTTGTTCTGCTGCCTGGACTTCCTCACATCATGACTTCTCAGAGCAGCATCTCTCTGCCTGTCCATCCCTCTCTCACACACTAGCTTTAACCTCATGTGAGGATTCTGTGCTTTCCCTCGCTCCTTAGACCTAACTCTTACCTGATCCTAATTCTAATCATGACCCTTATACCAAGTCTTGACCCTTAATGGTGTATCAGACAGTGAGGACTGGTCAAAACGTCCTCAGTTTACTAAGAATTCCGTCAACTGCCACTGGTCCTCACAAAGATAGATCTACCACTCCTGAAACTTGGAGCTTACTGTTCAGTATTTGATTGACACACTAAGCTATTTTCTAAATTGCTCATATTAACTTTGTTGGCTCCTTTTCTTCATTAGAGCAACTTCACAGAGGAGGAAGTGAATTAGAACAAATCCATAGTGATGTTGGGTTTGTTTTTCCGATGTTGATCTTTCTCTCTGATTCCGATTCTTCCTGCTGATGCCAGAAGATGAAGGAGAAGCAGAGATTCAGACTGAGTTGACAGAAGTATGTGGACACCTGTACAGCTCACTCTGTAACTTCAGGCATTAATATGCAGCTTAAACAGCATTCATTCTTCCGATTTTAGGTTTTTCCTCCAGATTTTTTAAAAACCAAGCAGCAGGGTTTTGTCCATCCACTGATTTCTTTGTTATGAAATCTGCAATCTGTACTTATGAGGACAGATTGCGACCGGGGGAAGAGGGAGGGATCTAGTCTAGTAGAGCGCATTGAGAGTTGTAGAACGTGTACAAGTTATCCTGGCCTCACACATATTCACCAGACAAAGCTCAACATAGCAAAGTAACAAGAGAGGGATTTAATATCAGTTGAACATTATTGATTGGATTAGAGTCTGGTCAAATTTAAACAATAGGGATTGGACGATTATAAGCCTGGCTGATTATATGATCCAATATTCAGCATTTTTATGGTGACCTAATTATTTTTTTGAATCTGATAACATCTAAATAAAATCAATTAAAATTGACTGAGGCAGCAGAATCCAGTGAAACAGCAGCAGTGTATCACTCAGTGTGGACACATGATGATTGGACCGCAGCTTTTTGCCTTCATGTGACTATGGACAGATTAAATAGACGCAGACGGACATTAGAGCCGCTGTGTGACTGATGAAGATGAGGATGATGAAGACAGATTCCTCAGAGTAAACAGTGTGATCAGTGCCAGGTACTCACACAGGGCGGCCTGTGAGGCTGGTGTGTACGTGCTGCTGGAAGTCCGGGTACTTGGAGGCCAGGTAGGAGAAGTCCGGGGGTCTGTCTTTGTAGCGGTTCCGAGGATGCATGGACTTATTCAGAGCCATGTCCACAGAGCTGGGGACAGAACAGAAGACACCAGACAGGATGTGAGGGTTTGGATCGAAAACTACACAGAGACATCACAAAACAACTTGATCTGAAGAATACTGACATCACATATCCACCAAATAGCGGGAGCTGCTGCCAGGTTGTGTAACGTTACGTTGAACGAGGAAACAAATATTTCATTTGTCCAACTTGGATTCAAAACTAACGGACCTGTTCGGTGCAGTAAGCTAACTCTGGAAGCTAACACGTAGCAAACACTACTTCCTGCTTACCTGCACAAAGCCTTTGTCTCGTGGTGACGATGTTGTGTTATTATTCCAGGAGCGGTGTTAACTTATCAACACTTTGAAACTGTGTGGAACAATCACACAACTCACGTTGTCCGAACGTTTCCCACTCGCGGCTCCTCACTTCCGGGGTGATCTCGACGTCAGCGCTCGACGTCGATGCGCAGTGACGTCAGGAAAAAACACTTTCAGAAACATTTCAGTTTCAACAAAATATTTGATCAAATTGAACAAAGCTACTTTTTATTCCCAATTATTTCTTAATGTACAACATCATAAACACATTACAGAACATCAAATTAAATTTCATTTGAAAACCAGGTATTTGTTACCAATTGAGCAAATGAGCTGTTGCATTGTATAAAAACTAGTGCTGTTAATTAAGTTAATCACGTCAATAAGCTGTGATTTATCATGATTAATCACACAATTAATACTAATATTTACAAGTACAGTGTTTGAATAAATAAATGACAAACTGGTTAGGGCTTTTTAAAACTTTATTTTACATCTCAGCCAATTAGAATATCTTAATTCAATGAGCAACAACACCCATAAAATGCAAACGTAATTAGCAGACAACCAGATCAAGTACAAAAATAACTGCTTGCCTGTAAATAATTTGTAAAATTTGCCGTTAAGCACACCGGGCTCCGTCTCCTCACTCCTTACTTCACTACTTCTTCACCCACAGGCAGGTAAACATCCGCGCTGCAGGACTACGGCAGTCTGTGATCAGACTTGGAGATGTGATAAATTTGCGTTAAAAACAAATTAACGCGTTAACATTGACAGCCTTAATAAAACAAATTAATTATTTCATCTCACTGCTCCCATGTTTCCTTTGTTCGTCTACTCCCACATGTTAACAGACATCTTTTAACTGTATCGTTATATCATATAATTATTTATTTTTGTTGGAAAAGAGAACAAATTGTAAAAAAATATATAAAAAAAACCCTAACCCTAACTAAATATACATTTTTTAAATTTATTTAAAAAAAAAAAATTGAATTAAATTAATCCTGTGCAGTCCGCTTCTGCGCAGGAGTTGTGCAGTCCGCTTCTGCACAAGATTTATTTTATTTTATTGGGGACTGATAAAAATATATATATTTCTTACGACATTTTGAGAACAAACTTATTATCAAAAGAGCTTCTTTATTCTGCTCATCATATATTCGATCATTCATTATATAATCTTACTTTTTACTTTATTTTGTTTATTGGAAAAACCTACAATGATCTGTAACTCACAGATGGAAAATACCAATTTAATTAAAATGTCTCCAAATGTATTATTATAAATGCACTGCTCTTCAGTCAAATCCCTGACAGCTCACTACAAATGAGCAGGACACACAGATGTAGATTTTACTTATTTTATTATATTGCAAACAATAATGACATCCAGGTATATTGTTGACAGTTTGCTGAGTGAAGAGTGAGACCATAGTGGCGAAAACATCACAAGCTCTGCTGTCGGAGCTCGTTGTGCATTCTGAAGCCCTCACACGTGGTTCACAGGCAGGTAACAGAGGACAGGTGGACCTGAGGCAGCAGGAAATGACCTCCAGACAGTCACGGCCTGTCTGTCAGTCCCTTCACACACCACAACCAGAGCAGCACAGGGATTGCTTGGGACCTGCAAATGGTAAAGGGGGATTTTCTTCAACAGGGCGCACACTGGTGTACAAACACCAGCCGCTGCTTTTTATCTACTTTTTCTTACAAAAAAAAATCAGGACACACATCATCCTGACCTTCGATTAAACACCTTCCTTCAATAAAACCAAAGAAGGGAGGGTTTTATTCCTTTTAAATTTACATTTTACGGTCTGGCATGTCATAGCGTGATCCTGAAGAGACGAGCATCATTTATTAAACCAGATTGTTCTGACACATCTCAATTTTTTTGGCTTCAGCTAGAACATTGAACACACTGGCATATTCATTAGCCATGTCAAATAGGACTACAAAAACCAGCTGATTCTCCAATCAGGAGAAAACAACTTGTAGAAAATAAAATAAGATAAAATAAAAACCTTTGTAAGGGTCGGGGGCGGAGGAGGGGGCACATATCAAAGGGAGACATCAGTAATATTCCCTAAAGGAGAGGGTTTCTCCTTTGGAACATCCTAGTCTGCCACAATCCCTTTGCATTTACAGAAGATGGAGGTGGGGAACCTTCATCAGTTTGCATCACACACAACACGACCAGCCTTTCTACGACCAGAGAACAGAGCTGTCTGAACTCATACACACTCAGTGATGTTACAGGAGGAGTCTGACAGTTTGGGAAAAAAGGTTGATTCAGTATATTCCATAGTTTTAGATGAGAAGATTGATGTTTGTCAACAGTTAGCTTAGCTTAGCATAACTGGAATCAGACTAATAGCCCGACTCTAGCTAATGGAAGGTTGCCAGGCAACCACAGGGACCCCAGAAAGTTCATTAACACATGCTGCAGTCACGTCTTATCGTTTAGAAATTTATTTTTAGCTTGAGTGGAAGAATGGTAACATTCCCATCAGCCTTGTAGTCATTGGTCAAAGGTATAGATGATTCCTGACAATGATTATTTCCAACTTAATAAAAAATAAGTAACATGTCAACAAACTGTTGGCAGAGTGGCTGCAAAGGATGCTGCTGCTGGTTGATACAATCCGTTAATCTAATTTTACAACAAACTACTAAATACATGTGCCATCAGCACATGCTCTAAATACAAGGTTAATACCAGCACTAGGGTTAAATAATTTGGAGTGATGAGTCATAAAAACGTATTTTCAATCCTCCCATTTTGCTGACAGTGCCTGAATGCAGCATTATACCTATGGTTTGTTAACTCTAAGTCCATAAATTTAGATTTTCAAAAAATGTACAAAAAAGCAATACTCTTCTAGACTTTGAAATGTAATATTCTCATCCAAATCTCTGCATAAAAAGCAAATACGTTATTTCCCAAAATGTCAAACTACTTTAAATACAGACCTTTTCTCACATCAATATTCAATCAAATTGGTCTGTGAATAGCAGAATTGAATCTTTGTGAACGCTCAGTGTTCTGACGGCTCTGCTGCTGGTGCAGGTTTACATGCAGCAGTGCTACATCAACAGGTCACAGTAGGCTCACAGTAGCCACTAGTAGGAACTTGAGCAGCAGATCACCGCGTCCAGCACACACAGGAAGAAGAACACTTGGCAAATAAGCTAAGATCAGTTAAGCAGTGGAATTCTTTATTAGCCAAGAACTGAATTGGAATGAAAAGGCTAATCAGAAATTATAGGTTTATGCATTTATCAACATCATTCAATTTTAATGTCGTCTTTGATCATTATTAAAAAGGACCAAAGACTTAGTGAAAACAGGGATGTGCAAGATTAATGAATCACCGCACCAGTGACAGTCACAAGCATGATGGTTCTTTGTTTTTGTCGTCCAGCGGGGAGTGGAATGGTCGTTTCTACAGCACGGCCTGGTTTGCGCTCATTTTACAGTCTTTCGTTTTACAGTCGCGGCTCCAAAAGTCAAACCTTTGAGGAATGCCACTCAAAAGATTGTTGAGGTTGTCTGTGGGATTTGTCTGCAGAGATCTTCGCCGCTCAGGCTTCATCATTCTCCTTTTATCAAATCCAGGAGTTTATCCGCCTCTTTTCAGCAAGGAGTCAGTCGGATAAAACCGCAACCTCTACATCAGACCCCTCTGATGAAAAAATGGCCTCAACAGAGCTCATCATCTGCTAGCTCTACCTCACCAATCCTTCATTCCTATCCACTTCATCCTTTAGTGCGATAATACAAAATTGCCAAATCTCTCTATAACAAGCTAAATTTACAATTCATATTTTCACAGAAAACTGTTTTTTCCACTCAAAACCATTTTTATCAGCAGAACTTAAATTTCACCCCTAAAATTAAGAGATCTTTGCACATCCCAGATATCAAACCCAGGGGGCCTTACTTTGACTCATCATTCCTTTAGTTGAATCTTTAGCAGGGTTGTTTCAAATGAGGCTTCTGTTAGTGGCTTTCAGATCGGCTTCTGACTTTACCTAATTCTGATCTCAACCAAGACTGACTGGTCAGGAGAGTAGAAGTGAACAGAGTGTTTAGTCTGTTTGTCAAAAGTCTGACATGCAAGGTCACAGGAAATCGTCTGGTGGAGGGAGACACACCCAAGGTCTTTATCAAGTGCTAGAGATTAAATAGGTGTAATCCCCTAACTGCTGCTGTGACCCAAGGTGCTCACTAACAGGGAAAGCCAAACAAACATGCTTGCTACATCGGGCTTCTTGTGAAAAACTTTGGGTTATTCACAGAGCCGCTCTGCAACGTTTCAACTTTTTATTCTTTACTGCAGATTCATTAAACGGGATCATTTATCTAAAGCCTAGCAGTGGTTCATGTGCCAACATGACAAGAGTACAAAGCTGTTTTTAAACCCCCGAGGTCCAGCGACAACAGTTTGAAACATTCGTATATACAGCCAATAAAATATTACCTAGTTCCACATGAAGAGAAATGGTATGCACACTTGAGAAGTGACGTTATAAAGCTACAGATTATTTCAATAACAAAGCCCCACAAACAATCGCATTTTATCGCGTCATATATGCTTCTCCTCCCTCATCTCTCGGAAGTTCCACCAAGCTAGGCACCAACAGACTACGACAGTGAAGGAGAGAAATAACAGAAAAAAAACTAAATAAAAAAATAGACAAAAATAAATCTTACACATAAAGACACTGTCATTTCTTAAATTATTGGTTTTTAGTGCCCTACATTTTACACCCAGTCAAAAACATCTGCCTTCGGTTGGTCGGTAAGGCTGCGTGACCGACGGCCAGCCCCGTGTTAAACCTATGGTACTTCTAGACAACGTTATGTAAATTTACAGTATACAATTTTGGATTACCATGCAAGAATACTTTTTTGTGTAACATTTAATAGCTTGATCTACATCCAGGAATAATTTACAAAGAAGGACAAAAGTTATTGGACCAGAGAGCACGATGGGTAAATAACCATGGGTGTAAGTGCAGCCGGAGGAGATGAAGATGTGCGGGTGAGACTTAATTTTAGAGTAGGGGGTGGGGGGAGGGGGGTGTTGTGATGAAAGGGGTAGGTGGGATGGCAGGAGGGAAGGTTGGATCCAGAGGAGCGCCGTGGTAATTAGGGTGGGGGTCCAATCCTCCGAGGTCCAGATCAGCGGCACTCCCACACTTTTAATGTTTGATCTACGCTCCCAGTGACGACATAGGGGGCAGCCTTGTGGAAATCTGCAGAAGAAAACAAAAAAGATAATCAGAGCAAAGTACGAGAGAGGAAATAAACTCTGCTTGTGCCGAGATTCACTGAAAGATTAATGCAACACGACTGCTGCCAACCCCATTTCCACTGCAATAATTAACAGGCTTCTGACTGGAACTCAGAGAGGTACAAGGGTGGATTTATGATAGACAAAAATAAAGATAGATTTATAAATAATCTATTGACAGGTAATAGATTGGCTATGTGGCCTTTACGCTACACAGCCAGCTCTTCAGTATCAGGACTTTGATTCTAGACTAATAAAAAGAAATACAAATACACTGTTTAAATGGGTCAAAATATATTTGACCAGCCAACACTGTACTTGGGTGAAAAACAGAACCTGCTCATCACTTCAATAGCTCACAGTGATCTCCTCCTCAAGAGACTTCTCCAGCCTTGATGTGAGGAAAAGCTGCAGATACATGAAGGGGGAAGAGGGAAAATCCTGGAGCGCTGGTCTCCCTCTTACCCCCCCGCTGCCAGCAACCCTCAGGACACTGAACACACAGACGCTGGAGAAGATACTGAACCTCTCTCTTAACAAAGAGATTTCCTTGCACCTCAGGACACCGACTGGTCAAACAATAACAAGGATGAAAACCTTTGTTTTGGGGGAGTGAAGTGAAGAGCTGCTTACCCAGAGAGGTAACAAAGTGTTCGTGGGCACACAGGGTTTTCATGCAGCGCTTGTTCTTGTAGTCCCAGATCCTTAAGGTCTTGTCGTCTGCACAGGTCACAATGAACTTGCCTCCAGGGTGGAAGGTGATCCCACGCACCCAGTTGTCATGGCCGACCTGTGACACGGACAGATGCTGCTCAACACACCAGGTCTAAGCCAATTCATCTCACTCATGAATTTATATAAATACAAACAAAAAAGTCTATTAGCTTCAGATGGTCCTCACCAGTGTCATAAGGCACATGCCAATGCTGACATCCCACATCTTGATGGTTTTGTCTCTGGAGCCAGACAGCAGGAAGGGGCCTGGCTTACCACTCTTCTTGGCCTGGTTGTGCACAAAGAGTGGGGAAAAAATGAAAGTCAGTAATGATGAAAAATGAATGGTCAAGCAGGTTTTTAATCCTCTCGACACTACTGGGGAACAAACTCATAAACTGCTACGTTAACCACAAATTCTGTAAACGCAATAAAATATGTTTACAAGCTGTGTCTGCCACACTGGACTCATTTAGCTGCACCAGTGGAGAGTGTGTTCAAACAGGCTGGCAGGTGCCTCAAGGCGATAACCAGAAAAGTCTAGGAGCTTGTAGCACAACACACTGACAAGCAGAACAGCCCGAATAAAACACGTTAGAGTGACTGTGAGTGTAAAATATTATTGACAAATAGGACAAACGCATGTCCAAACATCTGTGAGTTAACAGCAATCTCTTAAGGTCTGCATTGTTCAATCCATAAAACTGGAAGAGATATTTAAGGCATTAATGTTGTTGTGTAAATAATATTAAATGCATTGATTCATTCCAATTATCATGTGTGTCTTTTAGTGTTCCAAGAAAAGGTAAATAAGGCAATAATTAATAACAAAGAAAACTGTTTGTTGCAGCTTTACACAGGTTAGAACAGGGTAACTGCTGCAAGGGAAATATTGTTTTAATCTGATAAAGCTACAATTGGACACACCAGGTCACAAGGCATGACGATGGAGCGTGGGTTGACTTAAGGCAATGCTGATATTCACTTTTGTGTGTGCACACACGCGCACCTGATTTGAATCGGTTTGTTCAGATGGCTGTTGGAGCAGTGACGTATAAAACCAACTGACATGGTTATGCATGTATAGGGACACATTCTGCATCATCTGACACTGGGAGAAATCCAGAGTGAAACACATCAAATAGCTTTGTTTGCCTTGAAGAGGTGTGATTATGTCACATTAAGGTGAAAGGTCACTGAAGAGCAGCATCAGTGACAAAGGAAACATCCAAACACAGACTCAGAACTGACTTTACTGGTTATATCCACACCCCATCATTGCAACCTTCATATGTTTGGGGATGTGTCCATTTTTTTATCAATGGAGATCCGGCTTGGATAAAACATTTTTTGATATGACTTGAGTGGCTTAAGCTTTGTTTATGTTCGTTGTTCCTGTCTTTGCACACCGGAACTGGCTTAAGTTCTGGCGGTGTCTGCAAACACATTCACCTTTACAAACATCTGTATGACACCTGACGGAGCAGAGATATTCCCAGATTGCTCCTGGAGGAAATAAGCCGATGACTGTTCTGTTTATGTCCGATTGTGACATCTATCATTTAGGAGAAGACGAGTTTGATTCAAGTGCATCGAGGGTGAGTATTAAAGGGAAAGCCATCCTGTCAATGTCATAGTTGGTGTGCGCGCAATGATGAATCCATCAAGCATATCTGCAGCTTTAGAGTTGTTATCAGTGATTTATTGACAATTTGTTTACTTGTGAGATTTAGTTTCACTCCAGGAATCATACAAGCTCCATCACCATGCTCAGTGTGTGAGATAGTTGTACAGTAATATTTGCTTGATTGCTCCTCTTGTTCACATGTCAGTTATAGTCTCATTTGGGCCAGTCTTGAAAATATGTTTCTAGTTTCACTAATGTCTCACCAGTCAGTTACAACACTGCTTATACTGGTCCACTGTGATTTCAGACACCAAACATGAGGTGAGTTGACATATGAGGTACTGAGTCAAACAGGAAAGGTTGGAAAAAACGTCCTTGAGCTGAACACTACAGTGCAACGCCCCTGAAACCTTCCAGACCTGAGAAAAATTTGGAGAAATTAGTAAAAGTCTGAGCGGTTGTCTACCTCAGAGCCTGTGGCTTCTTGGATGGTGGGGTGGGCGCTCTCTGGTGCCCAGGCGATGCACTCCACCACGTGTTCGTGCTCCCGCAGTTCAGCCTTGCAGTCTTTCGAAGCCACAGCCCAAACACGCACTGTCTGGTCATTTGAACAGCTGGCGATCAGTGTGCCGTCCTGGTTTGGCCGCACCATACGGACCCACTCTCTGTGGCCTGTGAAGGTCTTCACACAGTATCTAACAAGCACACAACAATAAAGCAAGTTCATCCAGTTGTCAGAGTAGATGTGATTCTTGAGTCACAACATCAACCAAAAAAAAATTGTGGTTTTCAAGGATGGTTAAAGGGTGTTTTTGGATTCTGCTTACCCAGTTGCCACCTCCCACATTTTTATGGTTTTGTCCCTCGAAGCAGAAACAATGTGATCTCCATTGGGCATGATGGCTACAGATGAAACATTGTGGTCATGTCCTGAAAAACAGAAGAGACAAAATAAGTTCTTTGACAATTATAAACACTGAGCAACACAAGCCATTTCAGGCACGATTAGATGTCATTTTATAATTTCAGACAGCAACACTTGATCTCTTTATTCTCCTCTTCTTTACTTTATCTAGAAATCATACTCAAAATTCAGCGACACTTTTTCGTAACAAATTTGGCGACCAACAGCTCCAAAAACGATGGATTCGGTAGTAATTAGCCAATTAAATGACAATTTAGGCAGCCAAGTTACTGAGGTCTATGCTGTTCTACGGAGAATAAGAGATGGTTAATTACCAGGCACTGGGCCATATTTAAGCTGCTAAACAGCAGAAGACAACAGTAAGTATACGCTAAAAGGCCAGTTTAACTCTCTCTCTCTCTGTGTCTGTGTGTGTGTGTGTGTGTACACATGCCATCAAGCTATAATAATGGGTCGCTGCGCCACAATAAAGTGCTATCTGGTGCTGAAGAGGATAATTAAACTGCTGTCCAAATTGGCACTAATCTACTTCACAAGTTGGCCTGGTTGATTTTTCCGGATATAGAAAAGGAGGAGTAAATAAAAAAACGAGAAAAGGCTGAGTAGATGAATTAGAAGTGAATTGAGATGAGGTAAAGAGAAGGATGGTGGGGAAACGGTGGGGAACAAATTAAGACAACGAGCACGGCTAAATCCAAGGTTTCAGACAATGATCTCTACATTTACATTTTTCTAGAGTGTGAATGCACCTCATCTGTTTGAGAATGTGTGCCAGCAGCTCACTCCTCATTTACAACAGAGAACCAGGTTAATCTCGACAATAAGCAGGATTTACAACTCAAGCTCGAATAAAAAAAAATTACAGGGACATTTTAATAATTCAAGTAGGCTGATTTAATTCCTTGATATTCATTCAAATCTGCTTCACAGTCAGACAAAAGTGATGAAGACACAGCAGCCCTTTCTGGGGGGGACCTACATGTGCAGAAGACTCCTACTTTTTAGGCTGCTGTTGGCTTGTTAGTAGGAGGGGGCATCTCTCAGTTTCAAAAAGGAAATAAAAATTATTCATACTGGGGTGCCAAAAAATCAGCAAAGCCTGAGGGCAGATGTAGAATATGTTGCCATCATACATTTGAAAATTAGGATGTAAAAGAGGGAAATGTCTGCCCCAGGAATCTTTCATTGATGGCATAACCAATGGTGGAGGAGAAAAAGAATATAAATAGGGTCATCAAAAACCTGAGCCAATTCTTCACCATTTAAATGACTGTAAATGATTAGATTGTAAGCAGTGATGGGTCAAAGCGCCTGTAGGGAGTGTACTGTGGAGCGAGACACATGATAAAGCAGTCCATTTTTCAGAGCTGGCCATGATATCTCAGCATAGGGTGCAGTGAATTGGAGCAGATTGAGGTTTATAAGCAGAATCAAACGCAATAATGAACAGTATTTACACCACCTGAGCCCCGGGTACAGTCACATGCTACATTTACACAGCAATGACATGGAAAACACAACAGAAAATGTCCATGACGATGAGAAATAAAAGTCATCATTTGATTTTATTGAAAAGATTAAGTTTTATCTTCTTACCGTGCATGGTCCTGATGCATTCAAAGCCTTGAAAATCCCAAAGCTTGATAGTCATGTCAGCAGAGCAGGATGCTAGCAGTTTTCCTGTCAGGTCAAAAGAGATGTCCTGCACCGAATCCGTGTGGCCTTTCAGTGTGCGTTCAAAGTCTCCTGTTTCATAGTCCCAAACCTGGAGAAGAGAAAACATATAAGTGTTATCTTAAGAGGAACTGACCAGTTTTTCACTGCTGTTAATTTTTAATTAATCCTTTTCCAGAACCCAGCAAAGCCCAGAGTGTCAGATCATTCGTGACTCCCAAGTCAGGTCATGTCTCAGCTGAGCAACCCTGAAGCCAAAACAAACTGAGGAGACAGAAGCAGGCTGCTCAAGGAAGAAGTCACATTTCAGTGCTCACATTGACAAACACTGTCGGCATTAAAAACACTGCCTTGTCTTCAGAGCTCACACAGACCTCACACACTGTTTTTACATATTGAATTAGGGAATCCATGATGCATTACTGTTGCTAATGGCACTTATGGCAGGGATGCATGTTCCAAGATATATATAGTTAGAACTGATAAAAGCCATGAGACAGCTCATTATGGTGAGTACAGTGAAGCCAGTTGCAGTAACGACAGAAAACGGAGTGACCTGTAATAATTCAGATTTATAGCCTGAGAAAGCTACTGCATCTCTCTAGCTTTCAAGCAGACAGTTTGTCATGGAGGGATAAACCCTTCGTGGTCCATCTCGAGGAGTAGGAGATTTTGAGCAGACGGTGACATGAGAGCCCCACCCTCTCCTCCCTCCCCCTGGTCCTTCTGCCCGCCCCCCAAGAAGCTACAGACAGTGCAGATGGTGATGTGTGTGTACAGGGATTTATCCAAGAGAAGATCAATGCAGTTTAAGTGTGCTGAGCTACACCTCGTCTAACAGTCTACAAGTGAACTAGCAGTGTATAATAGCAGCCTCTACCCTACTCATCATCAATTAACTACCTGTAACCCAACACTGATGACTTTCTTCTCCTCACGATATTATTTAAGTAGCTTTTACAATCATTCTCAGGCGACAATGCCTTGGATTGTGGTCATTCAATGGCCAAAAGTAATACAGTCACTTCTGGAAACAACTAACATGTATTTTCTGTATTGATAAATCTGACAAATAAATTCTCAATTGTTTACTTTTTTTTTTAAATAGTGAAATGTCATTCATACTTTCTAAGAGCCAGATGGCTTAAGGTTGTTCTATTGACATTCAATTTAATGGCATATGACAAAGAAAAGAATGGGACCAGAAAACGTTTTTGCATAGAAAATGTTGAAAACAATTAGTATATTGTCAAATGGATTTATTTTATGCTGATTGACTGGTCGTAAAAATAAATTAATCACATCAGCTTTTGACTGTTCGCTGCTGCAGCTTCTGTAACAGGGTGAATGTACCAATTGCCACTGATTGTTTAGGGCAAACAAAGCAACCTTTCCTATCAATAAAAAAAAAAGAGTTGGCATGATCACAAAGTCAGACTGACTGAGCGACATGAAATGGCTTCTAGTCTAACTATCAGGCACTGCCATGAGGTGGAAAGCGGATGAGCTTCTAAGACTCTGCTTTTCAGCATAAAGAGCACAAGGTCGACTCCCTGGTTAAAAATTTAACAGAGCTACTCTGGATGAGAAAAAGTAGGACACACGGGGAGTTAGGCCAGGCCACAGAGAGACGAGCCAGCTAGGAGCAAGGTGCAAGAAAGCAGGGCTGAATTTTAAATGTGGGCCCATGCCTGCCTCCTCCTGCTGAGGGATGGATGTCTCTGATGGTAGGTAGTCATGGTGGGGCAGCTGAAGCTTTAAGTGGAAGATTAATGAGGCGGTGTGCTGGGTGGGTGGGGTGCAGGGGGAGGAGGGGAGGTGTGAGGTTGGTAGAGGAAGATGATGCCAAAACATAGAGAGGAATCCCTGCTGTGTGGCTGTAGCAGAGGAGGAGATGAACAAGTGTCTCTTATTGTCTGATGAATAATATATGGCGGACAAACAGCTCAGCGGAGTATTGGCATTGTACAGCAGGGCAAGGGAGGGATGCTGGCACAAATATAGCCCTGAGAAAGACCATGGAGTCAAAATCTAAGGAAACAGAGAAAACAGAGACATGTTTGTGTAGATCAGGGCGTGTCTGGAAGAGTGAAGCTTCATAGATGGACAGGAGGAGAGAGAGGCGGCATTCAACTGAACGAGCACAAGCTGCCAGCAAGCTAGCACTAAATTAGAAAATATTTAACTGAATCTTAGTCTTGTAACATGAGGAGGGGGGTGTGAACACAAACACTGACAGAACAGCCTGCAGGAAGCTCTGAAATCAGACAGCTGATAAATCTATATTTTAAACCATAATGCAAATGCAAACTTTTCTTTGACATTTCTCAAGTATAAATACGTGCTTTAATCAAAACTGCTCCAATTAAAAAATTAGCATACTAAATATAATTGGTGCTGAGCCAAAACCTGTACTTTCTGTGTGAACTGGGAGTGGAAGGCATCATATACTGAAAAATTTAATTTTACAAATACTATTCAAAAATTGTGTCTCAACAAATAAGGTTAACTAGATTTAAATATATTATTTTTTTAATCAAAAACACTCAAGATATACTGTGCAATATACATTAGTGACAATGTCATATGACCAAGTGCAGTACACAAATCTGCCTACCACACGTTTCATCAACATCTATTTTATACCAGTAAAATGCTTTACTTAATGAATACATTAATTCTACAACCAACTCTGCAACACATGGCAGCCTCTGTGATCTCAGCTTGATACCAATGTTATTGTTATTACCATTAAAGTCTGACTCCAAATCTGCTGACAGTGTTGACTCAAGTATAAATTAGTCTAAAGCAAAGTACAGCACAGCAAAGCACAAAGTGTAAAATTAAAATAATTCTTTAATCACTACCAAACACAATTTAATTTCTTTTTAATGATGCTTCCAATGAGTAAATATATGTGTACAGTGAATTATTAACCTAAAACCCAAGAAGTAACCTAAGGATGGCAGCTGCTTTTTATCCCTGGAAAACTGAAAGGTTTGAAGCTCATCATTGAGGATTATCATCAAGTTTCCATTTTCTACTGTGGCTTTGGAATCCTTGAAGAGTACACAAAGTACACACAGTACATGGTTATGAAATGGAAACAAACATTAACAGACACACATAACAGACCAGGGTTATCTAATCATGGGCAAAGGAGCACAGTCCAACAGGTTTGATTTCTGAATACACCAGTGACAGCACTTAATTCCATATATTCAATCCCAGAGGAAAACCTTAGTAAAATCCCCTACTGCAGCTTTATTTAAGAAACCTGCAGGCCCTCAGCTCTCAGCAGCAAATATCATTTAAGACACCATCTAAATAAATGAATAAATTGTCATTGTCAAACCAGCACTGACCTTTATTGTGGCGTCCTCAGAAGCCGACACCATGACACTGAAGACTGGGTGGAAGATGACGCGGGTGACCGGACTGCGGTGCCCACTCAGCGCATACCTTTCTGGGGGGCGTGGGATCCACTCTTTGGGGTCACGCTTCTGAGTGATGGGTCCTCCCAGGGTGATCTCCTCTTTAGCTTCATTCAGTTTGGATTCAAGCTCCATCACCTGCCCAGAGCCAACAGGTACGAGTTAGCAGCGTTGGGGCAGAAAATAAGATGAATAACATCTTACACATGTTGTACCGGGGATGAAATAAAGGGGGGTTAAGTTTGCCTGCGTCTGTTAATGTGTAATACTTTTTGTTAAACAGTGGAGTTAATGCTTTCCATGGTACATTTTCTACAGTCGATTCAGCAGTAATGTTGTGAACCATTCACAAGACTATAATTCCCACAACCATTCTTTGAGGAGGAAAAGGCCCCACAAACCTTCTTTTGTAATCTGATGACTGACGTCCATTTTTTTTCCAAAAGGCCAGCATACTTCTTATCCAACTCTTCATTCTGTGGAGGAAAGAGTGGGGGGTTGTTAAAATATCAGCAAACATGCAAAGAAAGCCAATCAAAGTTGTGGGCTCAGCATAATCTGTGAGACCCGTGGGAGGGGGGCCAGCTGGGGTGGCATGTTGAAGTCTTTGGCTCAAGTAAGAACGAACAGGGAATTATTTACACACCAGTCACAAGCCAACCCTTACTACCAGACACCGCCAGCCTAGTGTAGGACACACACACATACACGCCACACATACACATAAATACACACCCTAGTCCTAATCCCTCTCACACAGGCTAATCTTCTGCAGACAAGGAAGACTTAGGCAGCTTACAGCCACACACACAGTACCAGAGGCAGCAGTGGAAGTTAACTTGTGGCAGGTCTGGCAGACAGAAGCCTGCAGGATAATACCACAAGCTGGCTGCTAACTTTTATGTAACGGACCTCATGGCACTCACAGTTTGGATCTTACGGCCAAGAAACAAACAAAACAATGTGGAGGGAAGTCTACTCTGTCACCACATTCACACTCCATTTAATGCTGAGGCTTCAGCTAATCATTATTATTATCAATTCAGCTACTAATTATTTTCTTGATTTATTAACCATTTGCTTTAAAGGAAACAGTCAAATACAACCATCACCATTTCCCAGAGTCTGCAGTGACAGACTCAAATTGCATTCTTTGAAGAACAATTTAATATTACATGCGAAGCTGCAATGCTTAAATGATTTATAAATTAGTTGTTCAGAAAAAAAGGCCAAGTACTGGATTTTGAAAATCAATATTTAGAAAAAAGTTTTGATGGTTTCCAGCTATCCAAATTGGAAATATAACTGGATGTATCACTGTTCCAGAATTCTTACGCTACACAAAGATTGATATTTCTATTATTGGAGTTGTTTGACTATTATTATTATCATCATCATCATCATCTAACACATACCATCTTCTGTATTGCATTAGATGAATTTGCAATGATACCATGAATAACTTGCCACAAAAAAATAAGGAAAAAAATGGTCATTACAATAGGCTCAACTGACATAAATACATTGTAAAAGAGTCTGTAGTGTTTCTCCCCCTGGAACAGTTTTAGATGAAAAATAAAAAGGGCATTTTACCTAGATGTTATTACATTTTCAAAGGTAAAAAGACTCAAATAAATCAAATTTCACTTTATTCCAAAAAAATATAACTGATATAAATGTCATGATTGTATCGTGTGTGTGCCCATGTTTTTAGGCTATTAATAACTATGAAAGCATCAAAAATCCACATTGACAGAAAGCCATGAGTGTCAGTGAGGTAGAAAATTAGTGTTTTCACTCCAATTTCACAACTAGCTCGACCTGGACACATATAAACAACAAGAGGTGATTCTTTCGACTATAAAATGAGGTGTATGAAAAGACAAAGACATGAACTGAGGCAAATGGAGTAGAAAGAGAATGGGAAACCCAGTTTGAACAAGTCTGCCGTCATCTAATCTACCATCTGCCTGGACACTATGCCCATTACACCAACACACACAGAGGGACAGAAACACATGACAAGGACACACAAAATGGCAAGTGCCAGGCTTCACTGCAGCCTGCCAGCCTATCAGCAGTGATACATAAAATTGTGTGTGCAAGCAGGTATGTATATATTCTTCCACAGGGCAATTTAAAAACTAGAGCATTGAGGGGGGGGTGGGGTGTCGCATGAAGGCAAGGTGAAAGAAGAGGCCCTGCAGAGAGGGAGGTTGGAAAATGAGATTTCCATCACAATTTGGCTTTGTTATAGGGTATATCAAGTTTAAAAATACAATGATTAGGAGGTGTAAGTGCAGACTTCCATCTTAAAGGATGGTGGCAGCTATTCACATCTATGTTGGATTAACAGTGAGAGAATCAGTTTTTTCTCAAGTAGATTCAACCATATCTTTATAATTGAGGACAATATTTTACTTACATGTGGAGAGTAGAATATGAGGCACATTTCTCAGTAAAATAATATCACTGAGGTACACTTACTGGCCACTTTATTAGGTAAATCTATACCTAATACAGTGTTTCTTAACCATATTCAAATACAGCGAAGATAAGCAGGGAAACAGTATAACAGCTTAAAGCTTAATGGAACACACCACCATAATTAGGGGGCAGGTGCTCCCAGTCACACTCGTGAACATATTGACTCAAATGAGAAATTAAGTGGAAATCAAGGCATATTGTTGGTATAAATTGTCTGATTGACTGAGGATGTACATGTCCATCATCAATCTACTCACATTATCTAATTCCGCCTCCTTCTTGAAAGTGGAATATGCCTCTTCATATCCATTGGAACGTAGATAATCGGCTATCGCACGATTTCTGAAACAGACAAAGGGAACCCGTAATTAGTTCTCCTGATTAGCAGACTTGATAGTTGTTTAATTGGCACAAGAGAAACGAGGTGAAGACTGAAGTTGTATTCAACGCTGTGAAACAAAGACACAAATTAGCATGTTCAGGAAACGTGTCAGACAGATGTAATTTTAACACGTTAAACAGAATGTTTTAAAGCTTTAAACCACATAATAAAAATGCTTTGCATGCATAAAATCAGTCTACCTGTCACACACACACACACACACACGCACACGCACACGCACGCGCACGCGCACACGTCTGGGTTCAATAATGAGATCTTGTTGCTGGGGGCAAATTATAGGAAGGGATGACTCCCTATGGTGTAGATATGGGGAAAATGAGAGTCATTGTACATTCTAACATCACCAACATACACACAGACAGAGACAAATCATTGGGTAGCAGGATAATCGTCTGTTAACTGAAGGAACGACTGGCTACTGATGCTCCAGTTCATCTCCTTCTCAGGCCTCCATTTGCAGACAAACACATGAAAAAGACACTCGACCTTGCAGAAAGTCAACACTAAAGATTGTGGGGATGGCAGCAGCGTTGTGTCACTGTCCTTATACTTTCAATTTCTGCTGAGAGATGTTTAGATAGGACAGACAATAGACCAGACAGTCAGAGCTGAAGGCAAGAAGAGAGGACAATACCTTCACTCTTCCTGTTTGTCTCCTGATTTTTCTATTAGAACATTTCACACACTTACAATACACCTAACAAACACATAATCTCACAGTTAAACTTATTTTGATAAGCACTTGGCAGTAAAGTATTTATTTTAAAAACAACTCTTCTGAACACCTCTTTTCTCCAGGACTGGATTTTGTTCATTTTCACACTTTCAGTTTTCTCTACTGAATACCAGGACTGGCAATAACTGACTTGAAAATACAAAAACATGACTAAAGGAACACAAACATAGACACTGAATTCATGAATGTCTGATATAAATGCAATTTTCCTTTAATAGTAATACAATATTTCCTTGATTCCAGCCCTCCTGTGTGTGTGCACAGCGATCCCCACCATTAATGCCAGGAGACGCTAGACAAGCTGTCAGGCAGCAGCGCTTTGAGGTGCCAATATAAAGGGGGTGGGGGGTACAGTCTGTCAGCCCAGCCTGTGCCCCCTGTGCCCTTTTGGTCAGCGTTGAGCTCTGAAACCCCCGTCTCCGTCTGCCCACCTGAAGCCCCGTGACAACACAAGCAGACCTTATTACAGCTCAAGGTTAGTAAGAGGTTATCTGCCTCTCTGACAGCGTGCCTGCTGGACATCTACAAAACTAGTGGGGAGGGCTGAGGTGGGCTAGCCTGTCTGAAACAAATGAGGCAGAAAGCTTGATGTGGTGTGGGTGTGTCAGTAGATCTGCATGACTACCAGACCATGTGTCAACCAAACCAAACATCAACAACCTTTACCCGAGCACCTGAGTATCAGGAAGACAAACAGAGATCCAAAACACCTATATGCCCCACCGTCTGAAATGTTACTATTACCGACCCTGGACTAAATGATTCATCCCATCTCCAACACAATTGAAAAAAATAATAATAATAATTCAAAGTGGACAATAGAGTAGTCCTTAATATCAACACTGAGGATCCACCACTCCCACTGAACCCCACTTTACAGTGGATGTGCGAGGGTAAGGCAGTTTTCAATACGTGGTGGAGCCCTCAAATACTGTGAGGAAATGAGGAAGACAGTGGAAAAGAAAGAGATGTGTATCAATGCGGACAGAGAAAGAGCAAACCGGGTGGTTTCCATGGTTACCAGTAGCCCAAAGCTAGATGAGATGGGTAGATAGTGAGAAAGAGGGCAGGATGAATACATGGACAGAGGACAGAGAGAAGAGAGGGAGAGTGGTAAACTCAGTCTGCTTCGATGCTTCTGCTTCACTGAAAATCATACTCATGTTATGACGTGCAAGTTATCTTGTAGGAGGGCCTCACATGGGTTAAATCAGTGCTGTGGTTGGTCAGACCTCAACAATAATCCCTTGATGGATGGACACAGAGAGTCGAGGGCGGGCACAGGGAGGTATGAATGACCTCATCTTTCTGAGAAGAGAGGTGAGTCACACATCCAGAATGTCTGCATCACTTCCTGCCAGTTCCTACTCTATGATCATATTCTTTCACATCATTATGGAGATGAGTAACTTACTGAGCTTCCACCCACTATCAGTACTTTTTTTAGATTGTACAACCCTTTATCATAGAAAATGTTGGAATAATAACATCACAAAGCAGTAATGTCCAGCGTCTTTAAAAACAAACACATGTCATAGCGAAATGTGTGGTTGCCCAGGCCTGAATTTTGGGGGTTCATATAAACGTTAATGCCCCAAAAAATAGATGCATTAACTAACGGAGCACAGACATCACAAGGCCAGTAAATGCTCCTGTTAAAGCACAAATTATGATTCTTTTAGCGAAGCACACATTATTAACACAGCAGAGACAGCAGAAGAATAAAGCACACGGGACTACAGCACTCCCATCAGCAACAAAAAGACTCTACACTCTCTAATTAAACTGAGCTGAAAAGCAATTTTGCTTGTCTGGCCAGGCCAATGACCTGCGCCATATATTTGTCAACTGGTAAAAACATCAAGGGAGTATTTTATAGACCTGAAAATGTATAGACCCGTTCAATCTTTCAATACCACTGATGAATGTTTTAAAGGAAGCATCTTATGCATGACCTCTGAAAGATCCCTAAGCACATATAAAATGCACCTTGCTCTAAATCATTTCAGCACATATCAGTACAAGCATGCATCACTGTCAATCGTTTTTTGTCAGCAGGTTGGTCACACCCTTAGACATGTTGCGTTTGAAAAAAAGTGTTCTACCATCTCTAAATGAGGCTTAAGATTTCCTGTCGACCACGCCTGTTCTACAAAAGCTTACAAGGCTGCACCAGAGGTTGTTCTCTAAAATGATAATCACTGAGCAAACACCAGGGACGACAGGCCAGTGCTGAGTGGTGACTTAACCACTGTCTCTGCTGAGTATATGTACTCATGGCAACTCTGCTAAAGAAAAATACTACATCTAATTTCATGTTCCTTTATGCTGATCCTCAGGTAAAGACCCGGTCCGAATGGCAACGTGTGGAACCCCATCTCAGGACTAAAACAGATAACGCAAAGATTTTGTATCATGCATCATGTTTGAACAACAGCAACACTCCCATGTCTGTCTTTCAGCTCTCCATTTCAAGAGCTAAAAGGCAGGAGGTCTTTTTTAGCATTGTATCATCAAAAGCTCTGCAATTTAGCCAAAGCACAGATTTTTGGGTTATTGATGAAAAGCCTCAAAAATCTAGGTTTAATAGGTTTAATTAATCAATGTGAAAATAACAAGGGACAAATTCAGTACATTCAGCGTATTTCTCTGTCTGAACAGCTGAGTACTAAACAGCTGATAAAGTCTGAGGGGGAACTTGTTTCCAAAGACATTCCACAAAAATCATATGACAGGATTGCATAACTGCCCAGCTTCAGCTGGATCTCAGTGAAGAGTTTAACCAATTTGCCCCAGGTCTTGGTAAGTGAGACATCAAGCTTGACACCTAAAAGCAATGACCACCCATTTTAACCATATGATCAATCACAATCATTTAAAAGAGAAAACCTGGTTAATCTATGGAAGTTTCTGTTCTTTACTTGATTCCCAACTTTCATGTTTCACAAAGCCTCTTTAAATGTGAAACAGGTAGGCTGTGGAGGAAAAGAAGTCTCTGCTTCCATATAAATTAAGAGCGCTGCAGTAGGGATCATCTCTTAATCCCAAAGAAACCTTTAAAGAGGGAATCTTCCTCCATCTGAGATCCACAGGAGAGTGAAGTCCATTCACTGGCAGGCTATTCACCTACTATTCCTCATTACGGAGAATGTGCCGTGTGTGCACATGCAGCAGGAGTTACTCTTCAAAAATCAGCATGGGGCTGGAAAAAACAGCTGTCTGGTCTATACACCAACATGTCCAATGTTCATGTAATTTAAGCTTATGAAAACAAAGGATAACAGAGACATGGAGCACAGATGCGAGACTAGACTTCCTAACAGACGTGCAGACAGGGTTTTATTTCTAAATCATTTCACCTGAGGTGGTAATCTTTTTAAATATCTCTGGTAGCAGTAATTCTATTGTGGACCGTGCTATAAATGAGAAGGACACATTTTTGACATGATGGATTTGAGAGATTTTATCGTCATGATGAAACATTCAACGACAGAAAACTGACAATCTCAAACTGCACAAGAAAAAAGTAATGAGAATATTTTTATCTTTTCAATTATTTGAAAAGAGAGGATTTGCAGCCTCTTTATATCGTCAGCATGCATGTATAATTGTGAACTGAATATTTCTGAGGTTCTTTGGGCTTTTTTTCTTATTGCAATATAACATAAAACGTGCAACATTTTTGGTTTTAAACATCCAGTGGGTTACTCATATTCCCAAAGAATGTGAAATGATTGATATGGGATGATGGGTCCACGACTCACTCTATAACAATGCCAGTCCATCTGTGTTAGTCCCGAGGCAAAATCAAATCTGTATTGCCAATAGACCCCCTGCAGTTGCAGCCAGGCACGTTTAGTACACTGTGTACAAATGCAGAGATTCTGGGACAAAAACATGCAACAAAATGTAGCATCAACGAATAAATTATAATTGAGTCATAATCACATTTTGAACATGTACAATAAACACATCTGAAACACGATGACAGTGGAAAGCACAAAGGCAAAAGGACGACCAGGGAGAAGTGGACATTTTACTCTGGGTCACAGTAACTGTGCGTGTAGCACTTTAAATGTCATCATAACATTGCAAAGTAAAAAGTCAGTGTGAGTCTTTTATCACACCACCTGTTCAACAACCTTTTAACACAGACGCAATATTTGCTCAAGAGACTATTTGAATCCTGTTCAAATTTGTATTCCTATTAAAATTAGTGTGCTTTATCGATAAAATGAGATAAGTATCACAATATATGGCTGCACCCTGATGAGAAAAGCCACGACGTCTCATTATTGGAAACTTATTAAGCCCTCCAGAAACGCAAGGAAAACCCTTAATTCATACACTCAACATGGGAACACTTGACTTATCAGATGAAGCCCATTATGCCCATCAGATTGAGACATAGTTAGCCAACAGGTACCATCAGACACACAATGGCTGCGGAAGACTTAGTCAGTAGTTATTCACGTATCGTCATAAGTCGTAAGTCATATCATCATCACAATACTGAAAAATGCTGTTGCTCATTTAAGATTTTTCTCATGTCATTCAGACCTAATACAAACTGCCAGGAAATTGCTTCTGCATGCAACCCCCAGCCCTGAAAAGACACCAGTCACAGCCAACCACTACAGTGCTACTACAGATGCAAAAAAATAGTGCATCTCTAAACACAGCTCAGTTAGAATCAGTACAACCAGTGTAATTAGTAAGAAATACGCTTTGGCCATTAATCCACAATTCTGACCCTAAAAATGTAAACTGATGTCTCAATGACAGCTGCAAAAAGTTATGTTGAACGCCAACTGATTTAAGAAGAAACTAAATCAAGATCAACTAGTATTGATATGTATCATTACCTGGATAGGACATCCTGACATGTAACCACGATAATAGGATCTTTATAGCTTTGTGTAAATAAATAAAAACAATGAGCTTTCAATTTTTTTGGACAAATACATTGTTTTTCAAGCATTGGCCTGAAACTGTATCAGCAGCTACTGCTTTGCATTCAATAATTTCTGTGGACCAATTTCACTTCCTCAGTTGTTCATCATAATGCATAACCAACTTTAAAAGAATCTCTATTTGGATCGCTGGAAAATATAAAAAAAGTCAGGAGAACAATGTGACATTACAAAAGAAGATGAAGATCGAGTTTTACATAATTCATCTTATTTGGTTATGAACGAATATTATAAGACTAGTAAATACATACGAATGAAACAGATGCTCTTAACCACTCTAACCTGTCATAGCTTGACTGAGTGAATATAAACAGCTTTCATCATAGCTTGTTTAAGTCACCTTTATGTCCTCTTAATGGCCGTGGTCTTGACATCTAATCTTTTGATCCATCACATTCACAGCCAGGGGGCAATGGAAAAAGGACAAAATCACATGAACAAGCTTGTAGCCTAAGACATGGAGGGGATTTTCTTTGTAAAGCAAAGATAATGTTCAAAAGCAAGGCCCCATCTGCACACGGCTGCCTCCAGGTCTTTCAGGGGGAGCTGATGGTTTGTGCTCTGTGTCTATTTATAATGCACACCGGCGGGGACGAGTCCCCTGACCCAGGAAAGAAACACAAATGTGCTTTTCATTCGCTATGTACATAAAAATAGAGCTGTTATGAAGATGCTCTAACAGCTTCAGCATCTGACTGTGGTGCTGACAAAATAGCATCGGTTTAGGGGACAAGCATTAGTTCCCTTTTCAGACAATAATAACAAGGAAAAATATTATCTTCTCTTTTATTCCATTTTCAAGTATATAATTAATAAAATATATAGATACAGTCAAAGGACACTTGGACGGAGCAGGTCTTTGCCATGGCTAAGGCCCTATCTCACCATGTTTAAGTGTGTGTGTGTGTGTGTGGGGGGGGGGGGGGGGGGGGGGGTCTGGATCAATACATTTATCTGGATCCACTAGTAAATCATATGGATTCTCCCTTGGATCATGCCCCATCACTTTTATGAAAAACATTTCAGTAGTTTTTGAGTTATACTACAGAAAGCCAGACAACAATGAAGACAACTTCCTTTTCTTTCTAAGTAATAAAAATCAAATGCCAGCATCGCTCTGATGGTGAACCACACTGTGAGAAAGTTCTGGTCTAATGTTCTGGTCCAAGTTTGTTATCGGTTTTCTTCAGTGTTTCTTTGGTGTGCTTACACCTGACCACTTGAGATCAGATCACTCCATGTGTGAATACTAGGTCTGATCCAGGTCTTCAGGACACTTCATGCTAACTAACTCAATGAGAGGAGGAATGCAACAGATGCTTGAATGTGATTCAAGTGTCCAACACCAGTTTCCTGTAAAAAATGGGGCCAGAGACTTGCCATTCAGCTTCCTCTGAATGACAAATAGCATGAAAGATTAGCATTCCAATGGACCTCTCCATACCAACAGTCCCCTCCCACAGTGCTAATCTAAAAACACAGAAACAGTGCACTGAATGTTAAAGAGCCTTGTCATGTGAGCACTGATGCATTTCTCACACAGTGCACAGATAAATTATAAAGTTTTAGGCATGCTTCTTTCATGGAGGGGAAAAGCTCAACAAGATCATGTTAACTCCCACTCATGACCTTGTATCTCACATTGAGATGCCTTAACTTTCCATCTCCTGCCTCAGGGGTTAATTACCAAGCCCACAGATTGAGCAGGGCCAAATCACACCCCCTCCCCATCATAATCTCTCTCACTTTACCCACTTAATAGATATATACACTTCACAGCACATGCACTGATCTGTATTCAACTATTTTTATCTGCTGTTGACTGACAGTGAGCTCAGAGCAAGACTTTAAAGCTTGGTTCAACCCTTAGCATTTCTGATTGTTCCTCTAGTGTGGCAGTTGAAGCTTCTGGCAACGGCACAAAACACATTGCGATTATTTAGCATTCATCACACAGTATGTAGTGTAGGTGAATGATCAATATATGTTTGCTGTAAGACCTCTTAAATTCAATGTCAACAAACATGGTTAAAAGGTGGTTTGCATTCATACATCACTTTTCTAGTTAAAACCATTCAAAGCACTTTACTGAGTTATTAAGTCAATTATATATTTTGATAAATCAGAAGAGGAGCTTATTTATACACAGTCATTCTTTCTACAGCTGAGCAGGTGTTTCTCGTCACATGATATAAGCAACACTGATACCACAATGCATCAACCCACAAATCATGACTCTGATCTCTCAATGTTCGAGCCACATGTTGTGTAAGGTGTGTTGGTAACTCACAGTTCATCTCGTTGTCGTTGTGACAGCACCATGGTGACGGGGAGGTGTGGGCGGGGTTAGGAGGGATCAGTTGGTAAAAGGAGAACCTTGTGCAGCTGCTATGTTCTCCTCAGTCAGGAGATGAGCTGTGCTGATCCAGGCAACACAGGCGTGGGTGAGCCGTGCACTCCAATGGCAGGCGGTTGGTTTTGTCCAGGCAACGGTTGAGACTGAGAAGAAGGGAACGCAGGAATCTGCCCCCCAACCGGCTGACTCCAGGGACAAGAGAAGTGGAGAGGCTACAGACCAGTCACCAGCCAAGTCTACACTGCATCTGGAAAAGAGAGAGGGAAAAATGACCATTAGGTATGCATGACAGATTACAGGGAGAGTGGGTAGGGATGAAAATATTTACAGGCCAAAGGAGTGCTGTATCAGTATCTGCACCAGTTATACACAGACAAAATGGCTGTGAACTATTGCAAAATTACAGAAGCACAAAACAATACAAGCTGTGTAGTCAGAAAGAGAACTCCCACAGTGACGCTTCAACAGCACTCAACAACATCAAGCATGTAAAAGACAAGATACACTCATCTATCATACATCATACACTTTCCATAAACCACTCCATGATGAGTCTTGTCATGTCCAGTCAGACAGTCAGTCAGTCATGTCACCAGACTGCTTTGCTCTTGCAGCAAATTCCTCTCTCTGCGCACATACAAGGGCTGACCCACATTCTCAGTGCAACTGCTTCTCCTCCCAGGTTGCAGAAAGAAAAGAAAAACATGACACAGCCGAGCCGGCTCGCGTAACGGCTGAGCTACTGTCGAATTCCCCTGACATTTTCCTCCCATTATGACACCTCAAAAGCTGGCTGATGGCAAAATGAAATAAATATGTCCATTTGTAATCATTTATTAATGAGTGTGAATATTAATTTATTGTTGGGAGTTGAATACTGATTTGAGACACAATAATGTCTATTTTAATGCTGCTTCGTAGTCGTGAAAAGCACTTGACCAACACAGGTAGCAGCTAGAATACCAACTGTGAGCTACAATAAGACTCTTAGTCTACTGGGACCAATCTGACTAAATCTCTGCCAGACCAGTAAAGAACGGTTCAAACAAAGTCAATTCATGTCTTTCCAGAGACCTGCAACAAACCGACAAAACTAAAACATGGCACCAATGTCCGGACACGTGCAGAAGAGGGAGGGTGTGGGAAGGGGTCCCCTGAAGGAAACAGATGTATCTGGAGTAAGCGTGAGGATTGGAAACATTCCATTGCAATGAAGGAAAATTTACACATTATTCAATTCAGCTGCTGATTCAGGAGTAACATTACCACAAAGGAAAATTCCTCTTTTACATTCCTCCTTGCTTGCACAAGAAGCAAAGCAAATGTTTTCAGACATGACCTGTGATTAGGTCCAGAGAATTGAGTGCAGACTTCACCCAGACTTTGCTTTGCACAAATGCACAAGGCAGCGGGAGGTTCTCTGCATGGACGCGTTCACAACAGCAACAAATCTTCTGCATTATTGAGGCAAGAGGTGGAGCAGTCGGGTGCAGCAGACAGAGGCAGGAAGTGACGTATTAATGCCATGGCTGAGATCACGTTATCATGTTTAAAGCACCCCGACACCGTCCCTAGCTCTGATCACAATCACCACAAACTCTTTTGACATCTTCATCAGTGTCTTCTACGTGTAAGGGACAGCTTTTTGACGAGGAGATATGTTTTTTCTGTTGTTTTCATTTAATTTTTGCATCTGTCGCCTGTTAATAGTTCCATCAATCCATCAGGGTATCCCTTGCTGTGTTCTCACATCAAAATCTCCTGGCTATCCAAAGACCTTTGTAGTAGAAAATTAACTCAGCAAGGTTGAAAAAGTATTTTGTATAAGTGTTTAAAGACTTCTCAAGACTTTTATGACTTGTATTTACATACAACAGATTATTGATGACTTGAGCTGTTTTATGGTCGGAACTGTTTATGACGTCAATATAGTAAGACCTTGTGCGACTTAATTACCCATCAAAGGAAGGAGTGTATCTATTCTTATCACCTCAGGGAACACATGTGAATCAGCTGTTATGTTTAGTTTCCTGTCCTTCCCCCACCTATGGGAACCTGTCTGGATTGGCTCAGAGAGACAGCCCTATCCCCTGGTATATAAGATCTGTGTATCTGACTGTTCTGCATCTTCCCTCTGAGACCCTTGCGGTTTCCCTGTGTTGATCCTTTCTGCAGAAAGCCCCTTATTAAATACACGTAGATAACTTTGTTGTTTCCAGCCTCTTGTATCTCCAGATTTCCATCACAATTTGGTGTCAGAAGTGGGATCGCACGTCTGGACGCATCTGGACTCGGTGTCTACGGTTGACTGATCATCTTGGAAAAAAGTTTCCAACCTTAACCTCCCCACGGGTGAGACGCAGGGACCTAGACCCGAGCCGGATCGTCTCAGCGCTGCGATCTATCCGGTGAGAATCTGAGATTTCAAGTGTAATTTATCCCAGCAGAACATAGTGTTATAGAGAAGTTGGTCTAAGAGGAACGGGATCCTCAAGACGGGTGAAAGCCCCGTAAATTTTTAACCAAGGTTTAGAAGAAACCTGGAAGGTAGACTGACGAGGTACCTTAAGGAGTTGTTTCGACTGCAACCACAGAGAGGACATAATACTGAGTGTATTTGCATTGTGTCAGGCAACTCAAAAAAAAAGCGCGCTATGTAGAGAACTTCTTTAGGGCACTATGCTTTATGTTGGTTAGGCAGGATTTTTAAAAGTGTATTAAACCGCAAAAAAAAAAAAAAAAAAAAAAAAGAGACGAATTGAGAAATTACCATTGACCAAGTAATTATAAGGAAATTACTATTGATTATTATATAGGGGATACGACAGTATTTTGAGGATATTAATATTACTACGTTTCCTATTTTGCTCCTTACGAAAGTGTTTTGGAGATTGATTGAAGACTTAAGGTAACTACTTAAAATAAAATAAAAAAAAAAAATTCTTTACATAGGTAAATGAAAAATATAAGATTTGGATAATGGAACTGAACTGAGTAATCCTTATGTGAACCTCATGTGAAAGAACTATGGTGACAAAGCACTAAGTTTGTTTCAAGTGTGAATGAGGAATGAGAGACTGTGGGTTTCCAGAGAGAGAGAGAGTTTTTTAAGACAGCTGAAACAGATTCTAGACTGAATCTAGAGGAGAACGAAATAGTAAGTTAGGCCAGAAAAGTAAAATTTTAAATTTCAGGCAGATAGGAATGTATGTTGAATGTGGTTAGAAGAATTGCATCATAGGGACAGAAAGCACACACTGGCAGGGACAGTTAACACCTCACAAATGTCTCAGTGTCTCAAAATGCAGGTTTCCGACCTCGACTCTTCCCCGCCGACAAGACGACAACCAGAACAACACCAAACTCCACCAGAAGCGGATGTTCCACAGGCAGGAGCCCAGGTTCCACAACAACCTTTTCCAGCTAATGATGTTCCAGACCCGCAACTCCTCTCTTCACCTCGCACCAGACAAGTGGGCAATATGGACTGGGACAAGATCCAGCCCAAATCACAAAATTGTTGAAGTTACCTGATGTTGCCAGCCTGTTAAAACGTACAGGCATCAAGTGGGACTCAGGAAGAGCTTAATAAAAGCACATGCAGTTCATGCGAATAAGAAGAAGAAAGAGAGACTGATCTGCATAAAGCCTCACTGAAGATGTTCAGAGGTACATCGCGATGCAGAAGAAGAGGATTTCAAGGAAGGAGGGGGGACGCATATGGAACGATGATTGGGACATTTGTTTTCTCTGTGGAGAGAAGGGACATTGGGCAAAACAAAAATTGCCAAGGAAACAGCAACTTTACGAGCCTGAATGAACCGAGGCGGGGATGGAGGAGAGGGAGGAACCAGCATCTTTGAACAGAGAACAAGGCCGTGAGGGACACATCCCACATCGAGAGGGTGAATGCACCACACAAACACAAACACTTATCACAGAAGTAAATGATTTTTTTTTGTTTTTTAGAAAAGAAAGACAAACTATTGATAGGAACATAGCTTAAATAGCAATGAGATGATTATGCTAATATGCCAATGCACACACTCACAGTGCTAGGGAAAGATATTATATTAAGTGTAATGCTGCTTCACGGTTATATGCGTATGAATGGAAGCTTTGCTCATCTGTTGTCACATCAAATCGACAAAGATCTAGTGGACAAGGCACATTCAGTCACACAAAGAACAGATACCACGTATATGCATCCAAAAGATTTAAACTTCACTGCACTCAAACACAAAGGGAGAGATGCAGGTTTGAAAAAATAAGTTGTGTAGTGTGAAAGAAAATTCAACACTAAGTTGCATGTTCTGGAAAGAACATAGATGTGCTGTTTCTGTAGTCACCCTCTCAGTTCCTTCACAGATGTTCAGAGGATGCTTTCCTTTTTTGATGTTCCTGGTTCACACTCACATGACTTGCTGTCAAAAACAAAAATGATGAATGGCAAGACTTGCGACCGTGGATACAAAAATGTGTCAATGCTGACATTTGGGAAAAGATATCAGATCCCGTGGTTAAGTAAAATCAATTTTTAAAGTGTTTAGAAAATGATTTACATCTGTTATTTACACTTTCAAGGTTGTTTAACTGGTACCAGACACAAATACAGAAGCCAAATATGCACATGCATATTTAGTTTATACAAACAACATTTTAAGGGCTCAGAGGTAATCATGATGTGGGTTTAATTAACACATGGAACCTGTGGTTATTACACCATGATCTGACAATATCTACTGTAACAGAAAGCCATCGATGGTATTACACCAGTTTTCAACTCTCTATTGAGGGCAGGTGTAATTGTTCCTTGCAAGGATTCACTAGTGCACACTCCGATTTTTTCCGGTGAACAGTATTTTTGATAAAACACAACCTGATGATTTGAGATTCATCCAAGATTTGTAAGTTGTCAACGCCGCAGTACAACTTCGCGCTTCGTCGGTTCCAAATTCTTAAAACAATCCTTTAGCAAGTTCTGAAGGATTATAAAGGATTCTCTGTTGTTGATCGGGCAAATGCATTCTTCAGTTTTTAAATTGATAAAGACATATAATACTGGTTTACATTTGAGTTCAACAGAGAAAGTTATACATTCACATGCCTCGTCAAGGCTATTGTGAATCACTGACCATTTACAACCAGGCACTAAAAAGCTTAAGATCATTAAAGATAACACCAGGAAGTGCACATTTACGATATGTTGACAATATAAGGATTAGTGATTTGTGCTCCAACTGAAGAATATTGTGAAAATTATTCTGTAGCTCTACTAAAACATCTAAATGCAGAAGGACATAAGGCAAGCCTGAAAAACTGCAGTTTGTTAAAGTATAAGTTTGTTAAAGTATAAGTTTGTAAAAGTATAGGTTTGTAAATGTAAAAGATCAATTTTAGGGCATGTGATCACAGCAGAGGGCAGTCCCTCTCCCCTAATAGAGTAACAGTAATTCAAAGATTCCTAAAACTGTTACAAAGAAATAAGTGATGTCATTCCTGGGAATGTGCTCTTATTGTAGATCATTTATTCCTAACTATGCTGTCCTCGAGGCGCCCCTTAGCGCAATCGCACACGGGCAAGGCTTGCAAGCATATAGCAAAGTGACATGGACTGATGACGCGGAGAAAGCTTTCACTGACTTGAAACTGACCTTACAAACGACCCCGACTTTAGGACTACTGAACCCTGACCGACCTTTCACACAAGCAGTTGACGAGAAGGGTGGCTACATGACTTCAGTGCTGCTCCAAGAACATGGGGGTAAACAGAGACCTGTTGCATTTTTCTCAGCAAAACTTGATCCAGTTGCTGCAGGCCTGCCTACTTGTCTCAGAGCTGTAGCAGCTGCAGAGAAGGCTGTACTGGCATCCAGGGATTTAGTAGGATACTCCCCACTCACACTGTTGGTTCCACATGCTGTGTCTATGATTTTGTTGGAACAAAAGACATCTCATTTGTCTGCTGCACGCTGGCTTCGTTATCATGCTATTCTGTTGGAAATGCCTAACATCACTGTGAAAAGATGTAATGTTCTTAACCCAGCAACTCTTCTTCCAACAGAAGGAGATGGTGAACAACATAACTGTGTAGTAACAATAACTGAAGTTTGTTCCCCCAGACCAGATTTACAGGAAACACCACTGCAGAATCCAGACTATGAACTGTTTGTGGATGGATCAGCGTCTCGCAATTCAGACACAGGAGCGAATCAAGTTGGTTTCTCTGTGGTTACAGCACATGATACATTGATTGCACGACCTCTCCCTGCTTCCCTGTCAGCACAGGCAGCAGAGCTCACTGCTCTCATTGAAGCATGCAAATTGGCTAAGGGGAAAAGGGTGAATATCTACACTGACAGTAGATATGCATTTGGTGTAGTACATGATTTTGGCACGATTTGGAAGCACAGAGAATTCCTTACATCATCAGGCAAACCAATTGCACATCATGCTCTAGTGTCTCAGATGCTTGATGCTGTCCTCCTCCCCAAACAGGTTGCTGTATGTAAATGTGATGCTCACACTTCTAATAATGACCCAGTATCACAAGGAAATGCCAGGGCAGATGCAGCAGCGAAAGCAGCTGCTCGTCAGCCCCTATCTGCTTCACACATTCTGTTAATCGTTGCTTCGGAGAATCACATAATACACACACAGCAGAGAAGGCGACGATGAAACACCGACCTCCGTGGCATCACTTCAGTCAGCTGGGTCGGAGTGGCAGTAGAGGAACTGTTCTCTCAATATTGATGACATCAATCCCCCGCTGACTGATAACTCTTGATACGAATTTCGTTTTTGAAACATTCAATCCAATCTCCCATGCCAGTTTGATTTGTTGGGTTCCAAGCATCCTGTTTTCGCACGTATGTCTCCCCCACACTGCACCTTTATATTCCCAGTTTGGTTACTGTTGGGGTTTATGGGGGATGCCAGCTGTGTCCCGATGGTTTGCTCCGCCAGATGACGCGCCAATTAGATTTACAGTGACGATAATGTAAGATGTGTTTCCCCTCCCTGACTGGTTTCCTCCCCAGTACCCTTTAATATCGATGAAGAATGTAATATTGTTGTGTTGTCTGTTTAATCTACTTTTATCAGTGCTTCCTCCCATTTGAAGACGCACACCGTCCATGACAAAGGCAGTTTGTTTTACACTACAGTGATGATGATGATGCATTTTGAAATCCTGGTGAATTGATGTATTTGATGTTTTACTGTAGTTGTAAACTCTCTTATGTTGTCAATAAATGACAAAAAGGAGGGAAATGTAGTAGAAAATTAACTCAGCAAGGTTGAAAAAGTATTTTGTATAAGTGTTTAAAGACTTCTCAAGACTTTTATGACTTGTATTTACATACAACAGATTATTGATGACTTGAGCTGTTTTATGGTCGGAACTGTTTATGACGTCAATATAGTAAGACCTTGTGCGACTTAATTACCCATCAAAGGAAGGAGTGTATCTATTCTTATCACCTCAGGGAACACATGTGAATCAGCTGTTATGTTTAGTTTCCTGTCCTTCCCCCACCTATGGGAACCTGTCTGGATTGGCTCAGAGAGACAGCCCTATCCCCTGGTATATAAGATCTGTGTATCTGACTGTTCTGCATCTTCACTCTGAGACCCTTGCGGTTTCCCTGTGTTGATCCTTTCTGCAGAAAGCCCCTTATTAAATACACGTAGATAACTTTGTTGTTTCCAGCCTCTTGTATCTCCAGATTTCCATCACACCTTATACTAGGAAACCAGGCGGAGAAAGTCCAAAGAAACTGCAATGGTTCTAACTGACATTTGCATTCACACATGAACCTTCTCCGGAGAAAATATGGAGGATCTGCTGAGTTCAGTGCATGTCTGAAACAGCTTTAGAAAACATAGGGGAAACATAAACACAAACGATGCAGATGTAATACTGATTCTTCTTCGGCATTCAGTAAAACTCTAGTTTTTGCTTTTTTATTTACATTTTTGACACTTTAACATTGCAGAAAAACTGTTAACCAGACAGGAACCTAACATAGCCAACAGCTAAACCCTGGACCCTGATGTCAGCACCTAACAGCCATCCAAATGTCTGCTTAGCTCTGACTGTGTGGATTATGTCATGCTGGGGGTGCAATTTGCATACTACCCAACAACTCAGCCATGATTCAGGGTCATATTATAACAACAAGGCAGGACGATGGCACTGAAGATAAAATGGTTCCTTCAAAACTCTCCACAAACAAAACATGCATTAAAAGCACAAACCTTCTAAATCAACATGTACAACCGCTATCGGGAGTGAAATTAGGTCATCCACTTTACACTGACACCTCCCTCTGTGCTGCTGGCAGCTGTCATCACTGTATATAACCATTAATGTGTTAGACTCCCCTCTCTGCAAATCTCGTTTGTGGTTTCAGTATTGAGCAAATTGTTTGCACAATCCCATAATCAGACTAATTGCCTCAGCACGAAAATGCAGTCCTGTCTCAATGGAAGGGGGAATGGGCTGCAGCATCTATAAATCTGCCTGCTGATGGTTAATAATGGTTACGTGTCTTCCTCCCATTGATTCCCTTGTTTTTGTGTAGCAGCGAAAACTGCACAGTAAAGTGCTCCTTATAATAATGGAGCAGACTCTTGAGAGATGTTTAATTTCCTGATGGGTGCCAACAGGTCGTCTGTAGTGAAAGCCATTTTTAATGATAAATGGAATGATTCCTCTGTCTCCGTCTCAATTCAACAGCTAAATGTCAAGACAAAACTGTGATGAACCACACCCATTGTGTCACTGTCTGTGCAGAATCTGTTTTTTATGAAGTCACGCATTAGAGCTGGGCCTACATACTTGAAAACCCCAAACACAGGATTTAAGTCAAAACAGCAAGCAACAAAAACAGAAAACCCACGATAATAACTTTCAGAGTAATGTGTCAGAAAACCTTTCAGAAAAGCACAAAACTCTCATAAACTCAGTAAGTGGTTGGAGCACATGTAACAACACTGAAGCTGACCAATTTGGCATCTGGTCAAACTGCAACGCATCATAAATTTGTACCCTATTACATCTTATCATTACTCAACCTGTCAAATATGACCGACAAGGTATGTGTTCAACATCTTCTAATAATCAACACTCCAATGTCTTCAAAAAGGAACACACCCCTGAGGAATGCAGGGCAAGAGGGTGGAAATAAAAACGCCACAGTCAGCAGTAAAGTCTGTTTGTGTGAAATTGTGTTTTAGCAGCTTGTCAAAAAACAAACATACAATCATGTTGACAAAGCTATCGCCTCACTGTCACCACTGGTTCACAGCTCAGAGTTTTCTCAGCGTCATTATGACATCATCCTCTTTCAAAACCAAGCATCTCAAACAGCTGGAATCTGGATCGACTTCATTTTTTTGTTTTGGTGACTTCAACTTCATATTGTCTGTGAACTGGGAAAGTAACATAACCATCATACTTGACTGACTTCTTACAAAGAACATGGAGCAATTCTAAAAAGCTAGACTACAGTATGGCATGCAGAAACAGCTAACTTACTAATAGATGCATGAAAATAGATCAGTAAAAGGTGACTGAACAATGCAGCTTTATAATGTATGCACTCAATGTGACATAAAGCTTGACTCCAGCTGAGCACAATGGACACACAAACACTGGAGGTCACATCATTTTTATTAATTGAATTAACTATAGCTATAAGCTACTGTGACTTATCCATTTATCTATATATTATAGATTAAAAAAATGTATATTTGGACATTATCTAAGAAAATATTAAACTTCTACTTAAGTTAAAGCTCCGTCTTAAGTTAAAGCACTTATGACTTAAACTCAATCAATGAATATCCGTTTCACCTCCTCAGCCCAATACTTGCACCAAGTCAGAGATTTTCATGCACAGTTTACAGCTTTAGTTCTGAGAATGTCTTTCGTATCCAAGTAAAATTGGTTTCGTACACTGCAATATTTTAAACTGAATCGATATTTAATCATAAATTAGCCTTCATCCACTGACAAAACCAACACACGGTCAAAACACAGAGCAGGCAGGACGCTCACAGAAACGATAACTCAGTTGTGTATACCAACAAGGGGGAACAACACAATACTGACTAGTTAGCCTCCTTCATATAGAAATACAGGTTTCAATTATTTGTATTGTACAAGCAAAGTCTCACTTAGCAGCCATAAGGTGCTTGTTCAAATCAATATGATTTGGATCTCTCCAGGGCACTCACAACATGCCAACAAGTTGGTGATATAAATTGTCTCAGCTCTAAATTTAGACTGGATGTGAATGCAAAGTCTGCCAGTTGTTGTTGCCAAGCATGAAACATGTTAAAATCCAATCTCTCAATTCTCCAAAAGCTACTTTGGCACACACTAAAGGATAAGTGGTTGCTTAGTTATATTCAACAGCTTCTTGAGATCGTTGACACTGATTTTAGTTTCACACAAACATTGTCAATCATTTTATTTTAAAAACTATACACAAACACTGTGTCAAAGTGGCCATTTGTGAGTTGACAGGCAGCTGTTGTTGGCAGCAGGTCAGTTATCACCAGTCTGCTGGGTAAAATGTGTGGAAGGTCAACGTCAGTGTGACAGGGCAGGGAGGGAGAGTAATGTGGAGGCCTGCTCTTCAGCCCTCCACAATCACAAAGACAAACAGCCTCTCACTTTCATCATCTGTTGACTTAAAATAAGGAGGATTCCCCCATTGCCTGCTTTTAGGCAATACCTCCATGAATCCTGTCAGTCTTTTACAACGGTATTATAGAGAAAAACAAGATCTGTAACTGTAAAGTCTTCAAGTCTCCTGCTGAAGAAGTGGAAGCGAGCCCAAGCAAAGCAACACTTCCAACTGCTGAAGCTTTGTATTGCAGTCATGTACAATTGGTGCTGGTGCAGCGGTTCCATTACTGACAGCTCTGAAAAGACCCCGCTGCAGGGATGCACTTATTCAAATCAACCTCTGGCAAAACTCAGGACTGACTTAGAACGCTTTCAAGTACAACCAACTGACTGCATCCACTGTCTCGCACAATTACTGCTAGAGAACTGAAGCATGTCGAAATTATACAAAAACGGAGAGCTGCTGTTGTCATATTAGCTTGTTATTCCCAGTAGTCAACCACAGAAAATGGGTAGCTAGACACAATTTGAAACTGGTTTGAACTTTGAGCATCACTTGTCAGCATCACTGTCAGGTGTTTTCACAGATGCAAGTCCAAGGTTCATGTTTATGCTCCATTGTATACTTTTGGTTTCACATTGCAATTTTGCCAGCACACTCAAAAACGTTGTATGACATCCCTAAATCCTGACACCATCATCTACATGTGTGAAGCTTCATTTCAATGGAGAAAATTTAATTATCCGATAAATATCATTGCCTCTATATTTCAATTACTATTATGGCTTTGGATTTTATCATTAAAGCAAATGAAAAATTCAAACCAAACAAGGCACGTGTGAAAACACCCTGTAAGTCCACAACCACAGTGCCAAAATATCCCTTGCCTATGATATTAGAAATCAAACAAACATTAGTGCCATTTAAGTACATCCATTTCTTTTAATTTATTGGTTATGTTGCTAAGAATAGCTGTCAAAATAACTACAAGCAGAAATATGGTACACACCCCTCTTCAAAATCGTTGCATTTGGTTAAATTCAAGTCTAAAACACAAACCCTCTTACCTGAGAGTGGAGCACAGGCAGGGTTCCTTTCAGAAATCTGAACAATTTCATCAATATCTAATAAGTCCAGTTTATCAGCTGCAGGGCAGTCCTTACAGGCGTGGCAGAGGAAACTAAAACAGCCACGGTCTCCGACTTTAACCGGTGCTTTCTATCCAATACATCCGTGACATGCTTGCGTAAATCAAGAGAGAGCGGTTTGTGAAATTCAGTGCACAACCTCGCCAGCCACCAATCGCTGCTGATTTCCATTCATCTCAATGTAAACCCAGGTTCCACAAATCCCCCTCAAGTCACATCCACACAATGAAGGGAGAAAAAACTCGAGCACCGGGTTGAGGCAGTTCCTATAAACTCGTCCTCTCCGATGTGCTCCACCCTGATTGTATAACACCGTGCCAACACCCGCATGAAGCAGGGAGCATCCTGCAGCCACAAGACCCAGCAGAGGAGACATGGGAAGGGACATGCCACGGTAGAAAACTGCAGCAGGGGTTGTGTGGCGCTGCACTGCAATAGGGTGTGTGTCTCTGTGTGTGTGTGTGCACTGGAAACAGCTGAGGGCAGAAAACGAGCAGCACCTTACGCCCTTTTCAGATGCCAACACTGGACACAAGCGATTAACACAACATCAACACGGTGACAGCAGCAACACGTTCACACGACTCACCCGCAGCACCGCTAATGTTAGGGCCGTGTTAGATTTTGTCGTGTGGTATTTTTAACAACGTTGACAGGCAGAGACTCTGCTCCACACTGAGCTAATTCCTGCCTGTGAACCACTCGGGATGGACGCCAGGGTAATACACGCTGGTGTCACCACGCCGGACACACTGACACGTTCTCCCCGCCGTGTTGACGTCGGTGACGGTTCCCGGTCGAGCTGACAGCCGGTAGCTCTGCGTTATCGTTAGCTAAAGTTAACGTTAGCCCAAGTTAGCTTCGGTCAGAAAGTTGACTCTTCACTCCGGAGCCGCGTTCAAATTCAAGCCCAGTTAGCGACAGTGAGCTCTCACAGCAGCTGCCATCGACCGACTACTTTGTTTTTAATGTGTCCCAGAAGGAAGGAGGGCTCTCTGTACCCGGGGATAGGGTCCGCTGACACGGTACCTGCCACTCCGGTCCAAGCGGCCTATCCGCCATTTTGAGACAGAGCAAGGAGACGTTACAGCCACATCGTCATGTTCCACCTAACGGCCGAGTGCTTCGCCCCGGACCGGCTCGCTGACAGGCCCGGGTCAGGACTCACCCTATGCTCGCTGGCCGTGGATGTCCTCCGCCGTCTCCTGCGGTAACACGACCGGACGGGGCGCAGGTCTCCGCTGCACAGGGACCGGGTCTTGTGATGTGGAGCTCAGCCGCGTCTCGTCTCCGCCGCCGCTGCTTTGCTCTTCGCCTGCCGCATTCGCCTTCAGCCGGGAGCGCGCACGGAGTTCGCGTTCACGGGGCGACGAGAGCGCGCACGCAGGAAAAAAAGGGGTAAAAAATGCACAACTATGTGCTGTTAACTCTTTAATGTCTCCTTTCTCAAGTAAATGTCCAAAACAAGAGGCGTTTCTTCACAATTCTGCTATAACTAAGTGTTGTTCAAACACAAGACAGCGTTAGATATTAACTATTCATGTTCAAGTGTAAAACTGATGTGGGAACTTTAACTCATTGTTTCTGGTCTTGCTATAAACTTCAAAGATATTGGACTGAAGTTATAAGTGAAATAGAGAGAATTTTTCATATCAATATAGAAATGGACCCCATATCACTGATTCTAGGTCTCCCAAGTGACTGTTTGAAAACAGCAGTCAACAAAAGATTGTATAATATTTTAACATTTGCGGCTAGGAAAAATATTCTTGTGCAGTGGATTAGTGACAAGGTCCCTTCTGTCTGTGGTTGGCGCAAAATAATTTTTGAATTGATCCCTTTAGAATATCTCACCAACATCATACATCACAGTGTAGATCAGTTCTACAGAGTGTGGCGCCCATTTTTGGATTATATCGGTCTAGACCTTTCTTCCACCCTATTAAAAGGACTGCTGTGGACTTGAATGACATTCGTGCACTGTGAGATTCATCACCTCTTGTATCATGCCATATGTTTATCCTTTGTGTAAGAGCTGTCATGTATGTTTTGTGCTTGTTTTGTTTTGTGTCTAGTTTTGTAGACACTGTTTGTTTGTTGAATAGAAACAAAAAACTGCAATAAAAACAATTTACTGACACTTCAGTATTACCACTCAAAACCAAGAGACTATTAACTCTTTAACCTTCTGAAAAAAAACATTTTACACTATAGTTAGATTGTCTGATATATGAATGCCAAATTGAGAATTTAAAATATTCCAATCATTATAGGAGCTTCTATGTATAATTTCAGATAGTCTACAGCCATGCATGGATTATTAGACAGTAAGCCCCCAGTGGAAACAGATGTGTATAAGACTATTGACATGAAATTGAAAAAGAAAACATATGACATGCATCTATTTTGGGATAGTTTCACTTTCCATTCTAGCTGCTCTGCATGTGTGGTTATGTTTCTTTGTAGAAGTTCATACAAGTTGTTATAATATTAACTTGGGTCCAGAGTCTAATTATGGCCACTTCCCTTTTTTTGTAAATCAAGATAAGGTTTGTGTTAAACACTAAAAATGTACAAAAGGCTGAATTTACATTAAAGACACCATAAACTGCATTTATTAAATGCAAAGCTCTGCTCAATTTCTAATTACAATATTGCATTGTACATATACAATTAAATCCATATCTCAGCTTTATTGTCTGCACTTTTCAATTAAGGTTTTTTGCAATTTGGTTTATTTGAAAGCCATGTCTACAGGCTTGCATAGGTCAGTCACCTGTGAAGACCAGCATCATTTATCCCTGAACCAGCGCGGAGAAATGCGCTCCCTGGGCCGCAGGGATGAGCCAGCCCCACGCCACTACGCTGCCATGACTGGAACCAGGACACCAGTGGACACAGGAGCTGGGTCCGAACTCATGGGTAAGTTTGGCAGGCTGTCGTGTTGGCATGCCTTCAACTACCTGTTCATTGCACAATATCTAATAATATGTACATTTTTAAAAACAAAAATGAACCATAACCATTTCAAATTAAATATAAAAAAAAATTAAATTAAATTAAAAAATTAATTTAGATATTTAATTTGTTTTTTAAAACTGTGCGCGCACATCCTGCGCAGAAGACCATTGCGCACATCCTGCGCAGAAACCCACTGCGCAGGATATTTTTTGTTATATATTTTTATTGTTTTTTATAGCTTACAATTTTGTCTGACTGTGTGTGCATCTGTATACAGTCCAAAGGTTATTGTGGATGCATGACAGTTTGCGTGTGTATGTTGGGGGGCGCCAAATTTAAATCTCGCCTAGGGTGCCAACATTGCCAGGGCCGGCCCTGCTTCTTGTTTCCCTTATGTCTTGTGCATATGTTTAATAGTGTGAAATAATCTCATGCACTTCAAACGGCTAAACCTGTTCAATGGTCACGGCTGAAAACTGGACTCTGATGTGTAAAACTGAACGGAGGCACTGTGTTAAAAAAGAAAAAGAAGCAATATAGTTTTCTGCAGACAGTTTGATTATTCTCAATGAATTTATTCTATTTTATAAACTATTAAAACATTCAAACAATAGACTCACTGCTGAGGGGAGATTTCAACAGGTTCAGAACATGTTCAAAAGGTAGCAGTGTATTTTTTTTAGTCATCGGCCTAATATAATTAGAGAAAAAATGCGCAAAATAAAAATTCCCTCTTTAATGTATCGAACTTGTGTGTATTTGTGCGCATTTACACATCATCGGACTGACATTTAGGTCAATGCATGTCCTTCACAATGACACAAGTGTTAGTGTGACACCTCGTGGACATTGGTGGTATTACCGTCGAGCTAAACTTGGTCAAGAGAAAATGTAGAACTGAGAAATCCAGAAAAAAAAAGATTCAAGAGTATTTCTACATTATGAAGATTCTACCTGTCATCACTCATTTCATTCAGAAGGATTAAATCATAGGCACAGTACATACCAGGCTCTGCTCCTGCATGTAATGGCATCATGTTTAAGGAGCATAAGGGGAAACTCACTGTAAAATGTTATGGTTCAGTCTCTACAGCTCACTTTATGTTGTTTGTTTATATATACACACACACATACACACTTTTCCTGGATTGGCACTCAGCCAAGTACAGTCAGTAGTCAATGTTGCACGTCTTGTGCCAAAGTAAAAACTGCATTTTCTGAAACAGCTCCAGCACCATCTCTCTATTGCTTTAATCACATAAACATTTAGACACGGCAACAATTAAGTAACAAATTGCCATGGGAGGGATACATTGCATGTATACAAGCGCAAACAAACCCTTTATCAGTCTTTTTTTTGGTACATCACATCGAGGCAGCCCTTTGTTTGTCCACTCTTGGAGGTGCCGTGAATGTTAACACACCCACACAGCACAAGAAAGTGCACTAAATACTGCTCAATGAACAGACACTCCTGACTGGCTTTTTTGTCTCAGTTACACATGAAAAGATGACATGTAATGAAAAAAAAAGAAAATACACCCAGCAACAATAAATCACTCACTACTGCCAATGTTGAGCACCTGTCCGATGGAGAGGGGTTTGATGAAGAAACAGATTGACAACATTGGTGGCCATGAATGTTTTAAGAAAAGAGGCGTCAGCCATCCAAACAGGTTAACTGCGTGTAGAAAAATAAAACATCTGGAAAGCAAATGTTCACTCAGCCTCTATTCCAAACTATGCAGCAGCAAAAATTAGCAACAGCTCGGGCCAATAAGATTTTTCTCTTGAACTACACAAAGACACACACACACAAACACACCGTCACACATACAAACACACATGCACACATTTTCTTTCAATGTGTAAAAATAGAAAGTTGGACACAGCTACTATATAGATAGATAAATCTACTGCATAAAGTGGACGTTTTCAATTCTGCGATTTTTCCATTATCATCCATCCAGTACCTGTCTAAACCCGATAGAGATTTATACATCTTTTTTTCCCCACTTCTATACATTTTCTATAAAACAGACATGGCTTAATTTAATTGATGATTACAGGCCTAAAATACCTTTTTAATTCTCCTGTGCACTTTTACAAAAAAACAAAACAAAAACAACTTATCATTTACTTAAAAAGGAAAAAAAAAAAAAATCCAGCAAATAATCAAACAGTTGAAAAGCTAACTAATGTGTTGTTTCCTTGCTTGGAGATGCAGGAACCGCGGGTCACAGCAGGGACCCACCTGGGATGTCGTAAGTACAAATGATAGAACGGTTAAAAGAATAAACCATCGGATTCATGTGAGAACAATAAGCGGTTGTGGTGAACTGGCTCAAAGAAGCCACAGAGAGTGAACATTTACATTCTGAAGCCCCACGTGAAAAAAATCCCAAATTTATTGACTGTATTCTGGTCTTAGTGCACAGTATAAAGTACCCCTGAGTTCTAGGACAGGGTAGGTGCTTTCTAATTTAGAGCACCAGGGCAGGGTGGCGTGTGTAGGTGCAGGGTAAACACCCAGGGTTTCCTCGAGGCTAGTAAGGGAATGGTGGGGCAAAAGGTGGTCCTGGGCTTACAGTGGTTATAGGAAGTTTAAGTTGAGAAGAAGCCTGACTTAGGGATGATGGTACAGTGGATAAGTGGATAAGGCTGTGGTATACAATGTCATGGTCATCCTTGGTCTCCCTCCCCCGGCTGCAAACACTCGTTCATATATGATCATATTTCTAAGCAGCTGACGCCTCCAGTGACTTCATCACCAGGTTCTCGGGTCGGGATATTTTTTTTCCTATTTGTTTTAGATTGCACATTAATATTGATTCTATGTCGTTTGTACTTTCTCTTGCCTCGCGTCCTACCCTGTAGGAACTTCCTGCTCTGTATCTATTCGTCCTACAGTTCACACAGTTTGTTCTCTGGACTGTCCTGACTCATCCATCCATCCATCCATCCCTCCTCCTCCCCTGTTTATTTCAATGCTGATTTTAACTGCTTGCTTCTCAGGTCCACAGGCCTGGTGACATGGCTATTTCTTCACAGCCTCTTCTTCCTCCCCCTCAAATAGCAGAAAGCAGCAGCGCGTTGAGGGCTTTTGGGGCATTAATCAATGGGAATTGTGTCCTCTAGTTCCAGTAGGCTTTCTTCAGCCGGCTCCTCGCTCTTTCCCAGCTCCTGCAGCTGCTGCCGCCGTTGAACCTCCGCCTTCAGGTTCTCCAGATCCTTTTGGCTGCAAAGAAAAACGTAACAGGTCAATGACAGACTTTTTGTAGAGGAAAGCAACGAGTGTGTAACTCTGAACAGACTTTTGGATTCATATTTTTATTTATACTCCACATACACATAACACTTATATTGTAATGGGACTCTACCTGAGAGGTATAAAGATGATGCCGTTGATGATGTTGAGCTGTTCCAGGATGCTGGCCATGCTGGGGGCAGTGAACTGGAGAAACAGAGGAAATAAAAAAATGATATCAGTGCTGAATGTTTGAGTTTTAACAGAAGGAATCACAATAACACGTCAGACTGAGAGCAGTCACCTTGAGGGGCATGATGCTGGCGTTGGAGCCGTTCTTGTAGATCTCATTCATGGTTCTCTGCAGAGCCACGGCCTGCTGGGTGAGATACTTCAGGTACTCGGAGCTCTCCTTGGTTTTCTCATGTGCCTCACCCATCTGAGAGGAAGAGAAGAAGGAGCTGTAAGTATCAATTCATCACATTTGATAGAGACGTTTGTCAGCAGTTTGGTTTCCGGCAGGCTTTACCTGGTTCTTGTAAATAGTGTAGCCTTCCTTCTCATGCTGTAGTGCAGAGCGGAACTCGGCCTTGCTCTCGTAAACCCTCGCAACCAAATGATGACTGGAAAAAAACCCAACATGTTATATAAACCATCACGTAAAGTCATTATTATACCATTATAGATGATGATGATGAATGTGTCCCCACCTGAGGGCAACTTTGAGGGACCGGGATCCGTGGTACTTTGTGTTGACGGTCAAGGCGTACTCCAAGAATCTCAGAGATAACTCATACTCCATCACTCCGTGCAGCACCAACCCGATGTTACTCTGTGGAAGGAGAGCCATGAACATTATATATTAAAACTGAGCACAGTATGGCAACATTACCATTTGTTGCTGTTGATTATTTATAAAGCTCAATAAAGAAAATACTCACGTCCAGCAGTGCCATCTCTGGGTGGTCCTCCCCGCAGACCAGCAGCATGAGGTAACGGGCACGATACAGCAGCTTCAGGGCGGTCGACAGCTGCCCATTGGCAAAGCAGTACAGAGACAAGTGCATCTAAGAAATGGAGAGACACACACATAGGAAATAAAAATAAATACAAGAAGGATTTCAAACTTTTAACCTAAAAAGATCCATCTCTGGGCCTGATGACTCACATATTCTTGAATTGTGTTTGGGTGCTCGATGCCGAGGACTCTCTCACTCATCAGAACAGCCTTCTGCTGGTTGCTCAGAGCCTGCCGGTAAATACACACATTTAGTGAAATAACAGCAAGAGGACACTTTTGTAAAAGTTACAGACAAGGTTAGAGTAAATGCTACGTACCTCAGCGTGGTCTCCCATGATGTAGTTAAGGCGTGCCAGCAGGCGCAGGCAGGCACAGATCTCTACATGCATGGGTCCGTACACGTTGTTGAAGAGGTTGAGAGCCTCATTGATCAGCTCGCAGCCCTCCTTCAGGAAACCTGGAAATCAAGACAAATGGTTGATGTGCTACATCGGCTGCATTTATTCCCTACGCCAAGTTCAACAGTTACTGAATTTTTAAGGAAATTATGCAAAGTTCTTTATGAAAAAATAAATAAATAATAATAATGCAGGTTTAGTGTGCCAATATCTATGAACAGGTGAAATTGTGCAGATATGCAATTAATAATCAAATCAAAATACGTTTTTTGGGGGGAATTATTTGTATTTTAAAACTGTATGGTAACAAATATTCCTTTCAACCATTTCAAAGAATTGATATTTTACCTGTGTTGAATCTGAACAGTTTCTGTGTATATTGTACATGTATTTGATGCAACACATGTATATCCAATATGGTGATAAAGTAGCTACTCAGCCTTGGTATGTGCTCTATACACACACACCACTAAATTTCTCATTCACATACATAATCACTCATTAACAAACAAAGGGTACATGAGGACCAGTCAGGAGGTCAATGTTTGACTCAGGTTTGTAAATTAACATGTCTGACTGCATCAGGTGCAATAAGCACGTCTCACCTTGCTGTACTTTGGCCTGTCCACTCTGGAAGAAGTGGAAGGCGTCGGAGGCTTTGGGGTTAACGTGCTTCACAACAGGGAAAATATTCAGGATGTCCTCCTCTGTGAAGGCAGGCTTGTGGCGGCTGTCAAAGTTGTACTCCTTTATCAGAATCTACAAGTCATATGAAAAAGATAATATAGATGAAATGTACCAGAAGGGCCATTTGGTGAAGTGGTGACAAGGTGGTCACTACAGACTCATGGGTGTTACCTGGATGCCAGTTTTGATTGAAATTTCTCTGAGCAAGGTGCTTTTCTGGAGGCCGTATTTCTCCACCACCTGGTCCACGCTCTCACTGAACAAACGAACATTTCAAAACACGATATTCGTCACTCAAAGAAAATCAAAAACCCCTTAGACATTAGTTTCACATTGAAAGATGGTGCCCTCACCACTGTACGGTGAAGTGATAGTAGCTCTCTGCCTCGGAGGCGATGTTCTTCCACAGCTCGCTGGGCGTGAGGCTGGCCCACGCAATATTGTCTCCTCCGCCGGGGACCCTGTTGCGACGTTTACGGCTTTTGCGGCGTGACACCAGCTCGTCGGGAGGCAGGTGGGCGACAGCATCAGGGAAGGAGCTCAGTAAACAGTTGAGGAAATGACTTACAGCAGCAGAGAGGGCAGACAACTCCACGCCCTGAATTACAAAAATAAGAAAGACATTTATTAAAATAAAAGTAGGTTTGTTTTTTGAGAGTACAGATAATGCAAGTAAAATCTTTCAAACCTGGAGGTATGTCTTGAAGATATGTTTTGCACATCTGGTGATCAGCTCACTGATTCCTATTCTCTAAGATATGGAAGAAAATATATTTTTAGAATGAATAGACACAAGTACAAACAGTATGTGAAGGTCATAGTCGTGGAAACAGACTCACATAGAAGTGCTCCAGCTGTGCTTTAGCAGGGGTTTTATCCACAAACTGCAGAACTGTCCCCAAATAGCGAGCGTTGATGCCTCTCTGGTGCAGGGCCTCTGTGAGTGTGGCTCCATCCATGGGCAGAGTACTGTGGTCCAAACAGTCTTTAACCTGCTCCAACACACACAAGACGGCTGTAAGCTCAGATACACAACATGAACAGTTCAACCCCTGTAAGATCTGGATCTGTTTGTGTGTTACTGACCAGTGATGGGATCTGACAGGACACCAAGAAGGCAGCAGCATCTTTAAGAAGCTGCTTCTGCTTCTGGATTTCATTTGCACTGTCGTCTGGGAAACGTACTCCTGTTCAAAAACATAATTCATTTATTCATATGCGTTATTGTTTATGTTCAATACACTGCACAGTGGCTTGGCTGTCAAGGTTTCATTCCTGAGCAGCAAAATAGTCTAAATACTTACATCCTATAGAGGCTTTATATTGACTTATTTTACTTTAATATTTTATATACATAAAAGCTCTTGTAAAGCTTCTCTTCATCTTCTGTGTCATGCTCACCTGGGGAGAAGATGTCAGGGTTGAAGCGAATGTCAAAAGATGTGTTGCTGATGGATCCGACTGCCTTGCAAGCGTTAAGGACGACCTCACGGCTCTTGGGATCTGTTGGTGACAGGGATCAAACACACGGAAAAGAAGAAGAAATGTTAAAGGTAATGGCAACAATACACATGTGTGGATTACGGAGCTGAAGGTGCTCTAACTCACTTGAGTGCTACAGCTCAATAGTGTAAATTGAGATATTCTGATACCATTTTTCTTATTCTGATACGGATTCTGATACTTGGACTTCGCGAATCGGCCGATACAGATTAAGACCGTATAAGTGATGACTGCTACCACCTATTGCTAGTGTTGCAAAGTGCCACCTCTTGAAGCTGAAGTCACTGTTTTACTTGAGGAACTTAACAGCATGAAATATTTAGCTAAATTGCTGACATTTTAGCTCTGGTTAATGCTACACTACCCAATGTCACTTCTTCTTAGCTGCTCTAAATACAGTCCTTTCCAGTGGCAGGACAGAATGACTGCCGTTTGTGAGTGGCAAAAGAACAAGTAGTGATTTCCAGGAAAAGTACATTAAAATTCTATCTGGGTGAAATTAATGAACGATGTGGTATCAGATTGGGACATAGATTTGTATATATTTGTCGAGGCCAGGTGTGAGATTTCATTAATGGTGGAAGTGGTATCAGAATATCTTCAAATGAATAGTCACCTCCAACTCTTTGAGATCAAAGTGTCATATGATTACTGCTGATAACACAACACTGATGGGAGCATTCATCTTGTAATGCACAAAGGAATGATTTGCTGGACAGTATCGAACGTCTGTTAGTTGAGGTAAATCTCAATGTGGACGAGCACCCACCACCTTTTCAAATCCGTTGACCATGCAAAACTACAACCACTATAGATCAGATCAGTGCGTTTGACAAGCATATTACTGAGATTAAGGATCAGTACACAAATCACTGAACGTGAAAAAAAGATTTGGATTAACAGACACTGCAACTGATGATTCAGTAACTATCCCACAGCAGAGGTGTCGCAGGCAGGAACAGGGAGCGACGGGTTGATTTGATCGGATGCCAACACTCCACCCATAGCAGGCGGAGGACTTAGCAGGGACAGCTAGCCAGGTGGAGAGAAGCCACTATGATCCAGTAACAGGCACTTTAATGCTCTGCAAGATACTCTAATGCTACGAACACACACACTCTATAATTAGCTGTGCAAAGACGACTAAAAATACTTCTCAACTGTGATTAAACACTACTTTTTTTCTACGCAATTATCCACTGGAGTAGCTCTCCCTGCATCGTCCTCGATTTGCTTTTGGGGTTATTTTTTGACGTACCAATACCAGATCCGTCTTCAGCAACTAAGGTCTCCGCCAGCTCTTTGGCCTGAGCTAATCCTGGGATACTTTCCTCAAGCTCCTTACCCTCCAGTGGGCTCTTGCACTCTCCGTTCTGGGTGGTTGGGGGGTCTACAGGCCCGTTTGTGGTGGGCTTTGTTGAGTTTTCTTCACTGTCAGGCGGTGACTGGGAGGCAGCAGAGGTGCTGTTGTCTGTCGGGCTTGTGCTGTCTGTGGAGACCTCTGTTGCAGTCGAATCTGTTGCAGTGGTCTGAGTCAGGCTTGTATCTGCTTTGTTGTCTGTGGCTGTTTCCGTGATGGCAGGTCTGTCAATCTTAGTGTCCCTGTTTGCTTTCTGTTGCATGAGCTGTAACGCCGCCATCTTCATGAAGAGCAGATATCTGGGGAGGGACACAAACAACAGTTAAGCAGATGTGCGAACGCTCCATGGGATGACAGAACTGCGTTCATGCTCACTGAAGCAGTCTCCTACCTGTGCTCAACAAAGGCCTCAATGAGCTCTTGGCGGAGACATGCCAGGCGGTGGCGGTGCTGGCGGGGGAAGCCTTGGTGCCGACTCTCTGGAGGCAGCTCCTCACCGTCCACGGGCAAGAAATTGAGGTCGGGGGGGAAAGTACGCAGGAGGTCCAAAATATAGTGTCGGCCATCGTTTCCAATGATGCCTTTGCACTCGACAGAGGAGCAAAGGTCCACTGATTCATCCTTCTCGTTCAGTACATCGTGTCTCTGGACCTAAAATTTATACCGAGGATAGCAAAGATAAGGCTTTTGTAAGTAACGACAAATGCTATGAAAACGTAAAAAAGGTTTTTAGTCCGTCATTCATACTCCACGACTTGACTACCCTGTCTGTGGCTCTCAAGTCCAAGACTTAATTCATTCTTTAAGTCCTGAATATATATATATAAAAACATAGCCATTTACCTTAAAAACAGGCTAAATTATTTGAATATCCTGACCACTAATGGCAAAATTACAGGACACTGTTCATGATAATGAATAAACATATTACCTAGTGAATGACATGGGGCTTAGTAACATATAATAAACAGGTTTTGCGGTCAATTGGCCTTAGGACTAACTCAAATCCAGTTTTGACTACAGAAACAATTTTTGACAATTGAAACGCACGTCTCCGCATATTTACATTTTTTGGGGAGGGCTCTGCGTAGCGTACACACCTACGCAGAGGCTACGGCGTAGCTGCAACACAGAAGCATGAATTGGGCTTTACTGACCTTGAGCGGCCTGCTGGTCTTCTCCAGCAGCTCAAGATATTTGTTGTGAGACACAACAGTCTTTCCAAAGTCAATGGATCCGTAGATGACGCTCTGCTCCTGCTCACGTTCCAGGATTCCTGGGATGATGGACTGGGCAGTCACTCGGTAGCCTCTGTAGTCCACCACTACCGTCCCAAGGGTGTAGAGACCCTCCACGTCCACCGCCCCGTACGCTCGCACTCCGTTCAAGTCATTGGTGGGCGCAGCGTGGGCAGCGGCATCTCCTCCCAACTCACGATAGTGGTCCCGCACGTCGAAGCCGAGGCTGAAGAAGATGTTGTTCCAGATAAACATCTGCATGCGCGTCTCCTCACCGGGGTTGATGGCCATGACATTGCCATCGATTACTGCCATTGCTCCTCGAGTGGCAGCTGCTGCAAAGTCACTGTGGACCTGCAGGGGAAATTTTAAAAAGAGAAGTGATGGTGATTTATAAGAACAGCTACACATCGCCCGTCACAGTCAGCAAGAAGTCATCGGGTTATATAACACCATCTGCAAAGGTTTTACAATCAGGCAGGGTTGACAATGTTCAACTTAAGCTCTTTTTAATACCAAAATCACGATTGATGTTACTGCCTACAGCAGGAAATAAAAAGTATGCAAGAATCTATAAAAATGAAAAGCAAGACTTTTTAATTTGAGGATTATGAATCAATGTAATAAAAGACATTACGAAAACCACGAGAAACCGATTGAATTCACACAATGGGACAAAGCCTGACCAGCTCAACAATACCTTGAATATGGCTCGCTCCCTCAGCAGCCGTTCAGGCAGATTCTTCCTCGAAAGCTCTCTGGTTGTCTGCAGCTCCTCATTCCAATCTCTGGTCTGGAGACGCATCAGCACAAACAACTTCAAAACACTGAAAAACAACTTCACATGATAGCGTACATCTGCCTGGTTTGCTGATGTGTTCAGGGGCGCCCACCTGTCCAGGTATGTGCTCCTCATAACCCAGGCGGGAGGTGTAGGCGTCCTCGGCACGAACACAGTCCATGGCGTGGTCTACCTGCGGAGCGGTCCAGCTGTACACCTGGAAGGGCGTGGCTATCCTCTCAAAGGGATGCTTCTGGACCCTGCAGCAAAAAGAGAAAATATCAACACATCACTTGCTTTGTCTTTTTATATATACACACACACACACACGCACATTTCAGAAAGTTCATCTGAAATTTGAAGCAGTTGTTGCATCATTGAAATTACAACCAGTGAATAACAAGAATCATAGTAAATCCATTTGTTATTGTGCTTTGAGATTTTAGCCTGCTGCCTCCTGGTCAGATCTCTACTTTGAATATGTTCTCACATGTTCAAATAAAGTAAATGAATAAATAAATGAAATGAGTGACTGATTTAGTTTTAAACCTAACCCTAACCCTTTAAGTAAAAAGAGAAAACCGAAGGCTGTGAATCCACTGAAGGAAAGATGCATGAATCATTCAAGATGTAGGGAGGTTGATTGATTGCTGAGAGGAGAACGGATCAAGTGACACTAAAGGTGAAGAGATGTCGTCACCTTTTCTTCTGCATGGCAGTGAAGTTCTTTTTAAAGGCAGGACTGATCTGGCTCAGCAGCTCCACCAGAGAGTGGCTCAGGAAGCTGGGATTGGCTGGTTTGGGGTTGAAGGTGTAGGTGGTAGATCTGGAATAAAAACACAGAAATTTTACCATCATAAATCACAGTAGTATATGAAGTACTGGGTAGAAAAGATAAAAGGACTAAACAAGCCTGAACTGGGGACTAGTTTAACTGCAGGGAAGTAACTTACTGCACCAATGTTGACAGGATTTAAAACATGAGGAACTTACACCTGTAGGCAAAAGTTTGTTTGCTGCAGGGTTTGTATTAACAACATACATAATTTGCCCAGTGGTACGCAGACGGTATCATGGTTGTGATAGTTGTTAGAAACCGACACTGCTCCAAGCCTAACAATATCTTCCCCAATTCTATTTTCCAGAGTAATCCCATTGCAGCTCATTAATTTGATTGCTAAGCTTTTGCTGGCATCCAAAATTAGGATCCTACAACAGTTTATAGACCACAGTTGTCAAGTCTCTCAACACTCATCACACTGTCTTCCATTAGAAGAAGCTGCAAATATATGAAAGCCTGTTCTCTCTCAAGGAGACAACATGCAGAGGAAATGTGAGGCGCATGTTTCAAGACTAACTTCACTCACAGCAGCACCTGTTGCACCAAACATCAGCTTATCGGGGTTTAACTGCTGCGAGATACCGGACTTGAGCTGATGGTGGTGTAGGTTATAAATAAAATAACACTATGGACTAAATTTAAACAATTTGGGAGCAGGTGTATTTAGATGCACTCTTGTTGTTTGATAGCAGGAAAATAGTCGATACTCCAGGTGCATGGTTTTTAGAGAGTTCACCATCCCCCATTCCCAGAAAAATCCAGGCACGCTTTCAAATTGGCAGATTTGTCAGGGAGTCAGAGACAACGCTTCTCTGCAGAGGAATTGGATTTGCCTGTATACAAAATGAAAGTGTGTGTGTATGCGCGCGTGCATTTTGCACATCAAACAGTAAAATGCTGCACTGACTTATGACTAGGTTTTTATTGGTCAATGATGCAATATGTTTCTTCTGCCTGAAGCACCAACAACGCTGCTGATCACACCACATTATAAGACCAACAAATCATAGGTGCTCAGAAGGATGCAAGTGCATTTGTTATTTAAACAACATGAGCTGAATGAGAAATAGACAAATGCGCCTGTGACGCTTTGGGTCCTGTGTCAGATGGGTTCCTGGTTGTGTAACAATAACTGCCAAATACTTTGTGTATAAACTGGTACTAAAGTGAAGCAATGGAGAGGTAAAGGGTAGAAATGTTGACTGACTGGTTGAGGTAGAAGCCGCGTGTGGAGGCTGTGATGCTGATATGGCGTTCCTCCACAGTCACCATGTACAGATACATGAGGTCACCGTGCATCTTCCTGTTTCCAGGTGGAGGGTTCCAGCCGCTCATGGTCAGGACCTTCAGGCACTGCATAGGCTGTCGAGGATATTAAACCAAATGGTCAAATTTAAAAGTTTAAACGAAAACATCTTGATTTACTTTATTTGATGACTATGAATTTGCCCTTGGTTGAGGCTCAGTTTTTCTTGTCCATGATTATGCTAACATGTAGAGGCAAACCCAGGCAACTTCTCACCTTCCATTCCTTGTTAAGTGGCTGAAGGGGCACCAGGGGGCGGTCTTTACTGCCAGGCAGGATGTGCTCTGGGGGGGTGCAGTCAATCTGCTCCAGGTCATTACCCTTTTTCTTTCGCTTACCACTATCTGCAAGCACACCACGAGTAAGATGAGTTTGTGCAGGACAACAGAGGTTCCATCTTCCACTAATTTGTTAAACTCAGCAACACAGGAGGATAGTGTAACCACATGTAAGAGACACCTATGTCACAAAGCATTGACATTACCAAATGAATTTAAAAATGTAACTTCTGAAAAGCCCTGTGGTGTGGTACCTCCGAGGTCTCCGTCAGTGAAGATGCTGAGGAAGGAGAGGGAGTTGCAGTCCACTCCGTTGTAGGAGTCTGATGGGTCCAGACTTTTCAGCAGGTCTCTGATGTGACGCACGTGGATGCGAGCTTCACGTACCGTGTACGGCTCTGCAGCAAAAACATGCAAAAGAAACCCAGAGGTTAGAAATGGGTATTGAGAAGTTTGAGAGTAATAGATCTGGATAATCCGCATTTATTATGTAAATGAAAAAGGATTCATTTCAGTTTAGTCTTTGCCTGCAGCAATGTTACCAGTTATGCAGGTTATATTTTAACTTGTGTGTTGCTCCTTAAACCATTTATTTGTAGATGAAACAGTTTACTACACTGGATTTGCTGTGAATGAATATGTATGATCAGGTTTGTCAGGTTGTGTCTGCCCACGCAGTCTGACTCTATCACTGTCATTAACCGTTTATTTGTTTTCCCATGACCAGATTAGTCTGAGACATTTTCCCTGTAGCTTCCAAACACAGATAGTTACACTCTGCATCTTTACGTAAAGAGCTTTTGGACATTTAATAAAAATCTACATGTTTTGTTTGTTGGTTCAATAGGAATGAATAAATCCTCCAAAAGAAACTGACTGTTGAAAATATAAAAGGGTTTCATTGACGATAATGATTTCTTTTACATGCTTTAAATACCAGACTAAAACAATGGCAGCATTATGGTTACAGCTCAACTTTTCAACGTTAATTTCTCTATTTGCACCAAGACAACGACTAATTGCTGACGGGCTTCTGGTTCTGACCTTCCACTACTTTGAGCAGCGAGCCCTCCTGCAGGCCCTCGATGGACTTCAGCTCAGCGAAGTTGTCCAGCACGTTTCCATCCAGCTGCAGGGAGAAGCAGGTGCGGTGGCAGGTGTCCTCACGGTCTATTAACACTTGATGGATTTCCTGCACCATTTCTTGAGGAGACACCTGAGGGAGGGGAGCGAACAGGGGAGATGAAATCTTAATCTTGATAAGCAAATCTTTCTAAATATTGGCAGCTTGAAAAATAGGGCCTGTATATTTCTCAAACATTTAGAAGGAGGGATTTATGACCTATACTGCAACCAGCCACCAGGAGGTGGATCAGGTGTTTTAGCTTCACTTCAGAGGAATAGTCATGTATTACAACTTTAAATTTAATCTATGGTTTAAACCCATCCTAAAGACTCGTGAAGCGCCACATCCTCACCTGCAGGTCAAACGGCTCTGTGCCCGGTGCCTGGATCTTAATAGTGAAGCCTGTGTCCTGGATCACAATCACTTCCTGTTCGTTGGAGTCCTCTCCTCCGTCCGCCTCACTGTTCCCATCCTGCTTTTCCTCCGTCTCCTCTGTGTGCTCGTGAGCCCCGTCCCCGTTCACCATGGCTGTTTCTGCAGTGTGTCCTGCAGCAGAAAAAACAGGTCAGCTTTGAATTATGGACCTTGCACTCAAATGTTTTGACGGTTTTCTGACAATGTTAATATAAAATATGTAGCTTCAACTGCTCTGGGCCACTTAATGAAAACAATAACAAAAGACCTAGTTTGATGGCATCTTGAAGTAGCATGGGATCATGGGAGTTGTCGTCTAAATCTACCTGATGCTACTCAAATTAAGCTCACAGATGAGGTCATGGGTTAAAGTTTAATTCACGTTATGCAGCCAACATTAATGATTAAACACGATCCATTACAAGTGACCAATACAAATAATGAAATGGAAAAACCAGCTGACTTTTACACAAGGCGATTGATCGTTTAAAGCAGGCAAAATGAAACGTACTGTTATCTTGAATAGATTGGGACTTTTCTGGATCTAAACATTGTTTGAAACATTTTGGATAATGCAAGTTCACAAGTCAAAAAAAATGTATAACATAGGTCTAGTTGTTTTTAGACATTTAATGAATAGGTATATGTTATATCTATTAGTATAAAAACAATATAGCATTTACACCTGAAATCCTGCACTACAATTAAATTGTATAAGGAAACAGCTCTGTTCTCAACAGTAACTGAGCAACAGTGAACCGCCTGTTCAGACAGTCAGCTCTGCAAGTCATCCTGACAACACAGAAAACACTTTACTACCACATGAACACAGAGACGCTGCCTGCTGCCTGGTGACAAACAAAGCACGTGTAGCCAGAGGCTCAACGACCTTTCGAATACCCTTATGAAATATTTATGAATGTGCTAACAAAGCCTACAGAGCTAAGCTGCAGTATTACATTGCTGCAGTCTGAGTGCATTTAATTAATTCACTAAATATATCTAAATCAACTGTACAAGCATTTTCTCTTTGAACCTACAAAAGTTGAACCTTCAACAAACAAATAATTGTATTAGAAAATTAACAATAAGTATAAAGCTGATAAAGAAAAAATGACTCGTATTACAAACAACCTGCTTAAGGCAACACTGTTGGAACAATGGGTGAATACAAAGTTTTTAAACATTCACAACAGGGTTTTACTGGTCATTTGCATGGCTGATCGTGAGTGAACATCAACTCTAGTAACCCATTTGATTAAATAAAAATGAAATTCCTCTTTAATTGAAGTTCAATTCCTTAATTTTACAATTATTTATATAAATATATATAAAAAATCTACACCAATGAATGACAAGGTAATTTAAGATGAAAGAAATATTACATGAATAAAAATGAGGCCCCTGGATACATTAATTCAGAGCAGCAAGGCTGAGTATCCGTACATGGATGTCAGACAACTGTTTTCTCTCCCTGGGACAACTGCTGCCAGCCTGTGTGTCCTTGCTCACTTATCAAGGGTAACACAGCGTCAGGGTTACTGAGGAGAAGGGCCCGCAGGGAGGGGTGGGGCCTCATAACTGGACTACGACCCCGGGTGAGGAATGAACGTGCTAAAATGGTGGAGGAGCTGAAGCACGGCAGGCCAGGCTCTGAATAACAAACACAACGGCTTCGGACCGACACAAGATCATAACATTACAAGCCAGGGGAGTGCGAGGGGCTGGTGTTGAGTGTTTTGGTGCTGCAGTCGTTTGTGCTTTCAGTTGTCAGGAGAGAAACATTATCAGATGGCAGTTGATTATAAGATTGGAGGGTTGAAAGTTTTGCTAGAGTTTTGAAGTGTTTCAGTTCAGCTGGACTTATTTGACGGGCAACAAAGGAAGGTGTCCATCAGTTGTTGAGCAAAATCCACTGAAAGAAATATATCCAGCTATTCAACTATTCAGTGTATCGCAATATATGACTCTTTTCTGTGTCATTCACCCGTATTGCCATGATATAAAAATATAACATTTCTGCACTCCAAAAAGACTAACTTTGCTCTCTCACTCTGGCCTCCAGTATCATCCACTCAACTTTAAACTCTTAAAATCCAACCCAAGTTAAATATCATACCAGAGCCACACCAGCTCTCCATCAGTAATTTGCAGGGGAGTTCAAATGGGAACAAACCAGTCAGATCTGAAAGCTCAAATGTCCACAGCGTAAAACATACAAAATTTAAGACATGTGAGGTGTCATTAAGCAGTGAAGTGAAACACTGTCTTGACCCAAAACAAATCAAGCACCTGTGGTACGAGACCAGGCAGAAGCCCTCTAGCAGGTCATGGTACAGAATCAATGAAAGATACAAAATCAAATAAGAGACACACTGAAACACTTCAACTGACCCATTTTTCCTCTGGCTAAACCTTTCTGTGAATCCATCAGTTCAGAGGGCTGATTCACATGATCATCTCTCAGAGAAAACAACTCTTAGAAATAAAGTCTTCTTTAGTTGTTTATTACAGCCAATTTCTCCTTTTGCCAACAAAATAATAAACCTAGCAGCAGTCAGCCATCTCTCTGCTCTGCAGTCCTTGACATGGGCACCCTGACTGCCTCCATGGCAACATTAACCAGCCAGCCAGACAACCCTGAAACAACAACCCAACCAGCATCACAAGGTGGAGAGCTCCTGGTGGACAGACAGACCCTGAGTCATGCAGATGTGACAGCTGTGAAGAGTGAATGAAAAGCTTGTTCGACTTTATAAAATCTAACTAGCCAAGAATGAATGATGACAACTACATCCATCAATTACATAATAAAACATAACGAGAAGAGGCAAGTCATTCTGAAAGATTGTTATCGTTTTGGATGCAAAATAGATTCAGCTTGTTGGGATGTGCTGATTTTATTGTGGTAGATATAGCATTTTTATATGCCAATTATATATATTTGAGTTTTTATCTGTTGATCAAACAAATCAAGTAATTTAAAGACAACTTTAGGTGCTCGGGAAACTTGTTATGGGCTGAGAGATTTAAGAATAATAATTCAAATATAGAAAACTGCAGGATCTTGCACAAGAACATGAGGCAGCCAACAAGTGGTGAAAGCAGCCAGTCGGTAATGGAGGTCTGGGGAGATGCTGCTCCTCATTTTTACTGCACAATTTTCAAGTTGCTGCCAGCACGAATAAGCCCATATAATGAGGATGTAGGACTAGCATGTTCCTCTGTCATCATAGTCAGATTGTTTTGAAGCAGAGGCTCATGGTCATAACACTAACATGAATCGCAACTTGTTAATCTAAAAGTATTTAATTAGAATCAGCAGCCAATTCACATTAATTTTCCCAGAGCACAAGATGAATCACAGAATGTGTTATTTTGTCTCTATAACATACTGAAAAGACAGATGTGTTCATGTAAAGAGAGAAACTTTACATTTTTTGCATGAAATATTGCTGCTAATCAATATTTTTTTTAAAGATCACTAATGGATTGATCAACTGTAGCTGCAACTAATGATTATTTTCCAGATCAATTCAGCATTCATCACTTGGGCCCTATAAGGTGTATAATGCCGAACGCGGTTCCAATAGTGCAAGTTGATACCATCCGGTCGCTTAAGATGTCCCACACTTCAAAACTTCACACAAACATTTTAAATACCACATTTTACAAAGAAAATCCAACAGATCCTGACAGCTGTGTTATTTTGTCTCTATAACATACTGATGAAGACAGATGTGTGCACGTAAAGAGAAACTTTACCATTATTGCATGAAAAATTGCTGCTGATCAATATTTTTTTTAAGTTCACTAATCGATTGATCAACTGTAGCTGCAACTAATGATTATTTTCCAGATCAATTCAGCATTCTGCATTCATCACTTGGGTCCTATAAGGTGTATAACAAAGTTCCTAAAGTGCAAGTTGACACCATCAGGTCACTTAAGATATCCCACACTTCAAAACTTCACATAAACATTTTAATATCACATTATACAAAGAAAAACCAACAGATCCTGACAGCTGGTGAGCAGGGACCAAAGACCATGGGGGGTGGGGGGGCATGTGGGATCTGTGCTTCAAATAGAACCGAAACTGCTACAATATGATAATAATTCATTCCAAATGAAGGACTACTTGTTTCAGCTGTTAAATATAAAAGCTTTGTGGATGGACTGGACAGCTCAAACAGAAGTCCTCCTCCAGACACACACGCATGGATCCACCTGCACTCAGACTGAGCTTCCCCCTCCGGTGTGTCCCGGTGAGAGGACAGAGACAAGTGAAGGTCCCACATGGGACAGACATACACCGCGCACACTCCCGAGGCTCTGCAGGTTGTGTAACGTGGACTCCTTTACTTTTCCATCTGTCACCATACTCACCAGCTTCCTGCACTTCTTCACTCACCAGCTTCCTGCACTTCATTCACCAGCTTCCTGCACTTCTTCATTCACCAGGAGCGTAACCTTCCCTCGCACCGTGCACACGCCACCGGGACTTTTTTACGCGACGACCAGCTTCCGCTTCCCGGTCGAGCAGGGACGCTAGATATGATCTTCCCCGGCGGGGAGGTGAGGGGGCCGGCTAGAGGGTTACTACTGCCCGCTGGGTGTTTAATCCACCTGACATCTCTTATAAAGGCCCGCTAACAGTATAAACAAGGGGTCACATGAACCGGTGGACACATTAACAGTAGAATACACCTAACCCTAACCCGTTTTATGACCGTCCCCCCCCCCCCCCCGTGTTCATGCGAGCAGCTCCACTGAAGGTGACCTTCAGTTCCTGCCTCTCACATGTTATTACCGAGCATGTGCGTCGTTGCGGGTTCGTACAACACAAGCGGCTCCACTGTGAAAGCTCCATGAACCATGTGCATCCCTGTCGACTCGTAGTTCACCCGTAAAACACCCGCCTTCACCGCATTCATCTCTGCGACACCAACTGGAGCCGCTGCTTGCTAGTTAGCCGGCTAGCCTGCGAGCTAGCTAGCCGCATACTGAGCGACGGTGCTAATGTTAGCATGCCGGTGTTTGGGTTAGCTTTCCGGGCTCCCGGTGTCAGTGTCAGGCTCGATTACAGCGATGACACTCGGGTGTAGACTTGACTTTGATGCAGTGGAGGATGCTCACTGGCTAATAGCACAGACGAGCACAAGGATATGCATGCATACTGCGGATTAGCAGGTGATGCTAGGTGCTCTCAAACTGCAAGAGGCTACCAAGGAGATGGTTGGGGGGGGAGAAAGAGGGGGTCAACCCAGGAGACCCTCACCTTGGGTCTGAGGACTTTGAAGTCACACAAAGCATGGAGGCTAATGTCTCCAGCTTTAGTTGAGAGCTAAATGGGACAGCAACATATATATATGGCACATTGAACATAGTTAATGCACACAAGTGTCGGGTGTGTGATAACTTCGTGCATCCATCCTGATAAGTGTAATCAACGTGTGCATTATAAAAGTGCGATGACAGAACATGCGAAGCAGCCTCTGTCGCTGCAGAGCCTCACCACAGTCGCAGGAATCCTCCAAGCGCGTCTTGCTGGATTCGTGATGGGCTCCATCCCCGGCTTCATCCGCAAGATCAACCGGATTACAGTCAGGCACCGACGCCGGGATGTCATCTGTCTTGCTCACCATGGTCGGCAGTCAGTGTCGCTCCAGAAACCCCTCCAGCAGCTTCGCTCGAATGTATGAGTCTTGCTTAAGAAATGCAAAACAACCAAAAGAAATCCCGATCTGCTTCTCCGGCTGTCTCGGACTCGCTGGCTACATGCGAAGGGTACGAGCTTACAAAAACAAGTCTACGGAGGAAGGACGGCGCTGTGCATGGTGGGGAGCACACGTGGTTCTCTCCTCCCTCCTCTTGACCTCTTTGCCTTTGCGTTGCACTTCCCCTCCCACTGAGCGTGGAGCTACGGAAAGCCGCATGCGACAAATGTTTCTTTTTTTATTTCCCTTTTCTCTCTCTCTTTAATTTTAAATCTCATCTTTATTTTTTAGACAGGGGAGAGTTTCTCATACACACGAAGAATAAATGATCGTGGGTGACAAATAACCGCAGCACTGTTACTGTTATCAACAACACAAATTAATTATTAATTACCAGGACTTACCTTTGACAGTTTGACCCACATGTCAGTGGCTGTTACACTGATCTGCTTCACCCCACTCCCACTGAGAGCAGCTACTCACAACTGTGACACATACACAACTGATCACTGAACATGTATATATTATACCATGATCACCATAGACCAGGGGTACCCAAAGTGGGGTGCAGGGACCCCAAATGGTCCGACCGGGAGAGGTTCCAGGGGGCCCCTGGCAAATAGGGACGTTTAGATCCACTAAAATGTAATCTATAGGTAACACAGAGATAATGTATGACTACTCTTCTCCATACACTCACTAGAATAACACATCTCAAATGAAAAATCTTTGACTGTGGTCTAGTTTGCTTCAGTAAAAGGGTCCATCAATTGCAAAAGTTTAAGAACCACTGCCATAGACTCCATATGAAGATGGACGACACGTCTTCACTTCCTCCAAATATCCAGATATGAGGTCAAAGTATCCCGGACACAAACGCCACCACCGTGCATATTTGGATTCAGAGTCTTTGCAGTTGTGGTCAGGGATGGAGGCACGGTATCGAGGTTCCACTGATGTACACGCTCAACCAATTGAGGCTCAGTCTGAGCTGTCAATCTTGACTTTTCAACCCATTTTTACAGCATCAAATAATTAATCAAAACCAAACCTACCAGAAAAAAAGTAACACTTGGACATAATTGTGATCTACCTATAAAGGACTGAACAAATCTTTAAGAATAATGTATTCGACATGCGACTTTCTAGGTTGGCCCATGTCCCATCCTCTAACACTGCAGCCAGCCACCAGGGGGCGATTAAGATGCTTTGTTTTCAGTTTTGGGAAGATGTCATGTCATCATCTTTATATACCGTCTATGATGTTCAGAGAACAGTGCTCTTATTATATGAAGAAAAATAATTTTAAAATCCAACTTTTCTCTTGGTTAAGAACAGAAGACACTTTTCCTCTCATCCTAGTAAAGGGACAGTTTGGTCCTGAAACTTTACCTGCCAAATATTTTCTTCAAGTAGTACAATTATTTTCCACACATCAGATGACAGTGTCAGGAGTCTTATGAGATAGTATCTGCCTCTTTAAAAAAAATACTGTAAAAACTAGGCTGACCTGAATTATTTCTCACAGGTATCCAATGCATTTTTTGGTGGTAAATTGTAGATAATATTTCGAACTGGCCTGAATATTATTTTATCATTTACTAAATACACTGAATTACTTTATAGATAAGAAGAGAGAATAATGTCTGGAAAGATCCCCACATTTTCACAACTTACAATGTGTAATCCAAACCATTTATCAGTCCTAAATGATACCATTACTTTATTGTATGAGTTTGATTATGTTTTACTTTGTTGGTTTACAGCCAGTGAGACACTGCCTTGGTGGTTTTGTTTCCGTTTGTTTTGTTGTGTTGTTTAGTAATGTGAGATCAGGTGGTGTGTGTCCATGACGTGCACTGTTTCTATTGCACATCAACCAATCGGTTCACGGTTGGTTAAGACTGCTTTTACTCGATCAACTTATCAAATCTTTTTTGTATAATAAAGATTTATATTTCAATATTCTGACCCTATGTGTTGTATGACGTATGAAGCGGTTAACAATATGTGTTGACGGTCTCCTGTATGGCCAAAGTGACGTTACAGAATCCAACCAAGTAGACATTCGATTTGTCATACATCAAATAATTGTTGTTGACTAAGATAAATAATCAAATTCTAAATGTCTGAGAAAATTTAAATAATAGAATCACGTGGAAATTTGTTCTCTGTTTCAATAAACAGCAGACTAGACAATCCTCCATTTTATTCCAATTATATGTACAGTAGATCAGTATAGGAAGCTAAACACAGTATATGCGGTAACCAGTCAGTAGCTTGTGCTCAGCCAAGGACCAAAAACCGTAGAAAGACCAGGAGCAGCACCTCTCTGCTTCTCACATTGGGTACCACACAGCATTATTGCTAGAGCCCATGTAACATGACCCTAAAAATAAACATTTTGACCTCAACCAGGATGAGACAGAGGTGTTTCTGCTGCTGACATTTATTAGCATCTTTATTAAGAGGATTAGAGTTATGATATAGGCATTTATAAAGATGGAAGACGTTCTCCGTGGATGTGAGTTAATGATAGAATGTCTTGTGGTGTTTGACTGATGAAGTTAGACATGCTCTGAGGATTAGAAAAAAAATCAGGCGGTGAAGATTTACTCCCTTTAGTTGAAATATTCATGAAAAGACATCTTCATAAAGGCACCACACCATTCGTCTTTTTGTTAATTGCGGTGGTGGGCCTCTTTGGCTCATTAGCGTTTTTTCCTTCAAAGCAGACAAACAAGTCATCAGTCTCCACTTTGGACAAACAGCAGCTTGGGTGCATATATAGCAGCCAGTGTTTTGATTATTCATCCGAGATGTTACATAATACCATCTGATAGCATCTGAAATGTGAAATCAGTCTTAAGAAAGGTGGGTGGAGAGTTTAATCTACCTGTCGTTTCATTTAAATGACAAGTGCAGTGATGATGTCAAGAGGTCAAACAGTCTCTCATGTTCAGGGAAGGAAAAAAAACGGTTTTAAAGAAGACAGCTTTGAACTGTCTCATAAAACCAGAGGAAGAATAGTGCACACAGTTATGCTAATGGATAACAAGCTAAGAGGCAAACTAAAGCCCTGATCACATTTGCATTTTTGCTAAAAAAGAAGACAACCTTTTCATCCACACAGTCTCATGCTGCATCAATATGCCCGTTTTCTTAATGCGGCTTTACACACAACATATCCTTGATTCCTAAATGCCTCCTGTAAACTGTAACACAATGAATCATGTGACAAATCAACAGAACTTTTTAAAAATCAATTCAGAAAAATATTCAGCAAAACGTACAGTAGCAATATACAAAGTTAAACAATCTAAATAATCTATTTTAACACTTCAAGTGTACTTATTCCAGTGGATGTAACTTACTAATAATATATAAATATATTGATATATTGCTTTATTAAACATGTAGGATCCTATACTTCTAACCAGTAGCTGCAGAAGGCAAGAAAAGCCTCACAGCAACTAACCACAATGAAATTCAGTCTTACGGGAAGGCTCCTGTCAAAGTAACTGATGTTCAGTCAGGTCCTGGCTCTATTGTCGACCGACTCAGATAAATTACTTTCCAATAAAGAAAAACCTTTATATGCAAACCCCACAGTGTCTTATAAAAGTGTTGTAGAAACTAAAAGGACACAGTACTTGAGTAGAGAAATGTCTTATACGTCTCCATATTTTGTTCAGAGTCCTGCTTTCCTATCATCCATTTTCCTCTATAGTAAGGCAGCAGCTACAGTGGGGTATTCATCAGAACATTGAATTAATTATCAGCAGTGATACATGTAAGCGATAACACGAAAAGTATGTCCTGCATTGAATTACAGTCATTGAAAGTGTTAGTTTGATTTTCTCTCTACTGCTTCTTTTCCAAAGATGCCAATTGCTCATTGTGACACCAGAGGCCACCATGTGCACATGACAGTGGACGCATGCACACTCCATTCATATCATTCAGCTGAGCCTGCCATCTTGTCTTTGGGGATTTGTGTAAAACAGAAAATGAACACAGTGCAGTTACAGAGCATCCTTCAGCTGAAAACAAACCTGAACCTACATTTATGTTCCTGTTTGTCCATTTTTCCTGAGGTGAAACCCCCCCCCCACTCTCCCAACGACCTCAACCACAAATGAGCTGAAGAAGTAGTAGTCCGTGTGTGTAAGTGTGTGTGTTTGTTTAGTACACAAACCACACCCGGACCCAACTGATTATAACCTGAATGTTGTGTCTTTATACAAAGCAGTCACTACAGAGGAGAAGTTGCAAATGTCTGTCTCAGTGTGTAGCTTTGAGTAACACAATTAAATACTGTTTGTTCAGCCCTGGATTCAAAGATTGCACAAGGCCAAAGTTACAACAACTAAATGAACTTTGCATCCACCTATGACAGGCCCTGATAAAATAAATTGAGTTGCCACTTTAGTTCTCATCTGTGAAAAATAGTCAAAAACTGATATAAATTACGTATTGGTTGCAATAGAATAAGATAATATTATTATTTAAAAATCATATGTTTTGAAAGTAAGAATAATGTCCTTCATGTGTGTGTGTGGGGTTTGTATGGTGTTTTTCCTGTTTTTGTAGTTTACTTTCACAATCAGCCAACAGCACTGAGTTTAAAATTAATAATACAATTATAAACATGTTAAAATGAGGTCTGTAGTAATTATGCAAATTGATGTTATCCATAAGTTCAAGTACGGCTGGGGTCAAATATCAGACATTCTCTCTCTCTCTCTTAACATTGTGAGATAGGACACTACCTTGGAGAAGTTACATGCTGTCCAAGGACCCTTCTAATATAAAACTCAGCAGTCTGTTGAATTCTAGCTTGGTGTTTTGTCTGTTGTCGAGTTTTAGGGCAAATCAGAAATTATTTTCTGTAAATGAGGTATAAAATGTAAAAAACAATGAAACACTGTGTTAACAGAATGGTATTCAGAGTCACAAATTCAAAAAGTAACCAAAAGTGAAATGACTGCAGGTGACTGAAAAACATACTTCCTTACAATCATCACACGGAGGACATCAAACAGGAAGTGTCTGTTGCCTCAGCTATTCTCAGCAGGCCACACAAATGTGGCCACACAGAGTGATTTATGGTTGGCCTTGAAAGGTCACAGTTGGTCGGGCCACACAGCTGGGCTCGTAGTCCACCCAAAATGGCTGCTGCCCTCTTCAAACTCCCCCTCACTGTGAATCTAAAAGGGATTGCTTTATAATAAGGCCCCACAGTATACAGAGCATGGGGCAGCAGTGTAAACAGATAGATCTGATTTAATTTAAGAATGACTTAAAGTGACACTCACTGAGTTTCTCTTTGTTGATTGAGGTTATATCAAAGTCAATTAAAAAACGTTTCTATGGTAAGTGTGATATAAGTCAATAGCTAAACCCAGTCTGAGTATCAATTGGGTCAAGGTGCAGAACACAGCATTAACAGTCGGACATATGATATTAATACAGTGATCACACTGCAGTTAAAAGCACAAGTCACAGTATGTTCCTAGTCTGCCTTCGTCTCAGCAGCAGGGGGCACTGCAGCTGAAGACACCAGTCTGGCAGCTTCATCCTGGGGCTCCACTGGGCCCTCTCCACCTCCTTCCTCCTCATCCTCCCTGTCCATGCCGAGAGGGGCCTGTCTCTGTGCCACGGTGTGCCTGGATCGAGCTCTGTGCCTTCGAGGGTGAAGGAAGAGCGCAGGGTCCGGCATGGCTGTGGGCTCTGCAGGGCCCATCACTCTCTCCATGGGCACGCACTCCCGGGCCCGCTCCACCCTGGAAGATGCCCTGCCGCTCTTACGCTTCGGTTTTACCACAGGGGAGGAAGGGGAGGCTCCTGACGTCATGTGTGGAGAAACGGAGTGCTGCTCGGCACCGTACTGGGGCCCCTGACTGTTGGCCCTGGCAAGGAGCACATGCCTCTGCTGCATCCGCTGGTGGTGAAGCTTCTGCCTCGCAGCGTGCAGCTGGAAGGAAAGGTACGCTGCTGCCTCTGTTTGTTTCTGCAGCTCTGTGTTGAGGATGGTCGAGCAGTGGCTGCGGCGCTTGAGCTCCTCCAGGAAGTGGCGCTCTTTTTCCTTGAGATTGGCTCTGAGGGCTCCCACCAAAGCCCCCTTGTGAGTCAGCTCATCACGCATTTCTCCTAAGGTGCAATCCTGCTCTTCAAGCCGGTTCTCCACGTGACGACAATGTTCTTCCAGGAGCTCCTCTTCATCCTGTAGATCTGACACAGAGAAGAAAGGCAAATGTTGAAACGTGTTCGAATAGGATTCTAATAAAACTTGTGTATGTGCTCAGTCCAATAATCCACAACGCACACACAAAAAGAAACACATAAAACAGACAGAGTATACAGACACAGTTAAATAATTGTGTTCTTTACTTTGTGACACATTGTCACAATCTCACTTATATATGCAAAGCTGAGCCTTTGTTGGCCCACGTCAACTTGACTCATCAGCACACGTGGACCAGAGCCACAATTCCAACATTATCCATATAAATCATATTTTTGGCACAGATATGTTCATTTAAAAATTATATGCAAGTAATAACTGGACGGTCTGAACCCAATCATGATAACTATTATTATTTCATTATGAAAAAATGTGTGAGCTACGAAATTGCTGTGGAGGCTTTAAAGTGGGACTGGGCAGCTGCTGGGAACAAACTGCTAAATATAATATACATTATATTTTATATATAGGTTGATTAGTGTAACCTACATTTCCAAAAAGGAAAGGCTGTACTGAAGCAGGACAATGTATCAAAATAACTTTTCATCATCCAGCATTGTTACAATCTAAGATGTGTTACTAAGACAGACACATTTTTAGCTTCTGCTTAAAATGTGACTTATCTTTATGTTTTCAGTGTAATGTGAAGTCTTAAAACGACTGAACAGAATCAAAAATCCAAAGACGTAAATACAAACAGAAAGAAATCCTTACGTGAGAGAAACTTATCCAATCATTCTTAGCTTTTTTAACTAAATCATTAATTATAATTGATCAATCGTCAAAACTGCTGTTTACTGTGTTTCTGGTTATCAATTTGTATTTTGACTTGGTTTGGTCGTGTTCCATCCACCAGCACAGAGGAGGCTGGGTTTACGTCCTATACTGCAGCCATCCACCAGGAGGCAATCTAGACACCTTTAGGAAGCCATTATATCATCCATCTTTATTAAACAGTATATGTTTGCAATAGATTTATATTTTGATATTTAGATTCTGTTTATCTCTTCCAAGCTTATATCCGAGGAAAGTAATTAAAACCAAAAACAGTTAATTCCGCACTATACAAACCTTTGTGTACTGTACAGTGTCATCATGCAGTACAGATAAGACATAATTTCCTAGACGGCTACAAAGACACACTAGTGCTTTAGGTCTTCTAACCCCAACCTCTGTCCCAAAGGTTTCATTTAAGACCGTATATATATTTTCTGCTTGTGTATATATATCCTTTGTGTTCTTTCATTCATGTGAAAATCCCCAGAGGAGAGGGAGGAATAGATGAAAAGGCCTGAGTCAGTGCAGCAACCTCAGGGCTGACTGAGCTGCAGCTTTCCATAGGAGAAGGAGATTACATCCACAGAGGCCGACGCTGACTGTCGAACTAGGACGAGGTTTCTGGGTGAGAGAATCTCAAAGGGTAGTGGAACATTTTGGAGTCCTCTAAGTTTGGAGTCCAGATTAGGCTTGAATGTAATAGGGTACTTCAAACGTCACTCTTTCCTTTCACGAACATCTTTTCATCCTTTTCGTTCCTTTTCTACATCCTTGTCCTTCCATAATTCCCCTCCAGGATTCTCTATGTCTCCCTTTGTCTTCCACAGTGGATCCTTTGGGGACCGATCAATCTCAGATTTTCTGTCGCTCATCACCACACCCAGGTTGAGCTCTAAACTAACTAATGTCCACCTTATGACCACCTAATGTGATATTCCCTTCCCATTGTAACCTTTCTTCCTCCACCATGTCTCCCAGCTCACCGCAGCCTGAACCTGCCGCCTTTACCTTTTCCATTAATTGCTCTCTTATATATACCTCTCTCTCCACCTCTTCCCCCCTCTCTTTTCCCGACTCTAAGCTTCCCCTCCCTCAGAGCAAAGCCTGTAAGCGGACACCCCCGCTGGGACCCTCGTGGAAAAATGAGAGCAGGAAAAAGAAAAAGAGGATGGATCAATTTTTTTGTCGAGGTAGGAGAGGAGAACAGGGGGCAGTGTGGTATTAATGGATCGTGGGATAACGTAATGTAATGTAGCCTCACACACACACAGGTTTGTACATCTATCTTAGAGGGGACACTCATAGACATAATGCTTTCCTAGCCCCATACCCTATTCTTAACCATCCAAACTAATTGCCTGAACCTGACCTAAAACCAATTCTAACCCAACCCCTCAAAACAAATCTTAATGATGAAACAGCCTGTTATAAGTGGGTCAGAAACTGAGGACCAGTCAAAATGTCCCCACTCTGTAGGTTGTAGGCTCAAAATAGTCCCCACAAAAAATATGTACAAGTACACACACACATTCAGCCTTTTGACTCTGTGTCTAATTCGCTGTGACAAAATGATGCCTGTCCCTGCACCCAGACACAATAGATGGTCCCGCCAACGTCAGCTACGATCCACTGTCTCTGCAGCTGTGTGTATATCTTCATACGGCCGTGACCATTTCTTTTCAAGCAGGAAAATGTGCACACATGTGACGAAAAAAGTAAATAAACACACACACAGGGGAAAACACAGATACACTTTGCACTGATGGTTTGAAAAAGACTTCCTGCAGCTTGTGGATGAACAGACAGAGAGAGATAAGGAGGCAGGGGTGAAAAAAAAAGAAGGCAGGCGGCTGACAGGGATCTGTCCCCGGGGGGAAGGGAGGGTGGGAAGGGCAGAGGGAGAGATGGATGCAGGCACAGACAGAGATGGTCGATTGGGGGTTGAGTGCAGCGAGAGAAACTGGCCCAGAGAAATGTAAACATGTCTCTGACTCTGTGTCTCCAAACCTGAAGACAACAACAACAAAAAAAGCATAAAAATCAATTCATCACTGTGAGTTTTACCTAATTGGCTTCTGCCTGAAGGCATCACCTTCAGCTCACTCGTCACTTCTGAAAAACACAGGAGAAAAACAGGAAAGAGCCATTAAAACCATGTGAAATCATATTGTTAGAGCATAAATACAGAGGCTGAGTGGTTCTGAAATAAGCTGCATGTACCCAGACGTTTCCTGTTGGTTAACATAGCAGATGCTCGATGCAGTTTCCAGCACATCACTGAGCTCATACATATTTTATGAGGCTAAATCTGAAACTTTACATCAAAAGAATTTGTGCCAGAGACTCTCTGCCAGTGACGCCCTGTAACTTAAATAAGATGTATAAGCATCATTAGCAATTCTCCCTGAAATCAATCCACACTTCAATAAAAACTGCTGCTGCTGCAATTTTGCTTCAAGGGGCAATGCAAACCAAGCAAATAGGAACCTATAGGGAGATATAGATGCTTGGTATTAAGCTGAAATTATTAAAACATAGGATGTTGCTAAGAAAATAACCTTTACTCACATTTCAATCCATAGCTACACTCTGTAAACATTCCACCTGCTGATGATTTAGAAACATCATGTTAGGTGTTATTTCTTAATAGAGCTAACACTGTAGATGAATTTCATAGCTTGATTTAATCTTTAACTTTTGCATCAAATATCTTGTCTGAATGTCTGAATGGACACTAATGCCATTCTCAGACATGAACTCTCAAAAATTTGGTTTTAGAGAAATTCGGTCCAGGCATTTTTCTGGAGTCTCCGATTTGAAGAACGCAGCAAGAGAATGTCCGGGTCAGACGCGTTCACAAGAACGGGAAAATGTTTCTGGGACATTCAGGCGAGGGTTGGTGTCCAGATCGAGCTCACAGCCTCCTGCAATCAATTCCACTGCTTTTTGTTTACAGAAAATCAACACCGAAGTCAGTTCTTATGACCAAAAGCTCTCGTTTCTCGAATCTTCTACGTGTATGTGGTACCTCTGGTTCATCTTGAGATATTTGCAATCTGCTTGTTTGTTTTTTAACTTATTTGTCTATTATAATGCTTTCCATTGTATTCTCACATGGGCTTATTCATGGACATTTTCTGGATATTTTACAAGGGCTGGCAGGAAAATATCCACTGCAACTGACTTGGGCAACATTTGCGTTCATACAGCCCATCTGAATAATATCAGGGAAAAGTCCGGACTTCAGTACATGTATGAAAGCAGGGTTAAAAGAGACATGATCATAGTAGCCGTCATAGTGAGAGAGTTGAATTGTGTCACAGTGAGATCACCCTGCAGTATGATTAGGATTATCCAAATATTACGTGATATGATATCTGGCACACTGACATTTTTAGATTCTGGATGGATTATATCTCATGTTCTGGCATTACAGCAACTAATGGTTTGAGAAGATAATGTATCAGACTGGTTTCAGTTATTAATGATGTTGGATTGTGTCTCTTGTGGAAACCAGACGGCCGCCTGGTCGTGTCTGGACTGTCACTCATCTCGATGGTCAGTCAGTGATGCCTGACTGTGGGGAAATCTTGTCATCAAGCTCTCAGCACACTAGTGTGTGTGTGTTTGTGTGTATGTGTGTGTCTGTCTTCAGTAATTTTTTGATTAATGGGGCATAGATTTGACTTCCAAGATCGGTTAAAAATAGAGATAATCTAGAGTAACACATGGTGGTTAGTTCTAACCTGGAAAGAGCCTGAAAAGATGAAGATGAGGGGGTGAAGAGGAGAAGAAGAAAGATAAAAGGAAGGAAGGAAGGAAGGTGGGGGTGTTTGAGGAATATGATTTTTTTTCGTTATTATCCTCATTCACAACTGCCGGAAGCATTTACAAAGTTCATATCACAGCAGGGTGCCGACGGTGAGAAATATTTCTCGAAAACAGAGTCACATAAAGGAAAAGGGGCGCTCAGCAGATTTCAGCATCCTGTGTGTGTATGTGTGTGAGTCTTTGTAGATCAGACTTATCTCCTGCATTCTCACTGAGCATTCCGGGGGTTTTGTTTCTCTGCTCAACCTTGGACGTTGTAAAGATATCTTGAAGGACAAACTGCACAAACACACCCGCAAATAATTGATTTCTGTGACTCACACATCATATCAGAGAAAAGTGCCCCATTTCAAAGACAGATAACTAAATTTGATTTAGCTTTTTGAAGAAGGGAACAGAAAGGCAAACACCTTCATGCCAATAAGGAGTAGCAGTAGTAGAGGTCAACAATACAACAACAGAAATAATTATGCATGATCCCACCATCAGATCAAGCTAGCAGTCCCTGTCCAGGCTGCACATGAGCGAGTCAGCAGCAAACAACTATCACACCCAAATGTAATTTTAAAGTTGAGCATTTTGACCAGCTCCATCAGGGGAGCGGGGGGGTGAGCCTGTCAGGGATTGTTTGTGGATGTGTGCAGGAGCAAATATAATCAACCCGTAAGTGAGCTCCGATAAATTGAAGTAGCAACGTTTGTTTTGACCTTCAAGTTTCTCCACATCGACCTATGATGAGAATCATAATTACATTTTTGAGAGATTGTAATTTTCAGTCTCATTTTCCTGCATGCTGGAAATCCATGAGCCTGTTCAGCAGCCATTTGATCCTACTTTGCCGTAAAAAGAAGATTTTCCAATATGGCATGAAACCATAATAAGAGGCTTTAAAGACGCTCGGCAGAAAGAGGAGATGATCTCGGGTGTTTCAGTGAATGTGGCAGAACACTGTCCCTGCTTATGCAACCCTGCAGAAACATCTGAGGAGTGTGGAGATAAAGGTCTGTGTTACAGGCAGACACAAACCGCTGAGCAGATTCATGACTCCAGCTGCTGCAGGACAAAGATTTATTTCTGTTTATGAGACACGAGGACAGAGTGTGTTTATTGCCAGAGAGAAAAAGCAGTAAATCTCTCTGAAGTCTCTGTTATTGATAAAATAATTTCTTATAATGTTGTTTTTCTGAAGGTTCAGCCAAACAGGACTGAACCGTCTTGTTTTCCTGGATGCTGAATGACTACATGAACATCACTTTGATTCTGTCTGGACAGAAGTCATCAACTATCTGTAAAACACACACACCATACACACACACACGTACACGTACACACACACACACGCACACGCACACGCACACGCACACACACACACACACACACACACACACACACACACACACACACACACACACACACAATATTTGTTTAACCAGAATCCCCTTTGGATGGATTACTAAGCGCTATGGAATCCATGGATTAACCAAACCATGATGGACATGTTTGTGTGCATCTTTGTGAGGATTTATTTGATTGACGATGAATGTGTGTGTATGTATGTATGTGTGTGTGTGTGTGTGCGAGTATTTTGTATGTTAGTCTGTACCATGTGTATGTTTGTGTCGAGTTTGTGAAGATGAAATATTGAGGGTTCTGTTATCTTTACAGCCCAATCATTTTAGGGTTTGAGGTTAGAATTAAGATCAGATTACTGCAATGTTCATATCACAATGTTTAAACTGTATTTAAGAGTGAGTGGGAAAACTGTTCAACCTCTGACTTGGAGATATCAGGAATTTCTGACCTAGAGAATATCTTTCACTCCATTCAAAAACTACAGATATATCAACAAACTGCTCATTTTATTTAAATTATACACTGTTACTTTCTACCTTCTAAAGACAGCAGCAAATACTTTAAACCACAAAAGCATCTGAATCTGGTGTGACAGTATAGTTTAGCACTAAGATTATAGGATCATGTGTGAACAAGTCAAAAAATCAGGTGTTCTGTTCTGTATTGAATGAATGCAGCATGATATGAGGGTGCAGGCTTTACGCATGTAACTGCATTAAAGGACAGGGACAGCCTCCGGTGAATTAATTAAATCTAATGTCCACACAAGTATAATAGCAGTGTGCGTGTGTGTGTGTGTGTGTGTGTGTTCATGTGCACTGGCTTGATTATATGGATGTATTATCCATTAAGCCTCAAACAGGAAATGATGCAATCTACAGGAATTGTAGCATGACATCACCATGTAGTCACAGTCTGCCTCTGATTGATGGAGCAGACCCCCACTCGATGAACAATGGGGAGCGTGTGCACATGGGTACTGTTTGGAAACGACAACAACTGAAGACTGTTACCAAACCACCACCACCACGACAACCACCACGCCCTTACATGATAAACTGGTCATGAAGCCAGAATAAAAGAAGGTGAAATCATTACAGCTGAATTATATGTGGGAGCAGGCTTGAAGGATTATTAAACCCTCATTAAAAAAAAGGCCTGGAACAATCGTCTTTCTAATAATCCATCAAGCCTGTAATTAAAGCTCTGAATTAATGTTCTGTGTGACGGTAGGGGGTCAATGAGAGGGGTCCCTGCAGATTAATGAAGAATTAAAGCAGCTGAGAAGGAAAGCAACACGAAAGAAGAGGTTCAAATGAAGCAGATAAACATGAGCTGTTTACAGCTGAAGTCACTGGTCTGTTGTTGACAGAGAATGTATAACAGTGTATTCTGATTATTGATGAATCGTATCCATCATTTTTCAAGTGAAAATGACAAACATGATCTGTTCTGTCAAACATGAGGATTTGCTGCTTTTCTTCACACATGGTATAAAATATCTTTGGAGTCTCACTTGGACAAAACTAAACTTTGATGTGATGGGAAGTATAGTATAAAGTAAAATATATATAGTTAACTTTCTCATTCATTTGAGGGTCTATGTTCCTATATAAATGATATAACCACTAAAAATGTCTTAGGTGTTCCAGGGGACATAATGGTCTCTCTCTTTCTCACTCACACACACACCACACACCACACACACACACACACACACTGTTCACCTGAGCATCGTTTCTGCAGGGAGAGGATCTCCAGGTGGAGGCCATGGAGCAAGGTGAGGTGCTCCTGCCGGAGGAACACCATGCTCCTCTCCACACTCTTTAACTGCTGGGACACGCTGCTGCTCTCATCAGCCATGGCTGCACTCTGGAGACACAGGGAGAGAATTGGCATTGGTCAAATACTCATGTCTAGTTTCTAAATTATTAGACCTTACACTTGATACACTTTAGGAATAATAAAATAACACTTGGCAGATTGTACCGACGAGCTCGTGGCCAAAGTAGCTACTATATAAAGCTGTAAATGTCATTTTCTCACACTGTGATGAACGCTGCAGAGGGAGGGGATTGAAAGTATTGAGGTCATGTGGTGGTGGTGGTGTGTGTGTGGGGGGGGCTGCTATAAATAAGGTATTGATGACCAGAGAGATCAACAGAAATGGGAGCAAACGTGCACAGACATTTTCGCTCAAACCTGATGAAAGGCCAACTCAGCAATAGTTTCTTGTAAACTAGTTCAAGCAGCAATATGATTTTCCATCTTGGGCTTCTAACACAGTAATCTATCCGTTGGCAAATCACAACATTCAAACATAAAAAATCAATTCAAAAACATTCAAATCATTATAATTCGATTGCGCAAACATTTAAAAAGTAAATCTTGCAATTTCAAGTCATTGACATATTCATATACATCAATGTACTATCAAAAAACAAGTATTTGATTAAACTCATATCTCATTTCTCTGTAAACGAATACTATGGAATGCCAGGATTACAATAACAAACATGACTTTTTTTTTATATCACCATATTTATAAGGAATGGCAGGAAAATCCTGCAGGATACATCTACAAACCCAACTACGCATTCTGAAATGAACAATCACAACAACACAAGTGTCTCTTCTTACCTTCGAATTGATGTAAAGTGTCTAAATCTCAGAGAAGTGGTTTGCAATGGTTATAAAAACGTCCTCCGGTGCGGGCATACCGGCCTCCGGCGCTGGTCCAGATCCTGCAGACTGCGGTGCTCATCCACAGACATGTTATCTGACTGAGTCTCAGCCGCATGTGACGCCTTCTGATCCCAGCAGGGGGGGGGGAGGAGAGGATGGAGAGGATGGAGAAAGGCACAAACACCGCTGCACTCTGGAGAAACCGCTGTCCTGCGTCATGTTCTCAGAGTCCGAGGATGAGGTGCTCGGCCCATGTTTTCTTACATATAGTCTCCAACACGCACGCGTCTGCTCCCCATCACACGCACGTCAGGCTGCTGCGGACGCTGAGCTCGGAACAGCCGTGAAAACAAGCGCAGACAACGCGAGAGCATCGTACGAGAGGGAGGAGGGCAGCTGATTGGAGGGAGCAGCCCCGGTCTGGATATATGGAGTCTGGAGAGGATCAATACCAAGTGTGGACTTGTGGGAGTACAAAGGAAAACACACCTTCATGTCAAATATATACCAAAGCAATGTGATTACAAACAATCATAGTTTAAACATCTGATGCAAATAGAGTTTCATTATTCTGAGACCCATGGTTTTTGGTTGGTGAGATTTCAGCACCACGAACAGAGGCTGATTCAGTGTTTGTCATCCTGAGGACCAAGCATTCAGTTTGTTATCAAATAAAAGTCTTTAATTTGTGCAAAGGAAGTGAGGACACACACACACAAAGAGGCTGCTATTAATATTATTAAATCCCAGGCCACATGAGTAAAGAAGCAAAGTATATAAGTATCAACAACAAATGGTAGGTTCAAGGTTAATAATACTTTAAATCTAAAGAAATTCCAATGCTCCCTATGATAAGATATAGCCAGCCATGCAATTAAACCACATATTAAAACAATACATACCACATCATCTAATAAAAACTCTCAGTTCAAACAAACAAACAACTACACGACAAATGCTATATAATAAAGCTTAGGGTAAAATAACATTTCAGATTTCATGTCCTCCCAACATACTTCTTGTACAAAAGAAAATGTGACTTGTAGTTTACTTGGGTGCATTCCTATTTAAATTCACAAGATTTCATAGAACATTGTAATGTTGAATATATATTTCTATGTACAAAAGTTATAAAATTAGCATTTACCTCTAATGGGCCAAATACTGGACTAGTTCTAGGTTCTGGGTTTTAAGGAGTGGGGTGAAAGCATAAATAATAAGCCAGAGATCAGGTACTTTAAATTCAAAGCCGGCACTTTACTGAACACACTTAACAAATAACATAATAAATAAAGTATATATCATAAACATAATAAACTTAATAAACATATACACACATAATTCAAACAATAAAGGAGGGGTTAGACGAGTGGAGCTCTTCACTCTTCTTCCCTGTATTCTCTTGTTCGGTGTGATAGTCTTTTCAAAATAAAGTTCCGTTCGAAATCCTTAATTAGTTCAATTCAAAAAAAAGAAAATGTTGATACTCCTACCACTCTGGCAGTGAGCAAAGTCCAATCCGGGCAGTGGCAGAAGTCCAGTCCAGGTGGAAAGGGATGGTTGATTCAGCCCTTACGACCGGAGTCCGCCGATCTTCTCGCTCGCCATCTTGTCTCGGTTGCATGTGTATCCTCCAACACACACACGTGTCTCCTCACAGGTTCCCTGATCGTGGAACCTCTTCAAGCATGTAAAGCACTTTTCAACAAACTCTGGGTATTGCTTTTAAGTCTTAACATATCTTTGTAACACATGGTTTTTAGCAGCCAAACATCTTCGCTCTCCTCTTTCCTTTTGTTTGTCCTTTTGCTTCTCTCGAGTCTCCTCCCTCACTTCCCTTTTATACTCTATTATGTGCCTCCCCTTCCTGTCACCTCCACAGAGGGAAAATCTCTTAAAGGGGAAAGCACTCTCACCTGTCTTAAAGGGAAAGCGTTTTTAGTCAGAAGACTTTTAATATTTCTCCATTAAATGATCTTTAACATGGGTTTTAACTGACTTTAACCAGTTTTACTTATTTATTAATTTAATGGACTATTTATCTATCTATACATTTACAATACATTTTTATATTTATTTATATCACATTTATCTATATTGTAACTATTTAATGATTGATATTTAATGTGGACTATTTATTTATTTAGTATACATTGCAATGCATATTTATATATTTCAAGTATATCTATATTATCACTTTTATAATATGGGAGATATTAATATGGGTTACATCCTCCCCACTTTACCTTTTGCACGTCCCTGTGCAAAATACTGAATCTATACTATACTATCATAATTCTATGTGGTTTTGAGTCTGTGAATACGTCAGTCAAACTCTGCAACAGAGACTGGACTATTGTCACTAATGGATTTCCTAATTCAGGGTAAGTCAGTCGATCAATAGGCTTTCTGTCTCTGGTGGATCGTCTTGGGGGTTCTGTCTCAGTGTCAGGTTGTTTTTGAGAAGTTTCAATGTCATTCCCTTCTTCATTGGCTTGATTAGGGGATGAGGGAATGTTCAGGTCCTCTTTTGGGAGGTCTTGAGTATTCTGTTCCTCAGGTAAGATGCTCTCCTCAGGTAGAGATGAGTTACTTTCCTCAGGTTCAAGTCTGTCAATGTCTGCAGCATCAGATACGATGATTCCTCCAAGATCAGGTAAGCAACTCTCATCTTGGTGCGGAAAACAGATTTCATCAGGATCAGGTGGGTATAAGTCACAAGTTTCTGCTGGAGCATCTTGAGGGATAGTCCTGTCTGGAACTTGTTCTGCGGGTTCTGGGACTTGGTTGAAACCCAGGGTCTCCACTCGTTGGTTTCTATGACCGTCATAATAGTACTCTTCAGAGTCGGATTGAGATTCACTCCCATCTGCCGTATCTGAGCTGTCTCTCGGATGTTGTCGGGTTCTTGGCCGCCTGGCCGTCTTTATTGTGTCAGTTTCACTCTCTGCCGAGGTCATCGGGAGGAAACCACATGACAGCAAAAGGTCACGGTGAAGGGTTCTCTGTGGACCCTCTCTGGTCTCAGGTCTGACAACATACACTGGAACGTCTCCACATTGTTTTAGGACAACATACACGTCTGACTCCCACTTGTCAGCTAACTTGTGTTTGCCTCTTAGGCGGACATTTTTTACTAAAACTCGGTCGCCTACTCTCAAGGTGGACTCAACAATGCACTTGTCAAATCTTGTTTTGTTGCGTGCAGCTGTTTTCTTTGCATTTTCAGCAGCAACTCGATAACTGGTCTCAAGATGAGATTTCAGGTTCTGAATGTATTGAGAATGTGATCCTGGTTGGTGGTGGACTGGTAGACCAAAGGCAAGGTCTATGGGCAATCTAGGCTGTCGCCCAAACATCAGCTCATAAGGGGTAAAGCCTGTCACTTCGTTTTTTGTACAGTTATAGGCGTGTACCAAAGGCTTGACGTAATTACGCCAATGACTCTTTTTCTTGTTCTCAAGGGTTCCCAATATGTTTAGCAGGGTTCTGTTGAAACGTTCAACGGGATTCCCTCTAGGATGATAGGGGGTGGTCCTTATTTTCTGGGTGCCAATAAGGTCACACAACTCTTTAATTGTACGGGACTCAAAGTCGGGACCTTGATCGCTATGAAGTCTCTCAGGGATGCCATAGTGGACAAGGAAGTGATCCCATAAGCACTTAGCCACTGTCTTAGCCTTTTGGTTTGATGTAGGGATGGCAACTGCGTACTTAGTAAAGTGGTCAGTGATGACCAGAATGTCTTTGGTGTTACTTGAATCTGGTTCTAGTGAGAGAAAGTCCATGCACACAAGCTCAAGTGGTCTTGTAGCTGTGATGTTAACAAGTGGTGCAGCTTTCTCGGGTAAAGATTTGCGTCGTATGCAACGATTGCAGGTTCGGATCTTGTTTTCCACATCTGTGGACATTTTGGGCCAATAAAACCGCGCTCTGACAAGGTCTATTGTGCACTCCATGCCCATGTGACCAACATCATCATGTAGGCTCTTCAAGGCCAGGGGCCTCAGCTCTTCTGGCAGTACAAGCTGGTAGGTTGTTCTTGTCGTTTTCGATATAAAATGCCATCCAACATTTCCAGTCTGCTCCATTCTCTTAGTATCAGCCAGAGTTCAGGGAGTTCCTTCCTCACAGTTGGTGGAGGTTTCTCTCCTGACTCCATCTGGTGTATCACCTCTCGGATAGTTGCATCAGCTCTCTGTTTTTCCATCAGCTCAGCAGCTGTGAGATACGGGATGATGGGCAAACCCCCACACTGATTTTCATCGGCAAAGGTTGTAGGTATGGCTTTTGGGTTATGGGCGAGAGACATGACTAAGGTGGAAACAGGCTGTGTCGCTGCAATTTCATCCTCCACGATGTGATGGACAAAGTGTTTCTCACAAATTGCTTTGACTGTGCCCTCAGTCATTAGGTTAGAGTATTCGGGCTGAGACATGTGTTTCTTTGCAAACTGCTGTATCCTTTCGACCTCTTTTTGTGATGTGAAGTCATCAGTCAATACAGGGTGTGGACGTCTGGAAAGGCCATCTGCATCTTGGTTTTGCTTTCCTGCTCTGTACTGGAGCTGAAAGTTGAATGTTGACAAGGCAGCTAGCCACCTGTAGCTTGTAGCATCTAGCTTTGCAGAGGTGAGTATGTAGGTTAATGGGTTACTGTCGGTAACAGCAAGGAATGAACTTCCATACAAATAGTCTTGGAATTTTTCTGTCACTACCCATTTAAGGGCAAGAAATTCTAATTTGTGTGCTGGGTATCTGGCTTCACACGGTGAGAGGCCACGGCTTGCATAAGCGATAACACGTCTCTGTCCTTGCTGCTCCTGGTACAGAGCAGCACCTAACCCGACTGTGCTCGCATCTGTATGCAAGATGTAGGGTAACTTGGGGTCTGCAAATCCAAGGATGGGGGCAGTTGTCAACTTTTCGGTGATGGTTTCAAATGCTCTTTGACAATTTGTTGTCCATCTGTCTCCGAAGATATCTTTAGGGTTGTGGTATTTCTCTGTGTTAACTCTGGAGTTACTGCGTTTCCGCAGGGGTGGGTATCCAGCAGTTAGAGTATTGAGAGGTTTCACAATCTTTGCATAATCTTTGATAAACCGTCGGTAATAACCGCAAAATCCCAAGAAGGTTCTAAGTTCCTTCAGGTTTTTTGGCTTTGGCCAGGTTTTAAGGGCAGCTATCTTGTCAGTGTCTGTTTCGATGCCTTTTTCTGACACAACGTGCCCTAGATATTTGACTGAGGTTTGAAAGAATCTGCATTTTTCAGGAGACAACTTCAGGCCATACTCCCTCAATCTGTTGAGAACATTTAGAAGCCTTTCCTCATGTTCCTCCAAAGTTGAAGAAAAAATGATGAGGTCGTCGATGAAAACCAGAACTTGCTTCAGGTTTAGCTCTCCCATGCAACGCTCCATGAGTCTTTGGAATGTGCTTGGGGCATTTGTTATTCCCTGAGGCATCCTGTTGAATTCAAAAAATCCAAGTGGGCAGACAAATGCCGTCTTGTGTTTATCTGACTCCTCCATTTCGATCTGGTAAAAGCCAGACTTCAGATCTAAAACAGAAAACCACTTGGATCCATTTAAAGCTGAGAATGACTCTTCCACATTGGGTAGGGCATATGAGTCCTTTACAGTCTGGAGGTTAAGCTTCCTGTAGTCTATGCAGAGCCTGATGTCACCATTCTTCTTTTTGACGACTACAATCGGTGAGGAGAAAGGTGACTCCGATTCGCGGATGATTTCTGCATCTAGGAGTTCTCGAAGATGGCTACGCACAGCCTCAATGTCTTCTGGATGTATCGGTCTCGCTCTGTGTTTAAATGGTGTCTCGTCACTGAGCTTTATGTGATGTTTCATTTTTTCAGTGCGTCCAAAGTCAAGATCCCGCTGAGCGAACACATCTGGCATTGACTTCAGCTTTTCTGTGAGTCGCTCCTTCCACTCATTAGATATTGGAGAGTCTCCAAAGTTGAAGTTTATCTTAGTCACTTGGTCAGGTTTAGTAAGAGAGTCCGAGTTTTTGGTTGTGATGAGCTGAACTCTTTCGATAGCATTCACTTCCGCTATCACAGTCTCGGGAAGGATGGTGATGTCATGATCCGATTCATTTTTGAGGATCACTGGTATGCGGCGGGGTGATTTGGATGAGAGACTTGCTAGACCATTTGTTACCATTATGCCACCTGGTAGAAAAGAGGCTTTTGAAGTCTCCACCGTGACCCACTCTCCAGCATCTGGTGCTCTGCAACTGATCAATCCTTCCACAACTCTGGTTTCACCAGGCCTGATGGTCTCAGGATCATGGCTGAGCAGTCTTACAACTCCTACTCTGGGGTCAACTTTCTGTCTTCGTCTCATTTCAAGGGTTTTGAGGACAACTTTGTATCCATATGACATATATTGGTGGTAATGAGGTGCAGCCTCTGAGTACTGCTCGTACAGGATGTCTAGAGTGTTGGTGCCTATTAAAACATTTGACATGGTTGAGCGCATGTCAGGCACAATTAAGGCCAAAGTGGGGACTTCAACATCTATGCCAAGGGAACTCTTGGGGAATGTGATATCTATTTTGACATATCCTAAGTAGGGGACATCCTGGCCGTTAGCAGCCTCCACTTCAAGCAGGTTGTCCAGGGATTCTATAGGTAAATGTAAGAGGTTTTGTTTGTGGAATGAATTTGGTATCGTTGTCACTTGTGAACCTGTGTCCAACAAGCAGTTACAGGCTTTTTCTGCAATGATGACTTCTGCAGTTGTTTTTGCTCCGATGAGCCCCTTTGGTAGGGTTACTGTCTGTTGTCTTGAGTGTGAGTATCCTGAGGTGGCGCACCATTTCCTTTTGGGACACTTTTCCTGGAGTCCAATCCCTATTTGTCCCTCAATAGTGACTGATGCCAGTTTAACTGATTGGATGTGGAGGAACCGGTTTTCTGTTCCCACTCTAGTTGTCTTTTCTTCAGCAGCTGCCTCTTTGCAGCCACTAGTGTAGGGTTTGGTTCAGCTTCACACTGAGGTTTGATGTGTCCATCTTCACCGCACCTGAAACAGTACCAGGGTCTTGGTTTATTTGTGTAGTTATTGTTCACATCAGAGTTGTTGGACCGTAATTGTTGTGGTCTGTGACTCTGAGCTGGGGACTGTGTGGTTGTAGCTTTGAAGGATGGTTTGTTTGAAAACGATTTATTGTCTTTTTGTTTGATTTGTGAGAGTTGAGACTGTATCTCAGCTATCTGTCTTTTCAGGCCCTGTATCTCAGAGTGAGGGTCACTGCGTCTGTGAGGTGATGTAGTATAGTCTTCATCATACTGAGCATAGGAACCTTGGAAGTGTGAGGACACCTTCTGCTTTGAGGCACCGAAGTACTGCTTCATGCGGGAGTCTTTGGAGTCACGTTTTCCCTCTGTAGTGCGAAGTAGCAACAAGAGTTCTGCAAAGGTGGGTGGGTTCTGTTTCTTTTGTTCTAGCTTTAGCTCAGATATCAGAGTGTTGTCCCAACAGCCTCTGCAGAATTGTTTCAGAAGCTGGCTGTCCAGATCGGTTGCAGTTACTCCTCCTCTCCTGAGGGTGGTGTTCAGCATCACTTGCAGTCGTTGGAGATATTCTGAGGATTTCTCACCATAGTTTTGCAGTGTGTTGAGAAACTTTGCGTAAAGGTCATCTCCATCTTCAACTGTGCCAAAAGCTGAATCCAGAATGATCAAATACATTGAGGGGGATGAGTGAGGTGTCAGATGTTTCACTATGTCAACCGCAGGTGAAAAAATGCTTTCATGTATTTTTCTGGATTTGTGTAGGTCTGATTGTTGTGTGTCTCTCAGTAAAAAGTCTGCGTTGGAACGCCATGTCTCATAGTCCACTTCATGGTTTGGACGGGGGCTGCGTCCAGAGAAGGGTCGGAGTCTAAATGAAGCATGTGTTTGCAGTGTTAAATCTTCGTGCTTGACTATGTGCTCAACGACAACCTTTTGCATTTCAGGTGGGCAGAGATTAGAAAAGCTCAGGGTGGCCTGTGTCTTTTCTTTTGGGGGATGTTGATACTGAGTTGGATCAAATTTCACATCAGATTTAGAGTCATAAATATTTTCTGGGAAACTAACACTGGGCTGAGGGTTCACCTGTGCTGCAGTCACAAGAGGATGTCTCTGGGCGTCATCTGAATCTGTGTCTTCATCTTGGTCATCCAAGATCTCCTGATGAACAGTCTCGCTAATGCGAGAGAGCTCTCCTTTGAGCACATCTGCAAAGTCCTTGCCGCTCTGCTTTGCAATCTCCTTCAGTCCTTTCAGAAACATCCTGGTGGCTGACTTAGTATCTGCAGGTGTGTAGGCACTTGCTAAGGCCTGGATGAAGTAAGTCACGTCTGTCTGAGTCTTGCTTATCAGTTTATATGGTAGTAAGGGTAAGAGTGACTCTAGGGCTGTATCATACGTAAACTCTATAATGATCTGCTTTTCAGATTGGGGCAAGTCTACGTGGATTCTTCTTTGAATCGAGCCATATAATTTTAAAAAGTCATAAAGTTCTTCATCAGTCTCTGTATCTGTTAAACCACTGACTAGTAGAGAGTTTGTAATTTTAACATCCAAAGTTTGAATTACTTCCATCATGAATTAATTAAGTTAATGCGGTTATCTGGTCTCTGATTATTAATCTATGCTTTGGCCACTCCTGGCTAGCTCGCCAAATGTAGCATTTACCTCTAATGGGCCAAATACTGGACTAGTTCTAGGTTCTGGGTTTTAAGGAGTGGGGTGAAAGCATAAATAATAAGCCAGAGATCAGGTACTTTAAATTCAAAGCCGGCACTTTACTGAACACACTTAACAAATAACATAATAAATAAAGTATATATCATAAACATAATAAACTTAATAAACATATACACACATAATTCAAACAATAAAGGAGGGGTTAGACGAGTGGAGCTCTTCACTCTTCTTCCCTGTATTCTCTTGTTCGGTGTGATAGTCTTTTCAAAATAAAGTTCCGTTCGAAATCCTTAATTAGTTCAATTCAAAAAAAAGAAAATGTTGATACTCCTACCACTCTGGCAGTGAGCAAAGTCCAATCCGGGCAGTGGCAGAAGTCCAGTCCAGGTGGAAAGGGATGGTTGATTCAGCCCTTACGACCGGAGTCCGCCGATCTTCTCGCTCGCCATCTTGTCTCGGTTGCATGTGTATCCTCCAACACACACACGTGTCTCCTCACAGGTTCCCTGATCGTGGAACCTCTTCAAGCATGTAAAGCACTTTTCAACAAACTCTGGGTATTGCTTTTAAGTCTTAACATATCTTTGTAACACATGGTTTTTAGCAGCCAAACATCTTCGCTCTCCTCTTTCCTTTTGTTTGTCCTTTTGCTTCTCTCGAGTCTCCTCCCTCACTTCCCTTTTATACTCTATTATGTGCCTCCCCTTCCTGTCACCTCCACAGAGGGAAAATCTCTTAAAGGGGAAAGCACTCTCACCTGTCTTAAAGGGAAAGCGTTTTTAGTCAGAAGACTTTTAATATTTCTCCATTAAATGATCTTTAACATGGGTTTTAACTGACTTTAACCAGTTTTACTTATTTATTAATTTAATGGACTATTTATCTATCTATACATTTACAATACATTTTTATATTTATTTATATCACATTTATCTATATTGTAACTATTTAATGATTGATATTTAATGTGGACTATTTATTTATTTAGTATACATTGCAATGCATATTTATATATTTCAAGTATATCTATATTATCACTTTTATAATATGGGAGATATTAATATGGGTTACAATATGTTGCCATTTTATAGAACTACGCTACTTAGCTAAAATTAAAATGCTGTAATATTAGTGATTCTGTAATATAGATGCTTCCTTAAAAATGAATATTTTGAATTGTGATGGAGTACCTTCACATTGTTCTATTGCTACCTATACCTAAGTAACATATCTGACTATAATACGTCAATAATCCCAAAATCTCTTCTTACACCTGTCAGACAAGTGGAACAGTGAAAGGACAACACAAAGTTTCATTTCAACGATCTTTATTTTTACGTTAAACAAATAGTTATTGTATAAAACATAAATTGGATTTTCATTTACAAAACATTAAAAATAAAACTGTTATACAACTAATAAGGTAGGTTTGTTTGCTGCGGACCCCATTAACCGAGCCTTTATTTGAAACTGCCGTCACCGTGATGTCACTGTGAATGTTGCTTTGTGAGTTAGTAAAGAAAACCCATCTGTACAAATGACACACGCTGACAAAAGCATTGACTTATATTCATCAGAGAAAAAATCTTGTGATAGTTTGATGCTCAGAGACAACAGATGATTTTACTTTACTTTAAAGACATCAGCCAGTCTCTGATGCTTCAGTATTTAAGGTTCTCCCTCTTAACGGTTGGATCAGTCCTTGATGAGCTGCTCAGTATCAATAGTCTTCAATAAATTTATTTATTTTAACCGTAAAATCCTCAATAAATATCAATATTTCACCAATCACCAGAAAAGCACCACTATACCCATGGAAATACAAGATCACAGCACCATCCTGTGGCCTCAGGCAATTATGATTAGGAAACAAAAACATAAGAAACAAGAAAAAACAGAATTGGAGTGAAAAGAGCTGAATCTTTTTTCTAGGAAGAATCTTGACTTGGCTGCTGTCCTATAAGAGCACCCGGCAACATCATGAACAAATCTGCTATCAAACATGTGTAATTCCAATAACGTTACAGCTTTACAAAACATTCACAAACATAAGCTTGTTTGTTAGAAAGACTTTCAATCATCATCACCAGTTTTCCTAACTAGAACCACAAAGCTGCCCAAAACATTTGAAGAAAAGCTAATCTAGATTCACAATTTAAAATAAAATTAAAAAGAGCATCATCTTTCATAAAAAGGCAACATGGAGTTAAGTCACAACAATAATAATAATTCCACCTCTACTGCCTTCCTCCCAAAACAGTGCAGTCTGTTTAGTGCAGCCATGTCTTGGTGTTTATGGACTTTGTTTGTGTCAATTATTTATCTGCAAAATACATTGAGTCCAACACAGTTCAGTTCAGCAACAAATCCTCCCTTCATGAAGGTTATATTGTTCTGTGTATTCTAATACATTTATACATACATTTTATGTATGGTAACATACCTGAAATCTAATCAGTTCTTCTTTAAGTCCAAGTAATCGAAGTTTGAAAAAAATTAGCTTCAGGCCGACTTGAGATTTTATATTCAAGAAACCAAAAACCTTTTTTTGAGGCCTTCAACCACCAAAATCTAATCACTAGTTAAATGCTATTTTGTTATGTGACCTTTGACCAAAATCTCATCAGTTCATCTTTGAGTCCAACTGAACATTTTGAACAAATCTGAAGAAATTCCCTCAAGGTGTTCTTGAAATATTGTGTTCACAAGAATGGGATGGCCAAGCGGACAACCCCAAAACATTGGAGGTATTATAAAAATTGTTATAAAATAATGTTCACTGAAGATGGTGAGATCGATCACAGGACTGCTCTGAGTTAGACTGTATTGGTTTAGCTTGGTGTTCCTAATAAACTGACTTTTTACAATTTGTGTAATGTTTCCCTTGCACTGAACTTACTGCTGCTGCATTTGTGAAATAGTTCATTTTGGGGCTTCGACAGCAGCAGAAACAAAACAAATCACAATGTTTAACCAAAGTGGCAAAACGTCCCACAGCCACATTACTCACAAAATCACCTTCACTATTATCGACTTGTTTTTCACAACTGGGAAATTCAATGAACACTGTGTTCATTCCTTCTTCAATCCACAACTACTATTTTAAGTACAAATAAATTATACATATACACAATTGAACCCCTTCAGACAATTAATATACAAAAATATAAGCAAAAAACACAAATGGCATCATCATGACGTCATAGTGGGGGGAGTAGGTAGCAGTGTGCTTCACAGTTTGCTGTATTCACAGCTCTCAGACCTGCTTGATCAAACACCCACCTTGAGGATTTCTCCTGATCCTGTGCCAACTTAAAATTAAATGGCACAGATTTCTGAGGATATTACAAAATAAAAGACAGCTCTGGTGGTCTTGAGGCCACTGAGGTGATGTTAAGGAGTTTGCTGCCATCCACAGGACAGATGAAGAATAACAGGTAGTCTGAAAGCTCCTACTGCAGACTGTCGGCCATCATGAGACCCTATAAAAAAATGAATTGACTGATGGACGACGACTCTTTTTTTAGTTTTTCGGACTTATCACCGATTTGTTTAAGCTTTAAGAGTTATTTCTATGGAATTTTTTCAAAAAGGCATCTATTGTTTAAATCTATTTTGCTTTAATTGAAATGCCACTTATTGGCGTATTTGGTATTTTTTCACCATCCGAGTACCCTCTTCTCTCCTTGCTTGAGGACTTGTGTTTGCTGGATTTCCAGATTCTATCGACAAAAGTTTTTCCTACTGGTTTCGCTTCTCTAACAACAAACTACCAGCCAAACACCGACAGCGAAGATTGTTTAGAAAGAAGTAAACGACTGTTAGAAGCTTTGCGAGGTAGCAGGTGGTTTTTGGTTGAGGATATTTGGTAAAAAAACAGAAAGAAAGAAATAATCACCTCTGTAGCGTTCAGTGTTATACACACAGAGGATTCGTATTCCACTAATTCATACATGGGTGCTGGAGGGTTGATTTTACAAACAGTGCATATTCACTTACCTCAAGCTACATTTTAGATTTAGATGGATCACCCTGCAGGACGATGAAGGTGTTTTGTGTTGTTTTACGAGTTCATATGAATAATCCTTTGTTTAGCATCAGTGAGCCACTAATGACACTTAAAGAGGACAGAAGCCAAAGCTAAAGATAAAGGCTGCGTGTGATCTGAGTTTGGAATGAGGCACACCGGTTACAATCTGTACAATATGAGAAAGCTTGCTCGTTTCCCAGCTATGAGTTTACTGTACTGAACACAAAGGCAAAATGGTTCCAGATCTGAGCCACAGGGTGTGAATGTACAGCAATGAGTGTGTGAAAACGAATCCTTCTTGTGTCTCTTACTCCTCCTCGCCTCTACATCTCCTTCTCCTTCTTCGTTTCTCGGGTGCTATTCTTCAAAAAGTCACTCCGGAGCAGCCGATAAAAGAGGACAATATTCATCACCGTCATGATGGCCATGCCCACGCTGCCCAGCGTGTAAGCCAGGAGGGGCACCTTGTCCCGGTTGAGCACCAGCCAGCGGGTCATCCAGGCCAACGTGTTGATGCGGAACACAACATACGTGCCCAGGTTGATGATGCTGTTGACCCGGTACAGTGTTCCCGCGGCGATGTTGGCCATACGCAGCAATTGCCTGAGGTGGAGGAAGATGGAGTTTATCTCCACCAACAGGGCGACCACAGCGAAGCCCACATAGTGTCCTGAGACCACAGAGAAGCCAAAACAGGAGATCACCTACAGGAGAGACAGGGAGGAGGAGTGTTACCCTGGATGTAGCAGAGCATTCATAACAGTATATTAATACATAGTGTGCAGCATTGTGGATTCATTTTGATTCATACTTTTCCAAAATTACCAAACCTAGCTTTAACTATTTAGATAACTGGTAACTCTGTTACTCTGGAGTCCTCTGTTGTTTTACAAATGGCCTCTTTAGCAATGTTTCCTCTTTTAGTTTGCTCAAACCTAATTTACTTCCTTAATCTCATTAAATATTTTTGCTAACAACAACTGGTTTTATGTTGTTTCCTTCACCCTTATGAGCTGGGTCCTAACATTCACATTTAGAAGTATTTTTATTCTAGCAGTAAAAAAAATGTTGTGTTGAATTTTCATATTACCCAACACAACATTATGACAGAGGTGATTTTCACGTGGTAGGACTGACGTCTGCTAAGCAGTGCTTACAAAAGTGTGTGATGTAACACACTGATGAACTCCACAAGGTGGCAGCAGCAGCATCCTTATTGAAAACCTGTCTGACATTCAACTGAACACATCTGCTGACATTTCACTGAGGAGTCAGGGGAAAGGACTACGATCTGGACAACAGAATTGTGTTTGCTCTGCAACAGGCTGCTCGGCCAACTCCCCACTTGGGCCGGCACCCACTCACACCAGCTCTGCATTTCAACAGCCTCATTCACACTCAGAGCACACTCCAGGGACAAACTGTGTTCCCACAGACTGGACTGTAGTTTCATAATCATTAACACATTAGCTGCCGCGTTACGTCCAAATTAGAATCAAGCGTTCAAGGTCATGGGATGAGCCTGCTGTGCGGGAGGTTGACCTTTACCATCAATCAGGGCTCTGTTGGAGAAGCATCTTGTGCTTGTGTAAGTGTTTGTGGTCACAGGATGCCGTCTCTCACGGAACAACAAACAGTCATGTGAAGCATCGAAGCACATAAAGCAACAGAACACTACGCATCCTTTGTGATCTTTCTGTCTTTAGCTCAAAAGGTTTCTTCACTGCACTTTCTTTGTGTAGTATTTACCTAGCGCACGCACCCTCCAAAAACTCATCAGAATTGTTCGTAGTTGATATCAAAGCAAAACTGTAACATTTTGTATCTGGAAATGGCATATTCAAAATGAGTTGGATGGTTCACTGACTTTGAATATGGAGCATGGAGCCACCGTAATACCAACTCCTAACCCTGAAAGTCTGTTCTTGCTCAATGTAACTTGGGTACGATCTCCTGTGAGAACTGATGGACTGACAAGAATCAGGCCCAGTAAGTTCAAGAGTAAACCGTGGATAAAAAAAAACTTGGAATTATTAGAATAACGGCGTTAATCTCTGATGTACAGTGAAAAAACTTTCAAAATATGAAGAATTCCAGACAGAGTTTGGTGTATTTGTTACAGCTGGGCATCATGGGAATACACTGTCAGACCAGACACACGCACGCGCGCGAGATCACACTGCAGTGCTGGTCAAACACTCTCCTGTGAGATGTTTTCAATAACAGGTAATGTTTGAAAACTCCTGGATTAATGAGGTGGGAGTAAACGCCCTGTTCTCGAAGTCAACAACAAATAACCAGTGAGTAAGATAATAGTGGTCATACACAATCATTATTTAATTACTATTTGGCTAAAACAGCTCACTCTCCCTTTTTATCCAATCACAACGTGGCACTTGCCTTGAGCCAATCACCTGTACGCTGTTTAAGCTGAGTTTAAAATGCTCTCTCTTCCTCCTGTCATTCAGCTGTCACTTAAGTACCACGATCCCTGAGTGACCAGCCCCCCCCCTGCACCACCTCAACCCTGGATACCTGGTCATCTCCCATCAGCCGTCCAATCCAAAGTCTTTCATCAGACGTCCCAACTTCCTGGTCCCTTCCTCACCTCCAGCACCAGGCTCTAGGCTCTGGACACTGGTGCCTAGAGCCTCATACATTCATAGGACTGTTCTAATGTGTGCTCTACTTACTGCTGGGATCTCACCACTCAAGTCTGTTCCTCTGTTCAAAATAAAATAAATTTTATTCTACCTCACTAATATTAATAAGTCTCTTTGTAAATCTCTCTTGACTGCAATGCTTTTTTATATATAAGGTATTATTGAGCTAATGGTTTTTGCAAGGCAAATGAATTCAGTGTGAGTTTCCATAGGACATGAAGTGGGAGATTTGTGGTGGGTTTCTATGGAATATCCCTGCCCTCAGTTTACAACAACAATACCCGCACTAAAAACAACACGTGAATGGGAGTTTTGTAAGTGTGTGTGTGTTATAACATCCACATCATCAACACACCATAAGAGTGGCCCTTCGAACTGGATAACCTGTAACCTGATCTAGGAGGATAAAACATGACATAAGAAGGTCACGGTCAAAACAAACCGTTATAAAACCTGGAGATAAGATGATGAAGATACTTTCATAACTGACTCGGTTTTCTCACTGTGTGAGTTGGTTACACAAATGCGTAAAACACATTCCTTTGGGACTAAATGTTATAAAACTGTGGAGGACCTAGGAGAGAAAGATTAATTAAATAAAAGTATATTTTTTTTATATAAGCTTAATTAAGGGGCAAAGTGTTTTTCAAATTAAAATAAGACAGGATACGATTAACAGAGCAATAAAGATCGAGAAGGATTTGACATCCAAAAATTCAAGATCATGAAATAATATGAAAAATCATTCCAACACAATGTAGATGCTCGATGTAAAACAATTTGATATTCTTACGTTCCTCCTGCACATGCATCTAGTTTTATGATGGTTAACTCTCAACTCTCACACATCTATTTGTGTCAGTTTATGGCAATCAGCCAATGACAGTTGTTCGTTACCTAACCTTGGTATAAAGGTAGTTAACAGAGCACCTCAGTGGACCTTAATGACCCTTTATGTAAAACTCAATAACGTCAAAGCCTTATGTCACAGTCACCTACAGCTCAGTGAACTACCTTTCAAGGCCAGCAGCAGTATACGTAAACGATGAACCATGAAAAGATAAAATGGACAAAAGAGCCGCACGTGTCCGTCCTCCTGGTCTGGAGAGGTGACTGTGATCACTGATCTCAACAATAAAACACAAGCAGCCAGCCAACCCTCTGTGAGCGTGGATGGAGCCTCCATCCATAAAAGACAGGGAGCGAGTCCCAGTAATCCCTCCACCAGCCCCTGGATCTATCGGACAATTAGAATGATTCAGCGTTTGCAGGCTTTTCCACGTTAAGCTCTGCTGAGGTTTGACCTTCACATAAACCAGCAAATACTGTCCAAGTAGAGACTGTCATGGAAGTACACAACGTAAAAATGGAAATTTAAACACCCGTTGGGTAAAATTGGAAATTTGGTTTGAGCAAAGGCCATCAAAACATAGACAAGACTCATCTTTTTCACTGACTGATCATTTAAATAACAGGAACAGGGACTTATGAGCTAAAATGAATAGAACAATTTCTGCGCCTGATATTTGCAATGAACTACGTCCTTGCAATGTATAGGCCCCATATCCATTTCACCTTACTGCCTCTGATTCCCTCTTTTTTCCAGCCCTTAGTTCCCTTGACAAGTAGGTTCACTGGACACCAAAAAACCTGCAGTTCCAGATTATCTGGAGTCATACCCTGTTTTTAATTAATCTTTCAAAGACATTTTGGATACATTGTCAATTGTAACATATATTACAAGGGAGTCCCCCAAGAGTTAGTTTTGGGTCCACTTTATTTAATAGTTATGTCAAGAAACTGGGTCAAAACAATTCCAAATGCATTACAATTTTATGCAGATGATGTAATCATTTACTGCTGTGATGCCACTTTCCGACATTTAAAGAAACAAGCGCTTAAGTTCTTTCTTTTTTTTTTTATGAATGGTGGTTTTTCTATGTTGAATGAGGCTAGGTTTTGTTCTTTGCTTGATTATAGTGATTTACTGTATATACTGTACATAACTATGAAACTCTAAGCCGAATGCTTACATGGTTGGACACTATATACTCCAGTGCTTTGAGGTTGGTCACACCATGTCACAGCTAAGTGTCCTTCTTTGGCAGAGTGAAGACACAATCACTGGTACATAGCTATTTATAAATCCATCCTTGCTTTGTTGACCTCTTATATGTGTCGGTAAATCCTACTTGAAACCAGTAATAAGAGCTTGTGCTTTAATGACACCTTTTTACTTGCCAACTGTATTTACAGCTATTGTAGACTGATCCTGATTAGGGCTTTTAAAATGTAGTTAAGGTCATTTCTGCTTTTTCTAGCTTTATGATTCGATGAATTGTTATCGTCTGTTTTTAGTTTAAGTATTTTTAAGTGTTAGCAGATTGTATATTGCTTACTTCTTGGCCAGGGCTCCCTCAAATAAGAGATTTTGTAATCTCAATGCAACACAATTGGTTAAATAAACAGTAAACTAAATGAAAATCAAATAAAGGGCTTTCTGGTATGAACTTTCAACTCATTTACAATATTTAAACAGATTTGTGTTATATCTTCATTATTGCATCGTAACTGTTATTGCTAAAAAAAACATTATCTGACGTCACTAAAGACATTATTCTTATGCACAGGATGTACAGTTTAAAATCCCGACGGACAAGGACCTTTCGGACTGAGGCGTGTAGCATTAAGGTTAAATTGGGACAGAAGTGTGTTATTTAACCTTTGCACTGACACTTCTATACATTAACCTATACTGTTACACCCACCTGGATACATTTCAAGCAAAGGTCTGAAAAACAAGGTGGTGTGGATGTTTGTTGCTTGCATTTTGTCCCCATGGACTCAATTAAACGTTCTGAACCCCCTGGTGAGGGACCCTCTCATCTTGCTTTCAGAGGGGATCACTGAGTGCAAAGATGGTAAGCAAGTGCAAAACTAAAATTGCAGAGGTCAACCAAAAAGTGGGATAAAGCTAAAATAAAAAGAACAATTAGGTTGACATGTCAGGTACTAAGCCACTGTGGTATTCAGAGTTGAGGATGACAAGAAACACAGGGAAAGATGAAGCTAGAAAAATCTAAGATGTTGCCTGAAAGGCAGTTTTTAAGAAATTGATCAGAAGCTTATAGTAATTGGATTTGAAGACCTGATCATTGAACAGAGTTGTCAAGGTATGTGGAATTTCACATGTTGCATACGTGTCTCTATTGCAGCATGTATGTGCTATGTCCCCCCACCTGTTAAACCAGGTCACCTGCTCCCAGTCAATCTCTATCTCCCTTAGGCTAAACATCACCAGGTTTGGTGTGTTAGACATTTGTACGTCCTTCAACTCTCTCATACATCCATACATGGAAGTAGCAGCACGTACGACGCAATGCTGATTGTTTTTATTAATGACTTTGAATATTTAAAACTTGGCTCGACTTACCGGATACACTGTTTCTGTTACAATAGGCAGACTGAACGGTGATTAAGGATTTCCATGTCAAACCAGTTTCCCTACCACAGGCTGATAACTCTCCAGCTGGCTCAGTCGGAGGTGAAGCTCAGTACCGACGCAGCCCGTTTCTTACAAAGTGAGTCTTGAATGATATGATGTCATCATGTGACAAAAAACAAAGAGGGTGGTGCGGTGAGAAGGAGGTTATTAACCTTAGAACACAGGAGCTTGACACAGCCTAGCACGCTTTGCAAACATACACACCCACACACACCCACAACATTCACCCTAAAAACATGCTGTCTCGAGAGTCTCATAGCAGCGGAGGTTAAAGGTGGCGAGGGGCTGGCAGACATGCTTTAAACAGCCAGATGGAGGGTGTCAGTCCAGCTCATCCCCCCAAAAAGGAGGTTTTCAAAAGCTAGAGACCACAAACACACAAGTCACACTAACAAGACATAGATACTTATGAGAACCTCATGATACTGTGTGTGCGTGTGCGTGTGTATGTGTGTGTGCGTGCATGCGTAAGAGAGAGGCTATCACCATGTGTTACGGACCTATAAGAAATGGCTCGTGAGGCCCGGAACACATCAAATAAACGAATCAGAAACAACTGTTGCCACTAAATAATAACAAATGTTTATTGGTTGAAACAAACAAATATTTAGAAAGGCAACAAACCAAAAGGGTTGGAGGTTCCCGGCCAAAACAAACAAAAGAGAGGGGAACACTGAGCCAGCCATCGGCCGTCGAAGTCAGTGTTCACCCCCGAACTAAGTCTGCCTAAATAACCCACTACCTAAATGAAAGAAAAAGGTTATCCGAAAACAGGACTACCGGGAACCCCCGAACCAACTACCAACATAACAAAAGCTCAAAAGGACTTCTGGCATGGGGGAAACCGGAGCCTCGGTCTCCTCACCCGTTCACCTGCATGGAAGAATAGAGAGCGAGAAAGAAATTCACAGCCTCCTTAAGTCAGCTCCAGCTGACGAGGTGATGAGTCTCACCTGAGGACTGGCTGCGTGGAGAGAGAGAGAAAGGTGGAGAGAGGCACAAACACACACACACATTCTCACACAGAGCCCCACCTCCTGGCCACACGTAACACCATGTTCACCAGTTATTGTTTATCTCCTAATAAGAGCTGTAAATGTAAACCAGTAATTTGAACCTGTAGCCTCTTATTATATTGGAGAAATATTTTTTTTCTGTTTTAAGTAATAAAAAAAGGTGCTGTAAATTGTTATTTTGTTCCTAAAAGTTCTGTTAAACAAAAAAGACAGGCTCAGTACAGAAGACAAACGTCAGGTATCGTGTTCAATATTTATTGTAGTTGTCCAAAGACAATTTTTCAGTCAAAAATACGGCGTCATTGTCCAAAACAGAAAAGAAAAATACAAAATGGGATCTGAGCTTGACCAGTGTGGTCTGTGGTGGAGATTTGTCCAAGGCTGGACAATAAACTTTATATATAATACATTTTAAATGTTATTATTATGTAATATTTACAAGTGGCCTGGCGAAGTCGACGGGGAGAAAACTATTCGGAAGCTGAAAAATATGCCATCTGGTCAACGACAGACTGACAGTGGGTCAATGAGGAGGTGGGAGGCTCAAAGTCGACAAGAGGAAATGGAGGGAAAGATGTTTAGCTTTGAAAGGCGAGACAATAATGATCAACACCCACCACCACCACCACCCCCCCACACACACACACACATACACCCCCCCCACCCCCTCACACACACAGGTTTGTACAGCTGTCCTAGTGAGGACACTCATTGGCATAATGCATTCCCTAACCCCTTACCCTAACCATCCCAACTAAATGCCTAAGCCTCACCCTTAACCTAATTCTAACCCCAAAACAAAGTCCTATCCCAAACACACACACACAGATAAATAAGTATCATCATGCGACCTGCGTTAACTCTCGTCAGCTGACAGCAGCACAGCAACATGTTTCAGCTCCTCCTTGTTACAGACGTGTGGTCAGAAATTTAGATGAGCACAAACACAATTATTGAAGGATTGAAGGCAAATATGATAAATGAGCACTGTGCAGGTATTTAGTTGTTAGTGTGTTTGTGGTAGTTAAAGAACATGCTGACAGAATGAGACTTCCTCATCTGGGCGAGGCTGCTTCACTGTTGACAGATGTTTTTGGGTGAATCACAGTCACTTGAATACTAATGCACTGGGTGAGAAGGGAGAGGTGGTGGTTTTTATTGCTTTGAGTTACAGAGGCTCTTCCACTTCATCGCAACGCTCATTAAGACGAGCACAGACATACTTATATTGTAATATGCTTCAGCATTTTCAGCACAAAGTGCTATATACTTGAAGACGTGCAACTGAAGAAGACTTGGACAAAAGGTGCTAGAAGGCAGATGTTGCTTTGGACCGAGCTTCTTGTTTTCCCCTGTTTACTGTAAATGTGCAAAGATATGCAAACCAGCTGCTGGATCCAGTTTCATATTTATCACATGGATGTAAGACTGATATAAACGAATTGAGCAAATATATCATACATTATACAAAATAATGGTAATTTACTTTTTTACTATTTTATTGTAGAATGTGTTAATTCATGGCACTAAACCAGCATGAGGAACTTCCTGATCATTGGGATCACTGGGAAGCATGTAATATAAATAGATGATGAAATAGTAACAACTAGTGTTCAGTGCGAGGCTGTTCCTGTGCTGTACTCTCACGTGCAGCTGGATCTCAGCCAAGTTTGCTCTCTATCTTTTTATGCTTTGGTTCGAGGCCATAGGTGTGGCAGACAGGGATGAGTGAGGAGTGTGTGTTTGAATGGGTGTGTGGCCAGCGGGTGTGGGTGTGGGGTGGTGTTGCAATGGGGTGACACACTGGGATTTGTCTCAGTGTGCCTGAGGGCCACTACAACCCTGCATGTCTGGCGTGTTTCTTTTTTGGCAGCTGCCGCGGCATCTTTCTAGTTTTTCTGCTTTTCTCCACCCTGGAGTCAGAGGCATTTCCACAAGGATGTGGAAGAGACAGCCTGAGGTGAGAAGTAGGGCTCTAAGAGACCAGGGGAAAACTAAGGCTGTTAAAACCCAAACATGGTGCCTCTGGCATATTCTATTCCATCACATACTCATATATTTACTATTGCATATTCTAATGTGTTTACCGACCCGTTTGTAAACATATAGTAAATATCATAAAGGACAATTAATCTTCTAATGCATTGTAGAGTCTGTCAATAGCTAATGAAAACCTCAGACATTCCTGATTGAGAGGAACTTTTAAAATTAAGAATCATTTGAAGTTTTACACTAATTAATTGACCCCTTCACTGCAATTAGATATGACACAATGATGTTTTAACAATGTAATGTTTTACCTGACCGACTTGATGAAGCCTGTCAGAGTCGGTAGATTTCCTCTACACTCTTACTTCTTCTGAATGTCCTCTCCCTTTTCCTCTCTATAAAAAAACTCCACACCTATAGAACTGGTATGATTTGTTTTACACAAAGAAACAAAAAAGTTAACCATGGATACGATGTGGGAAAAAAACATACACGATCATATGCATTCCTATAGGAAGTTCGATTGCATTGAATTAAAAGAAAAATGTTAAACTGTAAAATGAAGGTGTAAGACTAAGGCACAGCTACATTTTCCTCTTATGACAGAGGCCTGGTACCTTGACATGGTCTGTTTTAGTGTTTGTTTGTAATGCCTCTTAGAGACGGTAAATGATGATCATTAGGCCCATACACTTCTGTGTGGTAACTTAATGTTTCCCCATCATCCTGCTTGCATTGTATTGAAGCTCGTAAAATGTTCACACACTGCAAATGACAACTTATAATCAAAACTGGCTTTTTTTTAAATCTAAATTTTATATTATATAGTTGCAGTTGGAACTTATAGTAGTTGACTGTTTCGTCAAAAAGGCAGAAAGAGAAAAAGGTTAGAATGTGAAGTGTTTCCACACAGTTACCCAATATTAATATTTGTGTTTGGGTCGTTAACCGTTTACCTTTCAAATAGCTGACATTACATTCTACACCTAACAGCTGCTGGATTTGTTTACAGTCTCACACCCTCTATTCCACTCCTCCCTCTGAACCCCTCAGGTCCAAAGTGATCTCATACAGGGCCCCTGCCTGCACGGATCCTTCTGCAGGGTCACATCCGGCTCTCGGGTCAGCTCCACTGTCAGGACAGGAAATCAGGAAATGACCGCAGAGAGGGGCCCTGCTGTCAAACCCCTCCCCCTCCCTGTGGATTCAAATTGATGGAAGTCTGTCGTAATGACAGAACAACTAAAATCCCCAAAAAACGCCTTAACTTGCTTTCAGCAGCGACAAGTGGTTTACTGAGTGTCAACCTCTGTTATCTCAAAACGCACATGAATGCATTCCTACATGTTAAGTCAACTGTGAACAAAGTCCAACTCGTAGTAAAGCACTAAAAGGCTCATTCACACTATAGCCTGCTCTTTTCCGGATAGACGGGACCTGCCTCTGTTTATTTTTCGTCTTCACTGGATTTCACAATTCCTCTCCCTTGATAAGCGTTGTGATGGGATTAAGACCAAGTATGTTGCAAATCTGTTTTTGGCATACTTGCTCTCAACTATCAAAATGTTCTTATTTCTATTGACAAGATGTTCCTCCTATTTCCTTACTTTGAATTCCAAAGCATTGCCAACAGTTTTCTTTATCTGTCTTTAAAAGGTCAGAAAAGTTATGATTAATCTGCAGTTTCAGTAGTGAGTAGTCAGAACACAGATGAATTATGAAAGCTTTCTCATTCTTACATGCACTCGGTCTTGAACTAATTCAGTTTAAAGCATGTTGTTTATCCCCAACAATACTTTACTGCTGTGTATATATACTTGACCCATCCTGAATATGCCACAGTGAGAGTTTTGTGCCTCACAGCATCATTTCAGTGGCTGATAAAAAGATAAGAAGCTGCAACTATAGATGAGTGGATTTTACTGTTTCTCTCCTTTGCATTACTCGAACAGGGAACCCTTGACGACACAAAAACAAAACACAAGGAAATTCCTCAGTGTGAGACCGTTGTACCATGAGGGAAAGAAACCCACACAAAAACAATATATGATACTACCAGAGTGTGGAGGCTCTTATTGGTTTGTATCCAAGTGAGGGGGTGGGACAATTTCCAGAGAGTAGGTGGTGGAGGAGGAGATGTTTTGGACGTTATGCAAGAATAGGGGGGTCGAAAACAAGGCTGTGTGTGTGATATATGGAGGGAAGCTGCAGTGAAGAAAAAATTTGAGGGGGTGTGCATACATTTGGAAATGCCCCCTCTCAGGAAACAGGAGGTTTGCTGCAAGTGTGTGCGTGTGTGTGTGTGTGTGTGTCTCGGGAGCCTGGGGTTCAAGTGGAGACCAGATGTCTGTCCTCCCCTCTGGATATACACAGAATGGGGGAAACCTCCAGAGGTTCTCCCGCCAAAATGATGAGGCTACTGAGAAATACATCATCATCCTCGCCCGCCAAAAAACTCACACACACACACACACACACACACGACTATTCTGTTTCCTATTTTCCAATACGTGTCTCTCCCCCCGCTCGTTGGCCATCATTTTTCCGAGTAGGTCATGATATTGTTGCTTTTGAATCATACAAAGCCTTCTCGCTCAGCTAACCGTGTGCTCTACTAACATCTCAGAAAATACAGCCGATGTTCCAGTAGCCTTTGGTTTGGAAACGCAATGCTGACGCTGGAGATTTTAGAAAGTAACGCTGGTTCCATGTGGTCTGTCACAGCAATGTGTGGGTCAGAGCAGAGGAGTGGCGTAGCCCACAGACTGTGGATGAATGGAAACACAGTACATCTGTGGGCTGGCGAGCAAAAACAAAAACATACCATACATACTACATAAGCTGCTGCTGCTAAAAGAATATCGAGAGGCCTCGGCTGCTTTATTCACAAAAAACAAAGCAAAGGGTATATTGCAAACCACGCTACACTTCACAACATGCTTGTTTATGTTGTTGATGCAACATTAACCACTAGAAGAATATCCCTAAGGAAATAGACGGAGCCGTGTATTACGGTGAGTTAAACAACTAACCCTTGAACCATGTGACTGTTGTATTAACCCTTTTCCCAGTCGTTAAACTAGCTTAAGTTGGATACGCACTTGCGCCATGCACTTTAAATCATGCATTTCAGGTTGTTAAAGTTGAGTCCTTGGCGTCACACCAATGACAACATAGCCAACCACCAAATATGGTACTTTTCCGCTTTTCGAAGGAAACATACGCTGCTGAGTTTGTGAGACAGCGCCACACTCCTCCCACAAATATCTATTTTCATGCCCCGTAAACTTCCTTTCATGTCTGAGGTTGGTGCAAGACCAACGTTGGAGAGGAAAAATGGGACAGAGGTTGAATTTGAAAACATGGCAAATATGAGCGTGAAGGCACATCAGATAAGACTTCCTCACACACGCTGATAAAATTAAATCTGTCAATTGTGAATAAATAAAGTTGTACTGATGGAAGGAGCAGTTATACGAAACATTCCTGTTTTAGATTCTGGTGACATTTTATCCCTGATGCTTCGGTTGCAGCACTAAAAGTTTTTCACACTTCATTAACATTTATTAGAGGTACAATACTTATCGTTGTGAGTTCTATGCCAAGGTTGGATGGCCCTCTCTCTCTCGTTTTGTTGAGAAACACACTGGGTTGTATTCATCAATAAGGCCCCTTTTGGTCTTTATACCCTTACATCATCTCACTGCTGTCTGTTAATGTGGCCTTTCAGTGACTGGATTACACAGAGGTGACAACTTATTTACTGAGCTCGGTAAATCCATTTTTTCAACAACATATAGAAAAATCCAAAGCTGAACAAATTTTTATCCTTTGGGTAATTTGAGCTTTAAATCTCACCTCATTTTACCTCCAGATGTTTTTATTTTCGTTTTATGTACGCTATTCCTAAGGCTTTTACTTTTGTTATTCAGACAATTTTTTTACTTTTATCTGTTTGTGTCATTAGTACCTGTACTTTAAGAAAGCTACCAGTGCAGTTGGAGCAATCTTGAGCATTTACGTAGAAGAGGAGGAGAATTTACGAAATTTTGGAACTAGCTTCAGGCGTTGAGAAATTTATGACTTCCCCAGGTTGTTAAAAAATCCATTCTCTCATCATTTCTGTGTGTGTAACAGCAACTATTAACACCTGCTACTTGGAGAATGGTTAAAAGTTACACAGCTGGGATCAATATTAAGCCTAGAGGGGAGAATATTTAAGGGCCTACATATACAGTTTTAAAAGCTATAAATTGGAGGTGGCCCAACTGGATGGAGCAGAGAAGTTGTTATTGAAAACAGTGCAGATCCTCAGATGGCCGATTAACCCGTGACACCCTGATCTGCTTCAGATGAGTGCTGGCCTTGAGCCTCACTCTACAGAGATAACTGAATTCAGACAAATGAGAGAGGGATGACAGAGACTTTTGGGAGGGAAACGGCAAAGATGTTGGAAAACATCAAACCGTCAAACTTTGAGAGCACAGAGACAGCAGGAAGCCAAACTGATAGACTCTGTGTTCCCACTGTTTATCATTAATGATAGATCTCAGAAGAGAACATTGGTCAAACTGTAATTCACATGCTTCCGCTCTTCAGCGTAGAACAAATCTGTCCATCTACCTCTAAAGGCTCAGTGTTTCTTAAACAAACATGGCTGAAACAGCCATGGGATGGGAGCTGCGTTAAATTGTTCCTTCTTTTTACAAGCACAGCAAATAAACCTCGGTTTTACATTAACTATACTGCAATCAGCCCAGCTGTAGCAAGAAGAAACAATGTAATCTGCTCTTTCTACAATACATTTAAGAATCTGCTCATTTCACTTGAATAATTCTGCATGCTGTATTTCTTATACAATATGTTGTAGGGGCATACATATAAATTCTACTCACAGGGAGGCCCCCTATTTCTGGCAGAGCTATCAGGACTTCCTGCTTTCAAATGGAAGCACAAGGTTGTGGCTGACAGGATCTCATCAGGCGTTGGGACCATGTTCCTCAGACAGAAATAAGAAGCTGTAATCTCCACTACAGTCAATAAGAAGAAGGGGGGGTGGGGGGCGTTCTATGGAATGTTTGACTTTGTTATTTTGTTCCTGGACTGCGACAACAGGGATCAAAATGTCTTGAGTTGTACCACATGGTCTTTCACTATATGTTTGTGTAAGAGAGGAAACCCTCATGGCAGATTGCAGGTGTGTAAACAAAAAAAAAGTATATAGAAGTGCAGACAAACACTTCAGATGACCGGTGAAAAACAAGCTCTGACAAAGGAGGAAAATGAGACAAAAACACAGATTTTACTCTTCAAACAAAACTCAGCCAGTCATATAAAAGGTTTATATCAACTCTTTTGGCCAATCTACATAAACCTGATGACAGCTTTCCCTCAGTCGATGCTGTAGCGTCAAACTGTCCCACATCTGCAGATGTCAGTTAAAAGCTCAATTATCTCCATTATAACATAATTACCTACATTAAGGAGTTTATGTTTTATATAGGTCTAGTTGTTTGTAAACAATTTAATGAGGAATTATTACATACTTGGTCCATACTTGCTTTACATGCATCGATCCATTGACCCTCAAAGGAGAAGTGGTGTTGAAAAAAGATGGATTTATGGATATTTGCTGCGTGACAACATGAACTAATAAATCAATGTAAAGTTGTTGTTTTCCTATTGGGCAGCCACAACAAGCAGATAAGCCTTCTCCTGACAGTATAACCAACTGGTCGTGTTTGGTTCAGCACTCGCCCAATGAGAAAACTCCTTTAGACTCAGATGACCAGTGAAAAACAAGCTCTGATGTGGTTCTCTTGCATTACAACTCTTCAATAACCCAATTTATAAAAGTTGCAGGAAAAGGTGGGGGAAAAAAGGTGACAAGATCGTGAAGGACTTGAAAGAGAACAGCGCAAGGAGTGAACTCCGTTGAAAAGAATGAATGAAAGTCTTAATGATGGCGCAGCAGGGAAACGAAGGGAGCTAGCGACAGCAGAGAAGCACAAAGAGCCATGTGAATGAGAAAGAAATCTGCGTTCCTCCCACAGTCTAGTGACAATCTACAGCCAGCTGCCTCACCAAAGCAGCCATTCACTAGGGTTACAGGAAGTGGAGGAGCAAAAAAACAGGACTTTCTGAAAAGAGGAGAACCGTTATCTCCTCTTTTCAGAAAGTCCTGTTTTTTTCAAACTCTCAAACTTAGGTCTTTGCCATCTACAAACATGTTGTAGCACAGTGTCCCCAAAACTAATCCAAAAACAAGCCTTTCCAACAGTGTTTCACAGATTTTCCTCTGTGAAACACTGATTCAGGTGAGACTTAAACTTTGTTTAAGGAACAAACGAGCACTAAAGGCTGCAAACAAACAAAAACAGTTCCTGCTTTACACGCATGTAAATCATTGCTGCTGTACAGTACAAGCCAACTGCAATCCTGTCTGAGACATTTACAGTAGAAATTCAACCTAGTGTACTACAACAAGAAGAGTAAGAGCTTGGCAACAGAAAGAACCACACAACATCGTCACAGTATTTATACAACTATTAACAATCTATAATCTACAATGAGAATTTCCAACAGTGTAAGACTTAAATATTTGGTTTTGAAACAAAAGAGCCCTAATGCAACAGGCCGCAGCCATAACCACCACAAAAACCTAAAATTATGTAGAAATAAATTATCTTGCAAGTCCTTATTAACTGACTTTTTTATTGTAGTGCAGATGTGACAATTCACTAAACCCTGGAGCGCTTGACAGTGTACTGTTTGCACTGGAGGAGAGCTGTGAGAGATGAGCTTACAGAGATGAGAGATTCACGATGTTGAGCAGGAAGTTATTGCACAGTGTAAAACTTTTTAAAATAAATAAGTTGAGAGAGTTGTTAAAGAACATTAACTAGGAGAGGACAATGGAGCTGTCCTGCAAGAGCTACACAAAAAGTGCTGGTTCCCTCAGCACACTACTTGTGGTAAATGACTTTTACTTGCTGCATCGTGGGAGAGTCTTTACTCTGGTCAAGCACACAGCGCTCATTGTGCTTGATCGGAAAAGTCACGCTTCAGTACTGGACAAATGTAATCTCACAAAGTTTCACCATCCGCTGACTCTAGTAGTTGATTATACACACACATTTTGTGTGTCTGTCATGCTGGTTGTTGTGCCATGTGTTCATTGCAAGGAACTCCCATATCTTCTCATGCAACCAGTAAACTGCTAGAACCAGTTTCCTGGCAAAGTTTGGCCTCTGTGTTGGTTTAAAGGTCCTTGGTGCTTTTGTGTGTGAGATACTGAACAGAGGTTATATTTACTAGAGATATATGAGAGACCACACTTGAAGATGTTACCGTTTAAGTGATGTTTATCAGTCCACTAGATCGTATGTTTACATTTCTATATAAAGCATGTTGATATAGCTATTTTGAGCAGGTCTTCCTTCCATTACTGGAACATCCGTGTGCATTATCCTCTTTTCTTCACGCAGCACACAGCACGTTTTTAGTGGCCTCATTTCTAATACTGCAGACAAATGTTTCTACATCTGTCAGGATAAAAACCCCGCTCCTGTTTTAACAGCCAAACACACACGTAAATCATCGCCGCTTTACAGTACAACACCTCTCCAATTCTGTCAAGAGACATTTACAATAAAGATTTAACCCATGCGGCCCATGTGGGGTGAGCAATGCACTACAATAACAAGAGCTTGGCAACAGAAAGACACACACAAACACACACACACACCCACACACCAAGCATGTAGGTCAGCCAGCCAGAAGCCGAGGAGGAAAATATTCATTCAGGGTGTAGTTTCTATATTTCCATTTCAGGTCTTTCCCATATTTATTTTCCATAGCTTTTCAAAGCAGGAGTGGGGGGAAGGGTCAAATTGTCTCACTCGTTCTACTCTCAGGAAAACACCTCCACTGAGGGTTACGGTATCAGGAGGATGAGCGGATCTGACGGGACACTGGTGTAAAGTGTTGTGTGCTTTAACGGATGATAAAAAGACACAGGGAGTCGGGTGGAGTTCATCTTTCTGAAGGCATGAAGGAGGTTCCATGCTTGGGAGGGGTGTGGTGGGGGGTGGGGGGGTCACGCTGGAATGATTGTCTTTGTTCCTCCCTCTCTTGGTCTTTGCAACTCAACAAGAAAGACCGGTATTTTGTCTTCCCCGTGTCAGTGCGTTTGACAGGTGTGCTGGAATTTTGGCGCGAGTTTCGGACAGGCAGTAGCTACACTGTTTATTGAATTCATGATTCGGGTTTCTCACTCGCATACAGAGGGCAGGTTGTCTCCTCTCAGTGACAGCTTCGGTCAAAACATAAAATCTCAGACCACAGCTTGTTTTTAACTGTGAGCTACACTTGATAGACCTACCACAACGTGATGGAAGAGAAGCTCCCAGGACTGATTCAGCTTCTGGTTGAGCACCATGTCAATGAAGTCGTAGATGAAGTAACCTGTTGGAATGAGAAGAACATCACATGTTAGGGTTCAGCGATTCACTAATCAACCACAACGCAACAGATTCTCATGACAAGAGCAGCCTCGGGTTTCATCGAGTGTGTCGGGAGGACCCCTGCTTCCATGACGACAGCAACCAACATGCGTCTTGGAGAGGGGCTATTCATATCCACCACCCCCAACCCGTCCTTCCCCGCCACCAGCCGTATCCATGGTGACCGCTCTTTTGAATGCTGGAAAAAAAATAATGAAGTGTTGAGGATAGAGGGTTGCACAGGCGCTCAGGGCTGTGGCAAAGCAGGAATTAACCCCCCCCTCCATTTATGTTTGAAATCTGACACCAGGACCCTTCTGTCGCTGTGACGACGTAGTTCTCGACATAAACAAAAGTCCTTGCTACCAAACCCCGGACCAAGTAATTATTGCAAGATCGCTATTGCAAAGCATTTGATTGGTTGATTTGCATTATGTGGTTTCCACAAGAGTTCATATTGTTTCAGTAGAGCGTCGATAATGGACAAGGGGAACTCCTACACAATGCAGTCTTTCCAACAATGGCAACGAGAGGTGGAGTTTAGGTCAAGGTTTTCTACGATCCGTCAACTCCAGCAAGCGGAGTCATATCTCTCATCTCGCAGTTGTGTTTTTATTATAACTCAGTTTCATCGTTCAGCACCATCTGATAGATCTGTAATCAGAACAAGAAAATCTGATCTTGCTTTCTATTTTTAGCATTTTATAAAAACTAACATGGGCAAAATGCCAGTGTGAAGCCTGAACACTCCGTTGTAGTTAGGTCCTCCCTTCCATGTTGTTTTAAAAATATGTTTTGCTGTTTTTATCTTGACTGTATGTTCTATTTTTCACATTTTTATCTTTTTATCTTGATTGTGAGCTATGTTTGATTTCGTTCTATAAAGCCCTTTGTAACTGGGTTTTGACAAGTTTTATACAAAAAAGGTGATTATTATTTTTATATCAACCAGTTGCTATTAATGCCAACATCTACACTGAGAACAAGGGTATCAAACACTGCTTTGACTTTTCACTTGCCATCACCTAAAAGCCTGAATAGAGAAGTCAGCAGAGGAAAAAGTTGATTTCAGGTGAAGCAGCTGATAAGTTTTGTCTCCTGCAGTGAGTTTCAGGGGATTCTTCTCTTAAACCAATTAGTCATACAACCGGGCTTCAGACTTTAACATAATGACACTGATGGGAAAATCTGGTTAGGCTTGAGAAACCTGAATATGACACTGGCTTACTCTGACACTGATCAAGGTTACCACAGCATGTAAACATCTTACTTTGTGGCTTTTTGTTTTTGCTGCCGGTGTAAACTTGACTAACATTTTGGAGTCTTCTCTAAACACAACTGAAATTCACTATCAGCATGTCTTTTTTGTATCTGTATTAGAAGTAACTTCATATTTTATTGTTAGAAATAGGCTTTTTCTAAAAACACCTACTCATTCACTAACCACTACAACGTCGGCCAGCCAATTGAAAATCCCATTATAAATGTATATGTTTATTTAACACTTAATATTAATAATTTTAGGAAAAAAAGCACCATTGGAAATATCGGGAATAACCCTCATACACTTTCTTAACTGTGAAAAGGCTGGCAAATATAAATTTGTCCGCCTTTATCCTCCTGATAGTTAAAACATTTTTGATAAGAATAAGGAATAGAATCAACAGAGAGAGAAGGCTGAGAAGGGCTGCCCTCTCTACTCTTGTCTTTTAATACATGATGGTATATAGTGTTCCATTAGGGACTTCCGTAGTACACTGCCCCTTACGATAAACTGTGGGATACAATAACTATACTATGGGCTAAAAAGAAATTCGCTAAACATGGTGAATTCCAGGTCCGGGAAAACAGCTTGACTCCCTTAAACATTAACCATACTTGGGTTTGTCTGCAGCACATGGCTTAAGGCACTGGACAAGGTCTTCATTCAACAAGCCTGCAACCATTGTAGCCGAGCTCCATCCACACATCTGCTGGAACATCCTCTGAAAACTAAGTGATGCCTCACAAGAATCACACCACATCTCTGGTGGGGGGGGGGGGGGGGGTTTGGGAGAAGCTCTTCCCAAGTTTTTGCATACAGATGACTCTCCTCTCTGTTACAACCCACATCAGATATGGATTGCTCACATAAATCAACCTTTTTGCGCGGTCTCTGTCCCGGTGATGTCACGTGACTGTACCAGGGGTTACGCCCGGTGCCTGGGACCGATCATAATGCCACCCATTGATCTTCACGCACTGACAATGCTGCTCGCATTGCCTGCTTCCAGGGCTGGGCTTCCTGAAAGAATGTCAAACATCCTGGGAATCCTCTGGGAGAACTGGTTGCTCTGCACATATCCAACAAATCTGTGGGTTTAAGCGCTCACACGTGCCGCTAGTTGCTCTCGAACAATATTTCTGACAGAATATTAAAAAACAGGGCAAGTTCCTATTTTAAGAATGTGGAGTAGCATGCATCCTGAGGACATCAAGCTAAACCTAATTCATGATATTCTTAAGTTTGGTTCACAGAGAGCAGTCTGTAGCAATGTTAAGGCAATTTATACATAAAGTGAACTCAGGTCAAGCTAAATGGAAATACACACCCATGAATACACAAACCCAAGAGTCAGAGATCAGTCTCCAATTCACACTGAAGGCAGCAGTGACTATGTTTGAATTAGAGACAGCTTGACTTTGGTAAGAACAATATGGTGAATATCACCTGTCAGTTAACAGCCACAGGATGTAACAGTAAAATGATGGAGCACATTAATATGGCTGCAAATCATTGAGTACTCAGTATGTCACTGATTTATTTATCGGTTTGTTTCTGCCTCATTACTGTACACAATGTGTTGTACAAAGTGGCTTCAGCTTCCTGCTGTTTTTCATGGCCTTTATAAACCCTTACACCACGTGGGAGAAGGAGAGGAGCCTGAATACTGGATGACTGTACTTCCTCACTTTCTCATAGGACGGCGGCAGCATCTCTCCGGGTGAACCCTCCCCAGCCCCTCCCCTCCCCTGTCCCATTCAGAGGACACAACTTGTAATTCAGCAGTGAACACTGTGGAGCTGCTACTCACCGATGGAAAACGATACCAAAGCATGAGAAAACACAGAGTAGGTTTCTATCAGATCCTCGGCCATCTGCGGGTGACGGAAAAAGCTGCGAAAAACACACCGGTTCAGATAAGGACTTTCAGAGTAAAAAAAAAAAAAAGTTTGTGAAATGTTATTTGAGAGTTCATGATGAACCAGGCCAAATTTGTCTACATTTAAAATTAACTGTGGGGCTGAGTGATATATCAACAATTATAAAAATTGAGTTTTCATCAATAACAATATAACAAAGGTTCAATATGTATATATCAATATATTACTTGTTCATTGAGTAACCCAGTGAGCAGGTATAACACATGACTGATCGACATCAGATTTGTAAAAGCTGTTTATCAAGCGTTTGTCATTCTCTGCCCCTTAAAGAAGAATTTAAAACCACAGCCTTCACTCAGGAGCAGAAATTATTCTAAACATAAAAAGAAAAATGTTTCTTGTTTATCTTAATTGAAATTTTAGCCATATTGCCTAGATTGAAACACAATTAAGTCAAACAGCAGTCTGAAAATTATTGGATAATTCACTAAAATTTGAATACAACCACTCATACAACCAAATTTCCAAAATCCATTCATGAAAAAATGTGTGATCCTCATCATTTCTTAATGGTCACCTTACAGCTGTGAAATAATTGTTGATATATCACTCAGCCCCACAGCTTTCCACTTGTCTGCTGCCTGGATACAAAGATTGTCTGTTACCTGTTGCCATGTGCTATGTGTAAGGTGTTTTCCCCATGAGGGATTTAATAAGTTTCTCCTATCATATCGTATTTTGAAGTATCCTAAAGAATCGTATCGTTAATTATTGTATCACGTGTTATCATATATTATTTTAAAGTAGCATATCTTATTAAAAGTATTAGTAAAAGTATAAGATTTTTTATTGTCAAATGAACAGAGATAACATGAAGCAGTCACTGTCAATTAAATACTTGGGTCACAGGCTCTCTTTAAGCAATGCTCAGTAATTTCAACCCAAAAAAATAATAATAAAAATAGAAATAGTATAAAATAGAATAAAAAAAGAATGAAATAGAATAACAATGAAATAGAATATCAAAAATTTAAAATAGAAAATAAAATATATACTGTTAACTATCACATCTGATTAAAAGGTATCACCGTTAAGTATTTAAGTGTATTAAAGTGTACCTTCTGATATAATTAAAATTATAACGGTAATCATAATAATAAATAAGAGTGTGTTGTGTTTCTCTCACCAGAGCACGGCCCAGATCGCGGTGATGAAGCTGTGCACGCCTGACGTGGAGATGTTCCTCCACTTCCACGCGTTCCTCACCGCGGACTCGGGCATGGGCAGCGTGCTGACCCCGGAGTTCACCAGCCTGAAGAACACCGCGGAGCCGCCGGTGGTGATGAGCACTGAGCCCAGGTCCATGGCGGAGATGTGAGAGATGTGCAGGAGGGAACCGACCAGTTACCGATGGAAACCACTGGAACAGGAGCGGTGGGAGCGCTGGGAGAAAAACAACGTGGTGTCCGAGTGGAGTGGAGCCCGGCTGTGTCAGATGGTTTCTCCCGCTGACTCGACCTCTCTCTTGTTTCGTCTCTCTGGTACTCCCGCTGAATCTTTCCCTCTCTCTTTATATATGTGTGTGTGTGTGTGTCGTTGTGAAACCGTCCAGTTCTACAACCTCATCGCTCGCTTGTGTAACTTTGTGACTTGGACACAAACGCAACGCTCGAGCACCGTGCCCGCCCTACTACGAAGGGGCGTGGCCATAAACACGTTACATGTGTTGTTCTACCTTCAGGGGCCGTCGGAATTTTCTCCACCACAGACTGAAAAAAACAGATTTACTCAACAGTGTGTATGAGATATACTGTACATGTCATGGCAGTAGGTACTGATCATTAATGTACTTAAAGGGATTGTTGACCAAAAAAATGAAAGTTCAGTCAGTATCTACTCACCACTAAGCTGATGGAGGGGTGGGGGAAGTGTCTGAGTCCACAAAACACTGGAGTTTCAGGGGTAAACAGCGTTGCAGCCAAATATAATTGAAGTAAATGGTGACCGGTTCTTCAAACATTTAAAAACAACAGAAAATAAGATAAAATACCTCCAATATCAATGTCAATTTGATTTATATAGCACATTTTAAACACCTTGGTTGACCAAAGTACTTTGCAAAGCAAAAGGTTCAACAAGAAAAACAGCAACACGCAATACATCAGAATACCAATAGTTAAAATAGAATGAAACGAAATAGAATAAAATAAAATCTGCTGGGAACAAAACCATACAGCTCTTATGGTGTCATCCAAGTGTCGGTAAGCTTGGACTTGAAACGGCAACGTTTACACCATGTTTTTAGCCTAAATGTCCTCTGATATCCTCTTCTTGACCTGCGTTCACTCAAGTGCTATCGTCACCAACGAGGGCACAATCCAGGAATGCAATTGAAAGGTCTGTCTGACTAAGGGAGTTGTAAAATTACGAGGAGCACATGAAGCCCACATACGTTTATTTCACATGTAAATAAATAACATGTGAGAGTTTGATTATTTGTTTTAACACTAATGATGAATCATATTCTAACAGAAAACATAATTTTGAGTGAAAAGCATCTTTCCACGGTTGTTTCATTCAGTGTAAGTGACCGAGCAAGCGCTGTCTTCATTCAAGTCTCAGCCTTGAACTTCAATGACACAGCGCCACCATGTGGTCAAGCATCACGGTGCATTTCGTCGAACTCATGTCCCTCACTCCTGAGTAGGAATATTGTCTATATGGGTGATTTTACCCTGACAACGTGAAATATCAATAAATTGATAAATGGCTTATAAAACATTTTACCAACTTTTATAAATTGATCAGTGCTGAAACTTTTCTTTTCTCCATGGAATTTATAGAAACTTCTTATCCATTTGAAATAGTTTTGGTTTGCAAATAAGAAAAACAAAAATTGTTAGAATTTTTCTTCAGTTCTTAGCTGCCTATATGAACATTCATGATAAAAGAACAGTGGTGGAAGAAATACTCTCGATTTTTTCGTGATATTTGGTTCTTCATTGTGAACAAAATATTTTCCATAAAGCTTTTCTATACAAATCCCACATGAGTTAAAGTACAAATGTATACATAGCTAAATGTGCTTTGAGTATCAAAAGTAAAAGAAGTCATTAGGCAGAAATGGACTCCGTCAGGATTACATCAGGCTGTTTATGACATATCAATTTGTGTGAGCAGCATTTTGCTGTTTTATAGCATCTTAAGTTGAAGATACTTAATGTTTTATTAGGCTAACTTAAGGGGTTTGTTCCCTTAAGGGTCAAAGAGCTGGGGAATAATACATGGGAGGGGAAAGATAAGTACTGTCTGCAACACAAAATGTTTATAAACATTGTCCTCAGCAAAATGTGAAAACCATCTAAATTACCTAAAACACATATCTAATTGAATCCAAAAGTTTAACAGGGGAGATCAGTCTCTAGAGAAAGTGCTAACAACTAATAGGCACCTGGAAGATAAGAGGGAGTTATCAAACCAAAACAGCTCAGGAGATTTTGAATGATAATCAACAATGGCTGATGTTTAATAATAACTATACGAATGATATCTGCCATATTAATACGGAGAAGTGAAAAAGCAGTCCCCTATGAAATGTAACCGGCCGGGATAGAAGCAGTGAAATCTCCCTTTCTTGTTGAAAGAAAGTAAAAATATATAAAATTAGGTTTTCACAAATATGAAAGTGATTTTCAATCGTAAAGGCTTTTTAGAGCAGTTGTACTGTTGTCTGATTAGCCTCATTCACAATGATATACAGCAAAAACACACGACCCGACAACCTGACAATTACAGTTATCTAAAGTTCCACACTTATTCTCTGGAATATAATTTAGCCTTTAACAAACCACAAATCCACAGGACAACGCCCTCATTATTATGAGATAAGTTTCCGTTAATTTTCCCCTTCTTCTGGTTCTCAGTTCTCAAATAAGAAAACCTCAACATTGGTCTTTGTTACAGTTTATAAGTTCATAAAGTCAAACTGAATGTCCCTCTCATCTCCTCCGCCCCTCCCTCGTGGTGGGAGGAGCTTCAGCAGGACCACATGGGTCCTCCTGGCTGTCACGTGGGAGGGGGCCCTCGAGTTGTCAGTGCGCATGCTCGACCAGCCCACGGTGTGTGTGTGTGTGTGTGTGCAGAGGAGACGATCGGTGTATCAGCAGAGCAGCATCGTTTCCTCTGATCGCTGTCAGGTGAAGGAAAACAGGTGAGCTCTCATACTTCTCCCATTAATGTCGATACATGTATGCATTCAGAATAAAGCGGATTTCTCTTCTGTCTGCTCAAACCAGAAGCTGTGGTTACAACTAAGAGTGTAAAAAGCTTTGGGCGCCAGAGATAAAGTGAGGATATGTGAATAATGATTTGTTTATATATAAGCCTTTATCTGTATAATCAGTGTTTGATGTAGAGCTGCAATGGTGAGTCGATTACAGGTTTAATCCCTCAAGTCTTGTTTTGATCAAAAATCTAATTCAAGGCACCATGAGCTCTAGGAAACTGTGATGGGCATTTCTCACTGCTTCTTCTGATGTGTCCATTAATGATCAGCCTAGGAAATAATAAATACAGTGCTGTAAATAGTCATTAGTTACAGCCCCAATTTAGTGTGACCTCCCTTTGCCTTTACCAGAGCACAGATTATCCTCAGTTCGCTTGAGGCAGTTTTATAATGGAGGTTAAGGTTAACAACATGTCACAGTGGTTTCTGTCCACTCATGTGATGCCAGACATCAGGGATGTGGGCTGTGGTCACATCATCTGTAGCAGAAGTCTCTATTGTTCCTGTCTCTGAAAATTAGTTCTTCCTGAGTCTGGTTGTATGTAGTTTTGGACCAATCAGATACCTCCATTGTGTTATCATGTGATGGAGTGGAAGCTAAACATTCAAAGTCCCAAAAGGTTTTGCCATTTTGGCCACTTTGGGAGAGGACTGACAAAACAGGTTGTGAGATGTACACACTCATGCGCATTAACTTGTACTTATGGTATTTGTCTTACAAAGTAGCCCTGAAGGAGTGGTAATAAGGTGTGTCCTGCAAAACAAAGAGTTTTGAATTGAGCCTGTTATTATCTGCAACAGTGACACAGCATTTTGTATTTTTTGTAATTTTGTAAGAATTGATTTGCTCTTGAAACGGTCTCAACAGCAGACAAGTGGGAATAAAAAGGAGCTTAAAGGAACATCACAAAACATTTTGAATTTCACTGCTCTTTATTCCCGTAGGTTATATAAATAAAAAAATATAATATAAATATAAAATATGAGATCAGTAGCATATAGGGTTTTTAAGATGTGGCTACAATGAACTTGATGAAACTCCTAATATGAGAGTAACTGATTTAATCGGTTGCCAATATAAAAACCTTTATTTAACAGAAAAAATTATGCAGAAAACCTTTGCATTTATGTTTTATGCCTTAACATTTTGAGGTTCTATATTCAGTATTAGGTTGTATTTGTTTTATTTTCATTCATAGTTAATTATTGGTGCCTGTTTCACGTGTTCCACTCACAGTCAGTTGGAATTCAGGCCGAACAACTCACAAGTTTTCTCAACAGATTCATATCTCACAGTTTCAGGATGAGTCAGTGTGAAGAACTAGGGGACGAGCAGGTGACTGGACTGGTTTGTCAGGAGGACGACCTGAAAGATGGACAGTAAGTCTTCTTCTCACAGGGAAAACAAGATGATCAATACTTTCATGATTTGTTTGATTCGACTGGATTTGTTTCCTTACTGTTTTGTATCATTGTCTGTTGTGTGTTTACTAAGGATGAGAGAAGTAACTGTGGGGGAGCAGAAGGTGCTGTTGGTCCGTACCAACGGCATGTACAGTGCTGTTGGGAACCGGTGCTCTCATTACAACGCTCCTCTTATCAGAGGTAAACTTTCATCATTGTACATTAACATCTGATTTATTACTCAATTGAACGTTTCTGCTTTTGCTTTAGCTTTGAGTGAATTTAACCCTCTGTCCTCTGATGATGCAGGGACATTGGTTGGTGACAGAGTCAGATGTCCAATTCATGCTGCTTGTTTTAACGTCCGAACCGGAGACATTGAAGAGTATCCAGGTTTGGACAGCCTTCCATGCTATAAGGTGAAACACGGCTGTAGAGACCAACCTCCAATGACATTTACTGATCTTATGACAGAACCAAATCCAGAAGAGTGTAGTCACAGTCATGAAGGGTTTTCCATTCCCCCCTGTAAAATATCTGTAAAATGTCATGTGACAATACAGCAGGAAATTGTACAGAATATTCATAGCAAGCAAGTGAACGTGTTGATGACGTTTCTAACAAGCGATGGACACAAAACTGGAAGAATCCAAATATCTCAGGATGAAAAGAGGTGTCATACACATAGAAGAGGCTGAGGAAAGAAAACTAGATTTGTGAGCTGGTGTTGATTTGCTCTAGCAAAAACACCATGATTTCTGCAGTGGAATTCATGCTGTATGTTCCGCCTCCTGAAAATTCTCTACTTTTTCCTGTTGTCCTGAATGAGTGTGTCCTAGACAATATGCTGCTGCGCTCTTCACATGTGAAGGCAAACTCTGGAAAATGTCCTGACACAACTGTCCAGTCATTTTCCAGAGTTGATATCTGAAAACAGCTTTAATACTATACTGTATGTTTTGACCAAGAAACTAATCAAATGGAGGAATACTATAATAAGACTAATCAGCTGTTCTGTTGGATCTTTATGTTTAGAAATGCCGGCTACTCACCACATTGAGTTCACAGTGTCTAATCAAAACTTTGCAAGAAGGAAGCAGTACAACTGCAAATTACTACTTATCCCCAGTTCATAAAATGTGTAGTCTGTTACCAGATGTGATATTGTTCACGATACTTTCTCATTCGATCCAAATATGGATTTTTTTATAAATCCCTTTACCTATGAACTTACACTTTTTAAAATTTCATTTAACAGGTCAAAGTTGAAGATGGCAATGTGTACGTTTCCATCGACAAAAAAGTAAGAGGCAGCAAGTTAAACATACGTACAGTAAAATTATCGGTGTTTCCATTATTTTAGTCTTAAAATACCCTATTTTAAACAGTCTCTCGATTGTGTTTCCCTCAGTCTCTTAATCTGACCAGGCGAGTGAAGGACATGTGCAGCATGGTACCAGACATCAAACATACTGTTCTGCTCATAGGAGGAGGTAAGGACTAGATATAATGAATACAAGCCCTTCAGAGATTTTAAGAACATAGCCTGTGTAATTAATAGGTTTTATCAGTAAATATCTGTATGTTACACAGTGAATATGTTATTTTTTAAGGCCCGGCCTCGCTGGTTTGTGCGGAGACGCTGAGACAGAACTGCTACGAGGGTCGAATCATCATGATCACCAAAGACACACTCCCTCCGATTGACAAACCCAAACTGAGTAAGGTAATTATCCCACTTTTTTTATATACATTTTTATACATATTAACTTTAGGGTATATGTGGCTACGTATTTTATCTGTGGTTTTTCTTTTTTCCCTTTTTTTATTGGGTGTAGTGTTCTAATCATGGGTTTACTGTACAGTTAGTTTGGAGGGTTTTAATTGAGCTGATATGGATATTTGTAATTTCATGTGATAGGTTATACTTAATTTCACGTCACTTTTTAAGAAATGGCTAAGAACAGATGAAAATTTGCATGTACACCTAACGCTGGTTCATTTATCACAAGATAAGCATTGTCCCGATCAAAATAAAAGAACCAGATCATCATTGATGTTTGAGATGTAGATTGTTGTTAAGTGACATAAACCTCCTTTCAGGCTATGAACGCGGAAAGCAGCAGCCTCCTCCTCCGGTCAAGTGACTTTTATGAAGAACATGGAATAGAGATGTGGACACAGAAGGAGGTGAGAAGAAAAAGACACAGAGTCTCCGTGATGTCTTCTAACCTTTTTGAGTAAAAACTCTCTTTGGTCTTTGTGAAGAAATCTGTTCTTTGATTTTGCAGGTGGTGTCTGTAAACCCCGCGGACAAGGCGGTGAAGCTGGGTGACGGCACTGTGCAGCATTATGACCAGCTCCTCATCTCGACAGGCTGCAGGTTAGAGTCATATCAATCCTGCTCCTCAAGTCTTTTAGAAACAGTCGGAGACAGAAACATAGATTTCCACAGCGGTGTGACGGTCCTGATCGTGTTCACAGGGCCCGGCCGCTCAGCTGTCCCGGTTCGGACCTGCAGGGAGTGCACGTACTGCAGAATGCTGAAGACGCCAAAGAGATTCACAGCTCCTGTCTTGGGAGAAAGGCAGTCGTCATCGGAGCTTCCTTCATAGGTTATTACATTTGATGTCTTTACAATGCAACAGTGAGCTCTGTAGGTGTTTGTTTCTTTTAATGATTATCAGGTAAAGTGATGATTCATAGCTCTCTCGCTTAATATATAAATTATTATTAACACACAATAGGTATGGAGGTGGTTTCCTTCTTATCAGACAAAGCTGCCAGTGTGGCCATGGTGGGCACTTCCACTTACCCGTATCAGCGGTCTCTGGGCCCGGAGATCGGCAAAATGACGATGCAAGTAAGTACTTAGGAGAGGATTCATCTTTAACTGTGAATAGAGAATTTTTTTTTTTAAATATAAAATATAATAATTTTTTCCCCCCTGCAGATGTTGGAGGAGCAAAACGTGAAGTTTTACATGAATGACACAGTCACTGAGATTAAAGGGGAGAATGGCAAGGTAAATCTAACTTTATTCTGTTAGCATATAGCCCTGAGTTACTGATAACATTATCAGTAACTCAATTATATTCAAGTGTCCATGTAAACCATGATGGTGAGCTATACCTGGGCCCTCAAGCTGAAGCAGTCATTTTATTTTATGTGGAAGAAAGCTTTGTGCCTACACCCATCAGACAGATAGATCTATTCATTTAAAGACTGTTCTGTTATGTATTGTTATTCAATTAAGTTTGTTCCCTCGGGGCCTCCGTAATGCCCCACTGTTTACCCCATTGAATGCTGGGTATTCTCTCTCCTGTGAAACACAGAGTAAAAGGATGCACGTTAAAATCATCACGGTCTCCTGACTATCATTCCTGAGTTGTATTAGTATCGAGTGTGCGATACAACATGTTCTTTATTTATCACTTCTGTAGTTAAAGGCTGCTATGCATATGTGCAGTGATGCTTTTACATAAATGAAGCTCCAATCAGATAAAGTTATTTTAATCGAATTGGATTTATTATTTATGTGCTTTTTTTTCATGGAAACTGCCAATACGCTGCTTCAAACCTGATGTATTTTCTATCACAGATTCCTCTTTTGTGTTTTTCAGGTGAAGGAGGTGGTGCTGAAGAGTGGTACAGTCCTGGAAGCTGATGTGGTGATTGCAGGAATTGGTAATTAGGTGCCTGGTGCCTCGGCTCAAAATACCCCACATTCAGATCTTCCAGCTCTGCAAAAACAAAAATCCAACCCAAGGATCTGTTTTACAGGTGTGATCCCTAACTCAGATTTTCTGGAAGGAAGCGGGGTGGAGATGGATTCAAGGAAAGCTGTGATTGTCGACAAGGTTTTTGAGTACTTCTGGTCAAACACACGTTATATTTTTAAATCCCTGTGTCCAGATGACTGAAATAAATAGTGCATATCATACGTGTTTGTAAAGCTGATGCTGTATCCTCTCTAACAGTTCATGAGGACCAATATAACTGACATTTTCAGTGCTGGAGATGTCACAAGCTTCCCTCTGGCCATTCGTGGCAACCAAAGAGTCAACATCGCTCACTGGCAAATGTCACACGCTCACGGTAAGAGGCTGAAGTCAGAGATTGTGATCTGTATATTTCCACATTTTGTTCCAGACAATTTTATGGTGGTTTCTTAATTTCCTTTACCTCAGGAAGAGTGGCTGCTCTGAACATGCTGAAGAAACCAACCGAAATTAAGTCGGTTCCTTTCTTCTGGACTTCGTTGCTTGGGAAGAGCATTAGATACACAGGTAATACATGTATTTATTTTATTTAGTGTTTATGGAGTTAATCTCACCCTGTCATCAGAATATTTCAGCCGTGGTTGCGTCGATCACATTTCCCCTTTTCATTTCCTCCGTCCAGGCTATGGCGAGGGATACACAGAAATCATATTTAAAGGCAAAGTGGAAGAGAGGAAATTCCTGGCATTTTACATCAAGTAAGCAGCTGTGGAATAACTCCTGATACATATGAATATGATTTTCTGGGATTTGTCTCAATCTAAAAAATAATTATTTCTCCTATTCTCAACAGGGATGATGTGGTGGTTGCTGCGGCCAGCCTGACGTTCGAACCTGCTGTGGCTTGCCTCGCAGAGCTGATGGCCACCGGGCAGGTTTTCAAAAAGACACAGGCTCAGTGAGTGATATTGTACAATGTTCACATATGTCCCACATATACATGACACACTGATGAAGTCCTCAGTTTTGATAGTTGCTGTGTTCTGTCATTTGTTACCAGTGATGGGATAAAGCAGCTCAAACCATTGGACAGCATTAAAACACACCCATTTGCAACATAGGTTAAGTTTCAATTATTAAAGCTTAGTTATGCCACTTGGGGTTAACTTAACAAACTGTGAACACAACATTGGCCCTTTTAAAGGAACACATTTTTTATCTCAAATTAGCAGCTTTGTCAGTTTGAGGGTTCACTGACAATGTTTAAATTGCCAGAAGTAAAGCAAGTTTGGTATATTTGTTACAACGGCAGCTCTTTTGGTTAAGGAAGCTGGGGATCATGGGTAATATCCACAGTGCAGTTGTGTTTTAGTTCAGTAAGTGGGACTACACAATCGAAGCTCTGGTCAACACATTGATAGGCTTTGTTTTTCCTCGGCACTTGTGCCTTGTCACCTGCTTATGGCTCTTTACTGAATATTAGTTTTCTCTCTTTTTTAATCTTCTCAGATCCGATGACATGAGCTGGCTGCAGATGTGACCAGAGTGCTTCTGTGTTCAGGAGCAATGCCACTTGCGGACGATATCACTCCTCCCGCCCTTTGTCCATTCACTGCATCTGGCTTCCTGCCAGCCAATCAGACCTCTTCTCTTCCCTTACTCAGAAATCCGTTACCATAGTTTCCCACACACAGCTTTACTGAATTTCCACTTTGGGCATCAAGTGAATAATCTCATCTCAGCATAATGAATATTGCCTGGATACGTCTAAATCAGTTTCACCACAATGAAAGTAAAGTGTGTCAACCATTCCACTTTGTCATTAATGAATTGTGTTAGCCTTACACATCATTATATCCAAATATATTTATAAGCTTTACATTTTTAAGATCCCTGCAAAAATAGTACACTGTAATGTATCCACTTTTTCGAGTGAGGGTTTAAGTTATTTGAAATCTACAATACAGTAACATGTTGATAATTAACAGTTCCTTCACTTTGACTTTTCTGTTTGAGTTTTTTGTTTCATACACACTGTTATGCCTTTATCCAATATACCGAAAATGTTTATAGCGGCGATGTAGCTTGTTTTGTCTTTATGTAGTATCTTAAAGGTCTTTTATTTACTCAGGAAATACGTGTTGCTCAGGTATTGAATGAATGAGTTTGAACAGCACTGGTTATCCATATAATCAGCCTTCAACAACTGTGGGCTAACTATGGTAATGTTTACTTGTTCTTTTCACCTTCACTTTGTGCTACACACACACACTTTAATAAATCATTGATTGACCACAACAGAGAAAAGATTTTTGGAGACACAAACATTACTGAGATTTTTATTTATGTTTTTCATTGATGATGCAATGTTGTAAAACAATTATTGATTATACTATAACAGCATTGACTGTGAACACAAACGGTCAATGTGATATCCTGAAAAAAAACAAATCCTTGACTACAACTCCAGCGCTACAAAAACAATTTGAGGAGTCTTCAAATCCATTTCGTCTGTATTCATTAGACTTTTTCTTTGCCTGTTTTGGAGCATTGTTTGATACAAGACCCCAGTCTGTCAGCCAACAGAAACGGGTTGAGGTGGCAGAACTGAGGAAAAAATGAAGAACATTAGTGGTCAATGTGTTATCTTTTGGGGTCGAGTATCTCTTAGAATCAAAGTTTAAGTTGTGCAATTTAATGTATTTTTTAATATTTAAAGTTGGAAATTTAAGACAATTACAAATAATTTAAAGAAACATATCTGATTGCATGCACATGATAGGTTCAAGATACAGTGAATGCAACCATTAATCAATTAGAATTAAAGCATCTTAGCCATTAAACCCAAAATAACGGCTACCTGTGGTGTTGACTCTGAGATGGACTCCGGTTTATCTGACATCTCAATTTCAAAATCAGGGAAGAAACGGGAACTCTGGAGAGTTGCTGCCATCTCTCCATCTACCTCCACTGCAACATCTTTCTGTAAAGCCGAAAGAAAACATTGACATAATGATACAGTACATTTGTTTTAAAGTATTTTACAAATGTTTTATTTCTTTTAACAATACGCCAATTGGTCACTTGTGAAATACCTTGAAACAGTGTGATGAATCAAAGTCCAGCTGATCTGGGAAATCTCCTACAGTTCCTTTGTAGGTCACTGTTGCCTTGAACGTGACTGGACGTTTTGGCAGCTTGAAGAGCCGGTAGGTGCCTGAGGCGTAGCTGATATCCCCTGAGAAACGAAGAGCTGGCTCAGCTGCAGAATGATCTTTACACACGTCTTTAAAGTTAAATCTTACCCCTTTTTTTCTTTTCATTACCTGCCTTTGCCTTGAGATCATCGTTGTAGATCACAATGTTGCTTGCTGAGACAAGATGTGGAGTGCTGAAACCTATGCTATGGGCCAATGCAATTAGGTCTTGCCAAAACAAGGCGCCACCCATTCCTTCACCTATCACCAAAAAGAAGAAAACAACAGTGAATGCATTCTGTTTATCAGTGATAAAGTGATCCTCATTTGCATGTGTGGCCTTTAAACTTGACATTTTAGATTATGGTGGAGCATTGTTTTACCCCACAGGACTGCATCATGCTTCATGTGTTGAGGAACAACTTTGCTGGCATACATGTCACTGAAGTACAGTTCACCTCCCTCCTTTATAAAAGGATACAAATCATAAATGATTACCAACTTTTCCACAAACTTTTGTTTGGTGTGGCATGACACATGGAAGAACTATTCCATTTAGAGTGGTACACAGATTCATGACCAACTAACCATTAACTCAGACTATTGACAGACATTTTGTTTAAAGGCGACCCATTAATCAAATATTTACCTCTGAAAGTAAGAAAAACATTAATTATCCCCTTGAACCATGCTGTTGTTAAGCAAAATTAGGTAATGTTGCTTTACTTGAATCAACGTCACTTCACCGCGGCCAATTATTAAAATAAAATAACAAAATTAAAGGACACAGTAAGATAAAGTTACCGCCCCAGCTTCGATGAGTAGTCGACTATTAGCCGGTGCATGTGGAAAGCACCACTTTCCCTAATCATTTAGTTGGTGGAAATTCCTCAGACCAACCTTGAGGACGTCGTAGGTCTGCTGCAGCACTGCTCTTTCATCAGGACACAAACAGATGACACAGTTGGATCTGGATAGATTAGAAGGACAAAAAAGTTTTTTTATCAACATGACAAAGCTCTCTGCGAGTAACAGATCATTACGTTAATTGTCAGATCTTGTAGACTAGAGTCATAAGTTGTTTTCAGACATGACCTCTGGAGAATTGGGTCCAAACTTCCTCAGAAAGTTACACTTCACAAAGTAACGCAGCAGGAGACTCAGAAATCTCAGTATTCAAATGAGTGGTGGTGCACAAAACAGAGGCAGGATGTACCGTATGAATCCTGCTGTAGAGATCACGCGTTTTTGTTTACAGCACATCGACACCAGCTTTGGCGTTGACCTCTTTGTTTGTGTCTTATACCAGTGTGGCACCGCTGTCTCATCACTATTGGTTTTCTCTTTGCCTCCCACTCACTCGTAATTCTGCGATGGATCTCCTGCTGTGTTCTCACATTGGCTCCTCCGGACATTCTGCTGACTTTATACTATGGGACTGGCCGGAGAGAGTCCGCAGAAAGTCAGGAGGCTTTCAATCAGACATTTGTGCTCACATACACGGCCTATGTCTGAAAGCAGCTCTAACCTAAACAGCTCTAATCTTAACCTACAGCACAATATCCATTGAGTCACTCTTTATGCCAGCTTCCCCGAGCTTCTCCATGTACCCCTGGACAAAGGTCACGTTGGACTCCTTGTAGTCAAACTTCTTCTGATGATACTCAATGTACTGACGAGCGGCAGTGATCTAAACAGAGACGAGTTAAATCAGTAGAAAGTACAGAACTCAAGAGTCGCTGGCGTGTACATGCATGTCTAGCTACCAGCTCCTCCGTCATATCGATCCCCGTCACGTGTCCACTCGGGCCAACGAGTTTGCTGAAGGCAAAACAATCTCTGCCGGAGCCGCTGCCGAGGTCCAGCACTTTGCAGCCCTCGAGCTTCGCGGGGAAGGGAAGTCCGCACCCGAAGAATCTGGAAGTTGAGAGGGTATTGTTAAGGACAAGAGTGCATTCATACAAAGTTACTGTTCAATGATGGGATGTGTATGGACAAGAAGACAAAAGAAGCTACAAAAGACCATAGGAAGAGGGTTTTTTTCTACTTGATGTGATTTTGATGAACTAGAGGTAGGTCATTGACTGTGCAGAGATTTCAGCCATAACATCTCTGTGAATACATGGGACAGTATACACGTCCCATGTATTCACAGAGATTTTCACTAAGTATTTTCTTAATGCAGCTGCCTGACTCCTTCATGTAGACAATGGCTGCAGTGTGTGCTTTTAATTTGTAGGTTTTTTTATCTAATCTTTTATTACCACCGCACCTTCTTCTCTTGAAGATAGACTTACAAAGACATTTCAACCTTTGAACGACCTGTAGATAGTTTTAAATGATAACATTTATGACAATTTTATCATAGATTAATTTGTACATATGTACATAATACACAAGGGAAATGTGTTCTTGCATTTCTATTTGTTCTTGTGGATCATATAGGACTTTGGTGAACTCTGGCTGTTTTAAATGTGCTTTAACACTAAACTTGACATAGAGAGTGAAGAGGTACTGTACCTTTTTGTTACCTCTGGGTGAACCAGCTTCAGTGCGTCTGCCACACTGGGCACTGGGCTGCAGGACAGACTGCAGGAGGGAGCACTTGTTTGCAGGTCACAGGAGGACTCCAGTCGTCCGCCATAGTATTTCTGCACACATAAAGTCATGTTATGCAACATGCTTAGTAGGTAATAACCAAGTCTATGGCTCTGACATGCAACGACATTCTAAATGGTCACCTAGAACATTTCAACACTCATATTCTACTCGAAAAATATTTAAAATAAATCACATTTTACGACAATTACATATACATACTTTTAACATTATAACTAGATTTGCTTTATTATTAAAATGGATTGAAACCCCACAAATGTATCTATAGATAGAGTTTATGTTACAGAGGGACAATGATAAATGATTCTCTGAAAATCTGAAAATGGTTTTCACCTCCACAGCAACTGTTAGAACATTTAAAGAATATATTTAATTTGTTCACCTCATTATTTAAGCAGCACTGACACAATATGATAGAAGCAGTATATGCCATTGAATTACTGATATTTCCCACACTGCATCTAAAATAATTTAAGATTAGAAATAATTTTATTATATTATATTAGGAACCTGGCGTGCGAGTTTTGACGTAAGCAGCAAAAATCAAACGACTTCAATGAAAAATTCGATCGCATCAATAAGTTGGAATGACAAGAGAAGAAATATCAGTTATTTACAAGTTCAAGTAAAACCCTCAGTGAGCTATAAAACCACAGTGAGCTGCTGTTGCGCGAAAAGAAGAGCAAAGGTTGATCAACTCCAGTGAAAGAATGATTCAAAATCAATAACCAATACCTTCACGGTTTCCCGCACGTCATCTGCACTCGTCATCGTGTCCGAATGAGCTTCAAATAGATAAAAAACAAAAACAAATTTCAAGTGTTATTAACGGGAATCTGGACTGGTGTCAGACCTGCTCTCCACTGTCCCCTCGGCCTCCTTCTCCCACACTGAGTGCTGCTGCAGGTTCAGAGCAGATCAACAACCCTTCTTCTATTTTCCAAGTCATTACGTCACGTGACTAAGCAAGTCTCGACCAGTTCTTAATATATTTTAAATTAAATTATACATATAAACACTGCTCAAAATATAAGAGAAGGGAACACTTAATTGTCACAGTATAACACCAAGTGATAGTGAATCGATTTCAGCTGCTTTAGTGAAAATGAGAGGGGAACAGGTGCAATGGAGGAAAAAGCAGGACCTATGGACAAGCCCTAAAAGGGGAAACCCTGACATTATTAATGAAGGAAATTATTGAATATTCTCATTTCTTTTTCTTAAAATATTCAGACAACATTGCCTCTTGAGCTTGTTTTCCTGAACATTCAAAAAAAAACAAAAAAACAAGTTTCAATGGTCACAAAGAAACAAAAGAGTTGATGATGGTGATGATTCTCTTTGGTGTCAGCAGAGAGAGCTGTTGCTGCTGCTTCCCCATCAAAGAAAAAACAGTATATGTTACCCTGCCATTATTACTTATGAAAGTTGTGGAAAATTCAAATGCATTTTTTTTCTTGCAATACAACGACAAAATTGTACCTTTATCTTGTTTTCTGAACATGAAAAAAAAAAGAAGCAAAGCAACAAGTGTTGATTATGGGGATGATTATCTATGTCGCCAGCAGAGGCTGCTGTTGCACCGGCTTCAGAAGAGACACAACTTCGACAGACTCACTGTCATGGGGTTACCACATGCCCTGTAATATAGAAGGTGACGAACACCTAACATACACAAACGAGGGACATAGTTATACTTGTCATATGCTATGTTAACAACACAAGTCGCAGCACCTCAGTGTCAGTAGCATTAGCATGGCTGTGGCATTAGCCAGCACTCTAGCATGTTAGGCTAGCACTCACATGAACCTTTCAATCTTGCTAAACTGATATTATACACAGTGTCCACAACCAGTAGTTGGAAAGTACCTTTAAGACACAGTTTTATTTGGCTGTTATATTCACCCTCTCTCGCTTTCATGCAGGGTTCAGGAAGAGGGGGATTCCAACTCCACTTGTATAGGGGGGAATCTGGAGTGTACCACAAGAAAGCCAGTCCATAGGGGTGTGCTACCTGCTATCACAGAATTATCTTTTTAGTGCTCGTATAATGAAGCGGAGGGATATTTCCGTGATAGGCTAGGTCGGGTGAAATGCTGATGGGTATATAAATATTTTAGTAGAGATTTTGTCTTTAAGGTTTGTCTTGTAGGAGGGGCTTCCGGTATAAAGCCAGGGGGTGGATGCTCCTCAGAGCAGAGCCTGGAGGCTGCGTGTGCTGGAGCCCAAGGTCAGGGCCTAGGACTGGTTGTCTTACTACAGTTTGCAGGGGAGGATTTCGAGTTATGTCTCCTTCTTCCACGATGGGGCTCAATATTACACTCACCATCAAAGAAAAAAAGGAGACGGAACCCTCGAATCGTCACTGAAGGAAGAGGAAACATTGAAAAAAACTTTTGTAGTCAAAACACTGCTTTAATAATGATATATTTGCATATCTTTCTCAAAATATCATATTTGGAAAAAGCGATGAAAGGGCAGGGAGTTTACTAACCATCAAGGAAAAACCTGTATATTAAACCTTGACCTTATTACTCAAGGAATTTATTGAAAATTCATATGATTGTTTTTCTTGCAATATTAAGACAAAATAGCACCATGAGCTCTTTTACAGAGCATTTTTAACCAATTTTAGGGCACACTCCATATTCAAACTCAAACATCAAACTAATTTTAATTAAGCTGCAGTTTCAAGGTAAAGGAAATTTTATAATGTTGCTGGTCTGTCTCAAGCCCCTTTTCCACTTGTTTACACAAAGTAAATAATAACACAACAGCAAAACAATAACCTTGAGTGAGAAAAAGCATATGAGCAATGAGCACTCAGCCAGTGCCTATACCGATCTCAAGGAGTAAAAAACTATCATATATTAGAAATAATTGTCAAGGATTTTTAAGTTTAACAAATCTTTTTTTTTAAATATAGATAAATTGAAAGAAAACACAAATATCACAAAATATAGATATAGAACTTGAATTAGGACAAAAAGAAATGTCAATGTTAAATTTAATCATAAATGCTTATTGTTCATACAATCAAATAAAAGTGGTTAATATCGGTGCATATCTTGAATGGCCCATATCAGCCAATTGCTATATTGAACGTAGACAGGGTGATATGGAAAGCAGGGATTACAAATGTGAGGGATTTAGTTTATGAGTAAGTACCTGGTATGAGGGCACAGGTAGTGGTAGAGGTGAGAGAAGCAGGTGATGAAGTGTTGCGTGCAGCGAAGGAGGAGATGGAAAAGATCAAGAAGGCAATGCTGGACGAATGGATGGATACACATTGAGAGAGAGGCTGTGGGGAGATAAGAGAGGAAGTAGAAATGTATGTCGGTGAAGGAGAGAGCACAGTGAGTCTGATTTGTGTGTAAACATGAGTGATGTACAGATGTGTAAGAGGGAAAGACGGGAGAAGACCGGCTGCAGAGGAAGCGTGGAAGAAGGTAATGAATGATATGGATGTAGAAAGAATATGGATGAATCTGTGAGGGAAGTGGAACAGTCGAATCAAATCGAATGTGAAAACTTAGATTTTTAAGGGTTCACTACAACCTGATAGTAAGTAGGTTTGATCTGAAAGTAAAAAAGGAATGTGACGTGTGTAGTGGGAGTGGAAATATGTGCATGTTGTGAGTTAGGGAGTTTTTCTGGGTTGGGAATTAATAGGATTAATAAGCAGATGTTGGAAAGGAGGGTTTGTGGAGAGAATTGAATGGAAATAGCTGTGGCTGTTTAAGGTGACTTGTTGAGTGAAAGGATGTAATATCAATTTAATAAACTAATAAACTAACTGATTGCTGTCAAACTAAGGAGGAACCTGGCCCACTATGAAAAAAAGGTAATTGAAGTATGGTATGTTTTTAACAATGTAATAGAAAGATATATAAATACTGTGTATAGCTATGTTATACTGAAGAGGAGTTTCTGAGAGGATCTGTGGAAGGGAGCACATTTATTGAGATTGGAGATGATGGGAAGGTGATTTTGGTAAAAAGGTTTTTTATTTATTTTTTATTCCCATTATTATTATTGTTACTAATATTTATATATTTTTTTTTAAATCTCTCTCTGTCTGATACTAGCTTAAGATGCATTTGATGAGTGTCTCCTGTTTTCAGAGGCCACGTGTTGGAGAAGTTTTTGTATTGGGTTATGTTAAGTTTGGTGTACATTATTTGTATGTAAATGTGAGATAATTAAATGTATTTTTTGATAATAAAATAAACACGCCCGATCTCGGAAGCTAAGCAGGGTCTGGCCCGGTTAGTTAAGTGGGAGACCGCCAAGGAATACCAGGTGATGTAAACTCTTTACACTTCTTTTGGCAACCAGCAGAAGATGCTGTTGCTAATTCTTGAGAGGAGACACATCTTGTAAAGACTCAACGTCAAAGAAGAAAAATATAATGGAACCATCACATCATCACTGAAGGAAGAAAGTGAACATTAAAATAACTTTAAAAAAAAGCAAAACAAAACATTGTTCATGTATTATTAGCACATAATACTCTAAATGTCATATTTGGAAAGTGCGATGTAAGAGCAGGGAGTTTTCTCATCAACACGGAAAAAACTGTTAATTAAACCCTGACCTTAATACTGAAGGAAATTATTGACAGTTCTTAAATGTTTTAGTTTTTTTCTGTAATAAGAATTTCACCTTGAGCTTGATCATTCATTTGCTTCAGCTGTGATGCATCTATAAAACCCACCCTTGAAGGTATTCAAGGTGAGTTGCAATCATGGGAAAGACAAAGGAGCTTCCACAAAAGCTGAGAGAGGAGATTATTTCATCACACCTGAAGGGCCTTGGGTATAAGAAGATTTCCCAAAATTGTATATTCCAAGAGACACAATTGGGAGCATTATAAGGAAGTTTAAAACGTATGGAGCAGCTTCAAACCCACCTGGCTGTGGAAGAAATCCCAACATTTCATCAAGGGCCCTCAGCAACTTAGTAAGAACAATTAGGAGAAACCCCTGTGTGACTGCAAGACGCCTACAGGATGCCCCGATGAAGGCTGGTACAAGTGCTTCAGTGGCAACTATAAGACATGCACTCAATAAACAAGGACGTCATGGCCGGACTCCAAGACGCACTCAGCTCTTGACCACAAGGAACATCAAAAGTCGACTAGAATACTTGGATAAGACTACAGAGTTTTGGGTGACAGTTCTATGGACTGATGAAACCAAACTGGAACTTTTTGGACATATGGACCAGCGGGATGTCTGGCGTGTGAAAGGCCAGGCTTATGACCATAAGAATACCATCCCCAAGGTCAAGCCTGGAGGTGTGTCATTGATGATGTGGGGCTGTTTTCTGTGGCAGGAACTGGCAATCTTGATAGTGTACCTGGCATCATGGATTCTCAGAAATACCAGGCTATTATAAAGAGGAATGTGATGCCTTCTGTTGACAAATTAAACCTTGGTGATCATTGGACTTTCCATAGCACACCTCCAAGTCAACCAAAGCTTGGTTGAGAAAAAGATCCTGGAACGTCCTGGAGTGGCTTTCTCAGTCACCAGATTTAAATCCGATTGAAAATCTTTGGTGGGATTTAAAGAAGGCAGTTATGGCACGGAAGCCATCAAACATCACTGAGCTAGAGGCTTTTGCATGTAAAAAATGGGCAAAGATTCTGATCAAGAGGTGTAAGAAGCTTGTCAGCACTTACCGAAAACGTTTGTTAGAAGTTATAAAAGCTAGAGGATGCTCCACAAAGTACTGAAGCTGGGGGTAGAATAATACTGCACATGCACATGTGTTAAAAGAGATACATTTTTAACTTCAAAGTTAAGACAACTTCTGTTGTCAAAATAACACAAATATTTATCAATACATTTTTTTTGTAATTTATTGTCATTATCTTTCATCCACATCACTATAATGTCTTTGGATGTGAGGGGGGTGAATAGTTAGGGCCTGAGCACCTCCAGTGGGAGGCCCTATTGTATTTCGAAGGATTTTTATTTCCCTTTTCGGGCTTTTTCAGGGCCTAGACATTCTCAAATTCTCACCAAAGTTTGCAGGAAATTCCAAACCCTAAAAAGTATTTGGCAATTATGTAAAGCCTTTGTATAAAATAACACTTCAAAGGATTCATTAAGCAAATCATTATTTGTCGTCAGTTTGCTTTCATGTCACAGTGTCAGTGGTGTTAGATTCCTTTGATGTCGTAGATGCAAATTATACAATCTGAAAAGAGAAAAGATTGTTTTTGACCTGAACGGATCTAGTAGTCTGTATATAATTATAGGGATAGCACCACCTACTGCCAAAAGGAGGTAAGCCTCGTTTTAAAACTAAATACTGTTTAGATAAAATTTTCAGTATGAGGTCTAACTTGATGGCGTGGACCGTAATGCGTGATTACTGTCTGTGGTCCAGCGGTGCATGACGGACGCAGGAAGTGACGTATCCTTCCTGCGGTGCAAAAAATGCACGCAACCAGGAGCCGTTTCGCCCAGTCCCTGTTCTCCCTGCGTTCGCTTCAAGTCCCGAGATCTTAAGTGCTAAGGCCCGCACAGTGCTGCTCATAAGCCTAGTTAGGGCCCAAGCGCCTTTGGAGGGAGGCCCTATTGTATTTCAAAGGATTTTTATTTCCCTTTTGGGGCTTTTTCAGGGCCTAGACATTCTCAAATTGTTACCAAAGTTTGCAAGAAATTCAAAACCCTATAAAGCATTTGAATTCTGGAGTATTTTGAAATTGGCGTGGTAAAATGGCTTAACAGCGCCATCTAAGGAAAAGCCCCTTAGTTAGCTGTCACAGATCCAAACAAAAATTGCGACACCTGTTTATCATGTCCAGACGCACAAAAAAGTCTAGTGGTGCATTGTGAAAAACACAACAGGAAGCCCGCCATTTTGGCTTAGTGGCCACTTTGGCCATTTTAGACATTTTAACTTTGACTTACGTGTCGTAGGGCTTTCATCAGATCAACTTCATATTGAGATGAGTGTCATCTCAACAAGATGGAGATATTAACTAACTCGGTATATACGATTTCATCACGGGGTGAGCGTGGCGTGGTGTAGCAACTTGATGATTCGCCAAGTAAGATAGATTTATTAGAACTCCTCTGTGCATTTTTCTTTCGGCCTCAAACCTCATTCACACATTCACAGTCCAGCCCTGATCAGATCCATGTGTCAGTATTCACTCATCATTACAGCGCTACCTGCTGGCGCCAGGAAGTGACATTTTTTATACTTTTATGCACTGCTCCTGGCTGCTTTATAATATGCAGTTCGAAAGAGCTCACTCAAGTCATGGATTATGGTCAGAATTGTGACATTTCCTCAAACCGTGTAAACATTGTCTCCTTTGGCGTAGGGTTCATCCTTCGCAAAAGGAGACAATGTTGTCATAAATCCAGTTTGCATTGTCCTATCACCACCAAACTTCTGTCTCATGATCAGTGTACAAGTCTGAACAGGTTCATGTGTCAATATTTCCTCAGCGTCATAGCGCCGCCTACTGACTCGCCATGAGACAGGAACTAATTGGTAAATCCACTCTGCATTATCCAACCGGCCCCCAAATTCTGACCTATGCTCCTAACCCTGACCTGAACAGCTTATTCAATTAAGATACAATTGTCACTGTGTGACCTGCAATTGATACCGTGGACTGTAATGAGCAATTAGCAGGCAAGGAACGACGTCTCATGAGCCGTGTGTCTGCTCGCCGATCGCTCTCTCCACCAACAGCAACAGGCCCTGAGTTGCGTGTGCTCGGGACCGTTCAGTGCTACAACGTAGCCCTAGTTCTGATTGCAACTGTATTTGTGCCTTAATACCTGTGGGAATTCCTTGCATCAGCTTTCAAGTCTTGATTTTCATACATATCGTTATTGATGTCGGTTTTCTACTATCAACATTACTTTTTACCTTTTTTTTCTTTTTCATCAGCATTGTTCCTTTTAAGGTTATTTACCAGACTTGAATTAAATTTCAAATTAAATTGGGAATAATAAAAAAAAGACATCTGACTTGTGGTGTGTACAATTTCAGTGGAAAGCCATTGAATATTTCAGCCCTGTTCATCATGGGGCAACCATGGTACAAAATAAAAGGGGTTTGATTAATAGTGCAATCCTTGATTGAACATTTATTACTGAGGACTAAGAACAAGAGCAGTTTATTTTTATAGTCATTTGGCAAGAAAGATATAAGTCATATATACGAAATGTTCAAAGCTTGAACACAAACATTGTTTTATGAATTTGGGTCTCATTTTCGGTACTGGTAGGTTTATTAGACTTGAAACAGCTCAACACAGAAAGATAAGCACCATAACCTGCATCCATCTCTCGTCATGGGAACAGTATCTGTCATAATGTTGAAAATCATTGGATTCAGTCTTGATTTCCTATTATCTACAGCAAATTTGTGAAAAGTCATGAATACATTAAATGTGAACTTTGAAAGTAAAAACTTCAGCTCTAGTCAAAGTGCCAAATTTTCTTGCTGGAGGGCCACACTTGACTCACGTGTCACGCTCTTTCTACCACAGGGTAATTTATCGGATATGCTGTGGGTAAGGCAAGGCTAGGTTTGGCATGCTATTCTGAATGCATTACACCTGATGTAATAATGATGGCAGCAGGAGTCAAATGGGAAATTCAGAATTGGGGTTCCCAAACAAGTTTCTGTCCATGAGAGTTCAGTTTTATGGGGCAATTTAAAAATAAATTAATTTCGCTCAACAAGCCATCTACACTCTCTGGTTTTCAAACAAGCCCTTGATAAAATCCTGGGATAAATGTATCAAATATCAACGAGCAAAATTAGTTGAGCTGCCCAGTGCAGTTCTGCACTTTAGTAGAATTGGAACACACTACTACAGCACAATTAAAATTGACCCTTGAATACTATTTGGCCATGAGTCAAAAGCTTGTATTACACCCTGGATTATTTAATTTGATCCCACTTTAAATAAGCACTTCACACAAATTAAAGAAAAATCCTTTTATTGTTTTTTTAAAAAGGAGGAAACTGTACATTAGTAGAGAAATCCCAAAAACCACATTGAACATACGCACAAATTTGCGGGAGATACATTTTGTAGGGTGAGGTGAAAATACAGTTAACCTGAAAGGACCAAAACAGCAAGTATGACAAACAGAATGTGGATCTATTTAACTGTCCTCAAAAATGTACCATCACAGACTGCATCAAAGAAAAATCAATGTGGCCAATGCCAGTTCTAGTGAAAAAATTCAAGTTAACATTGTGAAGATGTTACTTAGCTTAAAACACAACTGTCACTTTTAATCATCTCATTTCCTATCAAACACATTAGGATGGATTAAACTCCAAAGCAGTACAGGTGACAAAATCCCTCAAGACGACGTGGGAATGTCTCAGGTAAACTCCTAACTCGAACATCAAATTGACTTGATAAGACACGACGGCAGATCATGCAGAAAACTACAACCTAAGACAAAATAAGTCAAAGAAAACACAAGTACAATGAAAGAGACCCCACAAACTTTCCCTTCACAGAAGCCATGAAACTGAATGTAATTTGTAGTATCCTTTAAAAAGCACTTTTGTAATCACATCCCTAAAAACACTGCTGTCTTAAGAAAATAGATAAAAATATTCTCTGCATTGTACAAGAAAAGAGGAATGGGGAACATTGGCAACTGAGTGTTTGTTTTGTTGTAACTACTCTGCTGCCTTCTTCTTCTTCTTGTCTTCTTCCTCCTCTTCTTCGTCTTCTTCCTCGTCCTCCTCCTCCGTCTTGTCCTCTTTTTCCTCTGTCTCCTCTGCTGCTGCCTCCTCCTGGGGGATGAAGAAACAATTCGTTATACCCTTATTCTCACTGAACTTAACAATGAGCCAATTTCAGGACACACGAGTCATAAAGATCTTACCTTTTCTGCTTTGGCTTCTCCGTTCTCTGCTGGGACCTCTTCTTCTTCCTCCTCCTCTTCCTTAGGTTCTTCTTTCTTCGAAACGGCCTTTGCCTTACCCTTTGGCTTTGGTGCCTCCTTCACCTTTTTAGCCTTGGGTGCTGCCTACAGGTTTAAACAAACAGCATTAAATATATTCTTGTTGAATACAGTGCTTGTGTGCAATAAGAAACAAATCAAAAACTTGTTTTACCTTTGCCTTTTCTGGCGCTGCTTTAGGCTCATCCCCTTTCTGTAACACGAATGTACAAACAACAATTAAGCATCAGACTATGTCAACAACATTTACAGTGATAACATTATAAATATGCTGATTGATTTATAAGAGACAGTTTCTTGGGTTTTGTGGAACGTACCGTTTGCAACCTTGTTGACTTCCTCATTGGCACCTGTACCTATGTAGACATGTGTTCAACATTTTATTATTAGGACATATTTGGAAAACTATTCAAAGTCAAATAAACAATTAATCACTTAATGTAAAAGGTAATTTAAATGTCAAAAACTATTTTCAGAGTGTGGAAACAACACAGTATCGGGGTACTTTAAACGACAAGTAGACAAGGGGACCATTTGCACAACAAATCAAATAGCGCCCCCTAGAGGCTGTATTTTATTCAACCCCAATACGGAGTGACCAGGTTTAAAACCTGCAAAATAAAACAAACTAGCAGACATATCCAGTCTTTGTACTTCATGTTTTGACTTGCGTAGATAACCCTGGGCTGCACTTAAACTTTGCCACAGCCATCCTGCATCAACCAAGTCCACCCCTTTCTCTCTCAGCAGACAAAAGAACAAAATGTTCAGATGTGGACACTGTGGACGGCCACAGCCATTTGGGGGCAGTTTTGGCGCCGTGGGTCAGGAATACTAACCTCTGCATCGCCTGCTCCAGCGCTGGACTGCAAGAGACAGAGAGGAGAAAATAAATTTAGTAAGTTGGGAAACAACAGCCATTCATGAGCTCAAGTGGGTGTGTAGTGCAAAGGGGGGATGGGCACCCTTCCCTCCCCTTAAGTCACAAAGAAATTATGCAACCTTAAAAGTGAGAGTGGGGGAGGTTGTTTTTTATTTTACACGTTTCTCTGTAGTCAATAAGATAATTAAAACTTTATATAATGATGACAGGATTTTCTGATGCAAGCCCACATCGCGATGCTGCAGGAAAAGGAGGGAAATGAGCTCGCTCCACCTCCAGCACGCGTTAACATGAGCTCGGTGAAAGCGATGCATGTTCGGCGTTTGCTCCAGGAAACTTAGCTGATAAAAAAACCACCCGATGAGTCGCTGTCTGGGGATAAACCAGCAATCTAGGGCTGTTCTGGAAATAATGCACACCAGCCATTTTCTTTACAATAAGTGAGTTACATATCGTCACAATGGCGACTGGTTTTTACACGGTGAAAAAACGCTGCGAAAACCCCTTTAGCTGAAATAACCATTACGCCAGACAATTTGCCCGTAGACCTGCTGGTCGACGGTCTGTGGGTGAACCCCTTTGTTTGGCTTAAACATTAAATATTATTAAACAGTCCGCATCGTGTTTAACGAGAGGATCGCGGATGTGGTGATGGCTGCGTTGAGGAAACAATGCGCTGCTCGGTGAAGACGCGTGCTGAGCCGTGCTGCGCCGTGCTAAGTAAAAAGGCGCCACTTCCCTGTATCAACAGGGTGAGACACGACAGACCTGGGACCGGGGGAGGAGGACGACTTCATTCCTGCACATGGAGCCCACCGAGCCCCACAAAGCATGTGCAGTCTCTAAAATAAAACACTGAATCGACGCCATATAAAAGAAACCGCGTGTTTGGTTTTAAAAAAAAAAAAAACACACACCCGCTGCGTTTAAAGAGAAATTCCACGTATGCGTAGATAATTTCCACTTACCCTTTTCCTTCCCATTGTTGCTGAGGTTTTGAGACAGAGTCTGAAGAGATGACGAGTGTTTGTGAGGGTTGTTTAAACGCTTGAGCTCTGGGGGTCTGTCCTGTACCTCTCTCTGCACACACCTCCACAGTGCGGTCTGCAGCTCCACACACAAAACCTCCTAGCAGTACCAGCACCAGCTCGCACCTGATTGGATCCCCCGCTCGGGCAGATTTTATCCCTCCTCCTACCAATCCACAGGGAAGAGCGGAGCCCCGCCCCCCGCGGCCGCTGGTTGGCCGGCGGGCCGAGGCAGCATGTTTTTGAACCATAACACCACACCTGTATGGGCAGATGCGTGTGCCAATCACCGAGCCCAGCCAAGTCCCCGAAACACAGGGTGTGTGCGAGAAGAGGGAATAAAACAACATGGATGGAGTTTTTTAAAACAAGGCCTCACATGAACGAGGCAAACCTTTGTCCACCAGTTTAAGTGCTTTATTTATTATTGTTATTATCATTGTGAAACACACATCTAATCAATACCATCCAATAAATAAGACCAACCCAGGTGCTGTAAAGATGTTTTCTTTGTGTATTATTAGCTTTTGTTATAACCCGAATAACCTGAATGGCCTCGTTATGTAACAGCACCGTGTGACTGCTGCAGGAGCACAGCTGCAACAAGGAGGCGGCTGGTGGGGGGAGGAGGAGAAACAACATGGCGGCCGGGTATGCGTGGTTCCTTGTGCTGGGCTCGGTGTTCCTGTGCAACCTCATGAAGACACTCCTGCCCTCCATGTCCTCGTTCGTAAGTAGCGGCTGCTGTTGTTACACACACGACACGTTTCACTGGAAAGCAAAGGCGGGAGGAGTTGTCTTTGTTTGTGTTTGTGCTTCGTCTCCCACTGCAGCCTCTTGTGGACTAGCTTAGTTCAGCGAGTTAGCTGATACATAATAGATAGTACATGGGTGTGGTTTGTCCGAGAACCATTTCTAATAACCGAACCCAATGGGACACACTTTCTACAACATGGTGGTTCGAGAGTAAATAACCCACTGTGACGTTATGTAACTGTGTTTACACGTTAGCTTTGCTGCTACAGATGGCTTAGCATAATGGGAATCTGTGGGCTGAAGCTCAGGGATATAGCACAATAAGCAGGAACATTGTGTTGTTGAGCCTCTGCCTCTCTACACCAGAGGCTCAACTGCAGATAACTCTGTCCCCCTGCTCCCCCATTAACAGCCTTCTCCACCCTTCTCCTTCTAAAGCTCTCCAAGCTGGTGCAGAAAGATGCTGAGCTGGAGAGTGAAATGAGGGCTGAGGTCCAGGAGATGAAGAAGGAGCAGCTCTCCATCAGCATGATGGATGAGTTTGCCAGATATGCCAGACTGGAGCGCAAAATCAACAAGATGACAGACAAGCTGAAAACACACGGTGAGCAACAGAAGTAGTTACTGACATGAGAAGAGGTGGAGAAGATGGTGTTTTATTATGAGGAATATCCAGTAACAACAATCAAACAATAACATCACAAACTGTGGAATTCTAAATAAAAATCTTATTAGGAGTTTAAAAGAAGAACGATTTGATCCAGATTGTCCTGAACGAGCTGAACATTCAGATGGTTGAAATCGGATAAAGACGGGGTTGGGCCATATTGCCCCAAATTATTTCAGTTGATATCAATAATCATCATAGAAAAAGCTGCATTATTACTCCAGTTGAGTTCAAAGACTGATGTTTGCTCCTGAGTGAAGGATGTGGTTTGAAACTCGTCTTTATGAGCAGACAATTACAAATACTTGATAAACAGCTTAACGCTTTACAAATCCGAGGCAGATCATTTACCATTCGGTATCTCCTTCCTGGGCTTGCACAATGTATAAGTATTAAATAAAACTATATTGCTATTAGTATTGATATTCTCTTATTGCCCTGCCCTAAAAAAGGCAGTTCTCGATGCAGGACTGCTGATTGGTTTTTCATGTTACTTAGTCCACCTACAGTAGATGTTATCTTTTCAAGGGACACCATATGATGATATACTGTCACTGTGACTGTAAACTGCACAGTTGAGTCTTCCGAACATGTGCGTGTCTACTACAGCAGATTTACACATTAGAACCACCACCTATAGGAATTTGCAGTAGGTTTCGGATAATACACTCCGCTATATGTCCACTATGAACAGCTGCTGCCTGTCGCTGTCCTTCACTCTCTGCCTCAGGATTAGGTCGGGTGAAGAAAGGAAGTGGCTGACTAGAATTTGAATGTGATGCACATTGACAGCAGTGCAAACATTTTTCAGATAATTGCCACGTTTATATTTTATAGATTGTTTCTCTACAATCTCTCTTTTCTGTCCCAAACGGCTGAATCAAATATAGTCCCTGAGAACTCTCTTCTGTTTGAACAAAAAGTATTTTGGTGAAATATCCAAAATGAACAAAATATACATCCTGTATTGTATCATTATTTCTCATATATATTTATATGAAATCTTTCAGACATCATCCTCAGTCTTTTCTCAAGACCTTGAACACACCACACTGTAATTTTTATTTTAATCATGCTATTTTACCCTGCTAATAGGTGGAAGTGGAAATGGACAATAAAAAGCTCTTCTGGTTTTAGAACTCCTGTTTCTCGCGGTCTGTGGTTCAAATTATGAACTAATGGCACTCATTAGAGCACACACAGTCCCCTTATGAAACCACATATGAAGTTACTAGATCAGGACACACACACATACACCCGTCCCTTAAACTTTACAACATATTTTTCATCAAGATCTATGAATTATTCTCTAAGAAATCAATAAAAGGTATCTATCAGTGTTGCCTAGGTTCATGCCCTACCCCTCCACAAGATTTCATGGAAATCGGTTGAGTAGTTTTTGCTTGATCCTGCCGACTAACTAATAAACAAACAACCAAACGAAAAATAATCTTCTTGGTGATTTAAACAAAATGGCGGTTCAGTCTGATTAACAGGTATAACAGGCCCTGTGGCAGAATAATTGAAGGCTACATTGCCACATCAATAAGTTTACTGAGTCTAACAGTGACTTATGTTCTCCTTTTTGCAGTGAAATCAAGAACAGGACAACAGGCCAAGATGAAATGGGTTGTGAACATTGCCTTTTATATACTACAGGTAGGTGCAGATTGTTAGAAAAATAGGTGACATTACTAGCAACATAGTGATATACTTATTTTTTTACGATGTACCAACCCATTTGTCTCTTTAATTTGTCAGGCTGCTCTGATGGTCTCCCTGATATGGAAGTATTACTCTGATCCAGTGACCGTGGTTCCCAGTCGATGGATCGCCCCTCTGGAGCGACTGGTGGCCTTCCCAACAGGAGTGACAGGTAATCAAGATTTGCTTTATTATTCACTGGGGAAATTTGCCTGAGTCACAGTCAAAACTCAGTGTTTTTGTACTTGATAAAAATAAGAGAATTTATTTACAAATACATGTGGGAAACCCCAAATAAAACCTTTTTTTCAATCCACACAACATACATTAGGATTTGGTTTATGTATAAATGACATTTTACTCTACTTTTCCTATCTTGAACACCAAAATAAATGGGTATACGCAGTTTATTTAAATATTCGTAAAGCCACAAAAAAAGGCTTTCCCTTTGTGATGTCACAAATTCACTGAAAACCGAGGTGCTCTCTCACCTTGCAGTCTTGCCAAATTAGCGCATTCACCAAGGTGTCTTGCTTCCATCACTGCCGATCGGAGCAGGAACTTAAAAAAAAACCTCTCTTCTGCTGAGTCATTTGACCCGGGAGTGAATGACGATTGTAACCATTCCCATTGTAGACAAAAGCCAGATGTTAGTGGGCTTTTGACCAGTGGAAAATGGGCTTTCAACTTGTCACATAGTACAGTGCAATTATTGATTCACTGACAGTTGTTCTTTCCTTTCAGGTGGAGTGGGAATCACATGCTGGTTGGTGGTTTGCAACAAAGTAGTGTCAATGGGCCTCCATGCTGTCAGCTAGAGATCAACCATCGAACACCCTTTTCTTCACATAAGGCTGAACACGCTGTGGCTGAAAGCTCAAGTTTTGTTCCGTTTATGTTTTGGTCCGCTGCTCTGGTCAACTTGTAAAAATGCAGTGCATTTTTGGTGTTGGCTGTCTCATTCTGCAACATACTGATTTGTTGTTGTTGAATTTTTGTCATGGTGATATATTTCTATTAACTTATTGTGAGAATGTTCAAATTGTTATGATTTGGAAATACTGAAATTCCCTTTTTAATAAAAAATATCAAAAGAAAAGCTGTCATTCAGTGTCATTTTGCAAATTGTGAATAAAGGTGACAGGTGGTTTTCTTTAAGTAAAACTGTAATGGATAGAAATTAAAAAGCTTTATCAACCAGTTCAGCTTTTTATGACATTTTAAAGGTTTAACTAACCAATGAAATTACTTCTCTCAGACCAAAAGACTCTTTTCCACTCTATTGTCTTCAATCGCCCTTCACTCACACTGAGGTAGGGTAGCCACAATAATCTGTGTTACTGATGTTGTATGATGTTATACTGTGTTCATACACATACTGATTGCATAATTTGTCTAGTGGCCACAAAGCCTGTGGCCATTTTTTTTGTAGACATTTGTAAAACAACAGTGGGGCCTTTCCTTTACTTCCGCACCATTTTCGTCTCCAGGATGTGAAATGTACACATTTAATTAGCAAGTTAAAAACTATGATACATAATAGAAACCATTACTAGTGTATCTTGTCGGATATCTTAACTAGATTTACATTTGAAGGTATTCGGAAGTCTGCCAGCAAAATGCAGAACATTTATAACAATCTTAAGTTTCTCAGTATCACTGGTGACCACTTAACAGGAAATACACCATCAAACTCAAGCATTTAGTGCTCAGTGTCAGTGGTTCACTAATGGTCAATCAAGCTGACAAATATGGATCTTTACCTGTTCTCCAATACATGCGTGGTGTGACTTTTATTTCAAATTTTGGTGATATGTGGGAGTAGGTAAATGACAGGTGCACACAGATAAATCATTCGTACTTTTAAGGATGTGTAACCACTGACAGCTTGTTTTTTGTGTCTCTGCGCTTCTTGTGCACATAACGATTTGACAACCTTTCAGATCTGACTGAGCATTGGAGACACCAGAGGGAATACTGTCCTCTGCATCTTGGTAGCGCTGCAGTGCCACTGTGTGGTGATGGTGGGGTGTATTCTCAGTCCGGGCCTCAGTTTACTGCTGCTATAGTTTATTGATGCACAAAAGTAGTCAGACAGGATCCTCTGGTTTGAAACCTGCTGAGGCTTGATCAGACGCCATTTCAGAGTTCGGCTGTGAACAGTTCCCTGGTTGTTGTTTTTCTCTACGCATGATTAGATAAATTTGTTTCAATATATTTACATTATATACTGTATACGCACCATGATTCCTGCTACACATTAAATCATGTTAAATAAAATACCCTCCTGTTGCCATTTGTCCATGACTTTGCCTCTGGTATCAGTGAGTCAGTCTGGTCTTCACTGTAAGATGAGTATTGTGGACTATGAGAGCCACAGCACAGTCTGGAGAGAGGGACATCTGGAGGTGTCTGTGATGTGGCTCACTGGCACTATCCCTCTTGTTAGTGAAGACAGCTGCATACATACTTCGATTTTTCATGCATTTCCAATCTGAGGAAAATAGGAACAGGGAAACATAAGCCTCAGCTTAACAGAAAATAGATATCCATATACCTGATGATATAGTGAAAAAAATAACGTGAAGCAGGGGCAGATAATTGAAGATTTCAAGCTAAAGGATCACAGAGAAATCTGCTCATGATAGTCCTACATGAAAAAAACCTCGTAAAACTTCCCTAAAACTATTATCTATAGACTTTGTAATGCCACTGCGTACTGACTTGATATGAAAGCAGATTTTAAAAATAAAGTTAGGTCTTAACCTTTCTTTTCAAGTTAAGCTGTCTCTTGTTGCTCACCAGTCGATCGATCTTCACCTGGTGGCTGGCTGCAGTATTGGTCTTAAATCTGACTTCTAATGTGTTAGTGGATGGAACATGGACAAAACGATTGAGTCAAAGTACTCAGCCAATAACATTATCTCAAAGATGGTTTCTGTTGTTTCAGGTATCGACAGCTGAGACTGACTGTAAATTGGCAGCGTTCATATTCCATAGTGGAGTCGCTTTAAACATCTTCATACACGGTCTATTTCTCCAAACTAGCTTGGAAGGAAAGCAATGCTTAAGTTCAAATCTATAAAGTACAAAAGCTGAATATATGATAGACTGTAAGTATAGTGACCTGTTTAAGTGACCTGTGGTCCTGTACAGCTGCTTTGCTCTGGGCCAATCAGGAGAGTGCATGTAGCGTATTAACTATGCACACTGTTCGGTCTGGGTATGCGAGTCTCTCGGCTGGTTTACCTCTGTGGTTATTGGTCTGTGTGACCAGCAGTGAAAGTTAAGGTGCGTCTGTTTCATTAAACACCAGTAAAGTGAGTTTACTGTTTACTATTTGGTGCACTTAAATTGCATTTATTTAGAATGCAAACACAAGGAAATATAAAAGAAAGAAAGAAAGAAAATATACAGTGCAAACAGAATAGAACAGTGTGAGCAGTATATATTGAGACCGATTGCGCATTAGCCATCGAATTACACTGACAGAAAGGAACATTGTTCAGTTAAACATCTTATCTTAACTTATATTCCCAGTTTCAGAATCAACTGACTGAAATAAAGTATTTCCCTGTTTGTTTGTTTGTTTTAGGGATCCTGACCCACGGGCCTTTGAGGGGTCCGAGGGCCTGCGTTTGGGAACCTGAGTCTCACGGCCTACATTGCTGGTCAGTGCTATTTCTGTCCATATATGAACTCCGCAGGACGCAGCAGAACCACTCCACTGGGCCCCTGGGCCGACGGACAGCTGAAGTTGCCTATCAGTCCGCGCGGTGCAGCGCCCCTAGGGGCCAGATCCCTCCAATCCTGCACTGATGGAGACAAATATAGCCTCTGCTGAGTGTGTGTGTGTGTGTGCGTGCGCGTGTGTGTGCGCGATCTCAGTGCTATGTCTCTGTCGCGGGTGAGCTCTAATAATAGAGGAGGCTGCCTGCTCCTTTAAGAGTCTACTTGTCGCACACTCTCCACATTATAAAGTCAAATAATGGTGATCAAAGTTTTCCTCGCCTCTTCATCGGGATCCACTGCGGTAAGTTTTCACCCTGTGCGCACGAAATTGACGCAGACTTTCCCCCAAACCGCAAAACTTTCTCACTTCTGACTCGACCGCGCTAAACCTCTGAATTAATGTCAGCCGCCTTTGATTATTCACATTCCGTTGGCTTTGTTTGCGCTCATTTGTGTTTTGGTCTTGTTTTAGCGCTATCTCATTGTAATCAGGTCGAGCTCATTGACTTGCAGATCTCTCTCGAGCAGGGGGTCTCACACTCATTTTGTGTCTCACACCCCGATATTCAGACGTTTTTAAAACCCCAACAGCCGGGATCTTACCCTCCGTCAATAACAATTTCTTATCACATGTGTTGATCAGATTTAGCTTGTAGGAACAGTTAGGTTGTAACCACCGCAGGGAGGGTGCATTCATCCTCTAGATCTACTTTTGGCAGAGCTATGTAAGCACTTTGAACTGGGGGGTGGTGGCATGGTGGCCCACTTGGATATCGAGCTGTTGTCTCAGTCGCAGCAGGGAGACCTGGTTGTTTCTCCTTGGATTTGCATGTGGATAGAGCCTCATTGAATCTGTGCTGAGACAATGCAAGTGGCCCCTACTGTTTTCAGATGAGCAGAATAAGCTAAATAATTAGTTAAATTTAAGGCAAAAATGTGTCAAAACGTACTGAAAAATAGACCGTCTGTTTCCAGAGGTTAAATTACATTACATGCTTGGTCTAACTAACAGCCCAAAACTCAAAAATATGAAATTGACTATGACAAAATGAGTTCACTTTGAGCCCAAACCAGCAAAGATATCACATTAACCATTAGTTCATTATTAAAATAGCTGGGGATTAATTTTCTGTTGATCAGTGATTCCTTAGCGGCCTGGTTTGGATGTTTATTTGTAAGGACAGGAGACCGAGGGGGTGTGGGGTGTCAAGTACCTTATTTGAACCCTCTGTGTGTGTCATGTTCACGTGTTTGTTTCACACTTTAATGATAGAAACATCAGTGCAGGGTTTCTTCATCTTTGAAATCAGAAATTACAGCCTCCCCTCCCACATACAGTCAAATCAGTGTTGATATTTCATTAAGATCATGTTATTTTGTATTTTTTCTGCCTCCCAGATCAAAAAGAAGCAGCAAGATGTTGTTGGCTTCCTGGAGGCTCTTAGAGTGGACTATGATCCGCTGGACATCGCCTGCAACGAGGAAAACCGCATGTGGATGAGGCAGAATGTCCCAGAGGAGAAGAAGCCGGCCAACGGGATCCCCCTGCCTCCTCAGATCTTCAATGAAGAGAGCTACTGTGGGGTGAGTCTGTCCTTAACACTGTTTAATGATGACTGAATTGCACAAGATGTTAAATGCAGGGACCCCTGAAGAATAGTGCAGAGTTTACATGTATTTTCATTTGGATTTACCACATTTTTGAAAAAAATTTGTGATATGTTTTTTGTGTTTCTCATTTATTTGATCAAAAAGTGAACACTGTAAAACATTTTACAACAGGGAAGGTAAACTCATGAAATCAAAGGTTTGATATATATTTCTAGCTGTAACATTCAATGATAGAACCTTTTTTAAATCAGAGAACCAGTTCATGGGTAGTTGGGGGTCAAAACCTTGTTTCAAGGGATTTACGAAGGTGACGATTGAGACAATTAGGCTTCACTCTTTGGGAGCGATCATGTCGTCCATCTTCATATACAATCTTTGATTTAAACAAAGAAGTTACTGTATGTACTATCACAATGTAGTGACCTGCTCCACTGCTTGAACACGACGAGTGAGTAGAAGTAGACATTTTTTCTCATATTTTCAAACAGGACTATGAAACCTTCTTTGATGCCAAGGAGGACAACGCTGTGTTCGCCTTCCTGGGACTGCCCCCTCCCCCTGGGTCCAAGGTTGGAAATATTTTCTATTTTCCACTGTGTGAAAAAAATCTGAACAAAATCACAAAACGTCCCATACCCCTATTTACCGGGCTGTAAATCTGCTGTGATGGGACAGTTTCAACAGTGTTTTATAACTATAACTGTTATTGATATTGTGTGACATTATGGTACATTGTTAGTTGATGATTTTGTCAGTTAAGATATCCTTTTTTAATTTTAAACTCTTGAAAAATTCAAAATAAATGGGCTAATCAACAGGCTATTAAAAGACTTGAAAGCCCTGCAAAGGGGTTTAAGCTAGCACCTATACCCATAAATATATCGGTATAAATGATAACGTTTTAATTATTTTGTCATGCATGTAGTATAGTAGTACTTTTTACACCAACTGATTAAAATCCCAAACCCAGCTGAATGAGCCTTTTAATAATACAAAACATTCCAAAATACATATGGGAAAACCAGATTCTATATTTTACATGATCCGGTTATCAAATATTAATACATAAATTATACAGCATGTCACGTGATGAGTGTAATCTACTCCAAAAGCTGTCTTACTTTCCTTCTTTTTTTTACCAAATTTGACTTCTTTGAACACATAATGTCAGATTATATTTTCATTCAAATTTAAGATATCGCTACTTCAGATTCACCATGCCTTTCTCCACATTTTTCCAAATCTCTTTTTTCACTATTAGATACAATGAAAGAATACACTTTGATTTCAAGGAAACCATTTTGGTTTGGCAATATTCAAAGAGGCTGTAACTTAAAAATGTAAAGAGCATATTGTCTGGTGATCCACACAGAACTCTGTCAGGACTGATTCTGTATCATACACTTCGGTCATTTCATCGACACAGGAAGCAGAGCAGGCTGACAAGGCGCAAATTGTGACGAACGGGAACCATGTTGAGGAAATGAACGGAGACCTTGATGACTCAATAGTAAAGCCATCGTTTCTTCTCTCGTGTTGTGTTTCTTTTCACATGTGTCTCACCTTTCTCCTTTCTCATCCAGTGTCACTTAACAGTTTCACTTCTGTCCCAACCTGTCGACTTGAACAGACTTTTACTTTCCTCCTGTCCCAGTCATCATGATGTTCACTAATCTGTTCGCGTTTTGCATGATTGAAAGTTTTCATTTCACAGTAACAGAATATGGAGTTGTCATTATAACACTGGGTTGTGCCACAGAGTAGTGAAGCATCCTGTTCCTACATTCCTTTCTTCATGTTAGTATTTATAAAGTTTGATTTGCTTTGTGATTTTTGTTTTTATTGTGGTTTTGTAGACGTTACATTTTTTTTTCATGTCTTTACATTTGATACCACTCGTTAACATTTTTCCTCCCTATAGAATATCCTTGCTGTCCTAACTTTTGTCTCAGTTTAGATGGGAGACAGACCGTGTCCCAAATCTAAACATTCCTTAAGAAGATACTGTAAATCATTCACTTCCTGCATTCCACTCTTCATCCATCAAAGTCAATGACATCAGCAAACATTCCTTATACGCAGGATGTTACTCCACTGACACATTTCACTCATTACATTGCAGGATATTGACATGGCCGCAAATTACTGTTTCGCAGATTGACTACCTTAAGATTTAAGTAGCAGAAGAAAATTTAATGGATTTATTGTTTTTTTGTTGCCATGACAATATAAGAGTCCTGTTAAGCAGCACAGAAGCATACTGCGTCCACTTGTTTTTCTCAATGAAGCACTCATTTAACCTAATTGGCTAAATAACCTACTACTTAAAGCAAATATAGCCTGGCTGTGTAGTGTGACTCAGTTTTATTTTGGTTCAAGACATTGGGATATACTTGTGTCTTTAAGATATATAGAAGGCATTGTTATTAGTCTATTGGCTTTTTGCAGGCAGCTCAGGAATCATACTTTGGGATTGTACTGATGGAAAGTACAAGGATTTTGAGCTAGTTAATTCAGAACGACAAAGCAGTTAACACTGCATGCTTCTGTAAAACTGAACCTGACATCTGAGTTCATTTAGCCGCATTTTGTTTTGAGCCGAGTTCAGCTCTCACTCTGTTTCTCTGCGGATTTATTAAATTCTGTTAATTAGACTACGTTTTCACAGCGGGCCCAAGTGGCCAGAATCAGATGTGAGTCGAATCAGGGCCCTGACCAGTTCACATTGGAGTCTGATCATGGCCACATTTTAAAAGATAATGTGAAATCTGCCACGAGCACCCAGGCTTGCAGTGTGAGTGTAGTAGGAACAGTTGAAGCACGCAAAAGAACATGTTACATACAGTATGGTTTGTTTAATCTGGAACCGTATATAACTTCCTGCAAAATGATAAATTGATCATTATAATGTCACATTTTTTGAAGCTTAAAAAAACAAGACATCATGTGACGTCCTGGGTAGAGTAGGCTGGAAGCAGGACATGCTCTCAGACGGCATCTGTATGGCATCTCTTTTTTATCTTGAGACATTTGTTTTCTTCCAGTTTTTCTTCCATCACATAATATCGCTGTGATTTTAATGCAAACTTTTTTGCTGTATTCTCACATGAACTCACCCTGACATTTACCACACATTTAACTCAGGGGCAAGCAGGACAGGTTTCAGACCCACTGGAGAGATTCAGGTAAATGTCCAGACTTCAGTGCATGTCTGAAAGCAGTATATGTTTCCAGCCTTTTCCTTCCAGAGAAAATCTAGTTGGCTGCTGAAAGTTATATTGATAATTTAATCTAACTCTTAAGAAAGTGAATAAGTATAATATCCACAATATAATACAGTATTCCTTTAAGGCCATGTCTGACTCTCATCTATGGTCACATCGAAATTCATCCAGATCATTGACATTCCAGTGTTCACCTTTAACTGCCACATCTCCTCCTCCACATTGTTCCCAGAGTCGACTAACACCTACATTTTAAGTTTTTGCATCTCCCAGACTGACGAGCTGCCTGAACAACTAGGACATTAAAAGTTTTTCTTATTTTGATCACCAGTTGTTGTTTTCACCTAAGGAGGTTCCATTGGAGGAATGTAACGGAGATGCACACGATGAGGAGGAGCAGGCAGCGGAGGAGGAGGAGGAGGTAGCGGAAGGAGAGAATGCAGATGATGAAGCCATGGAAGAGGAAACAGAAGGCAACGAGGAGCAGGAGGAGGCAGTGGAAGAAACAGATGAGCTTACAGAAGTCACAGTAATTGCCTCTAGACTAGAATCCATCCTCTCCTCGTTCAGCCTCTCCCTTCACTTCTTGAATGTGTTGAATGTCTTTTTCCTTCACCTGGAATGCTCTCTTTCTCTCCCCTCATCATCTTTACCTTCCCTTTAATGTCGTCTTCTTCCTCCACATCAAGGATTTGTCTCCTTTAAATTACTTGTCCCCCTTGTATTGCATCTTATCCTCTCTCCCTGGATTCCGTCATTTACTAACCCACCATGTGCAACATTCCTGTTCATCATTTCCCATTTGTCCCTTAAGCACCACTGGACATTTAACTTTTTACATGCAACTTTTTATTTGTCTCTGTTTGTCTTTTAATTCACTCTCATTTGTCACCTCCCTTTATATTTTGCTGATGACTCTGTTACCACTCATCTCGATGATTGATCCCCAATTGCAGTGCATATACATAACTGTCATGTTCATGGCTGTGTTTGTTGGGAGTGTCCTCGGTCTTTGTCTCTGCAGTCTGATGTCTCTAATTTTGTCCTCTCTTCTCTTTCAGGAGGCTCAAGCAGAGGAAGAAGAACAGGTGAGTTCATCTAAAGTTTATGAGCATGCTGAACCGAATCAAAGGCTTAAAGAGACTGTGTTTCAGTTGTTTTCTGGTCTTTTCTTGAACAGGAAGAAGCTGAGGATGACAGGGTAAGAAGGGACACTGTGTGAGGATGTTCATTAACAAACTCTTTCCTTTCTTAGCAGTAGTTGCTGGTTTAGAATGAGTGCTGTGACCAATCGTCACCAGAGCTCAGCCAAGTTTGCATGCCAGAACCCTGATCTGAAAATGTCATCTACGATAATTATTACTAACGCAAGCTGCTCTTTTTTTCTATTAACCGTCAAATCAATTCACTGTTATTATAATTCTAGTGGATTTCCCAACCTTTTTTCGTCACAGTTGCATCACTCAACTTTGGGCAGACATTTGTTCATATGCATGGATCTTTTTTTTTGTATCAATCTGAATATGGTTCTAATCTATATTTTTACCAACTTTCACATCTTTTTTTATTTAATACTAACAAAAGTCTAGGATGTTTTGCAAAGGAATATTAATTATGCTTAGTTTTTCCAAGCTTCACATCCCCTTCTATTTCCCTCGTAGTTTTGTAGCATCTAAAACTTATATATTTTTAACCTCTTTTTTTCACCAGCCTTTTACGAAAGATAGAACATATTACAAGGCATTTGGAAAATGCTTAAAGAATGTCTTACTTGATCTTTAGGGTATTCAACTAACTTTGAACTCTTAATGCTTTGGTTACTTTGAGTATTAAGGCCACTTAAAAAGAAAGAGATTTCAAGAATAAAGTCACAATATTAACGGAATAAAGTCATATTATAACAAGAATGATACATAATGTTATGTGAATTAAGCTGTAATATTATTAGAAAAAAGTTCACTTTGACTCATGGATGACCTGATAAGAGTTTATTGGTCAAAAGTCAAAAGTCCAGGTCACTGACCTTGAAACACATGTTTTATCTTGTCAATATAATTTCCAGGAACATCTCAATAGAATTCTGTCAAATTTGGCACACATGTTCACTTGGACTCACTTATTCAATGTTTAGATTTTGGTGGTCAAAGGTCAAAGTTCAAGGTCACACCAGCCTCACAAAACATGTTTTGGAACCTCTTGAATGTGATATCTCAACACAGCTAAGGGGGGGATGTATTTACCTTTTAGACAGTTGTCACCTGGACTCAAAGATGAACTGATCAGATTTCAGTCGTCAAAGATAAATGTCACAGTGACCTTATATGAATCAGAGGAAACCAATTTATGTAGATGGAAACTGCACTGGTTGGTGGAGGCTTACAACCTCTGTACGATATTTCTACTTTACTCTAAATATTATACCTTTTTCCCCTCATTGAATAATGACTTTATTCTTGCACTATAATGCCTTTACAGTATGGCCCTAATATCTCGTACAGTTACTTATTGTAGGCTAATAAAAAATAGTGTGTACATTTCGTCTTTGAAGTTCACATTGTGATCGAGCCTTTTAAATTGAAATAGCTCAAACAATGATTGACTACACGTGTCTATTTTCATCAGCCAGTTCAGGAAGCTCTATTTAAAAATCAACATGTTTCCAGTCCATTTAAATCCCTTCACTTCAATTCATGGCAGTCTCCTGCTGCTGCTGATCACACACCAGTCATGTTCCTCATGGGCGCACCATACAGCATTTGACCCCCTTCTTTGCCCTTTTTGTCCATCTCTTGGTTTGCTCCCTCCAGGAAGAAGAGGATTTGCAGTCAGAGGTAACTGTGCGTCGGTGATCGTCTCTTTCTACGGTTCCTCCATATAATCCTCAGCAGTTTGGGTTTGGTGGGGCACAAATCAGGGAAGGCTCCTGTGGTTGAGTCAGGTTGGGGGTGGTAGGGGCTGGGTCTTGGTCTGCTGTTTCCACTCCACTGTGTATATTACTGTGTACTATTACTCTTTGATATGCTGACATGTTCTAACTCTTCTCTTTCCATCCTTCTATTCCACGTTGTTAACCCCTCTTCCTGCTAACACCCATGTTCCTCATTTCTTCCCAGTCCTGTAGCCGCTTCCTGACAACCTCAACCATCCCCTATAGTTTCCATTTTAATTCTGTTTTCTGTAGCGCATGCCTGTGGTGCTCTTTTGCTCCCCACACAGCCTGCTGACCGACTATCTGTTATTCCTTTTAGGAGGAAGAAGAACTGCGACAGCTTGAGGTAGATTCCTGTGATGTGTTTTTGTACCAGCCTCTAGCCTTCCTCAGTTTATTTTGTCTTTTTTCAAACACCCATCCCTTCCCACCTCCCAGTAAGCTATTCAGCTTCATTTTGAGAATAAAGTCATAATCAAGAAGAAAGTTATTCTATTAAGAGAAAAGTCATAATTTTTTAAATAAGGTCATAATATTTTGAGAATAAAGTTTTAAAGTAGTACAATTGCTTGGACAAAGTTTAATTTTATGAGAAGAAAGTCATAATATTTCCATAATAAAGTCGTTATGCAATTAGAAAAAGAACCTGTGCTCTCTTCTGGTTCCAAAAATCTTGATTTCTTGACAAACTATGAATCTTCTTTGAGTAGCACTTAGAAGTAACTAATGATTGCCCTGTAGCCGACCACTACCCAACATTTCCTCCTCCACAAAAGAGGGCATTTCCATAAAGTCTGTGTATTTCTCAGAATAGACTCTTATGATACTTATGATAATGTTGGTGCTGATGAGCCAAAATATTTAGTATTTTGTTATATCTGAAACGCCACATTCCTTATTTGAACACAGGTCAGATCTGATCTTCTGATATCCCTCCTGTAAAATAACACATTGCAGAAAATTACATCTTTATTCTTATAATATTATGGCTTTATTCTCGAAATCTCAGAATAGTTTTTACCCTTCATGTGATCCCGATTCTTTGTTGTATGTAACACTGAAGACATTCCAGAAAAAGTAATTTCAGAGTTTCCCAGACCAATCATATCTAGATAAGCATCAAGGTACCCAAAGCTAAGAGTCAGAATACAGTACATGACAACACTGTTGGCCATATCAAGATGCTTTTCTTGTAACCTCTAAGAGTGTGTACTCTTCCTATGCACTTATATATGCAGTGATGATTACACTATTACCTTCAGTGATTGTCATCGGGATATTGGCAGTGTTCAAAAATAATAATAGTATTGTCCTCATATGGTTAAGTCCCTTATTTATGTTGCAGCAGTTTGACATTGCCCTCTATTAGGAAACCTTATGTGCATCTACCAGATCTATTTATACATTCACATGAATCAAAATGCATGTTAACGTGCACGCACCTACAGGCATGTCACTTTCTCTGTGGACGGGGGTTAAACCACATCCCTCTCTCTTTTCAAATCGTATTGTTTACTCACCCTTTTTTTGACAGTGTTACTTTGATTCAGATTCTAAAATTGTTTTGAAAAGAGTGCACACTCTGTCCATCATAATCCAGATGTAGAGTATTGATAAACCACTAAGGCAGCCATCAGTTATTAGGGAGACTACGGAATTTAATTGAGCCTCCGTCCACTTCTGAGACCAGACCTATGCACTTGCTTGCATATTGTTCTTCAAACAGCACAGAGCTCTGATGATGGGGTTGCAAGTATTTGGATTAAGACTCACTTTAGGGACTTTCCACACTTCTCCACACAGCTCTAATTTAAATAAAAAAATAGCAATTTCAAAATGAGTTTGATGTTCCTGCTCTAACCTTTGTTGAGCAGGAACCATCCTTTAAAGGTCATTAAAATCAGCATTTCTCTGCGATGTTTAACAGTGAGATTTTTTTAATTTGAGATTTCAGATTGCTTAGTTTTTTCTCAACATGAAAGCCACTTCATCACTCAGATGAAGAACACTATTACCACCTGTGACTGCAGAGGGCGCTGTTGCTCACTAAATGTTCCATAGTGTCCCTTTAGCTCAGATTGAGCCAAGTGGCCTTAGAGATCACAAACTGACCAGATCAACCTCAGTTATTTAATATGCCTGTACTCAGCATCTTGTTGAAAGGACTCTTCCTCTCAGAGACATTCCAGCCTCTGCGTATTCTTCTATCATCTTTGCTTTGCTTTGCTTTGCCCTTTTTCCTTTCCAACTCTCCATCTATTTTGCCGTTTGCCGTCCTTCCATTCTTGCAGGAGCAAAAGGACGAGGCAGTGAGGTAGTTGTTTTGAGATGTCCTGAGTTTCTCTATCCTCCGTCTTTCTTCTATCTCTCTTTGTGCTGCATGGACTGGTAGTATTTTTTCCTCCATAGAGATGCCTGCTGGTGTGCAGCATGGTGACTATAACTGAAATACCCGCCATACTCTTCTCTTGACTTGACCAAACACCACCTGATTTAATCTCCCACAGGAAGAAGAAGAGGCTGAAGTACAAGAGGTATAAATGAATTTCGCTCTACCGATGTTGTGCACGGTGTGAATCATATTTAGTTTGGGATTTTACATGCATGACCTGATTGCATACAAAGGCTGTAAGTACAGGTTAATGTTAACTTTACCGCTGTCTCTTGCAAGTCTTGCATCATGTGGTCCAGTGCACAATGTGACACAACTCGGGAATTTATGCAGAGGGGACCACACAGTGTTTGCTGTTAGTGCAGTGCTGCAGTGGGTGTTTTGAAATATTCACGTAGACATTTTCTCTGAGTCTGCCAACACAGTTTTACTTTTTTTGTTTTGAAGCCGGAAGAACAGGTGGGAAGTTTTGCTGTGTTGTTCGTCTCTGCCTGTCTCCACATGAGCTAGCTGTCACAAGTGCAGGGGGATGCAATGACTCGACAGGAGACAAGTCCACTCCCCCCCCCCCCCCCCCCTTTTTAAAGAAGTTATGACTTTTGTTTCTCTTTGCCAAGAGTACAAACAAAGTGGATGTGACGAGTTCCAAAGAAGATGGAGGAGATGGAGCAGTTATTGTTACTTTGACATACTATGAGGAAATAAGCTGAAAAATCTGTTTGTAGTAACCGCAGGCTGTAAATGAGGATGGACTATGTGTCTCCTCTTCCTCCCACTATCCAGAAACGAAGCCAAAGTATCTCAACACTGGCATTTTGCGCTTTCGGCGGTCGTGGTGTGGAGCCATGGGGAGCGAGTTTCCGCCGATACACACGCTCAACCAATCATGAGTCATTCTCAATTGTCAATCATGACGTTTCACTACGTTTTTATAGCATTAAATAACAAATTAAAACCAAACTTGCTGAAAAAATTGGCACTTGAACAAACATCAGCATGATAACCGAATTTGAGAAAACTTTATATATAAATGTATTATATATATTTGTGTACTTTGACTTTGGTTTCGTCCAGGTCCCATCCACTTACATGGAGGAAATGGGATTTATGACCTATACTGCAGCGAGCCACCAGGTGGCAATCGAGACACTTTGGCTTCTTTTTTTGGAGTGGGTAATTTGTCCATCTTTATATAGGCTACAGTACAATCTATGGGTTCTTTAGCAGTTAAAAATATGAAGAACCAATGCGTTTACTTTTAACTTATTATTTTAAAGATCCCATTTCATATAAATTCAGGATTTATGACCTATACTGCAGCCAGCCACCAGGGGGGGGTGTTTTGGCTTCACTTTTAGGTAGCCATCATTTCGTCCATCTTTGTACACAGTCCATGGTTTCAGCTACCTGTAATTGTACGACTGGATGGAATCAAGTGATTATAGCATCTAATTATAGTCAATGATGTCCACTCCCTTTGTCCCTGGTGAGCGTGTTGTTTACGTCAACCTTCATCAAATTGAACTAATGAGGAACAGCCTGTGCAGCTCCAGTGTTATCGGATCTACAGAGTTTCCTTAATTTCTCTCGTTCTCTGCTTTAAACTTTTTTTATCCCACCCATAACTACAACACCTTCCTGCAACCTGGACCATGACTTCACATAACACCCTTCTTTCTGTTTCTCTTTCATGTGTCAAAGGAAGAAGAAGGAGACTTAGAAGAAGCACAGGTAGAGTACCAGAGAAAGTAAAATCGACTTTCTTGAATCTATTTTTCATCCATCTGGGGCTTGACCTGTCTGCAAAAAGTTTTATTTCACTCCAACTCAGAGGATAGTTTCTTGTGGGAAATAGAAAGTGGTGCAGCTTCAGCCTCAGTAATGTTCGATTTTACTTGATTAAACATTCTCAGTCGAGATGGCAATTAAGGTGTTTTTTGGAGAGAAGAAATCTTCTGCTCTCATTGCTGCTTTTCCCTCTGCAACAATCCAAGCAGATTCAACTGTAATCTTTGTCCTAAGTCCATTAAATGCCTTTAATGTATACAAACAAACTGCCCCAATCCTCACAGGGATTATGCAAATGTAATACTCCATTAAAGACAGATTAAAAATAAATTAGAATTATTGATGCTTACCCTTGACATCTTTTATTGTGTTCCTTGTAAAAACACATGATTATGTCTTTAAACAGGAGGAAGAGGCGGAGTAGTGGAAGATGGGTGATGTGGATGATGTCGATTTACTGCTGCCCAGGTGAATACTCTTCTCTTCTCTCTCGGCTCTCATGTTTTAATGCTTCACCACTGGAGGGCAGTGCAACATTATCTGAGCTGAGCCTGTTGGTGTTTGCTTTCATATTAGAATTTTATGTAACCAGATTTATTAAAAACATATAGCTGTGTTGTGAAATGGTTTTATGCTTTTGTGTGTTTGACCCTGGTATCAAAGGCCACTTTAACAACAACAACAATTACTCAACCTGTTTGCTTGATCTACACACTATATACTTTGCAGACTGTACAGTAAAATGTATAATTGGCCTTTACATATAATCTCACATTGTATTGTGTGAATTTATTATGTACTTTAACCATGGCTTATTTGCTTGTTTTCACTGGGGTGTATTATTAAATCATGCGTTATCTTTTTTCTTTTACTATTGGCTGTAGTGTTTTAATCATGGGTAAGTTTGGACGGTTTGCATGATGCACATACCATCCATAGATATTTGTCATTATATAATGCGGATCATTTTATTTTATCCCTGGTTGCCATGTAAATACTAGCTACCGGGAAATTGGCTGTAAAAACTAACTCTGGCTAATTCTGGTATTTTGTTTATTGATTAATGAGCCCTTTCCCAATCAAATTAATAGCAAATGAAATATACTAAAGCTGATGCCGTCCTTGCTTCACCTTGGTTGATTTTCTTTTTCTGTTGACTTACACTTTAAAGTGTTCAGTCAGAGGAAACCAATTAATGCAGCAGCCTGTTTACAAGGGACTGCCTCCACTGTCTCCATCTGCCTGAGGATCGTTTGGAGCTTTAAGAAAAACGTCACACATATCCTATTTTTGTCCCTCCCAGGCAGTGATGACGATGATGATAATAATCCTAATCTTCAAAGCCTGTCTTTTAGTTCCTCTCTGTGCACGTCGGCCATCTATGACCCACTGCAGGAATAGAGCCGCAGAGCAGGCTTTGAAGGGAAAGGCAATGCCGCTCTCCCACCCGTCATCCAACCCCTGCGAGCCTCTGTCACGCCATGTTAGATGAAATTGCTAAGTGGGCTTCACATGTGCCTGCGGAGGACCGGGCACGCTGGGTGGCACACACCACAGCGATGGTGACTCCCTCAGCCGCCACAGACTACTGAAACCTGTGTGACCTCTTTTTTTTCTTCTTATGTCTCAGCCCGGAGGAGCCTCCTGTACCGTCTCTCCCCGAACCCTGACGCTCAACATCCTCAGACAGCTCCTGCCACCCCTCCCCAAGGCCCCACTGAAAACACCGTTCAAACTGAGAAGTCCCACAGCCCGCATTTGTGACCCCGCCCAACCCCAAGTCCCCTTTTGACTGCAATGATGACTTAATTTTTATATTTTGCGTGTAGAGTCATACTGTAATGGAAATGTGCAGCGTAGCCTCATGGCGTCAGTTTGTTTTTAATGAGTAGCTTTTGTAAAATGCACCAACAGTTATTTCATTAAATTCAAACATGTGTCACATGTTTTATTTTAAGAGATTCTAGTTTTCTAGCACAAAGAGGCAGTGACCCTTTTCAAAATAAAACATTACCTTGGCAATCCTTAGCTGTAGCGTCTTCTCGCATTCAGATTCAAAGGTTCATAGCTCTTTTCTGCACTCTCATTTCTTTGACTTCTCCCATCAACTGAATGTATGAATGCCAACTAAGACTTCTAGTGGCAACATGAGGAAGAAAATACGCACATACTGCAGGACGGTGATCTACTACAGCACAACTGCATTTACTGCTGCCAATACTCCTGTCTAATCAATGCACTTTGTTGAATGAAGAGTGAAACATGTGACGAAGACTTTGAAAATGCAATAAAGTACACTGGTTAAAAAAAAACATGTGGCTCTATTTGGTTTTATTTTAAACCCTTTTGTTGACATATATGAATCAATGGTCCATTGTGCTTTCTGAGCAGTGTGGAGGTCAACAGGAAAGCAACTGCCTTGTCCCCAGTGATTCTGGGTGGAGGCATAAAGTGAAGTGAAGTGAATTATTATTAGATGACATGGAAAGAAATGGCCAATCATGTACTCTAGTTATCCCACTGCACTACTTCAGCATTGTTTATATGCTAAATATAGTTATAATAGCCTGTCGACTACAAGAACCCCACTGTAAGTAAAAATAAGAGGCAAGGAATTGTTCTTTGTTTGTAAGTATGTCAAGACAAACAAAGTATGGAGAGTTGAAAAGAGCACTGATACAAAAATACTCTACTTAAAATTATATTAAGTATTAACAGCTAAATCTAATATGAAAGTATCAAAAGCGAAACAAACTTTTGCTAGCCATGGACCTGGCCCTTACTCTCAAGAGGGTAAAAATAATGTTTTCCCCCTCTAAAATACAAGTTGCCAAAGGTTTTCTAATATTTGTTTTAATTACCTAACCTGTCATCTTTTTTTAAAATCATACATCATTTAGTGTGTCTGAATGCATTCATGTGAAGAGGAGGGGGGCCTGGTCTCAGGGCCCCTGGGAACTGGGGGACTTACAGGGGGCATTGTTTGCAGTGTGAGTCACTCTGTGTACTTATACATCTGCAGAGGACAAAGTTCCCTTTTCCGACTCTGCTAATATTTAACGGGACTGTTTTGGGGCGACATGGCAGAGCACCAGGCATGAGGAAGAAGCAGCACTGTTGACATGAATCCACTGTGTGCGACGCTAGCTGCTCATCCACACAGACATTGGACTGAGGTGAGTCACACACATAGATAATACTAATGTCTTTCATTTTAAGCGTAAGATGAGCTTCAGTTGTATTCAAGAGATGTTGCTTTTTATAGTCATTTTACTGGTTACAGTAGTGTTTTTATTTTATAAATGAAAGAAAATACTAGGTTAATATTGAGCTTTGACGTAAACCTTTTTTTCTTCTCTTTCCATACAACAAATAACACTTAGGAGTTGCTTTGTTAATATTCAAGGATACGAAAGCTGCTTGTTTACAGCCGATGGGAACAGTGTACTTCTTAAATTGACTAAATTACCTTGTCTGCCCCAGAAATCCACTGAACGGATCCAGCTTGTAAAAAGTCGTGGTACTAGAGTTCTCTCAAGATCAAGAAAATGTCGTCACGTTCCTGCTGTTTTGACTTCCTTGCACTTTGACAATATTGAAATATCCTCTGTGTGATGTAGTGATCAGAGAGTAATATGTATTCAATAGAATAGAATAGAATTTAATAGAATTTAATAGAAAGCCTTTATTGCAATTGTACTGTGCTGGTGAAGTGTCATGTTGCAGCTAAACACCCGTCACCTCACCCTCCCGTTCCAAACATGAAAGAGAACCTGTGGTGACCTTCAGTTGTCACAAACAGCTGATTAGTTTGTCCAGTCTGGGCTACTGTAAAAAAAAACACGGCCCCCTGTAGGAAGGACCCGCTCCTGATGTAAATATTACATTTTTAACTATAAAAGGCCCATTCTAGGGGTAAAGAAAACAACAATTAGTTCAATTTAGCGATGTTTTCTAGTGAAAACATCGAATTATTTTATATTGAATAACTGCCTATAGATCCCTCTATCCTAAATCTTACACACTGGACCTTTAAGTCCTGTATCTGTTGTATTGATGTACATAACTTTAGGTAAACCCCGAATTTGGTTGTATTTTAGAATATTTGTAATCAATAAGAATTTTTTTTTATTTCACTAAAAGGATCCATTATTTGCTGTTGAGAAATTTTAATTAAAACCTCAAATATAATCCTGATTCTGGCTCCACAGGAAAAATCTAAGCTTTGACTGAATCAGTCATATTTATCCTTTGAGAAACATTAATGCCTAAATACACTTTTCAGCCAGTCCCTCCTCTACATGTTGAAGTATTTCCCAGCATAAGAGAAAACTTTGAATGATAGCAGCTAAGGGGATCACCAAAGTTATGAAGGCATATCCTAATGGCAATGCTGGCACCTGCATCACATTTAGTGGCAGTGTGTCCGATAAGATATTTACGTCTGGAGTGAACCAACAGACTCACACTGTCATGGATCCGTGTGACTAGCTTGGCTAAAATCCTGAGCTTATGATCAACTATGGTCCTCGGAACAACAAAGTCACGCAGAGAGCACAAACCTCCAACAAGGCGAACACCCTATCTCGTCATGTTAAAGAAAAAATGCCAGCCTGTTTATCCAGATCCACTCCAAACTTTAGCGGGGCCCTTCACTCCAGCCCTCCACAAAATTGTATGTAAATGGGTTAGGTAGCTTTTGAGTAATCTTGCCAACCCTTGAATAAATGCCAATGAAAACATTAACTCGTTGGCAGATGTAATGATTCACTAACTTTCATTTCAGGGCCTTCCATGTGTTGAATGATGGTGCTTCATCTGTTGGTGCTGCTACTTTCCTTCGGGATTCAAGGTGAGAGGTCAGCTTGTGAGAAACACAGCAGCTTCCATGCATGGTGATGTATCACAGGGGACAGGAATCTGTGTGTGTTAACAGCTTTATTCACTGCTGTGGTGTGTTTAATGGTGGAACCCCTCTGATTAAACCCTCCGACAATCAATCGGAACTAAACAATTCGTCTTCTCCAAAATGGCTGCCTATTCAGTTAATAGACTTATAAGTTAAGATTTTACCAGTGTGTATGTGACTCCGCAGTCACTGGTTCATGGTCCTAAAAGCATCTTGCAAAAATGCTGCTGATAAATCTGCCTTTCTCCGATTGAGATGAAAAGAAATAGCTCTATGGGCCGGCCTACATATTTCTCAGACCTGATTTCCTAAACATATGCAGCATTGATGAGTCTGCACCGCTGGCTTTAGAAGGTAACACAGTTATCATGCCACAAACAAGTGATACATCACCCTCCAGTGCTGCGGCATGAACATGTTAGGTCATATTTCACAGTTCACCATTAATGCTAATTCCACATCTCCTTCATTTTTCTGCAAAAGAAAAACACACAGATTTGAAAGATTGTAATTAAATTAAATAGGATGTGTGCATCTGTGTGTGTGTGTGTGTGTGTGTTAGTGTATACTTGGTTATGAATGTCTCCTTATCGAATATTTTAGCCCCTATCATGCGACCCTTGCATCTTTATAGATGTCTGTAGGTTACTGTTAAAACCCTGCAGAGTGACAGCCATGCATTATTTTTTCTCGTAAATCATGGTTCACCTCTGGAAAATGTGCAATAACTTTATATACATAAACCCGTACAGTATAAACTTGTCACTTTGCTTTACCACATGCCTCCTCTAATTTATATACTATTGTGTTTAATTCTTTAAATCAGCTCTTTACTTGCTTTAAAAAAAAAAAATCTCTCTCTAGCTTACTTCTTATTCTCTATGACATTGCTCTCATTGCATTGCTGAGCTGACGTGTCCTTCTCGTCCAACACTTTTCCTTGTACTGTTACCTATATCAAACTGAAATCTTGTTTTCCCTCATTCATCCCATTCAGCCAATCAGACATTTTGACAACAGCTTTAAGAAACAGACGGGTAGGGAGTGATGCCGTTGTTCTCTTTCATTTATCTCTTCATCCCTTTCAGCCCTATTTAATTTATCTCTGCACTCTTACTTCACTTGTTCTCCATGTCTTGATTGTGCTGACAAGGTTCTCTGTAAGTGACACACACTTGATCCTCTGGCAAGACTCAGATTTCTACATCAGACAAGGGGCCGACATCCTCCTCTGAATTTTTCACCTTCATTTGGCTCATGAAGCGATGAATAAAACAACATCACTGAATTCTTCAGTTTGTCCGGGGCCCTGAACTAACTGAATGGATCTGTCGACTTACTGGTCACTGAGTCTCCTCCATATTTATGCTTTTCCTTCACCTTTGCAGGCAATGTCTCTTCCAAAATAATACAAATTTGAATGGAACTCAGAAAGCTCATACCTCCACCAAAGCCCCACAGTCCCTCAATGAAACCTAAATCTGAATTCACATGGCCGAGATTTTGGTCATCATTAAGATCAGTAAAATATTCATTTAGAAATGAAAGAAAATTTTGAAAAACACAATATCTTGCAACTTTAAAGAAAGTGTAAGTTTAAATCTGCACCAAAATTGAATGGGATCCACCCTTGGTCATTTCCACTGCAGAGGGAAATCCAATCATTAATAATTATTAATAATATTAATCATTTAAATTTCAATAGGGCCTCCCACCGATGTCGGTGGTCGGGTCCTAATAATAATCCTTTCAATTTCAATACGGCCTCTCACCATTGGTGCTCGTGCCCTAATAACCAGGATTGCTCAATCCTTGAAAGTACCAACTGTAAAATACTATTTCAAAAATTTCTAGGACTGCAAAGCAGCACTGGGTGGGCCCGAGCACATGCATTTTGAAGCGTTGCATGCATTTTGCTTGAAAACATTAAATAATGACTGAGGAAATATTGACACATAGAGCTGTTCAGGGCTGGACTCTGATCATGAGACAGATGTTTGGTGGTGATAGGACAATGCAAAGTGGAGTTATGACAACTTCGTCTCCTTTGGCGAAGGATGAACCTTCGCCGTTGACACGGTTTGACCCTAACCCTAACCCTAACCCTGGTGAAGGGATCTGTTCTCAGACTCAGCATCACATTGATGTGACTAAAGTTACCGTGGTTTATTTCTGTTTATGTTTGGACCTTCAACAGCTGGAGCACAGATGAAGCTGAACCCAGACACACTGACTGTCCTGCGAGGGGAGGAGGCTCGGTTTACCTGCAGCGCCTCCAACTCCAAGTGGACCGCGATGGTGTGGTTGCTGAACGGAACAGCGGCGGTCACCATCTCGAAGGTGTACGGTGTCCTGCCGTCCCTCATCAATAATGTGACAGCTGAGGAAGTATCTGGCTCCAAGGGAGACAGCTGGGTGTTTGTCCTGAACAGCACAGAGAGGTACAACCAGGGACAAGTGACCTGTGACCTTCAGGGCATCGACAGAAGAACAGCAAACCTGTTCGTACAAGGTCTGTGTGTTCGTGTGTACGTGTTTGTGTGAGAGTACATCGTCGGAGTTATTAAGTGCATCTGTGTGATTTATTCTCACACACGGCTGTGACTCAGGCGGTACAGTGGGTCATCCATTAACCAGTGGGTTGGCGGTTCGATCCATCCCACCTGCTGAAGTGTCCTTCGACATGTTACTGAACCCCAAATTACCCCTGACAGCTGTCCCAGCAGTGTGTGGGTGATGTGTGATAGAGAAAGTACAGCAGATCTATGAATGTGTTTGTGAACGGGTGAATGACAGAACTGTACTATAAACTGCTGATCATCTACAAAAGCTCTATATAAATACAGACAGACACACACACACATACACACACACACACACACACACACACACACACACACACACACACACACACACACACACACACACACACACACAAACATTGTCTTCTACTAGTGTCTTAATGAGGACACTCTTTGGCATAATGAATTCCCTTGTACCTTACCATAACCTTAAACGCCACAACTACATGTAAAGGGGAAGCTGTGACACAGGGGGTATAGTGGGTCATCCATTAATCAGAATGTCAGTGGTTTGATAGACTGCTTGTCCATTTTGCATTCTGAAATATCCTTGGGCAAGATTCTGAGCACCAAATTGCCCCTGATGGCTGTGCCAACAGTGTATGGCCTGTGATAGAAAAAGCGCTGCACATAGAACCCTCGATCAGCTCTTTGAAAAAGTGAGGAACGGACAAAATGTCCTGCCTCTCCCAAAATGTATCTCTCCATAAGGTCTATAGGCTCAAAATGGTCCTCACAAAGATATAAGTACAGGCATGCACACACACTGGGAGGAAACTAAGCAGATGGCACATCTCTTGAAAATCATTGCAGTGTGAGAAAGTGCAGAAATAAACGGTTCATGTTCGAAAAGGAGGTAAATGAAGGGACGAAGCAATGGTTGTGTAGCAGCTCTGATGCTGCACACCCACACACTGCTGTCTCCACTAAAAACAACAAAGAGCACAAAAAATACATCATATTGTTGTGGATTTAAGGGACACGTCCTAATTAAGTGCTCTAGCTGGTTTGCAGAGTGGAGTTAATAGAATCAAAGTTTTCAATTTTCTGTAATAACAGGTGCATTGTAACTGAGAGATCAATAAAAGTGTGTAGGCCGGGAAATCATTTAGGTGTGCGTGGTGGAACACAGTTACCCCGGCATGTTTGATGGTTCTTGTGACATTGTTAATGATAGCGTGGGAGGTGGTGAATTGGATGGCCAAACACTTATCAGTCCAATTCCAATCCAATTCTACTTACCAGCTGGAAAGTGTTGAACCCAACAGGTCTGGAGCAGGAAGCAAGATTTACAGAATCCTCTCTGAATGCACTGCAGTGTGAACCAGCAGGTTAAGGTTTGGGATTTCCCTCACAGGAATTATCAAAGAAAATATATTTCTGCATTTAATGTGGCCACTGTCACCTCACAGCTTGAGGGTTGTTGGTTTGAATCCTAGCCTTTCTGTGTGGAGTTTCTGCATGTTCTCCCCCCCGGTCCACAGACATACAGATATGAGGTTAGGTCAATTGCAGACTCTAAGTTGACCATAATTGTGAATTGTAGTGTGGAGGGTAGTTTGTCTCTATGTTGCTGTGATAACTCACTTCTTGCCCAATGTCAGCTGGGATTGGATCCAGCACCCCCCACAATCATTAAAGGAAAGGCAGCATAGGTGATAGATGGATACAGATAAGTGATTGTACACTGTCAACAAATATGAACAGAAATGGACTGACAGCAGACTGCAAAACAAAAACTGTAAATGATCATAAATCAAATAGCTCTTTACAAGTGTAAAAACAATAAGTTTACAGAAATTATATTAAGAGTTTGGCAGAGGCATTCTTATTATACATGCATTTCCTCAAATTTATTTAAAGATTACACAACTTTATGTAAATTATTAATTTCAAAATTCTGCAGAGAAACACATTATTTTTCCATTTTTAAATTCCTAATTTATTGGTTTCATGGTTTCACCTGATTATTGGTGTGTAAGTTAGGTGAATGAGAGACCAGAATAAGTTTTCATGCTATACAGTTGACAATTTTGCTGAAGGGAAGGATGTCTGATTTTTCTTCACTGGTCGAATCAATTTAAATATAGAAATTCTGAACAGTCCCAAATATCAATATGCCTGTTTTAAGAGACCAAGAATGTAGCTCTTTACAGATATCAGTAATTGAATGTTATTATTACATTACATTACTGTTCATTCATTCCATAAACTTATAACAGAAAGTTCAAACAAATCCAATAGGCAATTTAAAAACAACCTATGGTATAATTCAATCTTTACTATCTCTTAGAAATACATTTTGTCATTATTGGCATCAATTTGGTAATTATTTGTGTAAATTATCATCACATAAATATATAAAGGTTTCAAATGAGATCTTTGAGTCCTAATTCTTTGGGTTGTTCTAGCAAACTAACTATATTTTGAAAAATATATGGGTGGTGTTTTAATACAACTTTATTGAGAAGTCAAATAACAGTGTGTACAAACCAAACTGAGAGCTCAGCTAAAAACAAGCTCGGCCTGGAAACATTCGCTCTGCAAAAAGCGAGGGGGGGGACAAAAACCAATGATCCTTCGCCTCCAATATATTACTGAGAGCCCTCATTGCTGCCAGCGCCACAAATCCCCACTGACATATGCAGCCATTAACAGGAGTGTATGGTGAATCAGGCCCTCCAGACTGGATGCAGAGGATCATATGGCCTGACACAGCCTTTGAATTAATTGTGCATCCTGGCATGGCCGGTTAACAGTCAGCAACTCTGCCTGTGATTTGTGCTCTGCAGCCTCAAATATACTGTTGGGACAGGGCCACAAATCCACACAGGGCTGGTTGACTCTTGATGCCATCATCCGCACTCCCTGCTTTAATTGTCCAATATGAAGATGCAGTAAATATGAACGTCACTGCCCTCCCTCCCCCCACCCCCTCATGCTTGTGTCTCTCGCTCACTCAAACGCACAATCCTTTCACTTCGACGAATCAATATGTGCTCGCACGCCTTTTTACTTGATCTGAAGATGACCAGATGTCTTATAAATCAGATAACAGAGAACATGGATGTGGTAATTGTAGAGGAATTGTGTCCCACATCCCAATTGGAATAAATCTGCAACCACACATAAAGTGCATGTTATATACTGTCACACAACACAAGATGCATGCGGACACACACTAGTCCAGTCTTATCTCTGCACTGAAGAAAGACAAAAATGCCGGCCGACAGGACAGCATAACACTATTTTAGACAACAGCAACATAGATTGTCACAGTAGCTCTCCAAATTCTAAGTACTTAGTCACCACGGACTAAGGCTAACCCAACAAAGATGACAGGGAGTTGCCTCTGGATGGCGCTGTTGGCTGCTGCGACCACGCACCGGTACATAACATTGTCCGAGCAGGAAGCAGCCATTAACACCGGTGGTGCAGCTGTGATGGTACATCAGGGTCTGACTGTCATCTTTTCAAGGACAGACATGCACAAGCAGTTGTGGTTGATTCTGGTCATTGAATTTGTAATTGGTGTAAATGCGGAGTTCGCATATTGTTGACTTATAATACTAAGGTCTGTGGTGGCTAATTGCATCTTATTGAGATAAGTGATTAGCCACCTTCTGAAGCAGCATTGGAGTTTATTTGTTTTCAAGCATCAACAGTTGTTCCCAGAATCAATAACTACACCTTTTAAAGCTGCCTGCAATTTCCCCATTAAAGTCCCTTACTTGAAAATCACTGAAATCAGAATAAGCTGGGGATTCCCCGCTTCACACAGCTCGCCAGTGCAGCCCAAAGAGTTTCCCCTACAGTAATTAACAACCCTTGTGAAAACTTAGATCACTTAGAGTGGAGCTTTGGGAGGAAGAACTGGCGTTCATTTCCTATTCAGATGTATTCATCAGCCATGAGGTGCCCCCCCCCCCACCCCCCAATCAGTGCAAATAAGGCTGCTGGTTCCTCGCCAACCTTCACCCGCCGGTGCCGAGATTCTCAGAGAGCACCTGGAGTCCACAATCAGAACCGGGTGCTGTCAAGACTTGGAACGGGACAATGTTTATGAAACCAAATCAGGCATTAAATAAAAGGCAGCTGGAGAAAAGGGACGGCCAGTAATGTGCACAAAACGTCTGAGGATTTGAATCTAAATCAACACTGGCATGTCCTTCGCTTAGACAAAGCGGTGAAGCTCCTGTAATTATCTTCCTGTCAAAAGCAATTGTCTGTTGCCTCCATCAGCTTCCAGACAATAGACCTCCCAGATGAGATACTGTATCTCTCAGGGGCCTTAAGTAGCTTATTTGATGCCAGGGAGGAAAATGAAGGGGGATAAAGAAAATTATTCACCAGGCAACGGAGAGATACACATGCATGCAGCTACATGAATTTCAAAAGGTGACTGATGATAAAAATCTGTTAAATATACACACACACACATCTAGAGGAATATACAGACATGATTAACCTTCACATGTAGGCACTTATATAATAACCCTAACCCTAATATGAAAAGCACAAAATTCCAGTCTGTTAATGTATTTTCTTCTGCTTGCAGAAAAGGGCATCGTCAAAGTCTCGGGGGACGACAAGTTGGCCTTCAAGGGGAAGTCGGTGATATTTGAATGCCAAGCAGCAGGATGGTATCCTGTACCCAGTCTGTACTGGCTGGTGAATGACAAGGAGGTAACTACGTGACTGCACATCATTATCTGCAGGTCTGAGATTATGATATATGCTGAAAATATTGTAAAAACCCCTTTGAGACAATATAGTGAATTCTAGCTGCATAAATCATAACTGACATGTATATGTCCCTATCAGTGTATTAGCTGTATCTTACCCCAGTATAGTTTTTTAAAATTGCATTTGGTAAAAAAAACTACTTTCAACTTTTTTCTTTTTACCCCTTAAATTTATATTTTGAGGTGGTGGCCTGAATTCTCTTCCTGGAAACAGTCAGTTTGTCATAGTGATGCATGCACTGCTTTTAGAGAATATGTCAGAGGATTTGATTGTTCCATCCTCCTTACTGTACACCCCTCCAGACTATGCTGCTCTGCTCACAGAAAATAGAATAAAATAGTGGGTCAAGAGCGATTCTAGCTCAAATCTCACCTTACTTTTGTTGCAGAAGATTATGTTTCTGCATTACAATTCAGAAATAAGATGGCCTCAACAACGTCAATGATTATAATAATGTTAATCTAAAAAGTTGTAGTGTGAACTTCATCTTGCCATTTAGTAGGATACCCTGTCCCGCCTCTGAACAGAGGAAGAGCTGAACTTCTTTTCTACAACTTAAATGTTCAGTGAGTAGAATTTTGGGACATCTAGTGGTGAAGTTGCATGTTGCAGCTGAATACCCCTCACCTCACCCTACCTGTGGAAGTCTTCAGTTGTCATAAAAATTCTAAAAGGTGTTTAGTTTGTCCAGTTTTGATGACTGTAAAAACATGGTGGCCTCTGTAAAGAGGACCTGCCCCCGATGAGAATATAAAGTATTTAAATATAAAAGGCCTGTTCTCGGGTGAAGAAAACAACGATTCCTATAATTGAGATGAAACACACTAGTGACAGAAGATTGCTATGATTATTTTTTATAAAACTTCTGCCAAAAGATCCCTTTCACCTAAATCGTACACACTGGACCATTAAAAACATATGGCAGAGAGAAACACACCTTGCCCAGCATCATCAGTCCTGTTGGATGAATAGTTGTGTGTGGTGTATTTACAGGATAACTCTGGTCAGTGGGAGCAGACTTCCTGATTTGAATTAACAGTAAATCCTAATGCTCCTCTCTCTGTGGGGGATGGTGTGCAGGTGAGCCAGGGTGAATACAACATCAGCAGTGAAGAGTCGGGGAAGAGCCTCTTCACTGTGAGCAGCAACCTCAGTGTGATGGCGGCAAAGAGCTCTGAAGTGGATTGTCTGGTCTCCGTGTCTGCCCTCACCACGCCACTGAAGAGCAGCGTCCGTCTGACAGTGGGTGAGACTGGAACACTGTATTTCACCATGTTTCACACAAAGAGAATATTTAATAATAACAATAATAAAATGTCTTTGAATTATTTACATTATCCATTTTGTTCAAACTCAGTCAAATCCCCTATTTGATTCAAGGTAAAAGGCAAAGTAAACAACCCATTAATTTGCTGAATAGAGGTTTTGAGCCATACAATTGTGTCACTATTACAGTATATGAAACACTGTGTACATACTTGGCACAAATTACAATATATTGCAACACAAAATTAACAAGATTACGCACTGAAAGTGATTGGAAAGTGATCATTCATGATGGTTCATGGGATGTGTATTCCCTTCAGTCTTAAAAACTATGTACAAAATTTTTTTAAAGGTTTTTAGGAACCACGGCCATTGTAAAAGTAGGCAGTCACTCTTAGACTTGTTTTGATTGAAAGACTCCTAGTGGCCAAAGTTATATATTATATGTTTACATAACATGACTACATGCATGTGAATGCACAGTAAGAGCTTCCCTTCACTGCTTGTTCTGTCCTATTTCAGTTCTCTCTCTCTTAATTTCTTTCCTTCTCTTGCATGTTTCCCTTTGTGTGTTTCATTTTGTTCCCTCCTTATTTTGGGGAAACTGGTGAATCATCACTCAGCATTATTATTGAAGAGCAGAGTGGAATAGCAAGTGGCACATCGACACTGCATGAGTTTGCACTGCTTGTAAAATAAAAACATCATATTCCATTTGGAGCTGTCACTGTAGCATTTTCTTCGACTCCACGCGACTGAACTGTTTCTCTCTTTTGCCCGCCACTGCAAATTAAAACAGGATATCAAACGCAGCTTTCTTTACACCATGTCTGCAAATCTGTAATTGAATTGCAAAGTAACAACACTAGCTTCAGCATTTCTTTCACCACAACACTGACGTGACCTCCCCTCTTCAGTTGCAGAGGTGGTGCAGGAAGCTGATGACTGCACGGTCCTGCTGGCAGCGACTGCCTCCCTCTCTGCTCTTCTGCTGCTCCTCCTGCTCGGCATCTGCATTGTCCTCTGCTACAGACAGAGGAGACAAGCAAGTAGGCACTTTTCTCTTCCTTAAATTGCTGCAGGTAAATTGAATGTCACCTCCCCCTACATCTTTCCTGTAAAGAAACTGTGATTAAAGTATAATGAAGAAGATGGGTGGTTACATGCTGTGACTCGGCATTGCCCCCCCCGTGCTGGCCTTCACCAAGGGCACGCTATATTTTTTCTGACAAAGGCGGAACATTAGTTGTCAGCAGAAAGCGTTCCTTCTCTGGAAAAAGCAGTAGCAAAGAGGTTACGGTGGTATGTGTGTGTTCGACAAGTCAAGACAGGAAGGAATAATTATCGCCATGAAAAACAAGGCACATTGTTAATCTTTGCAGTATTTTTAGAGTTAAAAACCACAAATTGCATGGAATTGTGGGTAGATTGCTCGTACAGTAACTCACTGTATTTTTGGAAATTGCGGTATCATATTAATTAAGACGATTGCGGTAGTGCTGCAGTGCAGGGTTTCTTTTCATGCAGTCTGATTTCTCTCAGAGCATACACACAGTCAGATGCAAAAGGATTGAAGAGCTTTACAATGTTCCTGCAAGTATAAATATATAATTTAAACAATATTCACACACACACACACACAAACAAAAAGAAGAAAAGAAAACAATAAATCATAAAAGACTTTAAATAAAATCCAATTTTTTGGGTAATTTAATTTGTAACTTATATTACATTTTTTTGTTTTTATTCTTGTTAAAATCATGTAGTTTGACGTTTATGCTCTTGTGCTTTCAAATAATATGAAATAAATGAAATACTAACACAATACACTGACTGTCGTTCCACCAGAGTAAGACCAGACATTTTTTCACTGCAGGTGTTTGATTTAATAAATATTGCTGCAGTAAAACAGTCATTTGAGAGAGCCTGCTTTGTAGAAAAGAAGGGACTATGTCTCAGTGCTTGTTAGCCGCATCAGTGAGACAGTCTGATGAATGACATTGAAATATGAGAAAGAGTTGACAGTTGTTTAGAGGGAAATGAGATCTTGAGCAGATTATCAACCTGTTTGCTAAAAGGATTGTTGATACAATGACAGAAGTTGTACCTAGGGGAACCATAAGTCCTCCTGATACATCACATTCCTTCCAGATGAGTCTGCATATTTCCAATACACTCCACTGAAACACAGCACCATGCAGTTTTTTTGGCAAATATTTGATGAGGAGAATAAAAGGTAAACATAAATGAGGCTTTAAATATAAGTTCAGCTGCTGAAAACAATTTTCAATATCAAGATAAAATGCAGTTATCGTATCCTGAGCAGCTAATAAAGCCACACCCTCTATGTGTGTATTGTTATCTGCCATCAGTAGTCCCTGCCTATGAAACCATTGACCCTACCTACATTTATGAAGCATGATGGCTCCATATCAGATAGGTAGGGATGTAAACATGACTAAGGGTTTGTCGTCTCTCAGAGCACACAAACACACCTGCACATCATGCTGCTGTTACTGTGCATTCACATGCTCCTCCAATTTTTAAAGTTTCTAAGTGTTTAGAGCATTTAAACAACACCTTGACTCCTCTGTCCAATATCTGCATAATAACGGAGAGGAAAGAAAAAGGATAAGGTCTGACACACATACAAATAATTGAACACAATATACACAATCATAAATACATTTATATTGACTACATAAAATGGTGTTAGTCACTTGCAAGAGATGGACATACTGTTTGGACATACCCGAGGAGGGTGGTGCCAGTATGACATCTAATGGCAGTGAATACTGGATCTATAGCCTTTAATTCCACTAGGTATGGTAAATATGTATCTGAAACAATACGCTAAAAAAGACTGAAAGAAGGTTCTGTCCTAGGGTCACACAAACTTTAATTCTTCAGCTGACCAGAAGCGACCATATTTGGACGATACAGGGGTAAGCCTCACCTAGAGCCTGAGAACACCCATGGGATGGTTCTAGTCTATCACACGGTTTCCACAGCGTAATGGATTTCCACACTTTATCACCTACATTAAATGGGACCATAATTTACAAAGTGAATCCCAGGCTGTATTGAAGAAAACTTGAAACAACCGATTTAGACTATAAACTCCTTAGGGGAAAGGTTTACTATCTAGTGAGAAGTACGAGTCATTTTCTCATGGACTTCTATAGAAATTGAATGGTTTTATCAACCAGTGAAATTGCACTCTGCTCGTCATTTGAGAGAATAAACGTTTTATCAATTTAGATATACATATATCTCAGTCATTTTTATTCTTAGATTTATGCACAAAAGATGAGCATAATTCCCAAGATGTTGAACTATACCTGTAAGAGAAACATTTTGAGACTTTGTTTTTAAGAGGTGACTAAAGCAGTACCAACTCTTTCTTCACAGCCCTCCGGGTCTTTCGTGGGTCAGGAAATGGTATAAACCCATTAATAAGGTTTAAACTCACCATACCGTGAGACAGTTTTACTGCAACTCCTTTAGAGCTCCTGACTTGGAGGGAATATTTGTGATGTGGAGGGACCACTCATCAAGTTTCCCACCAGAGAGGTCGATACCCCAGCACGTTCTGGAGGCGGCATGATGTTGTAAAAAAAAAAGTCTGGCCAGGAAAGCAGGAGGGTGCCGAGATGTTACTCCGAGGGGCTCGTTGTTCTAGCGCAAGGAGGCGGCGGAGGCCTGTTTGTGTGAGATAACAAAAAAGTGGCCCTGAGTCACACATTTAAAAGTCAGTGTAATCCCTGTGACTGATTCTGGACCATTGTAAATCATGGTCATGGTTCAGCGCTGAGGGATTATCAAAGGGCAGGTGTGCCAGGTTTGTGTCTGTACCTGAAACTTCTAATACCATCTACATCCCCCTCCTTGCTTCAGTCTCCGAGCTTTTATGTAACACCCCTGAACAAGAGAAATTAACTTTATGAGGATGTTTGACGATCTGGCTCAAGTCCAAGCCACTGAGCTTTTCTTTGGGTAATCCATCTCAATAGGGAATAATGCATGCTTTGAAAAAATTTTGAAAAATAGAAGGGATCTAATATGTTCACCCTCAAAGACTTTGGTTGGCATGACAGCAGGGTTTTAAAAAATAACGACAAAGGCAATTTCTCCCCCGGTAAGAGGAACAGTTTGTATCTCTCCTGGGGAAAGCACCATCTGCACCACTGTTATGTGTGTGTTTTTTCCGTGGCCAGGAGGACCTTTAGCGGAGACAACCACAAAGCCACGTTACAAAACTCATCAACACTCAGCTCTAGCTTTCACTGCTGAATTTCAAAATGACTGGAGGCTGTGATATTAGTACAGAACCCAAAACTGATAAACAGCGGGACATTTATATTGATGCAGTGAGCCAGCACAATGGTTCTGTTGTCAATGCAGTGAGAATAACAAAGTGAGCAGATGATAGGTCATAATAGTTCTGAAAACTTAATGCCTCATTTTCTTTTTACCTTTCAGATCCAAGCGCAAAGGACCCTACATGGTGAGATTGAAAAACTTTTTCGTCCACTTATTTTGCTTTATGGGGCGTTTTGAAACAATGAAAAACTTTACTTTAGCTGTTTTCAGACATGAAATTGGGAGAATTGTAAACGGGAGGTTCTCTGGACAGACGCGTGTCATGACTGGACTCAAGACCTAGACTTTGCCTCTTTTATAAAGTTTTGGGTTTATTATGGACAACAGAGTTTTAGTTCCTCGTCTTTTATGGCTGTTCCACCACCCTGTCGTCATTTCTCCTCCATCAGTTCCCTTCTCTCTCCCTAGTGTCTCCTATAGTGTTTTCCTTGTTTTTGCTTTTAGCCTTTTTGAGTTTATGGACTTTTTTATTTGTTTTTTTCTCTGCAAGAACTTTGCCTTACATTAAAGGAACTCTTTTGATTTACTACCCTTTTGCTCTGCATTTTTGGGTCCACCTGCTTCAACAAAACCCAACAGAACGAACTGACACAGACAAATGGAGGCACAGAGACTTCTATACACAGGGGTGGCGGTGGAGAGGAGGGGGGGGGGGGGGGTATTGGACACAGGTGAAACACATGAGGAACAGGTGCAGACAACCACAGGGGCAGGAAACGGGACAAAGACAGGAAGTAAAGTAGGAAACACACAAGGAGCAAAACTTCTAAATAAAACACGAAATTGAAAATTCAAGGAGAACCCAAATCCAAACACAAACCTAAACACAAGGAGAAACAGGAAAAGACCATCAACAAAAGAGTCCAAAACACTCATGACAACGCGTTCACAACAGCCACACATCCTCCACATTATTCAGGCGAGAGGTGAAGCAGCCGGGTGTCGCAGGTAGAGGCAGGAAGCGATATTAACTCTTCTGCGGAGTTCACGTCTGTCGCATATTAGAAGTGTCATCCACCCCCACACTCCACCTCTCATTCGGGATATGCTTTCTCACATGCACATGCACCTCCTGCAGAAACAAAACAGAGGATCTGTGGAGTTCAATGCATGTCTAAGAGAAGTTTATGAGATCAACTGTGAAGGCTTAAGTTAAAATGAGGGAAAAGTGTATTGGATTAAAATCGCTTACCACACCTTTAAAATAAGCTACTATAAAATCAGTTTGAATCTTAATCAATATTCATAACTCGTTTCTGAGCGTGAATGTATTTTAATTGTTTCTCATTATAGATTGAGAACTGAAGACATCAATTTGAAATTACATGCATTAAATAGCTATTACATTTAGTCACACTGTGATTAAGATCCAAATGGTCATTAGCTCATTTCAGAAGAAGATACATTCTTCTTCGTATTTGTCAGCATTTCTCATTCAGCTGAAATTCATTTCATAGCTTTTCCATTGAGCACATTGAAGTGAGAGTTGAGCTCTTGGGTTGTGTCTAATAAAACGCAGTGAAAAATGATGATGAGGTTCATTTCGCAACAATGCAGCCGCCCAATGATCTAGTGCAGCTGTGGGAGGAAGGAGAAATGTTTGTGGCCACAACAAGGCGGTCTCTGATTAAGTGGCCCTACCATATCTCATATAAAGGTTATCTTCTCCATTGGACGGTTTTTCTGCATTTGCAGGTTCATCCAATCGGTGGTTGGGAGAGAACTGGTTGCTGAGACGACCAAGGGGAAGGATAACCTGGGATACTCTAATGAGGGTCCCACAGGTGAGTAAGCAACACATCGTTCACTATAAGATCTGTTAACCCAATTTCAAAACTGTTGAAGACACTGTAGCATGGTTTAAATGGTTTAAAACATGCAAAAATGCTGGTTTGGTGTTTTAAATCCGTGGGTTATCACCTTGCTTTGTCATAGTAGTAACATATTGTATACTTCACAGATCACGAAATACGTCAAACCAGTGGGCCAGGTACTTACAATTGGCTTTACTCAAATAGTTAATCAATTAAGCAGCTACAAACCACATAATCAGCTGGTTTCAAAATCATGCAAATTACATTTATTCCTAATTTTGAATAATTTTTTAGAGGTAAAGAAAAGACCGACTTATATTTGGTTTGCAGTGTTTATTTTGCACACATCCCAGACCTCTGAGTGACTAATTCGACCTGAATCCTTGCTGTTTTGCTGAGATGCACTTTGACTCCAAAGTGGGCTGTAATGGTCAGAAGGGCTGCAAGGTTAGATCAGGCTAAACTGCTGTTTCTCACCCTGCAGACGCAGATTACAATGAGCTAATCATGGAAATTCGTAGAAAGATGGACTTTGCCAGTTTTCACAAGGTAAGGCAGAGAGAGAGAGAGAGAGAGAGAGAGAGAGAGAGAGAGAGAGAGAGAGAGAGAGAGTGAGAGAGAAATAGCGAAAGACTGATGGAGTCGACCCAAGCTGAATAATGCGTCCAGTCATTCTGCAGATGGACTTCCTGCTTTGGCTTCTCTAACGTTGTTGAGAACAGAAGAGAGCTGGCCTGCTGCTCTGTCTCACCCCAGCCGACCTCACGTCGCACAATTCAAATCATCCATCGCTGTGTGAATCCAAATTGATAGATTTCCACATAATGCCCTTACCAATGCGTCCTCTGAGTGGCAGCGCCATTATTGTAGCACATGATCTGAATATTGTGATGGTCTGCAGGCCTACATGAAGGGGTAAAGTCACTGACACACAAATTGAGAAAAATGTGTGTCTTTGTACTTTGTAAATATTCTCATGTCCTTCACATGATCCTGACATGTCAATGTTGATGAGATCAATCCGCCTGAGGGATTTCTGTTGGCCTGACCTGTAATTGACTAATTGATTGCCACATAGATTCGGGATAACTATACTGTATTGATGCCTTTGTGGAATATCCTGGTGTCTAATAATGAAAGGTGAAACTCACCTCTTGTGGACCGGCTTATTTAGTTTCCTTTCATAATTAACTGTGTTGTGAAGCTGCTCGGACACAAGGTCACAAGTTCAGCTCCGATTCACTGTCTCTGGAGTATTGAACCAATATGATTACCTCATCTGGGAGGTACTGAGGGTGGAGGACAACACACTTCGAGGCCTTTAAAGGGAATTGCTGTCTTCCACATCATACTTTATTGGTAATTACAATTCAAAGAAACATCCACAGAGGCACTGCTGCACTAATGTAGGACCACGCAAACCTTTCAGGGCTGGGTTGGTAAAGAGACAGGATGTAGAAATGATAAGAATGTGTTTGTGAAAATGGGATATAATTCTCATAACTATGTTAAAGTGACTGTGTAACCACCTTAAATTAAAAATCCTAGGGTTTTTGTTAGAATGAGACTTATATATTTACATAGTGTGCAGTGGGTCTTGCCACCGCGGACACCATAGTGCTCCACCATGTTTCTACAGTAGCTTCTTAAAGGCAAATCGACTAGAGATGGTCTTTCCCGTTTGTACATTGATGGACCAACGTTAATTCAACAGACAAAGAAGAACTGTGCCCTCTCCAGTGACTGTGTTCCTGAGAATTAAATTTAATGATGTTCTACAGGTCCCTGATATCGTGTACTCCAGCAACCCGTCTCTGCACATTGAGATCCAAGGCCAGGCGAGTCCGTCAGAGGAAAACCCTGTGAACATCAGGAGGATTACCACAGTTTGAATGTAGTTTATTATGATGTAACAAACATGGTATTGATGAAAAGAGCATTTTTAGATTATTAAGATGTATAATATTCACAACTGGACAACTCACCAGTGTTTGTATGGTTATACGTTTTGTAAAGCTGTGGCTAATGTTAAAATAACTATATGAATTCAGCATACAGATTTTATGAAGCCATATCTTTGGTATTTTTCAGTGAATTCTCAAAAATGTAAATTGTTTGTGACTACAGAGCATAGTATTTTCAATAAATGTAAATTTGTCTATTTGTTGGCTTTGAATCACATCATATATAATCTCTATAAACAGATTCTGCCTGTGAATATGTAGAATATGTAGATTTTGGGACCAGGAAATGTTTTTCACTTTCTTAAACATTGTGCATTTCTTAACATTTTCGTTGATTTCTCAGATCGGATTATTTATGAGTGCGTCCAATTTGGTGCATATTCAAATAAAAATCAGAATCTAGTGAATTTAAATGTGGTTTCATAAGGGGACTGCTGGACCTAAGCGGAGATGTGGACTATACTGAGAGAAATTCTAGTTATCTATAACGAATCTAATCATTTAACTGTTTTAAACCTTCTGTTATGGACAACACCCTCAGATCCTGCTCAGTAATTACCTGGACATCATATCATACATAGCTGCAATAAGTGGAATGGGACTGAGCTGTTTTATGTTGATTGATGTGGAGATGTTTTAGAGACTTTGTTGACATTACTAGTCTCTCCCTTCGTACTACTTACTAGTGAGGTTTGATAGGTATTTCTATGATAAACAAATGATTTTCCTCTTATAGGTGTCTTCCCTCTGTCCACCACAGACTGAACAAGAAGAATATCTTGAATCTCCTCCAACAACACCTTACCATGCTGGAGTTTCTGGAGCCAGTTCCATCATTTTGGTCTAATCCTGGTTTCAGTGCAGTTTATGTGACTCTTTTCCCATTTCCTATGTGGTGTCATCTCAAACTCAATTAATTTCCACAGGCATTGAAAGGAAATGGTTATAAAAGGCAGCATCAGTGAGAAAGGCTGGAGTGCACATTAACTCTGTGTGACCGGCGGTGCAGTGAGAGCGAAGTGGCTCCATGTATTAATGCAAGGAGTCGCTGATTTATCTCCGCGTGAAGTGGGTGACATAACATTTGCATTTCATAATGGTAAAAGATGGAGCCGAGTGGAGGTGGATGTTTATGAATCTGCCAGACATTGTATAGTCTCAGCAGCACGGCTGTTATTAAAGGAGTTGGCATGCATTAAAAAGATGACATGCCCATCGCTGCTATGAGAAAATATGTCCGGCAGAAAAAAACAAAAACAAATTTCCCGGCATTATTTTTCACATCTCAGAAACCAATTTTACCAGTGAAGGAGCTGCTCCTGTGTTAATCAAATTGTACCACATGGGGTCATTATCATAGTTTGAAAAAGGGCTTTTTTGGATGCTGCTGCTGAGGCAACTCTTTAAGTATTTATGCGTCATTTGTCACCTACCACAAACAAAAGACCTTAAAAGGAATGGCACAGCAATGCAATCAGCAGCCTGTATTATGTTGAATAGCAAATACTCTTTCATTTCACTGAGGGCCAATGCACATTCTGATTGAGCCTTTTAGTTTTACACTTGATTTATTGCTGCTGGCAGCCATGATTAACTTTATAAGACTTCAGAGAATGGCACGGTGGCTCCATACCTGCAAACACACTCTATGCTGAAAACAAATGCAGTCATGTGCAGTGGGCTCAATTCTCTGGTTGCATATCATCATAAAATAATGCAGATATATTGCAAGGTGGCCAGACGTCAGGAGGACGGCAGCCACTGGAGATGCACACAGACATTCATCTGTTTCAAGGGTTTTTGGGTGAACTAGAATCATTTATACAGTCAGAGACACAAGCACTGATTTCAAAACATGCATCTACAGGCCTTTGTGCAGTTGTGGTCTGCAAAAAGTAAGTACTAATGTATTTGAATATACTTCATGCATTAAAAAGGGAAAGATCATCCCAAGTGGAACCCATTTCCTAATACAGGGATATTCAACTTCAATAGCAAGTTGACCAAATAGGGAAATTACTGGAGTTTTGGGGGAGACTAACCTGAGGAGGGTCCTGTAGCATAGAGAGGATACATTTGGCTGTTACACCCCAAATTTGGTGCCTCTGTTACAGTCTAATGTCATTAAAACTTTACACAGAGTGACCTTAAATATTGCATAAGAAAAGGACAAGATGAACCACAAATGTGATGACACGATTTTCCTATTCACTTCATAAAACATTAATGGGATAATCTAACAGTAATACTACAGTATTTGTGACAAACTATGCAAACTAACATCATCCCCCAGACTACAGACAAATCCTCATATTAATTAATGGCTTAGTCTCTCGGGTGTTTCTTTACCACTGATGCTGCTGCTGGTCTAGTGTTACCTGCCCATTCCAATTGGATCAGTGGAAGAATTTCCCCATCGTTATTTACTGAACATTGAGTGTAAAAATGACAATGCATTGTAAAAACGCATAGGAGTAGTGAAAGTACAGGTATTTGCTGATATATGTGGTGGAGTAAAAGTGAAAAGTACCTGAAAAAAAATCCACTTAAGTTAACAACCTAAATATGAAAAATACACAGTAGTAACTAAGGACTTGTGCTTTGTTACATCCCAACAGTTTCATTGTGTTGAAGGTTTGGCTTTCCAGCATATTTTAGACATATGAATAGATTGAAACCCCAGGAAGTAAAGGCTTATATACAATAAACACAGGAGTTGACATTTCATTGAAATCCTCCCTTGAATTGTCAATTATACGGTGACAGCATGCGCGCCTGCATTATTGAAAATAGCACGCTGACATGGTTTCCTGCTATTTTCTATCACCATATGTCTGACACAGATATTCACTTAGGAAATCACATCTCGCCACTGAATGTGAGGCAAGTGATTGTCCTTTCTCTCTCTCTGTGTCTCTCTCCCGCTATGCTTTCGTTGTCGCCGCCGTCTGTTTTCTCGCACCAAACACCTGACATTGAAGCAGGCAGGCTTTTAAATAAATTAGGTTTCTGACAAAGACAGGTGCAAAATGAGAGGCCTATTGCATGACCTGCATTAGTGTTTTGTTTTTCAGCTTAACCCTACCCTTCCCCGGGGCTTGCGTACTCAGGGCTCATCGTGGGTGTCGGTTACGCTCCACAAAGTTGTGCGCCCATGTTGTTTGGCCAGTGTCCAGATTTCCAACTGTGAGGCTGTTACAAACCAATATTCACCATTTACCACATGGGCCCCTTTAGGTTCACATCCAGATTACCGACTGCCCAGAGCACCGCATGTTTCTAAAAAAAGGGCCCATGTTTGTCTTGGGATAATTTGGCCACATTTGCTATTTTACAAGTAGGCAACTTTAGGCTCACATCCATTTGTTTGTTTCAATTTCACCTTCCATAAGCATCCTCTGGATTCACTGTCACTCATTCTCCTTCTACCCTGCTCCTCCTGCTGGATCTCCTCCTCACCTTGCTGTGTAATACCACAGGGACACAGCACTCTGCTCTATTGTGCCTCTCTGCTTCCCAGACTCTACGTCAGCATACAAACTTATTGCGTCTGCCGGGGACTGCCTGTCGGTATAGCAGGTATAGAAAATCACCAAGTGGAACAGAACCAACAAGCTGATGGCAGAGGAGTCTCCTGCTGGGGTGCACCACTGCACCTCCATGGCTACCTTAACGCAATTAGCAAGGAGCCGCCTGCAGTCTTGCAAAATGTTTTGGGTGTATGGATAAATAGAAGGAAACTATGGCTAATGGCTCTCTGGAGTACAACATGGAGTCTCCAGTGGCTTGTTATATTGTGCTTTCCACTTCCTGTTCTTCAGGGTCCATTAGCAGGCCAGTCACTGCTCGTCTGCAGGAGGAGACGCTGAGCAGAGCGAGGATGTTGAAACCACACATTTACATTTTTCTTAGAGCCGGAGCAGCATCGCCTGCTGTTTGTGTTTCATTGTTCGTCAGGCAACTCTGAAGGTATAACACTGGCAATATAATGCTATTTTGCTATTCTTAACTGATGTCATGGAAATACCAATACAAACAGTTACTCCATCCCTCAATAAATTCCATTGGTTTATATTAAAGGTGAAAATCTGGTAAAAATGTATTTAAGTTAATAAACATTATTCAAACAGGAACATGTAATAGACTTGTTGTTGACTATTTTCAGCAGCAACATGGTGTGTGACAGTAATAATTCAAAATGAATTTCAGTTTCCATATTCCTTGTAATGAGGGAACATGTGACCCACTGCGACGCTGTGGCTCATTGATGTGTTTCATATGTTTGGACAGCGGGGGTTTAATCAGTCATCAGCTTAACCGGAAATATTCATTAGGAGTAGTTCATTGTTGGTTTTGGTCTCTTCAGAGAATTTTATAGTACATAAAATGTACCTGACTAATCTTTAAACAACTGCATGTCAAGAATAAAAGTAAATCAGTCACATGTGAAGCCTGTCTTCTGCTTGTTTACATCACAGACTGTATGTAAAGATGGACAACATGACAAACTCCTAAAAGTGAAGCCATATTGTTTTGATCAACACCTGGCGGTCGGCTGAAGTATAGGTCATAAACCCCGCCTCCTTCGTGTTAGCGGGGGGGGACATGGACCAAACTTAAAAGTCAGGTTTGGTTCGAATTAGTTATTTGACAACTGATACGAACTCATGTGTATCAGGGGGAGCCTTATAATGCAGCTCCAAGAGTTAACAGGCTCGGTGGGATCCACGCTGAACGCAGGTGTGTCCTCTGACGCTGGCAGTGAGCTCCTGCTGAGTCAGCTTCTCTCTCCTTATACCGGTGTGTAGCCTGCGGTTCATGAGCTAATGCACTCCCTGGGATCTGTGCTGAACGCAGACAGGATCTTCACAGACTCTGACGTCATTGGCACAAGATGGCACCGATCATATCCGGGATATTTTGGCTTAATTTCTGGGTAGTGGGGGGAAGTGGAACTGGGGCGTCCGTCTTTATACAGTCTCTTGTTTATACACTTTATATTAAGACTCCTCAACTTAAATGTTGGCTCAGCTTTCACTGACCTCTGAGTACATGGGGCCACAAGGACTCCTCCAACATGAATATGGTAATGAAACATAAACCCTGAGAGTACTTCATCATCAGCTTTATAAATATTTATTCGTGCACAACAGGCACGTAAAAAGCTCTGCCACTCCAGGATGCCACTGCGTTGATTGACTTGAATTAAATGGGCCCCCTCTTGGAACTGGTCAGGGCAAATTAAGCAGTTCAAGGCCCTTGAGGTTCCTGCATCAGTAGAGCACCACTGATGAATTACTTAACGCCTCCTCTCAGTATTGAAAACCAATGCTTTCAAGTGCAGCATATAGCACGGGACTCCTGCCACAGGCCTTCAACAGTACCTCTGTGCTGCTGTTTAATGTGTCTAGATCATTACCAACAACAGAGGCCGATGTCCTTGATATTAACCTGTTAGTTCTCTTCATTAGTTGTTTAGTGGAACTCATGAAGTGTTTACACAGACAAATCACCACAGGAAGAAGCATAGATATTTTCAGTGGTCAGTATTTATACAAAAGGCCAATAGATATTTATAGTCACTTGTTTTTGCCACTGGTCGGATTTACTGGTCTTGGCAGCAGGTGTCTGCGGTGTTTGCATCTGGCTGTTGCTTACCTCCAAGGGTGTGACTTACTGTGTTAAGTCAGGCCCTGTTCAGACCTGATATTAACATCCATCCTCAGAGATCCGATCTCATGTGGACAGCGCTAAGTTGTTTGTTCACACCTCGTATTAGTGCTTCCTGAGATCGTCTCTCTCAGGACGAGATAAGATCTGCAAGCAAACAAAGTCAGCTGGGGCACAATGAATGAGTGAGCAGTGCACAGATCTACTTTGAAGAAAGATTTTACCTATTTAAAAAAAAAGAAATCATTATGTGGTGCTCAGTGTTGAATATAAAATATATCTATAAATGGACACTGGCAAGAGTGAAAATGTGTTTTGTCCTGAAACTGTAGCTGTTCAAAGATGTGCTGAGTTGGTATTCCTTCATATGTGGCTTTGGATGCATTTGTTTTCACACAGTGAAAAGAATGTGGGGGTAAAGTTTGTGACCAATAATCAAGTGATTTTGTAATTATCGACCGATAGATCAATGGGGAGCAATTTGAGACCGAATCAGGCCCACCCACTACCCACCCACAGCAGACAAGCAGAAACAGGATACAAACGAGTGCACCTACACCACATTTTAAAAAGTTTGCTACAAAAAGATCAGTTTCAAGTTAGATATTATGCACCGATCTCAGACAATGATTAAGCTCTTGAGGTGCCCTGAATAAATTGGTAATAACAAAATGGTTCCACTTTTTTCCTAACTCTGCTAAAGTTGAACTGACACCTGACCAGATCAATTCCAAACTCCTGATGGACACTGAATGCCTTTGTGTCCCCCATAGGGGACAGGGACTGCTGACCCTCTGTGCAAGCTCTTTGAGCCCTTTTTTTTATTGCATGTCCTGTCCTGCCCATCTGTCATGGCCGGGCTCAGATGGTAGTAAAGTTGGCAGTGAAGGGGGGGGGGGGGGGGGGGGGGGCAGTTCAGCACGTCAGCGCTTCTGCAGACCACATCCCCTGATAGCGCTGTCTTGATAAATGATATCCAGCTGTCGTTGTGTGGGAACCCAAAAAGACTTATGCACCAACTCTGTTGCATCAGAAAGCACTTCTCGTAAAATCCAGCACTGACTCGTCAATCAATCTGACAACTGCTACAGTAGCTTGGTGAAGCAATTCCAGCAGAAACACAGGGGCTTCTTCTCTGCCATGTGCTGCGCATCCCTGCATCACAGGAAAACTGTAGTTAGAGATTAAGCTGGAAAAACATTATGGATTCAACCTGATTTTGTCCTGAAATTAATCACACACACTAACCAATTTAAGTCTAGCTGAAGATCCTTTGCACTTTGACGTTCGTTTTTGGGATCACTACACCTAATTAACTCCCTAAATTACTCTTGAACTTTTACTCAACAAGGTTTGTAATTACCATTTTAAATGTTCTCATATTTGCCAGGATCTGCTCTCTACTGCATCCACTATCCTTTAAGATATTTTTTCCTGGTATTGTGCTTTTAGTGACAGGATGCTAAGCAAATGGGGGAAATGAGTGAAGACATGTGTCCAGCACGGCCAGGTCAGAACCTATGGCTGCTGCAGGGGGACTCGAGAACTGGTGGAAGCTCCCACCTGCCTCTTCTGTGGAAACATCTGTAAATCTAAGCTTTGGTCTGTTCAGACTTAAGATCTTTTCACACCAAGTCTGTATTTTTCTTATGCTTTTTTTAAGCAGTCATCCAATGGAAATTGTTGCCCACAGAAACCTTGCACACTGAGTCCGATAACATTTTATTAATCTATTTATTCCCAAAATTTGTAGTAGGAGACAAAATAGAGTGGACGAATAAGGATGATTTTGTTGTCCACTCCAATCCACTCCAATTCTGAGAAGCCGTCAGGAACAGGGAGAATTTCGTCCTTGTAAAGGAGCTTTAAAATGATCCAAATCTATTTCAGGATGTCAGTGGTCCAGGTTGATACGCTGCCAGTACTGAGAGCGCATTTGAAACAGGAAACACATTTCTCCCATGCAATTGATCCTGAACAGCTCCCTGAAACAGTTTTGAGAAAGTTGGTGAAAACTATACTGACAGAGGAATGTTTCGGAATCAGGGTGTAAATGTGATTGAAACGACAGGAGGTCGCATTTATTCCGAATCGTGTGGCAATTCCGGACAAAAAATATGTGCAAATATTTGCAGTATTTATCAGTTATATGCAGTTATATCACAGTAAACCTCAAAGTACCTGACCAGATTAAAATATTGGAAACACAAATGTCAGGTTTTTTCTATTGACACTTTATAACATAAAATAGGTTTTGCAGATAAAAAAACAAAAAGAAAACTGGAACCTGACATGATCACTGCTGAATTTTCCTTCCTCTGGTTGAGTGCATAAAATACAGCATCCATTGAAAACATTTATTATTCAAGGCCTGAGCTCACCCTGAAGCAGCAGCTTTGCAGCGAGTTCATCAAACATGTGTGTCAGAAGAAAAATTACGCTGACCTTAAACAAATCAGGCTGCCAGGGCGGTATCTGCCATCAGCTATGCAGTAAATGCATTTGTTATGTTCTGCCATTGATTCAGTTTAAAAGAGGGGAACCTGCTCAATCACCTCCTAATAGCCCAGAGACGATGGTGGTCGATGCACTCTGTGATTTGATCGTTAAAGAATTCCAAAAACCAATGGAGGGAACAGAAAAATGTCTGCTTAACTTCTGCACAAATAGAACATGAATAAAAACGAATGATGAATGTTGTTATGAATTGTGCTGCCACTGGTTTTAAACTCAGATATCCTCAAGTGTTTTCAAATCCAAAGTGGACCTGTCACATGTCTTTGTTATAAAAACAAGATTTGTCCGCAATAAGAAAATGTGTATGCCAGTGAGTCATTACTTGCATTGGTCTTTCTGTGAGACTTATTGACAATACATAAAAAATAACCAAGCTAATCCTTTAAGCAATTGCATGTCAAGATGAACTCATGCCTCACTTTGCTAGTTTACACCACAGACTGCCAGCTCCACAAAAGTGAACCCAAAGCATCTTGATAGCCTCCTGTAGACTGGCTCCAGCATAGGTCCTAAACTCTGCCCCCTCCATGTAAATGAATTTGACATGGACCCAAAAAAAAGTAAGTTTGGTTTTAATTCGATTTTGATGCTATAAAAAGCAGTGACAGACTCATGATTGGTCGAGCATGTGTATTGGTGGGACCTTCATACCCGGTTCCACATCACGAGCGTTACTGTGCAGACTTTGGCTGCAAATGGCAAAGTCAACATAAGATGGCTTTGTTCATATCTTGGATAATTCTGCCTAATTTCAAGAAAGTGGGAGGAAGGAGTAATGTGTCATCAACTTTTAATTACAGTCTAGTAAAGTAAGAAAACCAATATGCCAGAAGTGGGGAAATATGATAAAAGATATTATTTAATGTAAGTAAATTCTATAAAATGCATTTCAAATTTCATTATGCATTGAATATATCGTGAATGTCAAATTAAGTTTTAGGGCTTGAATGCAGAAAAAAACTGTCCTTTATGTAAAGTACTACAGTAATTTCCAAACTGTGTGTTGTATAAGCACTGAACTTGAGGACATGGTATCCAGGCAGAGGCTATATAAGGGGATCATTCAGAACTGACAGCTGTGCCCTTTGATAAAACGTTGCGGTGGACTAAGCTGCATTCGCGAGTTGTGATAAACTGAAAGCCTCTTACAGGACCAGCTACATTCTCCACTTGCACTTTTTTTTACCTGACTCTGCGGTTCAGCAGCCAAACATACGACTGCTGTGGTAAAACACGAGCAGGAAGTTCCAGTCGCTGGATCGAAGTCAACCATTGACTTGTTCATTTCAGAATATTATGACAGTGAAACACTAATCCTCCGTGATCTTGCTTAAATTATTGAGCACACCATTGATTTTTTTTTTTAACACTCCTCCACTCTTTTGAGGCATCAGGCAGACGACGTGTGTGAGCCTGAGGTGAACGCTTCTGTGAGACACCCTTCATCTTCCCCCAACCTGCCTCAAACCCTGCCCACTGATCAAAACCATCTCTAAATAAAAAATGGAGGCTGAGCAACAAGGTGGTTAAAGATACAAGAGATAAAGAGAGAAGATGTATCTGATGACTCTTTGCAATTTTAATAAACTCCTCAACTTACTCCTATGCGGCAACTTTATCGTTTTGTGGTGTGGAGGAATGGAGCAGGAAGTCAGGACGTCTCATGAAGGCTTCTGATTGGACGGTTGAAGGGAGATGACATGGTTTCCAGAGCTGTGGCGGTGCAGGGGTGGAGGTGGGTCACCTAGGGATCACAGCACTGAACTGACAGCTGAATGACAGGAGGGAGAGAATGAGACTTGGGATGCAGTTGTTAGAAGACAGTCTCCCTGAACTTGATTGAACCTCATCTTAGCTTCAGCTGGTGACCACTGTTTTTTGAGACACAATAGATTACACTGAAAGGTTTTAATAAGATTTACACCTTCATAAAGTTTAGAGAGAGACCTGTCAGAAACACCTCTCACTGCTGTAATGGAAAAATGAACTAAGTATGTGTGAAACCTATGTTGTAGTTGGAAAGTAAGTTTGTGCAGCCCTGTCTAAAGACTTTTATGACCTGTATCTTCATACATATACAAACTGTCCAAATACTTTATGACCTGAGCTGTTTTATGGTCTGAACTGTGTTGACCTGAAAACTGTCAGACCCTGTAGATCAGTTGTCTGTGTTTAGATTCCTCTCCCATCCTGCACTTTCAGATCCAGTCTGAACTGGTTGTGAGAGATAGCCTTGGTCCTCATAAGATCCTTGTATTTGACTGTCCTGCATCTTCACTCTGAGAGCCGTGTGACTCCTTGTGTTGATCCTTTCTGCAGTAAGCCCCTTATTAAATACAACTAGATAACTTTGGTGTTTCCAGCCACTTGTATTTCCAGATTTCCATCACACTTCAGACTTAAAAATATCAAAACATACCATTTTATAATTTTCTCACATTATTTGTTAAATTTGTGTTTTTATCTAAGTGAGATATTTTATATTTGACTTTCGTCCTGTTTCTCGGGTAATGTGAAGCTACATCTGGTCTGGAACAAAGTTTACCATCTTTTATGATGTAGTAAGAAGTACCAAGAAGCTGATTCAATACCCAGCCAGGGGGAATAATAAAAGGGTTTATTGGTAAGGCGCGATGAGAAGGGGGACAGGTGAAAGGAGTTACAGAAGTACCCTCAGGAGGCTCCAGGGAATCTGAAGACAATTCTGTGTTAAAGCAAACAGGCAGGGAACATGAAGTGGTGGAGAACAGGGGTTAAAAAGCAATCATGAAGAGATCAAAACGTTGTGAGAGAGAGCAGATACTGACATTGACTGAACAATCTGGAGACGAGCAGAGCTGTAGTAGATGTGTCTCTGATCTCTTTGTGTAACTAACAGGATCTTAATGCAGCAGTTTGTAGAATTTGAAATGACGCACATGCACAAAGTTACTTAATTTATGGTAGATTAATTAATGAGTTTACTGGGTAGCTGATTGAAAGATAATTGTATTATAATTATACGGGTTATGATAAAAGTTTAAGAACTGCCACTGCAAATCAGCTAAAAGAATCAGAACTATAGAGAAAGCGAGAATTACCCAGACTGAATAAAAACTTTAGAATATAGTGTGTGACCTTGGATGAACCTCTGCAGTAGCTTAATGGTGAGAAACATGGAGTGACTGAAGGAGAAAGAGAAAGAAGAATCCAGAAGTAAGTGAGACGGTAACCTCGGGGTGTAGTTTCCTAATGTGAGTGCTTCCCATTTTATAACTGACCTTCAGTTATTAACACACACCTCCATTATTCCAGTGGTGATTAGGATCCCTCAGAATCCCCAGGGCTCATATACCAGTGCTCTGCTAGACTACATAACATGAATATTAAAAAAATCACACTTGGCAAAGCTTCTCTTTAAAGAACTGGCAGAAAAATGGACACTTTCAGGATCCGGATGTTTTATCTTGCAGGGCATGGTGGTGCATTGGTTGTTACCTCAAAGCAGGAAGGTTCTTGGTTCGAATCCTAGTTCAGCCAGGGTCTTTCTCTGTGGAGTGTGCATGTTCTCTGGCTGTCAGCAGCACCTTAAAGGATAATAAGAGGTACAAGTAATGGCACTGGTAGAATAAACACATATGTAAAATTAAAAACTTTATCCTGATTAAAGGCCAAAGGACAATATATTTTATTCACTTGTGTGCTTCAATCATCCAAAATGTTTTAAAAAACGTTTAAACCCAAAGAAATCCCCAATAATTTTTGTCGCCTTTTAAATGCCTAATATCTTAGTGGCTTTGTTCATTTCAAAGTTACATGTAGTATCTTTGACATATTCATACTGTATAAACTTTTCCAATACTTTTAACAGAACCCTCTGTTTTGATTAAGTAGGTTTGAACTTTTCAGAGTGTCGTTGCATGTCCTTCCATCACCAATGGATCTTCGCTCCTCCTCTCTAGTTAAATGACAAATAATTGATAGGTTTCCAAGCTATTGGCTATCGATAGACCATCAGTAATGTGCCCTTGTGCCCTGCCAGACCTTTTCTGCTCCTGTCTGCTTCGCTCAGCACTTTCATTTCTCGTATTGAAGTCATCTTCAAAAGCAGTTTCCGATAAAGTAATTGGGAACTTCTGGCAGTAATGAAGCACGGGCTGGACATGATGTTCTCTCGTTTGCTGCTGAATTGACTGGTTCTCTCTTTTTCAGGTCTGAAATTTGTGGTCAGTTAATGAGAGAAACAGTGACTTTGCTCTTTCCCAGCTGAGCCAGGGACAGTGGGAAGTAATGTAACTTTTTATTTGTACATTCTCTTGGACGTCTTGATTTAACATCCCTTCTGTTAAGGAAATAAACTGTCAACAAAGGATACATCTTTCTCCTAGAAAGACTGAGCCAGCAGAGCTCCTCTGTTTCACTCTGTCCTCTCCAACTGTATAAAAGCTGCACTCAGCCAAACCCTGTGTTTGTTTATCACTAAATGAAACTCTCTGATGTGTCATGTCCTGTCTGATTCGATCAGACATTTTGTTTGGGCTTGCAGTCAGCAGCATCCAAATAGCAGACCAAGGGCAAAGCAGGTGAGAAGAAAACTGACATTTAACAAGCAGAGGCAGGCTTACAGTTCACAGGCAAACTGAAAATTGCAAAATTCAAAAAGCTCCAAAAAGCAAAGAGGATGAGGAACACGATCAGGAACCAACAAACTGAAAAAAGAGAGAGCCAAGCACAGGGACTAGGGCCTTGTTTTCACTCTGCAGTTATCTTTTGGACGGATATTATCCCCTCCGTTTTAACAAAAATCCTCATCCAAACAAAATTTGTTTTAGAAAAATCTCCCTGTTCAAAAGAGAACATAAAAACTACAAACACTTAAACAAGCATACCAGGCCAGTAGGTGGTGTTAAAAACGTGTTCTTTTATCCTTTAAGAGAAGTAGAGCCGAACTTTGCTCAATCAAAGTATTTATTTAGGAAACAATGAACAGGTTATCAGCAAAGCAATGGGCTTCCAGTACATTAGTTGTATCAGAGCGCGCCGAACATCCGGCATCTGTCTATTTTATAGCAGTAGGTCTTCGTTCCTCCTCCTCGGAAGTGCGCAGGCGTAATCCATCCTCCTGGCTTTTGGAATACGGAAGTAGAACAGGAAGACACTCCCAATGACGCTATAGTTGCTAGGCAACCTGTTCACGTCATGAAAATCCTTGAACCAGCAGATGCAATGTCGGCCAATTATTATTATTATTATTATGTTTCAGCTAAATCAAAACAAACCTGACTGTGTAAACATTCGGATCCTCGAAACCAAACAATGTCACAAAATTAAGTCAACAAAGTCTCTCTGTCCGACCTCGAGAACTTTATCAGACAGCTCCTGGAACTCTGTGTGAGTTTAATAAATCTGAGGGAATAAGCCTTTAATATCAGAAGTTAGAAATGAGTGAAGAAGTGAAAGATTCACTATTAACACTAAGCAGCAACAGTTATTATACTCATTTGTATGAAGCATAATATCTAGCTAAAACTGTTTCTATCTTTATTGTTAGAATTCTGTCAGCCACAACCTACAGTTAAAAAGTTTGAAATTCCAACAGAGGCGATCAAGTGACCATCAATTATCAGTCAAATACCAGAGAAGAAAGCTGTGGTCCAAGCAGGTCCAAGTAATAATGGTTGGGCAGATTCCTGTGAATGCTGCTAATAGGATGCTAACTTGTATTTAGCCCCAATTGTTGTTGTTTCTGTTGCATGCTCATTACTCAAAGTAACATGACATAAGCTTTGAAGTTATTGAAGTTAAATGAACAGGCGTCTGTCCACATAAATTATTTCCGCAATTAAAGCAGAGAGAAAGTGAATTTTGCTAAATATCTACATTAATGTGGACATGGCGTAAATAAACAAGGGCGTTAGTAATAATAGGTGAAACACTCCAGACAACCATAATCCTAACAGGACAGGGACAGGAAGCTAATTATGCAGGAAATACTACAACATAATGAAGGAAGAAATTCCAAATGCTAGTAAGTGAAATACAAATTCAAAGAGGAATACAAATCCATGTTGAAAATTCAAGTCAACAAAAATGTCCAAAAAGTCTCTTCAAAAGTTATGGTGCAGGGCGGTTTCTTCCTTCTCATTTCCGAACTCACAGCTTTGACTTTTTTATGATGCATGATCTAGTAGCTCTGTGTTAGAACTGTTTCATGTTGTGCTGCTCTGGTTTTCCACAGTTGATGTTGTCTGTGCTGCATCATGAAGTAATAAAGACATATTAGTGTAATGGAACCGCTGCTTTTAACAGCGCCACATCTGTGATGCCGGTAATGTAAAACTGCATTCAAGATTCCCAATTTTGTTACTTGTTTAAACTGACACAGTTACAGCTCTCTCTATCCATACAAATCTCGATTTGATATCTTAATGTGATTCTTTAACAAGTTGGTGGTAAAAATACAGCAATGACCCTCAGTTCTCATCTCTGCTAAAAGCTTCCAGCTCCTGCTTCCATCTCACTCTGGGCCAACTTAAGTGGAGCATCACAAAATATATATTGGATTTAAGGGGTAGTTCACAGAGTAGATAATGAGGGAATTTTCTTCTTTGTGGGAGCATACTGCAGATCCAGTTATAAACAGGTGTAGTGGCCAAGAGCATTACAGTTGGTTTATTCAAAGTACATTTCAAAACAAACATTGATGAACAAAATACTTTCTGGCAAAAATAAAGGGACAAAAAAAATGATTGTGTAACTTTAGCGTTCTAAATTAAAACATGCATTTCACAATAGTAAAAACTAGGCAGAGTCTGAGAGACTTTTGTTCACACTTATGCTGAGCATCTCCTGTATTTAGGTTCTGTATATATATCATAAATATGTGAGTGTTGAAGATATTTCTATGTATCTATTGAAACGAATAAAAGAAGCTGTATATTTCCCAATTTGGCTTATTATTCCTTTTAGGTGTTAGATTTAGCTTCTCATTGTTTTGAGCTTTAGTGCTCGTCTCATTCTCTCCAGACTTCTCACTTGTCACGATGCACAAAGCTCCCGGGCGATCCTTAAATTGACTTTGGAATCAAAGGAATCTAACAATCATTCTTAATTTGCTATTGATTTACATGATGAAAGGGGTTGTCTTAAGATGGATTCAATTACTATCAACGTGTCTCTCGCTGATATGAATAAACAGCAGTATTGCCTATATCTCCACAACAATCCGTCTGTGTGCAGGTGCTGACAGTGCACATTGGTTTGGCCCTCTTCCATTTCTAATACAATTGGTATTGATCAGCAGCGCAGACAAGGCAAGACAAATTGGATCCAGACCTCACCAGTAGGCAAGGAGTTCTAAATTCACTCAAGTCGCTGGATTCCACTTTGTTCATCGCTGTCTCCCTCTCTCCCTCTTCAGCTGGCGCCTGACATGTAGACAGCCCATCATCACTTTCCTTTGACTGGCAACATTCCTAGTTATTGGGCACAAATAAGGGGAGTGTGTTGAGCTGAGACATGAAATGAACTGTCTGTATTCTGCTGGAGATCAACACCAGGCATGGCAGCCGGAGGAGTGCAGTTAAAAAAAGGAAGTGAAGGTGTGTGATTGATAAAGTGTATGATTGTGCATGTGAAACGATGTGAGTTGAGGTGGAAGATATGTAGGGTGTGTTCAAATAGTCCATTTAGCTAAGGAAGGTTCTGAAAATGACCCGGAAGTATTTCAGCAGTTGCCATAATAAGGAGCTGTTGAAATTCTCTAAATAATAAGGAAAGGAGCTTCAGTGCTTCCTAACTAATCGTCGAAAGGAAAGAAGAAAATGCCTTCGCACAATTTATTCTGGCATTAAGATTTAAATAGACGAAACCTCGTAGTTGCACCTGAACCATTGGCCTGGACACACCCACGCAAATATTGAAAAACAGACAAGCTGATTAATTCTTGTGACACGATCCAGAACTGATTTGAATTCTCACATGGTCGTTTGAGTTTCTTTGTTCCATATGTCCAGTCAGGAGTCACACTGAACAACAAGCATATCATGTCATCATCATATCATCATCACTAAATATTTATATCATTATCAGAACCAAACGCAAAAGTAATTTTAATCCCCCATTAGCAAAATGTAAACAAAAGATATTTTCTCCACTATTATATATCTTCAAAACCTCAGTCCTGTTTATTTTATTTTTCATTTTCAATAGAAATCTGAAAACATCTTTCTCAGGATGTATCTTTCTGTTTTGGGCAGAAAACTGAATTAAAGTGTCAGCGCACGTCCCACAGCACAGAGTTTATCCTGTGCTGTGGTTCTCCTTTCCTATTTGCTTACAGCTTCTCCTTCACATCTTTCCTTGACCGCAGGACATTTTCCATTTGGGTCAAGGAATCGTGGTTGGACAGATGATTATTTGATTTTTGGAGCGCAGCAGCCCAAGTGTGAGCATATGTACATGAACTGCATGACCATGATGAGAGTTAATCTTTCATCTTTTATGCACAAGAGTTCAATGCTAGAGGAGATCAGCATCATTTGGTTTCTACATCTTCTTTAAGCACTGAGCTTGTGTAGCTGTGTTTTCCTTCCCCTCTGAAACAGGCTGAATCTCATTAGCTGCACTGCACTTTGTCCTCAGCGAGCTGTGTGTTAATAGAAGCTGATTGGCTCTGTGGCTTCCAGTGCCCAGCAGCTAGTCCTGATTATAAAAATGGCTCTGCACAGTTTGATCAGGAGGAGCGCTTCACTCTACACATGCGAGCGACCTGGCTGCAGCAGCTGACTCCTCACAGAAAGGAGGAGCGTCACGCAAACGGTCAGTGACGAGGTGTGAGACAACGGCTGGGAGGAGAGAGTCGGGAGGAGAGGACGCACAGAGGAAGACAAAAGAAGAGTCAGAGAGAGACAATGGCTGTAGATCACCAAGGAAGGCGTCTTTGATGTTTGGCCACATGTAAGAGCGAAGACAGTGATTGTAGATAATGCACAGCTGGGGCAGCAATGGCTAAAGGGCAGAAGGTTAAAGGTCCTTTTATCTATCTGCAGTCGCTCCTTCCATTTGTAAAACAGTGCAGATTTGCCAAAGTGAAAATGAGGATTCAACATTTACATACTTTGCCATCGTCATATCAACATTAGTGGATTGGAATTTGTCTTTTGGAGCTCAAACAAACACCGGACACACACTTAAAATACATAGTATGAAACATAAATAAAATCCAATCCTTTAAATAGAGTAGATGGATAGATAGTAGGTAGCAAGGTGGGTAGGTAATGAATCTTAAAAACATGTTAAAACAAATGTTAAAATAACTAAAACCTCAATGTAAACAATGTGTAGATAAGACTTATGTGAACATATAATGTGAATATGTGCATAGTTAAAGTTGAATTCTACTAATGCAATCATCTCCTGATAATCTCCTGTTAACTTTGAATTATTTTAATTGGAAAAGACAACGTTTGACAGTGAGATAATGACAGAAACAACCAAGTCAGGTGTTCTGCCTCGACTGCCCTGTACGTTAATTATAAGAGACGTCCATGTTAGTTAAAAATCATCTGAAGTGATTATCTGAGCTGTGAGGAGCAGACAGGAGCTGCACAGTTTTAACTTTACATTGCACTCACACGTCCCGGCAATCCTGAGCAGTACTATAAAAAGCTACAGTTGGCACAGTTGTTGAGAGCTGTGTGGTTGTGCCTTAATCAAACGGGCGGAGACAACAGATGCAGAGCCGGGCGATACACCGGCCTCAGGCTCACACACAGAACCACCTGACACAAGAGAATTGAAGCTGCTGCTCTTCTGGAGCTTAGAGCTTTGTGATGGCACCTGCTCCTCCACAGACTGAAATGAATACACGCCAGTCCAGCTCCACGACACTGTGGGGCCTCGAGAAGCTCGTTCACCTCCAGAACAGGCCACTGCACCCACAGTGGGGGAGGGGGGGAGGTTTCTGCAGATGACTTACACACCAAACTTGTTATCATGTGTAATAATGCCACTGTATCACATGTGCTTTAGCTTGTGTGTGTCTTTGCATTGTATCTGAATGTTGAATTGTACTTTTTGATGTTTATAAAGGACTTTAATCATGGGTTATTTGGTTGGTTAATTGGGTGTAGTGTTTAATCATAATAATAATAATACACTTTATTTAACTAGCCCCTTTAAAAACAGAGTTTACAAAGGGATTTGACCGCAAATCAAAAGGCAAATACAGGAGAAATAAAAATATAAATGAAGCAATGTGACAGGAAGGCAGGACATCAACATTGAGCTGGTCGATAACTGTGTCGAATACAAACTAGATGACATAAAAAGCAGTAAAGGGACAATAAAAATAATAAAATAAAAGGTGATTGAAAATGATGACGATAAAAAAGACAACATCACATGAAAACAAGTCAATCAAAATGGGATTTAAGAAGTGATTTAAAAGAAGTCACTGACTCTGCAAGCTTCATCTCCTCAAGTAAGTTGTTCCATGGCGAGGGGCCCTGGTGGCAAAAGTATGGTTATCTTTAGTTTTCAGCCTAGACTTTAGAAGAGCTGCCGTCATACTCTTTATTACAATTTACAAAACAATTTTATACATTGCAGACAATTGTGAATAAAAATATATATATATTTTTAAATACATGTTTTAGAAAATATAAACGGTGAAAATCCCTTGTTTGAGTGTCTTCCGCACAGTTGCCAACTCCCAGTAGATGTTAGCAGGTGTTAGCAGCAACCAGTGGATGTTCGGGACCTCAGTTGTGCGCCTTAGCATCATCAAGTGTTTTGGCCTTGTAATCAATGATACAGGCCAAACCTGTGGGTAGGCTCAGGCTAAATGTAAATCTGACTGGCTCCTTGCTCGTGTGTCAACACTATGAACCTCATGTGGCCCCGTCAGTAGATCAGACATCATTACCTCTATGAAGTTTTAAACTAAACACTGTCCAACACTGTCCCACATACTTACAAAAGTCTTTCTATTCATATCTGTCTATGGATTTGTTTCTTAAATGCAAAATATAGTATACAACCTGTGCGATGCCACTGCACTTTACTCCCATAGTATATCTGTCTGAGGTGAAACACGTATCTAATGTAAATGTTCTCTGTATATTTATTCAATTTTATTTTATTTTATTGACTTTTTATTCCATTTTATACGTCTCTTCCTCATTCTGACAATCTGCTGCTGTAACAAGTGAACATTCCCAGCATGGGATCAATAAAGTCTTATCTTATCTTAAAAAATAATCCTCTTGTCTTCTCTTAGAATTACACGATGTTATCATTTTATCAACTTGTACGTTAGTCGCCTCATCAGCTCTCAACTCCCCTTCATTCTCAGTTCCACCAAAGTCTGTGCAGGTACTTTCATATATCACACTGTGTCAGACACTCTACTTGTTCTTTTATTCACTTTGTTCCGTCTCTTTTTTGGAATAATCTATAACTCAGTATCTCTCTTTTGACTTCTACAGCTGTCCCAGGCTCCCTTTGCTACTTTTCCTTCTTTTCTCAAAGGAGCCTTTGATCGTCTCTCTCGTCTTCTTCTTCCAGGCAGCTCTGAGCTGGTTGTTCTCCCTCGTCTGAGCCCAGAGAGGGAGGTGAGTTTCTTTTCTTTCTTTTTTCATCTCATCTTCCATCTCTCTGCATTCATTGTTGTCGCGTTTGCATCACATGTTCTCTACTCTTTGCTTTCCTGATCCTTAAACACTGCAAATTGTTTCCACCAGGAAACTCATCCAGTTTGTTTTTCTCCCGCATGTCATATTCCAATGAACTTGATTTTATTTCCCTTATTATATAATTTGCTGCAATGAGGCAATTTGCTGAAACTAAGAATTACCATATTAGATTAACCCTTTATATCAACATTAGGAGTTTTTCACACAGTCCACCATGTTTCTACGGTAGCCAATAGCAGACAAACTTACCATTGGCTCCAGAGAGGGCCCTTCATGTTTTTTAGTTACCTGAAGACCATAACGAAGGAAGAGGTGAAGGTGATTCATTTGTTTGCAAAGTGCGACTTCACAGCTCGATGCCACAAAATCCCACAAACTGCACCTTTAACTGAACTAACTGAGTGTGTAATTGACCCACAGGCACATTCTTCTTCAAGATGTTAGCAATACAGATCAGGGGTTGGTTAAACTGTAGGCAGCCGCCTGTGATTGTAGCTCATCCTCCCTCTGTGGAATCTGAAGTAACGTGATGATAACGATGAATCACTTCCCTGTGCTGCAGGCTGAATGTGTATATGTGGACTGATTTGATCTGTGGGCACGACTGTGTTTTATATATGTGATGATGTCTCCTGCACTGACGGTGATTTACACTGTACACTTGGTTCTGTTCTTCATACTGTGTGAACTGTGAAGCTCTGTAAGGCGTCACTGAGGCTGTGTCACCAGTGTCAACAAGACAAATCTGTGTGCGTCTATTGTTCCTGCCGATTAAAGGGACACGGAATCCTACTGAATTTTAATAATATGAGACAAGCTGCAAAGCATTTCTCCAACCAGCTCTTTTATCAAATTTAATATAATTTGGTTTGACTCTTTCTTCAGCAGTAGCTCTGGAATCCACCTTTTGATTTTCGAATCAGCAACATAAGACACGCAGAATTAGAACTGACTAGATAAATAGGGTATGTTCATTCTGTATGTGTAAATGCTTTTGTACACGCTCCTCACCCAATGGACCTACTGTACATCCCACAGAGAATCAAGCTTTGAGGCTTTGTCTACAAATGCAATAATTGTTTGATCATTACATTGTACTTTTATGGGGCTGTAAACTATATAAGTATATAGCCACCTTATTCTTTTATGTAAATAATGCTGTGGTAAGAAATTCATATTCAAGTATTTATTTTTCAAGTTGTTTGTTTTTCTTGTGATAAATTTGCACGTTATTAAAACAGTAGTTAATCAAACCTGTATACAATCAATGCAAGCTTCCACATCAGAGATGGTATTTTACTGAGCGATATTTTTTGTCAATTCTTACAAGATTCTAGTTCCAACACACACATCTAACCAATCAGTGTGTGTGTTGTTAATATGTTGTGATGTTTTAATGCAGCAGTAGTTGATGTATTCAATGTAATTTTCTTTAGCCACAGCTCATGATTATTTGTGTCTTTAAAAGTACATGACGTTATATCGGGTAACAGGCGACACAACACCCGTCGAAGAAAATTAATGAACCAGATGTGCACAGCTGGAACTGTGTACACACTCACAGGAATCTTTGACAAATTTAATATTCAAGAAAAAATTGTGATGTTTGTGCCAGATGTTGCAGCAGTTCTTCAAACCGTCCGACAGACATAGTGAAATGCATCCTGAATACAGTGTTTGGAGTTTAATCTCCTGAACCAGTGAAACTCACAAAGTTCTCTTCATCAATATTCAACGTAGGTATTTTATTTTTAGGCAAAAGTAGCACTAGATCTTTATGGTTATCCGTGCCGTTAATTCAAGTTGCCGTTGCAAGGGCCTAAACTCCTATATATAACAAATACATTTTAGATAGTTGAATCAGATCCATTATGTTTAATCACTAGCTTCACACTTCAACAGTCTTGAACAGAGGGTCGATACAGACCAAAGTGGAAAAACGATTTCTAAGGCATGAAGATTTACATGTGTGGGGTTTAGAACATCGGAATGAATTAAATACTCTAACATGTTTTGCTGTGTCACCATATTGTGTGTGAACCATGAGAGTATTGACGAATGCTTGTTCAAAGTCATTATTATAATGCAAACACTTTTAGTTTGTATCATTCAGGCTTTTCACATCAGTCACACTTGTACAGTTGCTGCTGGGCTCGTGAAGGTGTGTATTTTCATCCACATCCCCCCGAAGCATGGAGGGAGGTCACTCTCTCTGCCCCCTGTGCACCAACATGCTGGGCTAAGGTTGGCTTCTCCTGTTGGAGAAAGATGAAAGTGAAGTCTGTGTGTGGTCGAAACGCTCTCTGCGCGTCCTTTAATAAAGATGAGATCGATTCCTTGTGCGTATCAGAGGGCGGCTGTTCTCCAGAGAGGAGATATATGTCCTATGTGCTTAACGTCTAAGATAACTGTCACAGAGTTGGTTTATTTTCCTTTCAGTGCGGCGAACAATCAAAACGTTCCTCTGACTACTATTCTGTTGGGTTTGACTTGAATTCATCTGCTCGTCTTGGTCCCTGACAACAACACACTCTCAGGATCGCTCTCACTCTCCTCCCATCTCTTCTGCCGAATCACTTACACCAGTCGCAGCAGGAAGCAAAGGCACTGTAAACACACCTTTTAGAACAGTAGCTGTTATTGAAGAAAATAGACTGATTCATAAATATAGTACCGCCTTTAAAGCGAGATTAAAAATGAAAAATTCAGTGTATATCCGGATATGAGCAAGACAATGTAAATAAATAATACATTTTCAAATAAAAAATAGGTATGCAGGCAATAATACAGGCATTTATTAGGCTAAAAAGCAATATCACACAACATCACACAGGCTAAAGATGTTTGCATGACAAACTGTGGATGTTTTTATTGTGAAATATTATATGACACACAGCTTTGCCTTCCTGTGTGTGTTTCGATTCCACACAAAACATCAAAATAATTTTAACCTCCAAGAAATGTATGCAAACATCTACAAAAGGACCAGTTACCATACATTTACATAGAGTATGTCAGCACACACACACACACACACACACACACACACACACACACACACACACACACACACACTAATAATAGGTTGTGTGTAACTCTCGGAGGGAGGATATCTCCAACACAACAAAGCACAATGGAGGTGTTACCTCAGAATAATTCATGAGTCAAGATCCTGAAATACAACATCGGAATCTTAACCAGTGGGATGTATTATATAAGCTACAGGCAGACAAGACCCCACAGATAGTTCAACAACATATCATAAAATATTGATTCATTAATTAAAGAGTTTGTGATCACTGATGAAACACAAAGGTCTTTGGAGTCCTTTATGTTTTTGCATTGGCTTCTTGAGATGATGGGAGACTTTTACGACACAAAGGATATAAATATAATCCTCTGCATCAACTCTCAGTGAACCTGCTGAAGTGTCCTATACATAGACCTTATATAACGATGGATCACGCATCTTCTCTTCCTCCTGTTTTACAAAAATGAGGGCAAAATATCCTAGATACGGGTGATGCCATCTTGCGCTTTTGTACTCACAGGGACTAGAGCCTTGGTATCAAGGTTGTGTAAGAAAAACATCTTTAAGGAAATTTTATTTGACGTGTATTTTGACTTTTTAGTTCGGCCCTGTCCTATTCATTAACATGGAGGAGGCAGGTTTCATGACCTGTACTGCCACCATGAACTATTCCCTCTGCTCTTGTTAATGCAACAAGGGCTGAATCTCCTGGCAGGGTAAGAAGGGAAGAATATATTTTTAAATGTAAGTACTCAACTGAACAGCTAATGGTACATGTGTTAAAAGAAAATATATTTTTGTCCATAGCTTTGTTGCTAGGCGACGACTATAACAACGGGACAAGCTGGTGAAGCAATGGGTGACCAGACAGTCTCATATCAATTTGGCTGATGCTGTGTACAGGAGGATGCAGCCAAGGTCGGCTGCGTAGATCAGGTCCTCCGCAGGATGTGGCCTCTGAATTGAGACACAGCTCATGTTCAGTGACAGGGCACCAACAACCTGAGCTTTAAAGGGACAATCCACTGAAAATGAACCAAACAAACCTTCTCATGATTTTCTCACTATCACTAAAAAGGTCTGTTTTATGTCCATAAACAAGTTCAAAATTTATGTCTAAAACTACAGACTGTTATATCATTCCTGTACTAACCTGCAGAGAAGAATCAATGCTGAACTCATAGCGCTGTAGGTTTACATCAGTGTAGGAACACACACACACACACACACACACACAGTATACATTTGCCTTAAAGTTTGTCCCCTCTAATCCATCCACAACAACCGGCTGTTTCTCCAAAATGATCATCTGATGTCTCCACAAGCTGATCAACAATGTGCCTGCTTGAAAATGTTCTACTGTGCTCAGGTATTTATCTGACGTCTCCACTGCTTCAACTTTCATCAAATGCCTCTGACAACATTTGATTATGTTAACAGATATCGATGCGGTAGCTTCACCTGAATATTAAGGGAGGGCTGGGCGCTCACCCGTGACTCAGATCTCACCTGAGGACGGCTTACTCATGCCAAACATAATTTCTAAGCCAGGGTGGTTTGACCTTTGCAAATTCATAAATTGTCATTGCTAATTAACATGTCAAATCTTTGCAAGCATAAAAGGTTCAGCCATTTAAACGCTTCTGTGAATCTTGTTTTGTTCAGTTGATACAGATTTAGCTAAAGGTCTCAGATCTTAAATCAGTGTCGTCTGCATTCAACGTTATCTCAGCTGTATTATTACATTTCAGGCATTACAGATTGTGCCGTTCATTGCAAACCTTATAAACTTCCACAGAAACCTCAGAACCATCTGCTGCTTACAGCAAAAACCAAACGGCTTCCTTTCTTCCAACCATCTTGAGCAGGGAAATCTGAGGAACAAACACCCCACAGCAATTTTTAGAGCAAATTTGCTCCAGCTTGTCAGGCGCATTGACAGATACCCAGAGACACAAAGGGCAGGTCAGAGCAGCAGCTAGATGTTAGGCTCCATTTGTAATCAGTTTCCTCTTCCCCCATCCATCTAGGCTCAACTGGGACTTCAGCGCTCGCAGTGACAGTCCATGGGGAAGCTGAACAACCCTCAAGCTGCGTCTGCACCAGACCTTCGGTGCTATTTCCAGTCGGATGTGCAAGAAATGCAGAGAGGTTCTGGATTGAAGTCGCTGCTTGTTCAATTTGTCAAACACCGTTGTGATTTTTACAATTGGATGTATGGATTTTAGGACAAATGATAATGATAATCAACTACCTTAGGTTCTGAACCGGATGTTGAAGGAGGGAATGGATATGGCTGGATATGTGAGACTGATGTAAAACGATTACACAAGCCCTAGAAATAGGCACCACCCTCGAACGAACCAGCTCTCCCTCTTTCAGCTCATTTAATGAAATAAAAAAAAACAAAGCTCGGTCTCTCTGATGCAATAAAGCCAACACGCTGGTATTTGGGAATGCACCATGCAGAGAAAATCTAATTAGCAAAACCTTGAACCATGCAATCAATGTGAGCGGAGAGAAAACCAGGGAAATATCACTGCCCATTACATGGAATCATGATCCAGTGTAACATTGCATTGATGCTACTAAGTCACAAACAGAGAGATGATTTTATTTCAGAGCTCTTGAACACCAACGCACTACATGCACACATCCAGGTGGGAATGACAATGGTGCACCTTGTGAAATAACAATGGCTACTGATGATTTGATGATAGGCGCACGGAATGCCTCCCGACGCGCACGGTTACGAGCAGGCTGAGCATCAGAGAGAAGCTCCGTTTGGCTGATCCTGATGAAAAAAGGGCTTACACAGCATATGAATATTTGAAGGAGTTGGGTGGTGACTGGGGAGACACACTTGCCTGCGGCGCTCCCATTGGTTTATTGGTGACGTGATGCCACGGAGGAGTTGAGCTCAACACTTTATAAAGCTTCTCCGTGCGCGGCGAGCCCACTCTATACGAGACCACTGTTGCTGAAACTTCTCTTCCCGCATCTCAGCTACTGGAGAGACCCCGACGCCACCTTCCATCATGAGCGAGGTAGGGTCCTGGGTTCTTAACAAAAAAGACGCGAATGGATGAGGTCGATTACGCACGACCCCTGCGCAAATACGCGGGGGGATAAGTCAATAGTGAGTGGTTTAACCGCTGTTGTGGACGGGTTTGTGGGAAGCGAGGACCGACACGTAGTGATATAACGCGTTACAGTGTGCAGATGTTGCACAGCTGGTCTGTCAAAGTGTGCAGATCCGGGAACAGCGGGGGGTCGCGCGTCCCTCTCCGCCTGAAGTGACAGTGGAGGATTTTGAAAATGACATTTCATTTTCTCCGCTGCTTCCCGTTCAGTCGAGCTGCACTACGGGGTTTCACAGTTACTACAGTGTAAAGACCACAGTGTGGCGGAAATGGACTTCAGCCTGGTAACAGGTTAGGAGGAGACATATTGGCGTGACTACTTCAATTTTTGGGAGAAACGCAGCCAAATTAGGGAAAATTACATTTTTATGTGGCTGATAGTGTATTTAATTTTCTATTTAATCTGTATTTAATCAGGCAGGGTTGTTTATCATTTTTAAATCTCCCTTTTCAAGAGTGACCATGCGGAAAAAAAGACTTTCACAATCAGCAATCTTACATCCATGGGGAAGGAAACTGCAGTTGTAGGACAAATTGCAGCTTTATCCAATCTAGTTCTACCATCATTAGTGTAGGGGACCTCTAAGGTGATGTAGATACTGAAGTGTGCACTGTATCTGTACTGAATGAGAGAAGTTTGGAAGTTTCTTCAGTGGAGCTCTATAAATGAAAAACACGAAAATACAAGCAAGATAATTGTTATTTCTTGACTGTAAGGGCGTCCATTCAACCCAGTGATACAGAGAACATTTATTTATTAAGGTTTTTTTAGTGTATTGCTGGTCACTGGTCATTTATCTTAAAACATGTATGTGTTAGTATGTGGTGGCAGCTCTGGTGGTGGATGGTTAAACACTCAGGTGATTGTACCAACCACCCTGTAAAGCGCAGTGGGTTTATCTCTCAGTATGAATAACCCCAGCAGCGCAGGGCATCACAGATCTCACACCACAGGGGTGTTTACAGCTTGCAGTGGAAAAAAGATTGCTGTGAGGTTTTTCCCACAGCTCACTCCCCCAATCCCATACAGTCACTGATGTTCAGCTCCATTAGAAAAGTGGAGGCTGCAGGATATTAATAGCTCTTTTTTAATGGAGAGTGTTTATCAAGATCATTGTTAAATGGCCCGGAGAATTCTGCTAATGTCACCACTGGTGTTTTGGGTATTGTGGCTCAACTGTGTAACATATCTTATGTGCTATAAAATGTAAGTAGCCTGTAACATATGGGTGATGCAGTCTCGGCATGACACCCCAAAGCTCATTATTTCTCAAAAAGAGCTGATGATATGAAATTTATCTTTTAAAAGACTCAGAGTTTTTAATTGGAATTTTTCACTTTTATTGTCATCAGTTGTTTTTTAGTGTTTGACGTTAAAAATTTGCAGCAAATAACACAATTCTACACCAGGGATATCGGTACAGCTCACTGCGTGCAGTTCAATCAGCCAAACAAGTTGTTCAGTTCAGATACAATTATAGGGCATAATTATAAAAAAAACAATATAGTTATTCGTTATTTTTTTATGTAGTGGCTGTTATTGTGGCTGTCATCGCTGCTGCTCATTGTTGTGATGCTTGAATGACCCTTTATCAAGCAAGCAATTTATTTATTCTTCTGCATTAGCACAATAGGACAGAGAGCACAGCATCAAGTGTAGCCAGAATATAATTATATTGGAACATTAACGTGCGGTTGAAGTCATTTTTGTATTCTCTTTTTTTATATACAGTGTTCACGCTGAAAAATGGACTCTGACCCCTTGCAATGTTATAAGTCTCATCTGGCTTAATTAATATTTTTTTATGTGTGATTGAACCCTACGTATATTTAAAAGGTAATTTAAATGACTGAGAAATAAATAGAGTACACTCAACTTAAAAAATATGTTCACTAAATTTTAAATACTTATCTTGATTAACATACAATTATTTGATGCGGCCACTTGACATAATAAAATGTCAAATTTTTTCAGTGCAATACATACGGGTGCACAGTATGCTTTTTGGAAGCTAATGTTTTACATGCAAATGTGTGTTTGTGTTTCCCTGTGGATACTTTGGACATAAATGTATGCACAAAGGATAAGCTTTGTCAACTCGTCAAACTGGTGAACAAGGAAACACTCCAACAGCAGCTTTCGGGTATACAAGGCAGTGTTAATGGAGTTCAATCCTGCAGTCTAGTGGGTACGCAGCCTGTCATTCCCCTAGAATGGATCGGTGGCAGACATCAACGTACTTCCCCTCAAGCTGTTTAACCAAAGCCGCATCAATAAAAGATGAATTCAGGGTGCGTACACACTCAACAGTAGCTATTACAGCTTTTGAATAATTGAATCCCTCGCAGGCAATGAAATCACCTGAGCCTTGTGTTTGGTAATACTGTGCAAAGTAAAGAGAAGCTGTTTTGTCCTGTTGATTAGAAGAGGTGTCATTTTAAGGGGAACACAGCGTGTACACGAACGGGGCGCAGGCAGTGGGGGGGAGGATCTTATTGCTTAGCTCAGGGGTCTTCAACGTTTTTCAGGCCAAGGACTCCCAAACTGGTGGAGAGATGGAGCAGGGACCCCCTACTATATATGTTGTATAAAATTGTGTTTTATATTAAACTGGGCCTGGTGCCATGTAAAAACATAGCTACCCTGTTATTGTGCATTCAATACTAAGCTATTCAAATATTACATGGGTTCATATATTCATGTTTTTAAATTCAAAAATGCCATTTATAAACATACATCTTGCATACAAACCTGAGCTATTAAAGTAATTCACAGATTCATGTTTTTATTTTAAACATACATGTAGAAGAGACAGTGAATCCTCAAGCCGGCACACATAATCCCACATTAGTGAGATGTGGGACCCTGATGGGTAGCACACAACTTATCTCATCTTGGACGGATGGAGGTTGTCAGGCAGAGGGTCAAATCAGCCTCACAATGTGTTGGATGCATGTTAATGTTTATTTAAAGATATTTAAATTTGTCGAAAAAAATTGGTTCGAAAAAAAAAAAAAAAAAAAATTAAAAATATTATCTAATCAACCAAAGGTTTCGTGACCCCCCTGCAGTACCTCCGCGGACCCCCTGTTGAAGACTTCTGGCTGAGCTGATATGTTTTGTCGAGTTACTGCGCAGAGTGGAGTTGTTCTCAGTCAAAGTCGTGGACGCAGTCAGTCTCCAAACTTGACTTGAAGCCAGTAAAGCAGAGCAGCTCAGCATGTTCTGGATGGATGAGTCTCGCAGTGGTCAGCACTGCAGCGCTCCCTCCCTCCCTCCCTCACACCCCCACTCTCCTCCGCACTGCATTTCTTCTCTCCGCCTCCCTTCATCTGCACATACCTGCGTGGAACAAGCACACTACGTGAAGGTCAACAAGTCAACAGCATGAAATACGGAATAGGAAATCCAGAAGAAGAAGAAGACGCTGCGGACTTCTGTCACTGTGTTCCTGTCAAGAGGAACGATCTGACAACTGAGCCTGAAACTGTTGCTCTAGTTGGTGGATGGTTGACTCAGACATTTCAAGACTTTCTGATGGATTCGGTAGAAAAGTTTAAGTGACTGTCACAGTTAATAACTCTCAGTCCGTCTTCAACATTCTGAAGCTTGTTGTGTCCTCCTGCTCCGGCTCCCAGATTTAAATGAAATTCCACAAACCAAATAGGCCTCAAACACTTTGACGGGTCCAGATAGGTAAAACACTGCAGTCTATAAAAATAATAGGTGTTGTATTGAGGGCTGATTGTGTCACAGTGGCTAAACTAAGCTGTCCAATTTCCAAGACGTCCTGTTTTTGAACAGTTACCTGTAGATGGTCCGGCTGTTTCTATATGCAACTTTGTCCTGAAATAACAGCGTTTACAGTCAGTGCACATTCCATGGAACATTTTCCGAGGGTACTTGAACTCATGTTGACGCTGAGATATTTTCAGTCCACAAAATTGCACAGTGCTGTAATTTTCCTGCTGCCACTGACTCATAGCTAAGCCGTCTTCCAGCCAAAACAGCTCCACTGATCTCTAGTTCCTGCACCTTCCTGTGAGAATAAGGTTTTCTCATTGATCTTACCTTGGTTCCTCCCGTCCATATTCGGCCCAATGCTAATTAACATCAAAGCAGTGCGATTGCACATCAACTTAATATACTGACACAGATGTGATGGGTGTGCACATATGAATATATGAGTAAGATTTACATGCATGAGTGAGTCGGTATATCTACATTCTTGCTTGTGCATCCTGTGTGCGTGTGCAGTTGGGTAGTCATGTTAGTGTTTTCAGCCGTTCATTTTTCTGACCTGCATCATTTCATAAACAAGTTGGCCCAGCTGGGAATAAACAGAGAATCTAATTAGAACTTAGCATAGACCTAACCTTGATTGGCTTCCAGATCATTATTCCGAGCACCAGCTTCTTCGGGAGAAGTTTTTAATGATAAGAAAATTCTGCGGCCATGTGGACGACTGCAGTGAGAAATCCCACGCAGTATTCAGGCTACCCTGAATTGAACCTGTCCTACTTTCAATTTGGCTGAATGGATAGAAAACCGCCAATGGATAAGAAAACACACATTTGACAAAAAACAGTTCAGTCCACTTTAAGCAAAGATTGGTACTTAGACTTAAATAACCCTCGACCAGGGATGGAGCGATGACGTCGTCCCATTAATAGTCAACATGAATCAGGCGACTCTGAGCAGCCTCACTTTTTTTTTAAGAGGCTGAGACATATTGCTTACTTAGTAAAAAAGCCCATTGTACTGAACTGCACTCTGTGGGTTTGAGTGAGGCTTGTTAGGTGCATGTTTTAGTGGCAATCGTTAAATGTCGCTCTGTTTCTGAGGTTGGTGACAGGAAACCTTCCATCAGGTTTTGACTTAATGGGTTTCCCCTCAACTCTCATTATGCAACTGACCACATATAATGACATCAGACAATCATTTCCAATATGTTTTAAGGCGGCAACTCAACACTTTCCATTTGACTATTGTTATATTCACACATCACTCTCCCGGTCCTCAGAATGGACTGTTGGACACTAGAGGTTCAACCACTGGGCTCTGAGGAGTTGTAATAAATGCACCGTCTTAATGTCTGCAGACAAAAGTGGATGGATTTTCCACCTCAGGTTGATGCATCATGTTTATTAAACCCGTTGGAGTAATCACATCCATTTTCATTAGTGGTTATTATCCGGAGCAAACGCGAGATACTTTTGGCGAAGGCATGTTTTCTCCTTTTGAGCTGTCAGCTCTTTCATCTCAGAGCTTGAGCGTTTGTTCTGCGTCCCATTTCGAAAAAACTGTAATCAGTAGATTTTTGCCATGAGACACTAAATCCTTGAAATGCACGCCGTTTCTGAGGGCGGAATTCTGATGAATTTGTGCTTAGCAAAAGCCAAATAAGTACATCCCAGTCCCTACAGCCTGGTAAAGCTTCCACAGGAACTGGTCTGGCCCTGGTGTTCAAATATTAAGCAGCTTTAGTGCATGTACGGCTGGATTAGGGGACTTCTGTGGATTGTGTAGATCTGCTGTTTTATAGCCTCCAGTGTTGTCAGCCACGTTGTTTGCTGTCCAACAGGCAGATGGACAACACTTGAAAGAGATTGCTTTTTGTCTTAATGGTACACTCTAAAATGCTAACTTATAGAAATAAATACTCACTCACTGATTTATGGCTGTTAGTCTGTCGCTGCTGTTGTAATGGACTGTCTGCACGATAGCAATGAAAGCAGTCTGACGGCACGATGTATCTACAGATGTTTGCCCCATCAAAGTGCTTTTAATGTTACATAAACTGTACTGTGCGGCAACATCACATCAAGATGCTGTAACTTATAAATTATTTACTCTACGTTGATGTAAGCAAGGGGGCGGCATGGTGGTGTAGTGAGAAATGCTGCTGGCTCCGTTTTAGTTTAAAAAAACTCCGGAGATGCGTTTTGATCTTGACGGGCAGAAACCAAGATGTTTGGAAATTGATGACATAGACACACACAGCCACTTGCTCAGTAGATTTTTTCGGTCGTGAACACAAACTTCCCAAAAGAAAACAACCGGCATTAGCCTCGACTACCAGTGTAGAACGCGACATTAATGATCAATTACAAGTGTTGCTGACCCTTTTTTCTTTACTAACAGCTGTTGTGCAGTTAAATTCTGCATTTTACAATGAAACTGTTTTATGCAGGAGATGAGCTGTTATTTTGAGCAATTCCTGTGTACCCAAGCACACGCTCGCCTTCGTGCGTGCCCAGTTTTTGTGAGTGGTCACGTGATATGTGTATTCAGGCATGTTAATATTGATGTTAAGATTGGAAGTGATATGGAGAAATAAGGGTCGTGTTGACGTAGAGTTTTGTAGCAGAATGGCTGTAACCTATATTTTGGCCTTTTGATAGGCTGACGACCTGGCCTGTGCGTACCCCGCCTCTCGCCAAATGTCAGCTGGGATCGGCTCCCTCCCCCCCGTGACCCTCAAAGGATAAGCCCAATAGATAATTAATTGATGGATGGATGACATAAGAAAAACTTGTGCAAGAGATGTCTCTCAAACTAAAAATCTTTGGCTTCATTACCATTGTTAAACAACCACATGAACAATCTATTAGCCTTTTCAGTATGCTGCTGTTGATTGATTACAGATATAGTTTTACCCAGTGGGTCTAATCAACAAACACTCCATCATCTAACACGATCTTTATCAGCGGCGGAGAAGATATGAACGGTAATTTTGCTCCGCCACAGCGTCATAAATCACTTGGATTGGTGCCGAACACAGAGTGAAACTGTAACACACTTGGTGGTTAAGTGACTGGGATGAAAACGTGTTTGTAATGCATGAGTGTTGTCAGATTCTTATGCAGCTATAAATTGACCAGCTATGTACACAGGGCTGATGGGGCCCCTGGCCCAGTCTGCCTCCACCAGGGGGAATAATGCAATGAAAAGTTGAGCATTAAAATAAATTGAAAGCTTTATTCGGGCTGTTGCTTTGGCGAAGTGCATTGGAATGTGTTGAGAGAGCTCTTTTCATCCTGCAGCTGTGACTTTGAACTATATACATGCAAAAATCATCTTTAAATGTCTGCTTTTGATGTCAATGAAACATTTTAAATATTAATAAATGGATACATGCTCAAACATAACACATTATCACTGTAAATCATCATTCTAGCCATCCATTGGAATTGTAACACAACAGATTGGGATGTGAAAACACAGTTTAACAACCATAAAATGTGCTAATGTACAATAATATGCACCATTGCATGTGAAAAAAAAACCTCCAGTCGTCTCTGCTGTGCTCCGGCACCAACGTCATGTAAATCTCACATTACCGCAACGTCAGCAGTAGTGCACTGTGAATGTGTGTGTGCTGGTGTGAACGTTTCACTCATTCACTTTACGAGCTGAGTGGGTGGGAGAGAGATGAATTAGCTGAGCGACATTAGTGCTGCACACTGCAAATTTACCCCCTCCACCACATAATCATTACAGCTTCATGGTGTTGAGACTGAAACCAACAGTTTGGGGACTGCAGGGGTCTGCAGGCCGACCCCACCTAGTGAATAAACAGGTTTATGACCGCAGGGTCCACAGTCTGACTAGATGGACAATGGAAAGGTTGCAGCAGATGTACATACACATACGACCCATTTGTTTTTCTTTCTCAAATGGCTCACGAAGTCATTTAGTCATTTTTTCAGTAGATAAGTATTATATGTTGTCTAAGTTGTGGTTTGGTGTTTACAAATTTAGTCGTTTTTGGCTTTATAAAGTGGATTAATTGGGTTTGAAATGGTAGAAATGGCAAGAACAGCACATTAAATAAAGGTTCAACTATTTTTGTCAACATTATCCAATGGTGAATCATAATTTTAAATAGTATTTATCGTTATATATTCAAATCTTTATTTGACGACATGAAATTAACATAAAGTGAAATAAAATGATGCCTATGGTCATTAGGGACGTATTGCCATTACTAAACATATGTAAATTATAAAGTGTTCCCATACCTCAGTTACATTTCGCCCATTATTATTTTGCAACCTGATATGTGATCATATGATGAAATCTTTATCATTTCATTAATGCATTATTTTGCCATGGCTAATCTAGGATTATTCTCAATCAATAAATCAATCAATCAATCACAAAATTACAATATTTACAACATTGATTGGAACAGTTTTTAGCATAATGGAAAGATGTGTCAATGTTAAACGTATTTATAAATAAGAGATTGTCTGATTGAGATAAAGGGAGCAGCAGTGACAATAGAAATGGAGGAATTATTGCCAGTAATGGTAGAATATGTGAGTAGGCATATTGTATATCATGCAGTCTTGAAAATACTAAATTTGCTATTTTTTGTATTGGGAATCAGTGCTCTTTTCGCTGAGGACTCCAAATTAGCCATATTCCCAATATTTCAGATATTTCACACAATAATTTGTGAAATCAGGTAACATTCCCAGATCCTGTGCAAGTATGTGCCCAACTAACCTCTTCACTTCCAACATGGATTATAATCGGAGTGTCATTTTATTAAGTCTAGTGACTGTTCACACTTCGATTTGTGTGTTCGGGAAAGAGCGTGTTTAGTCTTAAAGAGAATTCACTCTCCAGTTCTGATGCTCTGGCAGCCACAGTGAGGAGCAGAACAGCTTGTGTGATAGCTGAACCAGGCTGGTGGCAATAAATGACGAAACCACCAGATTTCCAGATTGAAGCGTTTATTCGGGACATTTAGTCCATAAACCAAGGTCATGTTTTGTTTGTTGCTATTGTGTTAGCAGCTTGGTTTTTACTGTACAGAACAAAGAGTGTCTTCAACCTGCTCTTAGGAGCCAGAATCACAATACTGCATGATTAAAATATGCATGATTTATTTTCATACGATTCAATTAAGTGAAGACTGAAATTTTGTCATTGGCTACTCAGTAATGAAGGAAGTTATTGTGACGGATCGCAGTGAAGCGCTAAGTCAACGTGAGATGGTGCAGATTCTGCTTCTCTCTTTTAGACACACCTACTGCAGGCGCCTCGTTCTTCAGAAGGGCTTCGGTGTGAAATCAGCAAATTACCTCTGACTCCAAAGACCATTTTTCCTCCTGGAAGGTTTTGGTTGCCTAATGCCCCATGTCCTTCATTCTCAGTGGTTATTATGAGCTGTGCAGCACAGAAGTGGCCCCAGGAGGAGGAAAATATATTTTGAGTATTCTTCAAGGATACGAAATGGACCATTGTGTTTGTTTGTTTGTTCGTATGTCTGAATCCCCTCAGGGTTGAACAAGGAGCTGGAGCCTCTGTGCCTCTACTGAATTGTTATATTGTGTGTCAACCTTAGGTGTGTGTGCCCAGATATCAAATATATCTGGGCACACACACTAACAGGTTAACATTGATATTGAACGACGATTGGTTTTAGATTTTAATGAAGTAAAATAATTTGCATTTAGTGGGTTGTCTCACAGCAAAAAGGTTTCTGGTTTCTCCCACAGTCCAAAATCATGCAGATTGGGGTTAAGGTAATTGGAGACTTTTAATCAACTGTAGGTGTGAATATGAATTTTTTTGTGTCTCTGTGACACACTGGCCAACCGCCAACTGTTAAAAACAAACTGAGAAGATGGGTTGATACACCAGTTATATACAGACTTGACTTCTGCTGACATAAATATATTCCATAATACATTCATTACGTCACTGTATGTTTGAGTAATAACTTTAAATATGTGCACACTTTTTGCACAAGATAACACTCCCACACAACCCACGTTTGACCACCTATAGTGAACTCATTTACTTCAGCTTTCTCCACCAGATCTGGAGGGTATAGTTGAGTTTTGCTGCTCTTCTCGTTATGGACTAAATGGAGCCTAACTTTTTCTAAATGAGCTTGAGTGGAAGTGAAAACCGTCTGCTCAACGTTCACCTTTTGTCTCTTTGGATTTAAGAATAAACCAACAAAGATGAGTTCAGCAGACTGGACAGACGCTTGTTGTGGTTGGCACTGAAGCGGAACATGGATTTTCTTGACAAGTGGACATAAATCATGAGCCGACAGTGAACGTCTGTTATCTACCATAGCAACAGTTAATTAATTTGAGACTGACCTTCTTCCTGAATACCCGGTAGGTCCAAATGCTACTGTTTACGCTCCTGGATATTGATACCAGAACATAAAATTCCTCATAAACTCTGGAACACAAGCCGGAAATAAACAACATAAAATCAGTTTATTGCTCATGTTTAAAGGTTTAGTGTGTAGGATTTAATGATATTTATACTGTAGTTAATTATCAAGGTGGTTCAACTTAAAAAATAGATTTGATTTATATCAACGCACAAAGTTAAGTTACACAAGTTGTTTAGTTAAAGGGACTCTCACCTTTGTTGCATTTGAGAATTACAGCACATTCAAATCATCCCGCCTTCCTCCAATGCCCCACCCCCTCGTTCCCATCCGCGGTGTTTTATTTAAGAAACTTTATTTACACAAGCAGACTTACAACCATCCCGGTGTTTTTATTTTTTTGGAGAAACTTTATTTACAAGCAGACTTACAACCTACTGCCTCCGCGCACGCACGTGAGTTTTTGTTTACCAAAGCAATGGATTCGGATTCAGAAGCACCCGTAAGCTACGGTCGCTACTCGCTACTGTCTGCCGTGGAATCAAAACAAACCCTCTAGTTGAGGACGCGCCTTGATGACGCGGGCCCGAATGCGCCACAAGAAGCAGACGGAAAACCTGCATGTCCATGCAGCAAACAGACAGGTCTGTCGGCCAATAAGGTCCTTCGGTCCGAAGAATTTTATTGGTTGAAGTTTTCACTAAATATTATGAGAGTGAAATAATTGTTTGTTTTTACTCCTGGTGGGTCTGTCTTGCATTTTAGAGTGTCATTACCTTATTAATACCAATTTAACCTTATCCAAAAAAAGTGTAAAAATGCAACAAAGGTGAGAGTCTCTTTAAGGTTTATTTATTGTTCATACAACTAACTATGTTACATTATCCATACAAGAAACAGTGCTTTCTTTTGTCTAAGAAACATAATAATAATATTTCATTTCAACCAATAGATTCTCTTCCTGCACACTTAACCTTTAATGATGTTTAACTGTGCTTTTGAACTAATGGGCGAATATTAAAACACATGATCTCTCAAGTTTCAGATGTCAGCAGTGAAAGTCTTTTCTCTAAATTCTGAAGGACCCTCCTGCCTGCAGCCTCTCTCTGCCCATCTCCTCCTTTAAAGCGACTCTGTCACAAACTCCTCTTGTCTCGGTGGGAACAAGCCGGGAGCAAACACATGCCGTCTGCAGATGTCACTAGAAATTCACTGCAGCTTTTGAGGATTTTTTTTGATAAGACCCTCAGAACCACATTTAGACGAGGAGTATTCAATACAATTTTTCTTTATTAGTCTGAAAAGAGAGGAGGTGAATGGCCTCCAGCAGCTTTTCTGCCATTTCTTTTACTCAGAAATTTGTTAAAGCAAAACCTTGATCTATAGTCATGAACCCGAGCCCTAGTTTCTCCTTTCATTGCAAGACTAACGACTACTTTCACATTGCCCTACAGTTGAAGAGGAGAAATAAGGAGAGGCGGTTTGGGCTTATGTTTTTTCTGCTTGATTTGTCTGTGGCCTACTTCTGCTTTTTTAAATTCTTAATGGCCATCAAGTGTGGCAGGAAACTCTCGGACTGTGCAAGCTGCCTAAAAATAACCAAGAAAAGAAAAGGAACAGTGTTATCAAATTATTCTCCCGTTTTTTTCCCTCTACGACTCTACTATAATTGTAATTACTGAGCAATACAGTCAAAATATGTGCTGTTTGATTCAAGAAGTGTAAATATAGAGTGAGGATCTATTAGCTGGATAATATCCAAATTCCTCCCATTATTATCACATCAAAAACTTGGCTCTCTCTTCGCTGGGAAGTGGTTCTGTGGAATGTTTCTGTCTGAAGGTCTCTGATGGGACAGCGCAAGCAGAGGACAGATTCATAATTTCTCATAATTAGGGTCTTAATTTGAACACCTTGCTCTTTTCAGTTCATTTGCAAAAGCTACTCTCCTGCCGCTTGGCCCATAAAAGCAGATAGGAGCGCTATCTGGGTCGCCTGGTTACATATAGCGAGCACTCGCTGTGTCACGTGGCCCCCTCCTCACAGCTGATGGGGGTTTGGCAGCGGAACCCGAGCAACAGCGTCTCCCGCCAAGAGGCTGGCCTGCCTCTAAACAAGCCGGTCTCTCTGAGTCTTAGCTCTCGAGCCCAAAATGGTCAGTGTCGCTGAGCCAGATGAAGTGGCTGAAGCCAAAACATCAATCATCACATTATGCCAGCCATTCTTATGAACCAGATTACAGATTAACAAACTAAGAAGCTTCCGGGATCCAGAATATTAATTTTCTTACTCTCATCTCATCTGTTACAAATGGCGAGTTGCTTCAAAATCAGTTGAGCCCAGAAACTACTTGGAACTGCCATCAACAACTGACAACAACCTCAGCCTCTTCTGAAAAAATCTGTTGCGTTGCGAAGAGGAACCGATACTGTTACTTTTTAGAAGAAGAACCCAGTTGGGAAAGAAAAGGATCAGAGTCTGTTTCGGTCATGTTCGATCACATTGCCTTGGCTATGTACTTGATTATTTAGCTCTTCGTGCCTGTAATCTTGGAAAACTTTGGGCTTGGGTCAAGTTTTGGCACAAAAACAGAATACCTGTTGGGTTCTGATCAGGCTCGATTAGTTTTCTCTTAGCTTCAGACAGAAAATTGCTGCCTGAGCCGCACTCAAATAGAGATGTCCAACAAAGTTCATAGAAAACTGTAGAAACCCACTGAGAGGAGGCAAGTGGACCATTAGTGTAGACTGTTTTGTTGATATGAGGTAAAGGTCAAGCATGGACTCAAAGTAAATATGCAATTGAAGAGAATTCAATTAAATTTTCCTTGATGGTGCAGATTCATTGACTATTATATGGAAAGTCAATTAAGTAACTCCCTAATGAACTCCAAGGCAAAGCTTTCGATTTACTTGTCGATGTACGTTCAACCCTCACCTAGGGTCACAAGCTCCAGGTAGTGACTGAAAGAAACACTTTGTGAATATGAGCGGAAGCTTAAGAGACATCGAAAGGGGCCAGTTGAAGGGAGGAGACCCCGGGGTAGACCCAGATCTCGCTTGTTCAGAAAATTAATTGCAAAATGTCAAACTGTTCCTTTAAACCTTTTCCACCTCATTATGTATGCTGTTGAACCAAGTGTTGCTGTTTCGCCTCATTGGCTGATCGTTTTTATAAATTGCGATTTAAGTAAACGCAGGATTTTCACACTCACTGCACGATTAAATCGGAGAAGTACGTTAACCTGCAGCTGTAAATTGACCGGCTGATTGAACCAAAACCCCCATCTGATCACAGGGAACTCCCTCATCTATTTACTGGCCTGCTGGTTAGTTTTTTGTTCCTTTAATCAACGCGGCACATTCCATGGAAGCTCGCTGCACAATCCCAAAGACAGGAATCCAATCCCTGGAGATTGGCGACTCCCACTCTAATGAAAGCAACTCTGGAAAATGTAATCTCGGCAATTTCAAGGCTCATTAAGTTGAGTAACAGATGGGAGTTTAAAAGAATAACTTAAAGAGGACCAATAACGTGGTTTCTTTTCTTTTCTCCAACCCAACCCTCCTCCATCGGTTCTCTCAGTGGAAATAGCAGTGATTCAAAGTGTTGTTTTCAAAGCACTAGCTATGTCAAAAAAAAAAAAAAAATTGTTGTCATTAAGAAAAAAACAAATTACTTTTTTATTCATGGGGTAATTTGAAGTGATTTAAGCCATGAAGGCATTAGCACTTCTTGGATCACATGAGCCGAGATATTTATCACCTCATTGCTAAAAATCCTCCAAATAATGTTCTATTTTTACAATAAGAAATGTGAATGTTTTGATCAGAGCTTTTCTGGGGAACATGACAGCTGGCCTGCCTTTTGCACAAACTCATGATTTTCCCTAACGCTCTCCTCAGCCTGAACCTCATAGAAATAGCAAGCAGGCAAAACCACTGAATGTATGTGACACACACTGACAGGCGGGTGCAGCGCATGTTAAGGTGCTTTGATGACAGCTGCCGTTGTGTCTATGAGAAAGTGAGCAGTGGAGCAGCCACAACTGCTCCACGGAAATACTGTTAATATGAATAAAGAAGCGTGAGAGGAAGAGGAGCAGGAGATGGTGTGTCACCTCGGGAGTTCTGGCTGCCACACAGGAGATGGGAAGTGTGCAGCTGTGTTTCTGCGTCTTGTGGCTCGCCAGGCAGTGTGTGCCCAGCATCACCAGTCAACATCAATCAGCTAATGATTGTGACAAGCAAATCAACTGCCCTTCCTGTTCTTCCCACTGAGTTGCTCAACTTGTCATCAAGGGTCCACTCAGGAAAAAAAATGCCTTAAAGCTGCAGATAAAGCTCAGTCATTGCGTGCGTGCATCAACTGGGATGTCAACAAGACGTCTTTCCCTTTCTGGTGCAATCTTCTCCTTGATGACAGGTGTGAGAGAGAAATCAAAACAACACAGCTGAACAGAGAAGAAACACAAACACAGTTTAGACACTGGCCTGTTTGCTCCAGGAGCATCACTTTGGGCTTGTGCTCGCTTCTTTGCCTTGACAAACTGGTCGAAGAGGTTTTTCCAAAGCTACAGAATGCCTCATCTTCCACTGTCCATAAATTCCCTCAAGAATTCATGTCCCCTGAGAAATGTCTGTAGAGACTGACCAGTTCACAGACTCTTGTGCTCAGTTCAATCCATGTAGCACTAGATGCGAAGTCTGCGGCAAGTTAAAAAAGTTGTTTTGGGGAACAGCCAAAACAACGCTGCACACGAGCCAAAATAAAATCTTTTTTTGTAAATGCAAGGATGGGAAGGGGGAGCATAAACATAGGCTTAACAGAGGCTACTGTTGAAAACATGCCTACCCACAAGAGATATCTTCCTTGAACAGACTGTAGAACCTTATTTCCTGGTTCTCCGTGGTTCACCATGTTTTAATTACTATTGTCAAACCGCTGTCTGTTTTTTTTAAGTGGAAAAGGTTCAAGAGAAAGTCAGTAATTATGTTTCACGGTAATTACTGACCTCTCTGCTGCACTTCAACAGTATGAACCCACCCATTTTCTCTACAGTCTCAACCAGACGAGTAGCGGCTGCCCAATAAAGTAATAATGAAAACCCAAAAAATCTGCAGTTGGGAGTTATTGACCCAGCACTGATCTTCAGAATGCCCTGTAGCCCTCATGACAGCGTGGTTTATGTAACTGCCTATGGAGCTCATACAGATGAGTGGTCTGTAGCTTACACACACACACACACAGACACACTCACACACACTCACACACACTCACAGTCACTCTGGCTCCACTCCTACTGCCTGCACGCTGATGATGAGCAGACTGATTTCTCAACATCTGAAGAGGCAGGAGGAGAGGAAGGTTAGAGGATCAAGAGGCAAACATTTTACCGTGCAGGCTTTTAGAGAGAGAGAGAGAGAGAGAGAGAGAGAGAGAGAGAGAGAGAGAGAGAGAGAGAGAGAGAGAGAGAGAGAGAGAGAGAGAGAGAGAGAGAGAGAGAGAGAGAGAGAGAGAGAGAGAGAGATAGAGAAGCAGCAGCTAAGAACAACTCTAACACTGCCATGAATGGTACAAATGTCAGTGTCACTGTCATGGTAACAGTGCCTCTTCTTCCCCACATGCATCCCTTATCAGTGTGGTAAATCTGTGTTGATGTGTTGCAATACACCAGTGAGACAATCTGAACAACACATTGACTAGAGCCGTTTCCAGACCTTTCACATATAAAGAACACAGAAGGAGATTCTCCAGTCAGATGCGTTCACAACCACACAGACATCTCCTCTTTTTGTTTATAGTAACACCAGTGTTTGCCCACATCACCAAATGCTCTCGAATCTAACTCGCTCACTATTCTCCAGATCTCCATCTGCTGCCGTAGTCTCATTCAGACAATATCCAGAGCTTCGACCAGGGGACTGGCAGGAGAACCTGCAGAGATTGTCGGGAGCAACTGACTCCGACATTTGTGTTCTCGCAGACACCTCCTCGGGATTAATTCAAGATATTATCTGGAGTTCAGAGCATGTCTGAAAGCAGCTTTAGTAATTCTAAAGCAGTGCATCGCAAGATTAATGCTTCACATAGGACTCTCCTTATTTGGGAGAGTCAGCTATTGAAATTTATGAATCTTTGGGGAAACATGCTTATTCTTTACTTATTCTGTTGAAGTGTTGAAAATAAAAATGAAAACCACAATCATGTCTCTCACGTCTGAGAGTGGTGTCATCTTCTCACCGTTTAAGGTGTGTTCCGAAATCTAGAACGATACCTTCAAGCTGTCAGGTATTCTTTGTTAAAAGTTGCCGGATTACACTTCACTGTTTTTGCGGATTAGACAGACTTGTATTAGGCACTATGTGTCTGTGCAGCTCAGCTTTGTCAAGACGTAACCATGTTAACGGTATCTATTTATACAACATCAAAGAAGAGCAGAGCAAGTTTTTTTTTTCTCAAATGGAAAATGAAAACAACAATGAAACAAAAATGGAGGGCTGAGCGGCGGCTCGCCTCGAGCAGCTCGCTCTGCAGGGCGTGGAGCTGCGCTTGGCTCCGAGTGAGGGAGGGAAATAAGCTGAAAGGAGATGGAGGGTGGAAAGGATTCTCTCTGAAAAACTCCAAGCTCTCTTCCCGCTCTGTCCTCCGATGAATGCCCAATAAGAGATAAAACATATTTACATTTCTCTGATGTGCAATGTGCTTACACTGCACGCACACTGGATCTTCTTCTGTTATTCTGCTTGACTCACCATGTGCTCAAGAGTGTGTGTGTGTGCATGCATGTATTCTCATCTGTAGTGTGTGTTTGTGTGTGTTTTCTCATCTGTAGTGTGTATTTGTGTGTGTTTTCCCCTTGAAATATCCTAATTGAAAGCCTGGAGGACACATATTCTGATGCAGTGGGCAATTCTACAGTAGCTCGGTTTGTGTGTGTTTGTGTATTTGACCGAGAGGCATAGAAAAGACACACATCAAAACAATGTTTGTTGACCTTGTGTCCCTCGGAGTGTGTTAATGATTAATGAGAGGCACATTGTGTATCTCTGTGCTCCCTCTTCCCTCGTCAGCGTCATGTAATTACTGTTATTTTCCCTCCTGATTGGTTTCTCATCCCCTTGTTTTTCTTCCTCACAGTCTGTGAAATTGTGTATTTGAGCGTGTTTCCTGATGGGTCCACAGGTGTGCCTATTAGTTCACCAGTGCGTGTGTGTGTGTGTATGTGTGTGTGTGTGTGTGTGTGTGTGTGTGTGTGTGTGTGTGTGTGTGTGTGTGTGTGTGTGTGTGTGTGTGTGTGTGTGCAGGTTTATCTGCCGAGCGAGGATAGCCCCTTTCCCCCTCAGTAATCTTACTCATCGAGCTGCTGTTATCACAATTTACACTTGGCCCGGCTCCAGAGCTGCTCGGCTGTAATGGCTTCTCCTCTCTCCGCTGCCCTCGGGAACGTTAGACTTTCTCATCACCTCTGCACGGAGCTGAGCAGTGTCTCCGTCAACACGATGACCTCAAAGTCACGCCTTGAATTTTGGCCTGGTTTTCACCTGGTGAACCCCGAGGAGTCGGATGGGAGTATTACATTGTGATTATCATGGGTGAGCAGCACTAACATCGACTGTGATGAGACACTCAAAGGTTTCACAGGAGCCAGAGAGCAGTGCTGACGATGAACAATCATAATAGCTGGACTAGTAATGACATTCATTCCTATTGAAAAGATCAACCAATAAATCAATTGAATGGAAAGTAATTATTATCAATCAATCAATTTTTTCAATCAAAATGCCAAATATTGTCTAGTGAGACTGTTTTTAGTGTTATGGTAAAGTCAACTGAATCTTTTTTGTCAAACAGAACAACTGTTTCCTGACATTTTGAAGACTAAACAATTTATTAATCAATTAATTGTGAAAAGGATCAAAGGAATTGAATTAAAACTGTGGAAAAACATGTTTCAGCATTCATCTGCTCGCTGATATCAATTTAATATGTGATGCTCTTGGTTTGCTCAAAAAAAGAACCAAACAAGCAACATGGTCCATTACTGTGAGTGTTTTTGCTGAAGGATACTCAGCTCTGTCCTCATGCAGCTACAAGAGATTTGTTTTCTTAGGTTATACAAGAGAAGAACGACCTGCTCCTGCAAATCACCATGCACAACAACAAATCACAAAACACAACGGAAAATAGGACAACACTTGGAGATTTGTGGTTTATATATTTTCATATATTTGTATATTCTTCTTTACTTGAATGTATCATTGTTTCTTTGCACTCAGCTCAAATGGATTATAAGAATCCGAACATAACGAGCATCGGATCAAACTGGGTTGTCCTGCGTTTGAATCCCCTCAAAGGTCTTAAATGATTCAAAAACCAAACTATATGGGCTTTGCAGTTGGCCTGTGCATTTCATACAATATTAATCTGGTAGCAATCATGCTCCAGCATTACATCAGCGCTATACTTTATCTCCAATAGCAAACATGGGTAACTCATCCAGATTAACTTGAGGGCAGTTTGGTTTGCAGTGAGCGTTGATGCAATGCAGTGCTCGCTCTCCCCTCTCTCACTCACCTTCTGCTGCTTCGTTTTAAAAAGAGCCACATTAGGAAGTTGTGAGGCAGCAGCGACTGCAGCTCCGGCTCAAACACCAGTTCATTTCATGGACATTACAAGAGACTCAGCTCTTCTCTTTGAACTGGGATTAGTAACAGGCAAGAACAAAACCGTGCTCTTATCTGCCTCCGATTCAGGTTTGGAGCTGCAGGGCGGTGGGGGGGGGGGGAAGAGCTCAGCTATGTGACTTTACAGCAGTTGGATGAGTCGCTTCACTTTTTCAGTCAGACAAATGAAAAGGGAGTAGAGGTTGTGATTGTGATGTGCAAGACAGGTAAACATAAACTGCAGTGTTGTGTACGCACTCACTTCAAATAATGACTTCCCCCCCGCCCCCCTTAACAAAATTCAGAATTGCATCAAAGAGCCTCAAATTAGACATTTCTTCCCAAACGGCTCGGGTTTGTGTTGTGCTCGGAGCTTGCGAAGATGCTTCAAACCCCCCCACCACCACCACCCCCCCACCCTCTCCCCGGCATCAAAGCGAGGCGCACGCTGTTTGAAATTCATTGAAAGCATTAGATTAATAATGCAGAAAGAGAACCTCGGAAAGAGGACACATAGCACGATGCCTCCTCGACTCATAAGCTATTAAAGCATGGAAACCCTTCTGACACGACCAAATCGGAAACCTTTGAACAAGCGGGGGGGAATAGCTGCAAAAAGGTTCCGGTGAAAGTGGCCAGAGCTGAATCCCCCATGGAGGCAGATACACTGAACGAGAAAAGGGAAACCATTTCCTTCTTCTGTTTTGTTACTGTGCCTACTCCCCAGTGTGTTAGGACAAGAAAAATCTGAAAGGCTCGATTGATTCAAGATGAAATAGTAAAATAAATGTAATGTAGCACATTCTTACACACATATTTCACATATTACAAAATGCTTTGCAAAATACTACCAGATCATGTCAATCTGTGATGACAAGAACAGAACGGAAAAATTCACTATAATCAAACAGTAAAGCAGCTTGTTACGTGCTCTGGAGGCAACGTCAAAATAAAACTCATTGAAGCAATTCTATCTCCTCATACTCAAATGATTAAAGCAATAGTTCTAGATTTTTCGGAAATACTTTTGTGCTGTGTGTCCAATGAGAGGATTGATAAAATTTGTGTTTGCTAAATACTGCATGCAACTAAAACCAGATGACAGTTTGCAAAAGCTGTGCATTTGAAGACAGATCATACTGGGCTGTCCCATTTTGAAGGCTCCTTCAAATGCATCCTTTCTTCCCTGAGCATTCAATGAGGCAATGGGGTGATCCCTCTTTAACCAACCTCTCCCAGGATTCATTGCACTGGAGTGACAAACTTCATATTATTATTCAAAGAGATAATGGCAGTAGCACGACCAAAACCTAAATGCAGCCCCTGAATTGGGGAAAAGCTAACAGTGGGAAATGTGTATCTTGAGTCTACATTTCAATAATGAAAATGGATACGTTCTCATATTCACAGGGACATTGCATCTATATACATTTACATCCTTACGGCTAATGTCTGCACAGTTATCCCTGTGGACCAGATTAGTCAGTGTTGTGTAAATAACCTGAGGTAAAAAATTTGCTTTTTTCTTTGCGACATAGGTACCAAAATTAAAAGTATAACTGCTTGACTCTAAGACCACAGGCATTCACTACACCCATCTGAGAAATAAGGCTATAGTAATAATCACTCCTGGAATCAACAAATCAAAACAAAAATAATTGATGAAATTGCCTTTGGACATAGCGAGGCGAGCTGTTTCCCCAATATTTGCATAAGCTAAGCTAATTGCCTACCCAGATATCAGAATGGTATCAACCGTCTCATCTTAGACTTGGCAAGAATGGTGAATGGTGAATTTCCCAGAAAAATAATAATTTTGAAATGCATTCCAAGTCTGGATATTCAGCTTTCACTCGCTGCCATCTGGTTCTGGAAACTTGTAGTCTAACTATGTTGCAGTACGTGCCCCCCCCTTCTTCCTCTACCCCAGTCTGGTCATTTATCTTCCCAATGCCAATATGAGTATAAGTGCAGCTTAAATGCAGAGAGAGATATTGATCCTTCTCTCCCCTCCTCTCTTCATCCTCCTCCTCTTCTTTCCACTCCAGACAAAAAGTCCCATCATCACAGCTCCCAGCCAGAGGAAAATACAAGGTGACAACCTGTTTGCCAGCAGCCAGTAAACCATGCAAGCTGACTATTCCTGCAATATTTCATATATGAGAGACTTTTTGTGTCACTCACACTCAACACCCTGTTCAAACTGACACAGCTTGAGACTCGAGCCTTCATGATCCAGCAGTGTGGTGCATCAGTGTTTACTCACTATCCAGTTTTCTTAAAAGGAGCATTTCCTCTAGAGTGCCTTCTTTTTTAAATGTATGCACATACCAAGTGTTTCTCTGAAGCAATGAGTTTGGAGTTTTTTGCACTCTCTGAATCCCACCTGCTTCTTGGTTGCGGCTGAGAAGATAAATGTGCCTCCAAGGCGGTTCCACACACAGGCGCAGGGACATCAGTTATACCAGGGAGGGCTAACTGAATTAATTAGTATTGGCGGATGCAGAGAAACTGCAAACAAGAGGATTACTGGATTCATGGCTGCATTAGAAGTGAACACTGTCTGGTCTGCAACAAATCCCCATCTTATTAAGTCATTTATTTACGTAAGAGTGTCCTAAAATATTGTTTTACTGATGCAACAGCAGTGGCCTCAGGGGAAATCAGTTTGTTTTGAGACAATACTGTCAGTATCTTTAAATTAGAAAATCAATCGAGACAATTGACGCATATGTAAATCAGGCACAAGTAAACTGGAACTGTAGGTACTGGCTGTACCTTGTCTATATTTAATCAACACATACATGTATGGTATCAATCTTCTCGTCTGATTCTGTACCAGAAAGAGAAAAAGCATGTATCCTAAAATTGTAGCCTTTGTTAATTGAAAGAAATCAAGTCGTTATGTCTTTAATTTTAAGTCTTCCAACCATAATTTTATTTAGAAAGGATAAAATTAAAAACGGACTACATCACACACAGTCATAGATATTATTCTTCGAAATAGGAATTCATCAAGATCTCTGTACTACTCTTTAGGAATTTACAAAAAGAAAAAATCTACAATGTTTACGTGAGTGAAAAACAGAATCCTGCCCTGATCTGCCTCAAATTAAAACTTTTTTTCCCTCCAAGTAGTGTTTGTGTTATTCTGCAGACAAACAAACACAGATGAAAAGTAAACACATCCTCCTTGGTGGAAATTACCTGATGCAAATGAGTTTTCTATTGTTGGATGGTGACTGCAAGACATACCATGCTCAATATTAATTAAAATAATTTAATTATTATTACTAGTGCTAAATAATAAAAAGCTTATGATGAAATTGTTCGCCAGCTCTTTCCTTCCCTAGATCCATCCTTGCTATCCTTCCTTTGGCTCCTTCATCATGTCCTGTGATATCCCTCCTCTCTCCTTCTCTGCTGCATATTAAAAGCGGGACTATTGTATGCTTCTAAGAATAGCTTTTCCTAATCTGATCATTGTGATGGAGTGTCACTCCCATACTCCTGTGTCGTGCAATATCCGCTTTACTCTTTTCACGCCTCTAATGCTGTCGACACCTGCCTGAACCCTGCAGACGTCTCAGCGCAAATAGGGGGATTTTATCTCAGCGTGCTTAATGGCAACTTTAAAATGAATCACCAAGGATGTAAAAATTTAGATGAGTAAGTTATTTTCAAAAGGTCTTAAAGTCATTGACATCATACGTATATTTAGCGTTCACGTTGTTAGTCAGCCAGAGGAAATCTCATTATGACGCAAAACTCTCCCCCCCGCGTCTATTTCGAGCTGCACACTGACAAAATCACATGCCAGAAGAAATAGGGAATACATACACTAATACAAGCGCTCGGTGCCTCATTTCTCTGGAGATTGGTTTCAATTTGCAGTTTAATAAAAGATAAATGTGTGCGTTTGTTGCAAAGCTTGGCAGATAAATGGATTTGGGATCGTGATAGCTGACATTAAGATAAATGTTACGGCATTAATATGTAACCGTATAATGATTATGTTATATCAGCTAAGTGCAGCTTTTTATCATTACGCAACATCGGATCAGAAAAGTAATTTGTTGAGCAGGAGAGTGTTGAGTACCTGGGGATACCGTGTTCTTCAGTGGAGGAGAAGCTGGGTACTTTGGCACAGTAGGTGGTTTTCTCATTTACATGCATCAATCTGCCCATTTTGACACGTCTGTATCTTGTGATGTGGAGTGAGACCGTGCCCATATGGCCAAGGAGAACAAACACCGCATAATAAGTATGAAATCTCAGAACTGGGAAGCCGATTCTCCTGCTATTTTAAGCTTAAACTCTTCTTAATTGAAAAATATTCAAATATTATATGAGTATCTGATACATATTTTATAATAGTATATATTGATACCAAAGCATTTTTACATGAGTATTGCCATACATTAAGATTTTTAAAAGGTCTTTCGATGGAGTTTACCCATCCTTTAAATCTGATTTCACTGTATTACTGCCTTAATATTTTTGTTAAATAATAAAGACATTGTTTATTGCTCTTTTTCTTTAATCTTATTTTGAAAAGCTTCGTGTAACATATTTTTAAATCTCCATTTTAATCCGAAGTTCTGAAAAACAGAAAAGCAAAACAAAATCATTTTTATGGATACATCTTACATAACTCTTGATTTTGAAAAATAAGCACAGTAAAACCCAAAGTCAATGAGTCGGTCATTTGCTTTGCCTCATGTTTGTTTTTTTCTGACCTCTTTTCATTTCACGGTGCCATGTCAGAGTCAGAAGCGACACCTCGGGTGCTCTGTCACTCCTGGTCATACTGGTCTTCAACCTTTCCCACTGTCACAGGACTCTCAGCCTGCAGGGTCCCCCTCAGAACACAGAAACAGAGATCACGCCATGCTGAAGACCCCTTGTTATGTAATCTGTGCTTCTTTACACTGACCCGAACAAGCTGGCAGCACGTCACTGTCCCTGTGTGCGACCTTCGATGGAACGGCGATGCTTCAGACTCTTGAGAAGTGTTTCATCCGGCTAACTTAACTGCCAACATCTGTGTGTTCATAGTTGTTATAGCCTAAAGAACAGGTTGTGTAAAATGGGCTTTAAGACTCCAGAGTGGAGCTTGAAGTAGAACATGCCAGATAAATCATGAGGAAAGAGCTTCTAAATAGCATCACATATGTCAGATATTGGAAAAAAGATGGCAGGATTATGTGAAGTGCTCAAGTGTGATGGATTTCCTTTTGAGAAGAATGGAATGGGAACCAAATCTAAATGTTTCCGTTGTACTGTTTTTGCATTGCAGAGACAAGGATCTGGAGCAACTGCTGGCAACAACAAGACGTCTGGAGAACAAGGTAAAAAAAAAACACAATTAATTATTAAATCCTTAGAAACAGTGTGTGAATGAGCAATGTAATGACATTTAATTCTACAACAGTCATGCTTCATTTCATCTGTTTCGTCCGTATGAGAAAGCTTTCAGAATATGTGCACAAATCTAGACCCAATCCACACAGAGTACGGACAGAGGGCTCTGTCCGGGTCCGTATCTAATGTTGAGCATGAATGAGCCTTAAGTGGACCACACTTTACAGAACATTTATTCGAGATGAGCTTTAAAAGGCACATGGCACAAGATTGATGGTTACAGGATCTGAAGGATCGCTGTCATCAGTCTACACAGACACACACAAACACAGACACACACACAGTACCTGACCTCAGGGCTTTCTGTCAGATTCAATCATGATCGGACACTTAAACAAGCATTTGAATGAGATCACAACTATCTGTTGGTGTATCTGTCACACAGTGTATATGAGACACTAGAGTCACAACTGGGTCAGAAGCTTCAAGAGCAAGAGCTCAACGATGGAATCACATTTGGATTGTTTGTCAGTAATTATTCACAAAAGAAATAAAATACAAAGTGCTGCAGGAATTTTTAGCACAGGTTCAGCCTGATAACAAATCACAATCCCTAATGCTGACTAATGTTAATAGAGGTTTTAAGCAGTGTTCTCATGAATCACTTGATCTTTAATGTCCTGACTCAGCCAGGTAAACTCACTTCAGGAGACAGAAGTGAGATGATCCTCGGATTCTGTGTCTGCCTCCCTGAACAGAGATAGACGGCCCCATATCGGCTCAGTCCTGAGGGAAATAAAGATCAGCTCAACTCCAGACTGCATTACAAATCATGTTTATTGTTGAGCTCTCTGTCACTAAACCTATCACAGGGAGGCGCATAAAAACTTCCAATGAGAAAACTTATATCTTCCCTGCTTTCACCCCCGCTGAAGGAGTGTTGTGGTGTAGCTTGAGTTTAATGTTCTGCAGACTGCAGACTATTTCATTTCCTAAAGATTTTGTAATCAACTGAAAGACTGGAACTGTGGGGATGAGCTTGGTTTTTGTATTCAACTGTGGCTCAGATTCAAGGTTACAGTCTAGAGTTAGTGATGTTTATATATATATATAACAGCTGTCAAATACAACTTTGTAATGCAACCTTTAACATGGAGATGAAATCATGCGTTCTGCCCTTTGAGCCTGTGGAGAGGGACCAGCTGACCTGAGGGGATCAGTGATAGGGCAGCACTTTGAAAATTGACCAAACTTTGAAGCCACCAAGGTCATAAAAGCTATTTAAAATATTCAGATTTTATTCTATCCTCTAATTTCACCTACAGTATAAGAAGCCGATCTCAAAGAGTAACAAGTTACTTGGCTGCAGTCTCCGGTACAGCTGTGTTTAAATCAGCAAATAAAACCAAACAGTAAAACTCATGGGAAGAACTCGTTTTATTGACCAATGAGGTTCTGATCTCTCAATAAACCCCGCCCCACCCTGTCTCTGCAGACACACCAATCACGTTTGCTCCTGCCACGAAAATAAGCTAGAAATAAACTGCAGCATCATTTGTGCTTTAAGGAGCTTTTAACCATCTGAGGTGACCCCTGACCCAATTTTAAAAAAAGAAAGAAAATGAATCGGGCCTTTAAACAGATTCACAGTTCAGCATCAGAAGAGATGAAGCACCGTGTTTCAAGAGACTCATTTCTCAATGCCTGAAGCACTCAGGTCCACCTCTCTGGTCACTTAATAGGGAGAAAATACACAGGCAGCAGGACACACACACACACACACACACACACACACACACACACACACACACACACACACACACACACACACACACACACACACACACACACACACACACACACACACACACACACACACACACACACACACACACACACACACACACACACACACACACACACACACACACACACACACACACACACAGCACAAAGCACTCCTTTGTTGTCTGACCTTGACAATTAATGTGATACCTGGAAAAATCGCTTTCCGAGCATGTCTGAAGTCTGTCTCTCAGTACACTGTGGGAGAGAGAAAGAGAGAGAGAGAGAGAGGGTGCGGTTTGGGTGGGCGAGGAGGGAGTAGCCCCAGTTTTGACTCTCGCCCACTCTCTGCACCCCCAGCACACAGCAGAGCACAGTCTTTAGAAACGACCTCTCACAAGCTCAAGGGCGGCCATCAGGACTTTTGATCGTATCCTTCATTTTGACCCAGGTACATGTGACAGGGGCACACCCCAGTGATGCAGCAGCTTTTCCTGATAACAACAGAGACAGACAGGGAGGCTTTGGGATGGAAGGGTTTAATGTAAAGATAAGGGCACAAGACTGAATGTTTATCAAGTGGATGCAATTGAATCAGACTTGTCCTTCTTTCGTGCATCCTGAAGTCACAAAATACAAACTGTAGCGGTGACAGTCAGACAGACAAGCCCTGCTTTGTTTATTAGGTTTCTTCTTTATCAATAAAAGAAATAGGAAAACAGATTCATCTCGTTTCCTTATCTGCCTTTGTTTTTATGCCACCTTAAAACTCTCTCTGTTGACCTGTTTTCTTTACAAAGTCATTATAATAGTACATTTTCACAAACTAATTAATTCAGTGCAACAACATCACCATGTCTCGATCACCACTGAGTTTATTTTTTTTAACAGACATGTTTTTAATCACCAAATACCAGAACAATTTTTTACAAGTTCTTCATTAACTCATCACTTGTAAGCTTTTAATTGGAAAAATAGGACAGGAAGTGTTGAGTTCTATTGACCTGAAAAGAGAACAAGCTTCTGAGTGAAATAGTGAATTAATTAACTTGGAAACATTTTCAGAAAATCATATCAGCCGACCTATGTATAACACAACTATTTTTTAATTGAGTTAATGATGTGTAAATGTAAATCAAAGTGAATATATATTAGCTGAGTTCAGATATTCCCATTTTCCAAAACTATTAAAGAATTTCCAGTATGCATCGTCACATCTCAGACCAAACAGCAAGACAGGCATGGTATGAGGAATTTAATTAAAGCAGACCAACTAGCAACTAAAAGTCCAAACACGATTAACATTGAAAGCAAAAAGGAACAAAAAAAACAACAACAAACAGAAACTAATTATGAGTAAAGTCCAGGACTGGTAACACTTTCACTGACAGAGGAGGGTGAGGAGTAAATAGGCTTTATTAAAAGGAGGCAGAGATAATTCAATTCTGGACGAGAAGACACATTATATACCGTAACAAGAAAATCAGACAAACACAGGAAGAGAAACCAGCAAATTAAAAGAAAGACCTTGGATCTGCACCAGCTTGCACACCGTCCCTTACAAATTAACTATCGTCTGAGAAATAAATAGAGAATTTGGTAAAGAAAGTGAATAGAAATCCTGGATTTGCCCCCTGATTTGGATCTGCACTAGAATTGAATGTATTCTTTCCTGACATGTACATTTAACATCCTCCCACCGAGTTTGTAGGTACTCCGGTTCTTTTTGTGTAATTTTGCTTACAAACCAACCAAGCGCAGTTGAAAACATGACCTCTTTGGCATAAAGATATACAAAACTAAAGTCCAACACAGGGTGATGACTGGATATCCAAAGGTTTCATCAAGATCCTTCACTCCCTGAAAATATCAAATTATCATCTGACAATGTTAAAGAAAAGGTTAAAATATACATGGACCCACCCCTTATCCCGATCTGCATCCAAATTTAATGGGTTCAATGACCTCTACATCCTTTCACTTGGTGTCGTAGTAATCTGTCCATTAGTTTTTGTGCTAACAAACAACAAACAAACACAGATGAAAACATAATCTTTTTGGCTTATCCTGTTGCAGTAGAAAATTTCCCAAAATAGAAATACCCAAGAAAAGTACAAATACCTCAAAGCTGTACTTTGAATACCTCAGTAAATGTACTTTCCACCCTTGGTTTAAAACCCTCACACACTCCTTTGCCCCTCAGAAGCCTTTTAGTCGTCTTCCGTAACATTTGTTGACATGGTTGGAGTCCAGATGTTGTGTATTGGGAACATATGTTCACTGACCTCCTGAGTCCATCACAGACTGCCCCTGTCACTCCAACAGCTGGGGCATCGCAGGCTTACTCCAGCTCTACGTCACACTGAGCACAGACCACGCTGCAGCAGGAGCAGCGGAGGATAAGACTTGTTAAGATGTGAAATAATCATCTGCTTATTCATGCAGGACGTTACACATGAAACCTGCTCCACTTCCTTATGTAAATGTTCAGCGCTCAGAGCATTGTCAAAGAACAATGTGGAAACTGTGGCGCCGACAGCATCTCCCTCCCCCCTCCTTTCAAACAGGCACAGGCGTAATTTCACCTTTCAGATGAAAGTCATCCTTTTATAATTAGCCCGCGACAGGTTCTCAGAGTGAGGGTGGCCCATTTTCTGCACACATTTTAATTAGATCTACTGTACTCAATTATAGCCGCAATGAATCTGTCTTTTTCTGTCAAACGTTGTTAGTAATCGCACATCATATCTCTGTTTCAGAAACATTCAGGGCTGAAAGAAAGAGCTGAAACCAAACATTTTCTCTGCAGGTCTTTGAACATCCCACATTTTCAGCTTGTTTCTGAACGTACAACCACGTTCGAGTAGGTTACACAGACGCTTCCTCCCCAAAGCAGAGTAAATGTTGACACACAAACACACACACTCTAAAAAACTATAGCACACAGCACCAATCGATACAAAGCCGGTCCTTCCTTTGGATTTGGATATTGATCGCCGGGGTTTGTCTCATGCTTTGCTGAACCTCAGGTGTTTCAAGGCCTCAGGGGTTGCTGATATTTTCCTGACTTTCACACAGTGACTTTCAACTGTAGGCAAACACACACTGACAGGAAGTCAGACAAAAAACACATACACACAAACCTGCAATACTTCAGAGGACATAACATTGATTTACATTGATTTCCTGGAGTCCACTTCTAACCTTAACCATATTTACCACTTGGCTAACCCTAACCCTTATTTTTAACTTAACCTAAAACACAACTCAACCCTAAGATTTAATGATTAATGTTATGGGCCACTTCATTTTGTCACCATAATTTGAATGTGGAAACAGATTTAGATCCCCACAACATGAAAGTACCTGGACCAGACACACACACACACAACTTACATTCAGTGCACACACTCATATGTCCTTTGGAACATACACTACAAGATGCCAGATCCTTCAGCTTTACATGGTATACATCTTATACTTTACTGTAATTTAACGACAAGTGTTACTAAATCTGAGTCAAATCTACCGGGAAAGTCTATGTCATGATAGTAATATTATTTTGAAAAATGTTCCTTGTTCATTGTCACATTGTGAATCGTAACAAAAACTTTTAGAAATCTTAAATTGTCTCATTTATTGTTGGTAAGTGACTACTTTAGTCATAAAAAGATTACAGACAGGACATGAAGTAAGGGCCCCCTGATATTCTTTTATAGGAATGTAAAAACAGCTTTTAGAAAAGAATGATCTTAAAAATGGAATACAAATATTAAACCAGGAAATATTATAACAATAAGTTAATATTTATTTAAATAAACAAAAGCGTGGTGCATATTTTAGTTTTCAAAAGCTTTCTTGACCGCATCAGGTGTCTGTATAGGCCACATTTTAGACAATGAAACTTTCTAAGCACCAAGAGACGTCCATACACTGTGCAAAAACTTTCTGTCGACTTTCCACCATCTGTCTCCTCTTGTCTCAAGGTCTAACAGTCCTTCTTGTCCTGTCCTCCCCTTCAAAGAAAAATCCCTCAGCTCCTGTGGCTCAACTGGTTTTAAGCGGTGAAATCAATAAGACATCTCAGCTTTAACTGGGCTTCAGAGCAGCTTTTAAGATATTATGAAAGACAGCGATTCAAAGATGTCCTTATCATGTCACAGAGGCCTATAGCAACTATAATTAAAGGTGCCAACAGCAGGAAAGTCAGGGCTGAGGGGAAATTAATATCTTCAGACATAGAATGTAACCTTCACTTCCATCAACAACAACACACCAACACCATAAATAAATAAAACAGATTTTTCTTCTCTTTACTGGGAGCTCACTCCACAACATGATCCAGAACAGCACTGAGCATTCAGAGGGAACATCTCCAAGTTATAACCTACGTGTCTGAGCTTCGAGCTGGATGAAATCTAGATGAATGCACAAGTAATACATATTTTCAGGGTCTGGAGATTATTGTGAAAAATCTAAAGCGAGTTGGTGCTGCAGTGGTTGAGTGAAACAAGACATTCCTGAAACCAAGGCATTGTCGAGACCTTTTTCATTAATGCTGATGAAATCCACCCCCCTGCTGCATTCCCCCTCCAGACAGACGCAGATGTAGCCTAGCATGCAGCATTAGTTCAGGCAGAGCAGGGAAGTTGTCCTTGCATTAGCTGATTGGCGTCATCTGTTCTGTCTGTGCTTTGGAACCACTGGTTCTTTCACAGCTGTAGAATACCATAATTTTTAAGATATGATCATATTATACAATATATCACATTATATTGTTAAATGTAAGGTTTTAGTGGCATGTTTTTTGTCCTTCTATATATTTGTGTATTTGTATACTATGTCTGCATTTGACATAATGTGAATGCCAAGACACAAGATTCTATTTCCAAGAGAACAGAAAACCATCCAATGAAGTTTTAAAGTTGTGGAATAACGCAATGACCAAAAACTGACCGTCCAACAAAGCAGATGAGCAGCAGGCAAGGATCAAAAAGTCCAAAGAAGCTAACAAAACTATATTTAACAAAAATAAACACACAACAAAAATAGAACAATGTGTCTGTTATTGAGAACAAAGACAATCTGGCAAACTGGAAGTGAACCACAGGTGGTATAAATAAAAGGACGTCAGATTGGATCATTGAAAACAGGTGAACAGAGACACTGAACACAAGCAGGAGGTAGAGCTAACTGAAATGCATAAGGAGGCACTTAACAAAATAAAACAGGAAATGAAGCTATGAAGAGTCCACAGTGTCTACGTGAGTTTTTATTATTCAAATGTTCATTAAATGCTCTGTCCCTCTCATATATACAGAGAAATTAAATATTTCTTATAATATTTTGGAGAGAAAAACATGTCTCATTTCTGCAGGTAATGAATAAATATCGATCAGCGTGATGAAATGCCATTAACAGGATTTGAAAGCCATTTCACCTTGCAGATTCCATCCTGCCTCGGCTGTCACTCTTCACTCTGACAATCTTAGTCCCCATCTTGTTGTACAAAGATGATGAACATGTGTGGTATTGACGCGGCAGAGGACTCAGCTCAGTAGCTAAAATGCTGCTGGGGTGAAAACCGCAGGCAGTAGAGCGTTGCAAAATTCAATATCAATTAACGCAGCATTCAAAACCGGGCTTGACGCAGCAGTTAGTGTTTCAGCGAGCGAGGTACTCAAGCTCAGTCCCAGGGGAGCCCAGAGGATTAGCTGCATAGTCGATACATGAGTGACCTCTCTGCTTTAGGAAAGCCCCCCCCCTAACCACTACCACCATCGAGCCCCTCTCTCGCTGTTGGTCATGCTTCTCTCTCTCATCGACTCTTTAGCAGGAATGTTAAAAGGCTGAGAAATGGAAGAGCTACTTGTAGAGACAAAATTTGCTCTTCTGAAAACTGAAAAAAGGGTAAAAAAGTTACATTTTTAATTTCAGACACTTTGTCTAAACTGATACTGCAATGAAACGGGTGGTAGCTAGATAATATGCATTTTGTCATCAAGCCTTAGTGTATGCTGCAGAAACAGAAGAGCAAAGGAACAGGATTCTTGGCTGTTATGCTCTGTCGCAGACACTAAAACCTGCTCAGGTAAATGTTACCCTGTCATCTCCTCAGAGAGGTCCTGGATGTCCCTGCTTCATTACTGCCCTGAGCTCTGCTCCTCTCCTCAGCTGCATGTCTCTGTGGAACCGCACAGTTAAAACCACGCAACATTTTAATCAATACACAGAGTAAATTCACTAACACCATAACTGATGGGTCTTTTTTCTACCTTAATTGCTAATCTTTTCTTTTACATAGCTAATCAATGCAACCGATCCCGTGAACATTTGTATATTTTGCATTGTCATAGAAATAATGTACGAATAATGATAAAGATTTCAATGTTTCTATTGAATTCAACCTACAACCTATTCAATCTACAAAATGTAAACCTAGTTGGCTGCAGCTCATATGTAGAAATGAATGGATGATAACAGCATCTTCCATCTGCAAGTAGATTTAGTAGAACCCTACTTTCCCATTATGTTTGGCACAGAAATACCATACATGTTTGGATAAGATTCTACTTTATTGTCATTGCACATAGTACTAGTACATTTAAAGCATACATGAGCCATTTCAATGACCTGATAACAGTCATGACTTCATTGACCAGGAGATAAAACCCCTCTTCTTTCCTTATTGTCTGGTGGGATCAGCCTGAATCAGTTTTCACTGGGATTACACTCATTTACTCATGGTCAGTGTTGGCTGAGCTCCTTGGAGGATTAAGAGCAGCAGATCAATTCATGCTTTGGCTTCTGACCTGGTCAAAAGCTCAGGCTCCCCCTCAGGAGCTTTGCTCCATAATCAGAGCTGAGGTTTATCAGAAATGTTAGAGGACATTTTATTGTGTAATAATACGTTCCGGTTTCAAACTCACAAATGGAGAGATACTGGTTTATTGTGACGGTATTGATGTCAAGTAGTATTCTTTTCTTTTTTCAAAACAGTGATTAGTTCCTCTAAGATTGTAAAAGTTTGTCTAATTTAAGAGCGTTACAAATGTTATAAACCTCATATAGTCGCAGTTTAGCAGACCGGCAAATTTATATTTTAATGGCCAACCATTTATATTGCCAGTGAAAATGGAAACTGATTGTAGAAAGATAATTAAACAGGAGTAAAAGTCAGGTTCCTCAGTAGCTACCAAATCCAGTCTCCAGTTGAATTTGAAACGTTTCCAGTTAAGTGCGTCACTTAAATTGTGAATCGGGACTTAATTATGCACTGGGTGCTTTTGAAAAGATTCAAAAGCATTAAACCACCAATCAATCTTTCTACTGTGAACACCGCTGCCCAGAAACTTGAGGCTTCTAAACTGAGATTGGGCAGGGTTGGCAAATGACAATTCACCTGACTTGGAAATATGTCTCTGACGACTCAAGGTCCACTGCTGTGATTCACATGCATCTTTTCCTTCTGCTTCCAGACGCGTCCAAGACGGAGGTCGCAGAGGACTTTGACATTGACATGGAAAACCCGGAAACTGAGAAGGCCGCGGTCGCCATCCAGTCCCAGTTCAGGAAGTTCCAGAAGAAGAAGCGGGTGGAGAAGTCCTAGTGAGCGCCGGGTCGCTCTGCCACTGTGTGGGGAGCCGGCTGGTGGGGGGGGGGGCGGCACAGTGAAGATGGTGTGACATTTGCATGTAAACAAATTCATACCTGTTGGAGCTCCAGGGGTCGTGATGGGGTTGGGGGGGTAGAGAATGCAATAGCTTGTTAATCATATGATATGTCTGTGAACTTTACAATTTCCTATTATAATAATTCCTATTATTTATTATTTGACTGCTGTATCAACAAATAAGTAATAAAGGTATAGAGATCTGGATTCTGTCCTAACATGTGCTCCTTACATAATACAGTCTGTAGCTGGTGTTTGTGTTAGAATATGTTTTTGTACTTCTCCCAGTCTCATAGTTCAACCTGCACCATCTCTCTGTTTTGCTACATTTCCTAAAACTACCTGTACCTGTGTGACCTGATGGAGCGAACGCTGATGACAGATTGAAGGTTGTTTTTAGAAAACTTGGAGCTTTCCATCATGAACAGAGCATTTCACCCAGAGGCATTTTTTTCTTACGCGCATGGTAATATCAAGCTGTGAATCAATATACGTTGAATAAATAAAGACTCAGTGTGAAACCTGTGTGCGGTGCATATAAATGGCAAATATTTGACAAACACCTCGAGCTACATGTCCAATGTGGCGTCTGGATATCTGCCGTGTGTCTGAAGGGACAGCAGAACCCGCATCTAACACCTGTACACCTGCATATTCATACAACTATACAATCAGCCAATCACGATGTTGAAGAGAAACACAGGCTGTGTCCAAAATCACCCACTCATTCACTACCCCTTACTCACTATATAGGGACGGACACTACTCAGCACATTTTATCTGCATCAACATTGTTGCCTGTGGTCTGTCTTTATCCTCACCATGATTCATATATATATAAGAATAAGGAGTAGAGAGAGAGAGGCTGTTCGTGCTGCCCTCTTCCTGTCCTGTCTCTTCTTTTCTACCTGTCAACGCCACAGGTGCATTGCATGATGGGGTAAATTGGCTTGTTAGTGACCATAAACAGTTTCTATTCAGCCCCCAGGAAATAATCATCCAATGAGCTGCCACAGTAACCACTGTTTTCAACTTGGGGTGAGCAGACAACAATCTTTGAATGCACCACAGACTAGATACAATGTTAAACACATTTTCACAAAAAGGGTTTCTGTCATTTTAGGTAGTTCAGATCACAATGAATTTGGTTTAAGTGCTCTTTTTCAGTAGGTTTGCTTTTAATTAGTTATCTGATGCCATTAAAACAGGGTGAAACATCATGATTGACTGCTGAGACTGACTTGTGATTGGTCGAGCACGTGCATCGGCTCCACCCTCTAATCGTTGCTGAGCAGACTCTGGCTCCTGTCGCACAAGATGGCAGCTTTTGTATCTGGGTTATTTTAACTTGGTTTCCTGATAGTGGGAGAAAGAGGAGACACGTTGTCCATCTTTATATACAGTCTCTGGGTTGCACTTTTATGTTGAACCTAAAGGATGATGGGCTACATTAGCAGAAGTCAACATCACCTTCCACTCAAAACATATATCAGAGGCGAAAAACAAAGATTTGAACTGGTTCATCCATTCAAACTGAAAGAGCCTACAGGTCTGACAACACGCTGACATCGGACACACGCCCATCTACTAACAATCAATGTCAAAGTTTAGGTAAACGTAACCCATGTAAAGGTAGTTGATGATGACATGTCATACACATTTCACAAAAGGTCTTAAGCTTACTGCTTAAATTGCAATATGAAACCAAATCTAACCAACTGTCTCCCCAGTCCATGGGTGGGGAACCAGTATACAGTAGACTGGCTGTTAAATCAACATGGAGCTGAGTCTCCGACATCTTGTGGAAAACGGAGGCTGCACCCAGCGTTAGTGAGGTGCTCGTCATACTGTGTGTATATTCTTATAACAAACTATAAATAGAGGGCTCTTAAGAATGAGCTGGGCTGAATCTATTCCCTCCTCAGCTTGATGACCTTCTCCACGTAGAGCCAGGCTAACTGATTGATTCCCACTGAGCTGTTCTTGGCTTCAGGCTTTTCAGAACAACAAGCCGACAGCATACACCTCCATGAACACTGTATATTTTAGTCTCACAGGTTCATATGTCATCATTTCAAAAAGGCTGTCTTCTGTCTTTGTTTTTGTTTTTTGTGTGAAGCTTGAGTCTTAAAAAACTGAGACTACATTAGTATAACTGCATCTTGCTCCATACTCTGAATTTCCTTCAGCTCTGTGTAAATGACTGTTGGTGAAGCAGCTGTCACAAACAAGCTTCCTCCTTTTTACAGTCGATCACAGCAGCACAGAGCTTCCATCATTATCCAGTTTATTGCTCAGACACGCTATGTGGTCCTGCTCATTAGTCTGCACGAGGAAACACGTGAGCACACACACCTGCAGAGAGAAATACTGTTTGCTTCAGCTCGAAGGTCCAGTATGTCAAAGAAATCACGTCAGAGAATGACACATTTATGTCATTATTAGCATAATTCATCAGTCGATTTTCCAGCAAGTACGTGTCACCACCACTGGACAGCGAGCCGGCAGTACCAGACTGAGGAGCACTGTGAAACAAATATATAAAACATGCATTATTTCTGAATACGGTTTTATCCATTTCACAGCTACACCATCTCCAACCTCTGAGTAAGTTCAAATGACAAAAATAAACAGTGTAACCACAACCTGGCTGTGAACAACAGCAAATGGGAAACTAGTTTAAACATGGGCTCCTCCCCTCACTGTTTACTCTCTGCTGACTGACCACCTTCCTAACAATTACTACAACATACCTACCATGTTATATATATACAACAGCTAGTTACACAAGGTTGTAAAACTGTGCCTGTGCATAAAAATGGAAATAGACTCAGGGTCCATAAAATGAAGCCAATGCAATAATACATAACATTTTGTATGGTTCCATTTAGAGTGAAATAGATGATACAACCTGCCATGTGTTGGGGCGTGGATTCCCAGCTAGCACTGTTCAGTGGGTGCAGGTCTCAGGTGTAGGTGGGAGTGCAAGCTCACCCTTCGCTCCTCCACATATGGTCACAACTCGTTTAAAAAGAAGAACAAGATAGCGCTGGACAAAACACCAAACCCAGGGAAGTATTAAAATGGCAGTTTACAACCCAGCAGGTGACATCATGGTGGGTTCCTACTTAGTTAAACTACAGTGCAAACTGACACTCATAACCCATCCTATACCACAGTGGATACATTTGTAACATTTTTTGAAGATTTAAACGCATCTAAGTACTTTTGGTCTCCAGTGGAATCCTATGGTGAGCCCCCCCTTTCTCAACCAGCATCACAACATGGTAAAACCTTCACTTATTATGTGATACACCATCATTTAATCTTCATCTTCCACACAGGCATGCATGAACCCCAGATAATGATAGAGGTAATCTCTGGTTTCTCGTCTCGAGTCAACATAAGTTGAAATGTCTTAGAAGCTGTTGGCTGGATTTCCATGAATATTAAGTTCTGACATTTAAGTTCCCAACAAGATCGACTGAGATAACTTTATCTACAATCAGGTGTCACATATATGATCTAAAAGTAATATTACTAGTTTAATTGTACTGTGAGCTTCCTAGGTTTGAGGTTTGCGAACAGTTTCCCTCTTCACAAGATTTCTGCTCCTAAATACTGAAGCAGCAGATGAGAAGACACATCAATATTCTATATGACTATCTTGTCCTTTACATGACACTGCAGGGTGTTGGTCATGTCAGTGAGTTAAACCGTCAGAGGTTAAGAAGAAGTTGCACATGAGTGGGATGATGATAATACAGCAGAGAGGCTCACTGAATGAACTGTATTATAACAAGGTCAGTGAAGACCTCTGCACCCCGGGGAATTGATCCCCCCCGCAGATCAGCCCTGTAAGCCTGGGGGGATTAAATTGTCAAGACAAGTGCACCCGTCTCCCTGATGTCCCGAGACAGATGGTTTACAGTGCAAAACAGAGGGATCAGGGACATTTTCAGCCCCCGTTAGGTTTCATGCTAGCGTCTGAATCTCTGCAAAAAATGCTCAAAATAAGTTAACCCTCGACCAGAGTGAGGAAAAACTACAAAAAACCCTCCCCAGTGTTTTAGAATGTGTGTATTCATTTAAGTGACAATCACATCAACAGCACATTCAAAACCATGACTGTGTTCATAGCAATGGCAACAAAGACTGACTCTCCAGTTCAGGATTCTGTGTACTGAGTCGAGCTTCACTGAACTTTTAATAAAGCAGGTGAACAGCTCTTTGTGCAGCAGCGGTGGGGCGGCTTCATGGTTCTGTGGACTGACTCAATTACTGCAGGTCACCTGTACAGTTCAAATAGAAAATTGCAACCAGTATCACCACAGGCCAAACAAACAGCCCAATCCAAACAGGCACTAGTCCCTTTAAAGAACAAATGTCCATGAGCAAAGGCTCAAGACAAATACTGTATATTTAATTCTACAAAGAAACTTTATATCAGACTGATTAGAGGAAGAAGTTGTGGTTGTTCTTCAACTAATGCTTTAAAAAATATTCAAATTGTACAGAGTCTGAAAAAAAAGCCACAATATCGCTCAATGAAAAATATTCACAAACCCACAAATAAATCACAAAAAAAAAAGAAGTCTAGTGTGTAAAGACCTTTAATTCCCTGATAATAAATAAGTACAAAGCAGATTTAGTATCATTGTCTTCTCTAAATAGAGAGACGTTCCATGTGTTCCATGGAAATAAACGGCTCACTGCAGCTCCTTGTTTGTTTTCTTTCTTCTTCTATTTTCCATCCGGATGCTAAAAAGGATCCTGCCAAGTCATCATAAGGCCCGCAGAGAATAACAGGCCTCTAAAGACTTGTGTTTGTGTGCTAATAAGACAAAATAATGATTTTGATGAGGAAGTCTTTCTTCTCTGCTCGACAAGTTGACAGTGAAGTGCGTCTACACCTCCGGCTGCTCAATCTGACCCCGGAGGTTTTGGCTAGAAGGTGCATTTGTCTCGGCTAGAAGAAGAACTAGCTTACGGCGCCATGATCTCCAGACACAGTTGTGCTATTTTGAGGTTCATATTGAAGAGGGGGTTTTAAAAGTCAACAGAGACACCATTCCTTATGCTGTACACACAACAGAGCAGCAATCATTCATGTCATGTCTGTGAATCCAGCAGAGTTCAACCCCTCTGGAGATACTGATATATCGAAGGGTTTGGTGAGCGTATACTCCACATGTAGTGTTGATACTAGTCCATCAAATTATCTTTGGCATATTCCTTTAAAAAATATATAATTCTGCATTTATGTCATATTGTGGCAGGACAAGGAAAGGCAGAGACGCAGGTACTGCTTACTGTTGTTTATTCAGTAGTCAGGAAGAACAGGCACATGTTCCCCATACGGGAAGTATATATAGCTACAGACTTTATATTTCCCATCGACCCACTGGGTGAGAGGACACACCCATGAGTGCACGCCACACAGCCCCCCCCCGAACACCCAGAGGGAAAAATACAAAATGGGACAAAAGTCAGTACCTCTCAGGGGGTTTAACGAGGCGACCATAACGGCTACGCCGATCCCCGTCCGCAAACGCAGGGGTGAAACAAGCAGAAGGGACATCATTTACAACAGACACAGGATCAGGAGGCACAACTGGAGAAAACAACACAGGGGTCTTAGAAGGGGGGCGACCACGACGGGGAACCCGGGCCGGTAGCACCTCTTCGCCGGCCAACAGATGAGCTGGCTTAAGTCTGTCTAACGAAACACGCTCCCTGCGCCCGCCCATGTCCAGAATGAAACTTTTAGAACCCGCCTCTAACACCCTAAACGGGCCGTCATACGGGGGCTGGAGGGGAAACCGGTGAGCATCGTGACGCACGAAAACAAACCAAGCGGTCGCGAGATCCGTTGGCACGAAAGACCGAGGAGAAAAATGATGCACGGGCACCGGTGCACAAGCGGACTGTGACGCAGGACGCGGAAAGGGGGCCGAGCTGTGAGGCAGAAACTCCCCTGGGATGCGGAGCGGCTGACCGAGCACCAACTCTGCAGGCGAGGCATCCAGGTCAGCCTTAGGAGCCGAGCGCAACCCGAGCATCACCCACGGCAACCGATCCAACCAGTTTGCATCTGAGAGCGCAGCCCGCAATGACGCCTTAAGCGACCGGTGAAAACGTTCACACAAACCGTTAGCCTGGGGGTGGTAGGCAGTGGTACGGTGAACCTGTGTGCCCAAAGACTTTGCTAGCGCCGACCAGAGCTCCGAAATGAACTGCGGGCCTCTGTCAGAGGTGATATCAGACGGTGCACCAAAACGTGAGACCCAGGCTGAAAGAAAAGCGCGTGCCACGTCCGCAGATGTCGTGGAAGACAGAGGAACCGCCTCTGGCCACCTAGTGGTCCGATCTACCATGGTAAGGAGATGTGTAAAACCCTGGGAAGGGGGAAGAGGCCCCACAAGGTCGATATGCACATGATCAAAACGCCTGGCTGGAATCAAAAATGGCTCGAGGGGCGCCCTAGTGTGCTGGTGAACTTTAGCTCGCTGACACGCCACACATGTGGCCGCCCACTCCTTGACCTCTTTGCGAAGGCCAGGCCACACAAACTTCGAAGACACCAACTTCACCGACGCCCGGACACCCGGATGAGAAAGAGAGTGCACCATATCAAAGACCCGACGGCGCCAAGCAACCGGCACCACCGGGTGGGGGCGGCCCGTGGAGACGTCGCAAAGGAGGGCAGGCCCACCATTTTGCACAACTGCCTCCTCCAGCTCCAGACCGGTACTCGCAGCTCTCAGTGCAACGATACCCGGGTCCCCAGGTTGATCGGCAGCCAGTGCGGAAAAATCAACCCCAAGATGCACAGGGCACACCAGCACCCGCGACAGGCAGTCTGCAACCGGGTTCGCTTTACCCGCCACATGTCGGATGTCCGTTGTGAATTCAGAGATCGCCGCTAGATGGCGCTGCTGGCGAGCAGACCATGGCTCTGTCACCTTTGCCATAGCAAACGTCAATGGTTTGTGGTCAACATACTGTGAAAGGGCGGCCTTCCAGCAGGAAACGGAAATGACGCGTAGCCAGGTACAACGCTAACAGTTCCCGGTCAAACACACTGTATTTTCGCTCACTGTCTCGCAAACCGCGGCTAAAAAATGCAAGGGGCTGCCACGCACCCGCAACCCGCTGTTCAACAACTGCACCAACAGCCACATCTGAAGCATCGGTCGTGAGGGCGATGGGCGCCCGAGACGCGGGGTGCGCCAGAAGCGCCGCGTTAGCCAGGGCAGCCTTAGCCCCCTCAAAAGCCTGGATCCTCACAGGGGTCCAATCAACCTGGTCCTTGGCTTTCTTAAGCTTCAAAGCACCATACAATGGTTGCAGGAGTTGGGCCGCACGAGGCAAGAAACAATTGTAAAAGTTTACCATGCCCAAAAACTCCTGTAGCGACCTGACCGAGACCGGACGGGGAAAATCCGCAACTGCATGCACCTTCGAGGGCAAAGGAACCGCACCCTGCAACGAAATGCGATGGCCCAAAAAGTCTATGACAGACAGCCCAAACTGGCACTTGGCTGTGTTGACAATGAGACCATGCCCATCAAGGCGCTGGAAAACCTGCCTAAGGTGCGACAAATGTTCATCCGCCGACGGGCTGGCCACCAAGATATCGTCCAAATAGACGAAAACAAACGCGAGGTCACGTAGCACCGAGTCCATCAATCGCTGAAACGTCTGCGCTGCGCCTTTAAGGCCGAACGGCATCCGCAGGAACTCGAAAAGCCCAAACGGCGTAATGACAGCAGTCTTGGGCACGTCCTCTGCCCGCACAGGCACCTGATGATAACCTCGCACCAAATCGATTTTAGAAAAAATTGTCATGCCCGCCAGACGAATCGAAAAATCCTTAACATGCGGAATTGGGTAACGGTCATGGGCCGTAATGTTATTTAAACGGCGGAAGTCGCCGCACGGCCGCCAAGAACCGTCCGCCTTGGGCACCATGTGGAGCGGTGAAGCCCACGGGCTGTTGGACCGCCTAACGATCCCTAAACGCTCCATGGTAGCAAACTCCTCCTTCGCGGTGGCTAACTTCACGGTGTCGAGGCGACGCGAATGTGCGAAAACGGGCGTACCCGCAGTGGGAATGAAATGTTCCACGCCGTGTTTAGTATCCGCGGCAGAAAATGCGGGCGTTGTCAGCGAAGGAAATTCCGCCAGTAAGCGCTGGAAGACATCCTTTGACGCCGCAAAATTAGCGTGTGTTAACGGCCCGGGTCCCCCTGACTGACACGGAAAAGACGCAAAAGACACAGCATCAATGAGCCTGCGATTAGTTACATCCACTAATAACCCATTAGTGCACAGAAAATCTGCTCCGATAATAGGAACCGTAATGGAGGCTACAACAAAATCACACAGAAATTTGCGTCCATTGAAACACACAGTCACAGACTTGGTACCAAACGTCTCTATAGCCGAGCCGTTAGCCGCTGTCAGACGCGGACCACTGCCACGGGCCGAGAGGTCCGTAGCTGCAGGAGGGAGAAGGCTCTTCTGCGAGCCGGAGTCCACCAGGAACTGATTACCTGATATGGAGTCATGAACGAACAGCAGCTCCTCTTGATCACCAGCGCCCACGGCTGCTACCGAGCGCCGGCTCTTCCGTTTCCCGGTGCCTGGAACGCGCACGGAGGAACGCAGCGGCGCGCCTTGGTCCGCCTCCTCAGCTAATCCACGGAAGTCGCCGGCCGCCAAACAGGAAGAGTTGGCGAGGGCTGCGCGCACCTGCAGCGGGAGCTGGCGCAGAAAGATGTGCGGGAACAGGAAACCCTCATGCTCGGAGCCCAGCAACGACAGCATCTCATCCATCCGGTCCACTGCCGAACCATCACCCAAACCGGGAAGCGACAGTAGCTTGTCCGCTCTCTCCGCGGCTGACAAGCTGTAGCGTCGGAGGAGAAGCTGCCTGTTGGCGGCGTACTTCCCTCGCAGCGGCGGGGCCCGCAGGAGCTGCATCACGCGCCGGGTGGATTGCTGGTCCAAAGCCGCGACCACCAAAAAATACCTGGAGTCGTCTGCCGTTACTCCTCGCAGATGAAAGAGAGCCTCGATGTGCTGAAACCACGGCGCGGGGTCGTTCTGCCAAAACTCCGGGAGCTTAACGTGCTCCACGGAGCTGTTCGATCCTGGAAGCTGCTGCGCCATGGTCGTCGTGGAGACACGGTCCACGGGAGCCGGGGAAGAAAAAACGTCTTCCCCCGATGAGGAAGGGACACTATCCTCCTTCACCTCGAACATGTTCAAAAAACGGGGTCACCAATGTGGCAGGACAAGGAAAGGCAGAGACGCAGGTACTGCTTACTGTTGTTTATTCAGTAGTCAGGAAGAACAGGCACATGTTCCCCATACGGGAAGTATATATAGCTACAGACTTTACATTTCCCATCGACCCACTGGGTGAGAGGACACACCCATGAGTGCACGCCACAATATTACTGTTTTCTTTGCTTGTATAAGGACAGCTACTGAAATCTATTTCACACTAAGTGGTTACTGATAATAATTAATCATCCATGCTCTTATGAAAACTGACGCTTTTATGATTGGATCACACGCTGCTGCACTCGTCCACTTATATGTGCATTTCAACACATTTCTATCAAATCAGTGTATTTACAGGTTTCACAGTAAAACAGAGACTCATGCATCCTTGGCCTCTGGTCTCGTGTGATTGGTTGGTTAGTGTTGCTGTTATTTCCCGTAAGACCGAAAGCTCACAGTCCCTGCGGACGTGGAGATGGATGATTCCACTGGGTTTGACTCATTAAACTTACATTAGTCATTAGGAGCCTGTCACACTAACAGTAACATGGATATGAACCAGTGTGTGTGTGTGTGTGTGTGTGTGTGTGTGCGTGCGTGTGTGTGTGTGTTTGTGTTTGTGTTTGTGTTTGTGTGTGTGCGACAGGCGTGAGGAAATTCACTGTCAAACATAACAGTGTGTGCACACGACTGATGCTTCCAGTGGAAAAGACTTTCACTTCATCATTCACCAACTGATCACACAGCAACTGTAGAAGCTTTCAAAAATCATTTGAGTTCATCCGCGTCAGCACATCTCTCTGTCGGCTACATGCTGCATTCTGTGTCTGGAGGATCCGATTGCTTTGACGTTTTTTTGCTCCCTGTGATAAATCTCCTGCAGGGATGAGACAGGTGATGATGGATTCGATCAGAAGTTGCTCCTCATGGCCGAGAACAAGGCAGATAAAAATATCTTAAAGACAGACAGCCTGAGGAGATGATTTTAATGATTTCACATGAAAGAACACTTTTTTGTTCTGCTCTTCATTTCAGTCTCTCACATTAACGATTGGAGTTTTAAGTCAATTCAAAGTTTTCAAAGTCTTACCTTCATAAATGTGTAAGAATGATGGATTGTTCTTTACCTGACAAGTTGCTCCAGAGGTTTGATGCTTGTACAGTTTCTCTGTTTTAACTAAATCTGAAATTATTTATGTACCAATGGGTTATTTGGGATAATAGTGGTAAGTTTAAGACACATTGCGCCAACTTCCCAATAAATTGTGTCATCATAAGATTCATTTTAAGTCAAGAGCGAAATGAATCCAGTGTCAGATCCAATGAACAGCCTTCATTTTGAGCAATGAGAAGGTGAACAGGTACGACAGTCAGGAAGAAGGAAGAGGAGACTTGAAGCAGGGACAAAAAACTAATTTGATCAATAACTCAACGGGAAATAAAAAGCTGAGACGAACTGATGAGATGAACTGACTAAACTTGTTTGCCTCGGTTTGTTCTGTGATGCTCTGCTCGCATTTACATTAGTCTCCTCTTGTCTCTCCGCTGTGAACGCAATGCATGATGGTCGATATTGCTCAGTCAGTGACCATCGGTTATTCAACATTTTTGATTATGAGAAACAATGAGAGCACTATATATGGTATAAAAAACAACAGGGAAAACCGGCAATGGTAGGAAATGAAGTGAACTGAAACAAACGTGGGTAAGAGCAAAATAAAACTGGGAGTAATAAGCGTAAAAGATTAAAACAGGAAGAGAGCAAGGCTAAAGTCCATACACACAACAAGAAGTCCAATAACAGATCCACAAAGACACAAATCAAAAGTCCACAACAAAACACAGGCTCCACACAGGGACAGAATCATGACAACAAATGCAACTCTATGCACAGCAGGAGATTCTCCGCTCAGACGGGGGGGTGCAGCATGACATCATGCTTTTAATTCCACTGCAGGGATCCAATGTTCTTGTCAACACCGGTGTTGGCCCTCGTTTCCAAAAACTCCCTTGACATGTTATCTGCGTGAATGGCTCATCTTTTTTATTCGGAGATGTATTCTTTGGTTTTTGTCTCCTGCTGTATTCTCCTTGGGCTCTTCAGGACATTCCCCAGAGCTCAGTGCATAAAAGCAGCTTGACAGACACAGAATTGTCTCACTAGCAAACCTGAAAACAGCGTGAACCCTCTTTTGTTTATCACTCTCGACAGTTACGCTTTGTTTGCTGTAAGCTATCGGAGACCTCACCATAGATCCACATACACAGCCTGAGCAGGAAGTCCTGGAAAACCACAAAAGGCTCTCTGCATTGTTCCTGAGCAAACAGCTCTTTATATCAACAGTATACACAGTGTTTATATAGTTATCATGTTATTAGTCAAATGATTAAAGCTTTTTGTTTACAGAAGGATTACTAAAACAGAATAATCTTCTTGCTAATACTTTCTTTATATTGTCATTGTCAAATAATGAGTGAATGATAACTCTGCTAATGGTTTTTTGGCCTTCAGTAGAGACTGCTCCAGGCTATGCAGCCTACAGGACTGAAAAAAAGATAATCTCCTCCTTTGTGGCTGTCCTTTCACTGAACAAAGTGACTGAATGTCCCCTGTCAGATTCTGAGGACAATGTTGAAAGGGTGTGATCGTAAACATGTAGGCTGCAGGCCGATAACGTGATATGTGAAAGAATCTGAGCTTGAAGAAAAATGATCATGTCCAGGAAACCTTTAAGGGACCAAGCTGTCCAATAACATATCCTCCCTGTCTTCTGGTGCTTATGGAATAATTTCTCGGCCTCATATTTAAACACTGTCCTAGAAACCTTACAGCCGCTGGCAGAACAGCTGCTCTATTAACCTTGTGATTGTGAAGTCACCTCAGAAAGCAGCCGCTATTTTTAACTGCTTTTCTTCCTCTTTAATGAAACCTCACATTTACAGCTGCAAGTCCCTCTTCACAGGACTAATGATGTATAGTCATCGGACCATACGATATAAACTTTAACCTAGATTTTTGTTATCTTTTATTTCTGGTGCATTGTGAATGAAAACCATCTGTAATATCTTCAGGATTCAGAATCTTGCCCCAGGCCTCTTTGGAATGCAAAGTGGAGGAGACAGTGATTGAAGAGGGTAGTTGACAACCCTCTTTATCTCCTGAGCCACGGTCACCCCACACAGAATGGTTGTGTACTGTATAATGATGCATATAGGTAACTGTTTTCAAGGCCTTTCAGCTACACTCACATCTTTGAGTTTATTATACTGATCCAGGGCCTGTGGTAATAACTCACTTCATGTTTTCTTTGAACAAAGATTAACTCACTGAACAAATGGTTCGATAAGTTGAGGAAAAAGGATCAATAAGAAGTTTCCGGAACCTTTTCAGGATAGCTTCAGGTTCTCTCCAGCTGACAGACAGTGGGCAGATGATCCCGAATCGTTAAAGGCTTCACAGATCCTCACACAACGGAACACCTTGGGCTACAATCGTTACAGGAGCTGCATGATGCTGTTGAGCTCTGTGGACTGAAATCACTCTGCATTCCATCACTCTGCTGGGTTTAGTGTCAAAGAACACTTTGGATGTAAAACTGGGTCCTATAGAGAACGCTGTGTTCTCTTGATTCGAAGTGAATTTAATTTTTTGTGGGGAAAATTCTACAATATTGTCTTAGAATGTATCTACATATTTTAAGGAAGCACTGTGGATTATGTCAGAGAATGTGCGATAACAAGATCGTCAGGATGTTTCAGAGTATAAGCTCCAACAATTCCTCCGTCACTGGTGACTCAAAGGTCACAACAGTTTCTGTCTACTTGTAGAATATAATATACAGTGTAACGATTCTGCGCCATTTTCAAACTTTTGATGATCCATTTAAACTTTGAAGGACTTGGGGTTTTCTACCCTGCCAGTCTCCTGCTATAGCTCTCTGACCCAATCCGTACGTAAGGGAGGTTTATTTAATCTAGCACCTTTAACAGAGCAAGTCAAACAGAGTTCACAAGAGTACAGCTGTTCAAATACACACACAATACAAGGCAAAGGCCATTTGAAATCAATTGGTTTTAAGCTTCTTATTAAAGTCTTCAATTACTGGCAATAACTCCTCCATTTCAACAGTTATTGCTGTTATCTTAATCTCAATCAGACATTTTCTTATGTATACATACTTTCCACATTGACACACATTTCCGTTAAGTAAAACAACTTTATTTTAATCAATATTGTACTACCATTTGGTTGATGTGTTACATTAAACGCGACATCTACTGCACGTCCTGGGAATTGATTGAGTATTGATTGAGATGCCTTGAGGTGCCTGTCCATGGAGTGCTCCGTATGTGAGAAGTCCTTTAAAATAGACCAATCAGTAGCATTGCACGAACCTAAAGACTAAAAAGAGCAGTCTCTGGTACTCGTCTCCCAGAAGAACGAGTGAGGAGCAAAGAGACTTTATAGACAAAGAATTTTGAACTCAGGTGAGACACACTAAAGGTCAGGTGAAGCCAATCACAGGAGCGGAAAACTCAGAGAGAGAGAGAGAGAGAGAGAGAGAGAGAGAGAGAGAGAGAGAGAGAGAGAGAGAGAGAGAGAGAGAGAGAGAGAGAGAGAGAGAGAGAGAGAGAGAGAGAGAGAGAGAGAGAGAGAGAGAGAGAGAGAGAGAGAGAGAGAGAGAGAGAGAGAGAGAGAGAGAGAGAGAGAGAGAGAGAGAGAGAGAGAGAGAGAGAGAGAGAGAGAGAGAGAGAGAGAGAGAGAGAGAGAGAGAGAGACTACTGTTGCTAATAATAATTGAATGAAAAGAAACCATCCCAAAACATATGATTGGGGGGCTGACAATTTTGTACATAGGTCTTGGATTTTATTTTTGGTGGTTGTTGTTTCTGGGAGGACATACACACACACACACACACATACACACACTCATACAGACACACACACACGGTTGTGTAATTCAGCAGATGAGAAGTCTCTTTAGACTCAGTCGGTCACACTGAGCAGACAACTCGTGTCATCTGCAATCCATCACTGCTGAATGATGACAATGATGTAATATGATGCAACATGGAAAAGAGTTCCTGTAATCTGGTTTGTCTGTTACACTCCTGCTGAAAAGTCTGAAAATAACTTCAGGGCCTGTGACTGTGTGATACCAGCGTAATGCAGCTGGAGCTCAGATCTGATTAGTGACGGGTGGAAAACATCAAGTTAAATATATTATAATAAGGAAAGTGAACAGAGCCCCTCCTGTGAGATTCGAACCCCCCGATGCCGGTCGTACCAGTGGCCTGCTCCTCACACAGCTTTGTTAAAGATTAAAAGATAACATATCAAGCTACAATATCATTCTGTGATATAACACATCCAATAACTCCTGTTCTGTATCCAATTATCTACGACCAATTACATATAATTGTACCTCGAACTTCTTAACAAAACTCTATCATTTATTAATGGTCATTAAGGTCACATGTTGGACTGTTGGCTTTCTTTAACTGGAATTAATGTATTTGAATCTGCAGAATGTATCTGGAAATGAATGTTAGCCATTTTAAATAAATTATAATAAAATCTCTGCTTTTAATAAATTACCCGTATTTTCTGTTTAATTTTTGTCTGTAGGCCACATCAATCTGTACTCTACTGAGACATGAAAGTAAAACAGAGAGCTCACAGAGAGCCTGAGTTGAAGAGAAGTGAATTACTTTACGAACCATCAATCTCAAATCAAACTTCTGCAACAGTAACTCATAAAAAACTAAACGTCATTTTTAATTCATCTGTTTGATTTGTTGATACTGTGTGATAAGCATTCGATTTAACTCCATGCTGAGTATATATCCACAGGAGACGTAGGTGTGGTGTTTCACGGATCAGTTTTGCAGAAAATGTCAGGTTGCCCTGTCTGACAAAAGAAACATAATGGGAAACAATTTGGTTGCCAGGAACAACCTGTGCTTTTGGAGTCCTTCACCGGGGACAGGGACGGGCGAGCTGCTGGATCAATCTGAGGCCGTAAGAGAAAAGGGAGGGAGGTCGAAACCGAGCAGAGAAGAGAAATAATCCAAAAGAGAGTTGAACATATAGTGAAGGAAGCGGAGGAGAAGAGGGCCTGTGAGGGCACGGAGAGAGGAGGGAGGATGTGATGTGCGAACTCAGGGGGGGAAGTCTTTCCGTTTCATGCTCTCTAAATTGCCCTCCTGTCTCCTGCCAAGTCTTCAGGCACCTCATTATGAAACCCCAATGGGGGGGTGCTTCTACTGTCTGGCTGTGCACGTTACGTTATGGCGTCCTCGGTGGACAGTTAAAAGAAAAGATCCTAATGAAAATCTCCACTTTCTTATACAAGGAGTTCCTTAAGAGTTTTTGTACCACAGATAATATTCTGGGAAAGGAATAGTTCATACGTGCCGTATATATCCACTTAACTTAACGTAATCAACTTATTTGATAAAAGGTTAATTAACCAAAAGTTAAATAAACGTGAAATAGTCGTGTTTTGTCGACAAACAGCTGATGTTTAAAGAAATGGCTAAATATAACAGATAACAGTTAAAAGATAGCTTATCTTAAGAATGAATGGGTAAAAAAAGTTCACTCAAATCTACAACTCACAGACTGTACAGTATATACAGATGGACAAGATGACTGCTTGCCAAAGTGTTTTGATCGCCACCTGGTGGTTGGCTGCAGTAAAGGTCATAAATCCCAACTCCTCCATGTTAGTGGGACATACACCAAAATAAAATGTTCTTCTCATAGATGGTTTCTGTCGCTTTAGGTTGTTGTTATCATGTTGACGTATGTGAAATTGCTTGTTTTCCAGTAGGTTTTGTATTGATTAGTTATTTGCTGCTATAAAACCTGATTTAAATCTCATGATTGACAGCTGTGACTGACTCACGATCTAAATGCATATGATTGCAGAGTTTGTATCCAGAAGGAAGTGAAGACGAGTCATCCATCTTTGTTTACTGTCTTTGGGATAAATGGGAGTTAGCTAAAAGTAGCCCACTAAAGACACTTTAAAATTAAACTTAATGATGGAAATTATGAGAATAGGATTCTTAGCTACTTCGTTGGTGTAACTCTTTCAAACTATTTGGACTTAACTTCCCTATGGGGGACAAAAAGTCACTATGACATCAATCATCAAATTTTAATGTGAAGGCATGTTTTCAGTTAAAATGTGTTTGTCCTCTCATATACAACAACCACCAAAAATAAACCACATAAACCACAGTGCCTTCCTCAAATAGTTTTGATTTGTACCTCGTTATTTGTTCTGTTCTAACAATATATATTGCAAATGTTGTGTCACAGCTACAATGCAAATGAGATTTTTCTGATGATTTCCTCAGGGAAAATTTAATTTCCATATATCAACAACAGATGGATGACGGTTTTACCTGATGTCTGTTTGGAGTTTTTCAAACGGAATATTTTGTATTTTCCCGAACTTACTTACTAAGACAGTTGAGGTATTTAGTTTCCTACTGTGACTTTCTACTACATTTTCTAACCAAGGAACAGTTGGAGATTATACCCAGACCCTTCATGATATCCCACAGTCTCTGAATACTATGCTCAGTGGGCAGTGTTGCCTAAAATATGTAGAAATACTGCATCCAGCTTTGCATCAAAACAAACAGGCTCAAACTGTTTTAGCCTAAGGTTCTCTGTGGTGATAGAATCTCTGAAGTCTTCAATCAGGTAGTTTTTGGATCGACTGCCCGTCGTCTGTGTGTGTGTGTGTGTGTGTGTGTGTGTGTGTGTGCGCAGTCTTTCCCCTGCCTCTGCTTGCTATCTCATTGGCATTCTCCTGTGCTGTGGCGATCAGTGTGACAGTGTAATCCTGATCCAGGGTCCCAGTGTCAGTGCTGGCATGAATAATTCACTGTGTTCAGGGTGCTGCACTGATGTCAATGCCACACACACACACACACACACACACACACACACACACACACACACACACACACACACACACAGACAAACACACACACTGGAACAGACTACTAAAGTTGTCCTTGATGTCTCTCTCCAGGTTGTCACAAATACTTTTGGTGCTGAACCATTTCCTTCCACAGTCTCACAAGCTGCAGCAAATGGACTCAATTCAGTGACTGCACAGCGCCATCTGTTGATCAGATTCAACTGCATCAATGCAAACAAGTCCCAAATGCCATTTTTGCCATCTGGTTCATGTTTTTGTCATGCCAAGGGTTTTCTTGTGTGTGTGTGTGTGTGTGCTTGATGTCAGTTTGCGTAGTTCGTTGATGTAAAAATATTTTTTCTTCTTACTCTTCACGATTATGCCTTCAAACCAGTCCTTTTTAAAGCTTGTAAGTGAATTCACGTTTTGTTTTGACACCTTTTTGTTAAGCAGGGTCTTAGTAAATATTAAAAAGTATGATTTCAATTGTATCGTGTGCAGCATTTCAAGCAAAACTTTTGGGATGAAGGAGTAAAGTACATTTATTAATCTCTAAATAACATGTATTCCCCTTGCACATATATTTTATATTTCATAGTTTAGCACTGCATGTCCACAAAGATGGGAGACGTTCAATAAATGTAGAGAAAGGCAGGAATGCTGTGAATTAAAGTGCCTTGGCTCTAAAACAGTCTCCCACAAAGCAGCTCTGCATTGAGTCTCTCCTCCCTCCTGATAAATGCCTTCATCTTTTCACCTAAGTGCTTCTTGAGGAGAATCCGAGCCCAACACACAAATCATCATCAGGGTTATTTTCCCAAACTTGAGAAGTTCCTCCAGTGCCCAAGACGTCATTTTGAACAGGCTGCATTCTTTCCATAATCATTAAAAATTATGCTCAGGATGTCAAATAAGGTCACAAATTTGAAAATATGACACTGATGATGCTTAGTCAATTGCTTTTTCTTTAGTTTTAGATTTGGTTGAGGGGTCACATGTCATATATATATCAAGTTGCCACAGTTGCCCTTTTAGTGGTTTGACCCTTTGACTTGAACCTTTGTGAAGGAGAATCCGCAATTTTGTCGAGGAAGACCTTTAGGCTGTGAACACTAATGTGTGACAATTGATTGTATTGACTTTGTATCGTGGTTCCTCAGATCAATACATTTAGTTTGATTTGAGTTATATTCACATTAGAATGAAGTGAGCTAGTGAGTTTGAAGGGAGAAAAAGAAGAGAAAAAGTAGCACAGTGTCAACGGGAAGGCTGAAGTGCTTTGATCCAAAGACTTCAACAAAACAGGGCTAATCCTCAAACGGAATCAGATGCAGCACTAACCTGAGGGATCATGAGATTAGTCATGAGATGGAATCAAAGCAAAAATATGTATGAAACAGAAAGTCATGTTTACATATATATTTTAAGGATTTTTATGAAAAGGTTTTACCAACCACAACCAGGGGCGTCGCAAAGAGCTAACAGGCAATTACCTGGGATCCTGGGCTGAGAGAGGCCCCCTCTGACAAACACTGGCAGTCTTGGTCCAGAGCAGCAGCAATCTTGTGAGAACCGTGTTAAATTCTCTGATTAGCAGCCAACAGGAGACAGCAGTGACACCAGCGTCGGGAAAACGTCCAATGTGGCCCCATGCCACTAACTTTCTGCCAAAAGCTTTGTGGGTCTGGAGGTTTGGTTGAAAGCTGGAATGTATAAATGTGTGTATGTACCTGTGATGGTGGTGAAGGTTTTCACGTTACCTGTATTCACATGTATGCACTTTGTTTATTATTTGGATGATAAAAAGAATTATGCTGTAGGGGTGGGTGTTTCTTTAAAAGGACACGTCTCAATATTAGGTGTAAGATGAATGTAGTGTAGAGCAGAGGAGGGGGGGGGGGGACTGGGGACGCACTGAAAGACTTCTACTTAGTTATGTAAGAGACCGACACAATAGAAATGTATGTTAGAAAGATATTATATCTGTATATAACAATATTTTTTTACCATGTCAACACAGACTACCCATATATTGGTAATAGTTGAAGATGGAAAATTTTCACAGACCCCCTGGCAGTCTTAGACCCCTGTTTAAGAACCACTGGTGTAGAGGGTAGAAAACAGGAAGAGTCGAAGAAGAGACGAATGACAGAATGAACGAGAAAGAGAGAACAGTCAAGAAGAGGGAGGGACATTTGTCTCGACACATGAATCAAAGTCAGATGTGTGCAAACATGACTAAGGACTTTATTAACCAAATCATTTCCCCCGTAATATCCACAAATAAAAGTGATCTCTTTATATATATTCACATTGTATAATTTCATAGTGTGACAAAAATTCTCTTTTTTTGGGGGATTTCCAGCCATTCCTAATAATTGTCATTTGATCAGTCGCCATGCAGTCATCAGAAAGGTTGAAAAACGTTACGATTGGTCAGCTTTGGCGCTCGTGTCCGGCATCGCTCTTCTTCTCCTTCTCCTCCCATTGGCTCCTCATAGTGCTAAAAACCCCCTCGGGTACCCAATCACAGATTTCATCACACTGCCACAATAAAATAAAAATAAATTAAGAAAGCAATGTTCTCCTGTAGAGTCCTCTTCCTGTTTCCCTTCTTGTTTTTTTTTAGATATTTTTTGTTTTTATATAATAATAATAGTAATAATAATAATGACTATAATTGTCCTTGATATAAATTTAATAGTATTTTTTCTCTTTCTCAAATTTTAAATAAATCATTTTGGCAATCCTCATATGTTGTCACTTTAGAATAAAAGAATACTCAAGTAGAAAATAAAACCTGTGAGAGAAAAATTCATCAGAAGAGGCGCGAGGTGTGAGAGAATGAAGAAAAGTGTGAAAGCAACAGAGAAGAGCGACAGAGGGAAGAAAGAAAAGAGTGAAAGAAAGAAAGAAAGAAAGACACACTCAAAGAAAAGCATCCACTTCAGACGCATGTCAGAAACGGCTCTATATACAACAATTTCTGTTGTGGAAAACTGTTTGTCCTGTGCCTGTCGTCTGTCTCCTGTCCGTCCTCCTCCGGTTTGTCTGCAGTTTAGTCCGCTGTGCGTCCCAGTGTTATACCAGAGTGTACGACTTGGCATAGGGGTTGTTGCTCTGTTTCAGGTGTCCTCTGGAGTCCAGCAGGGACTCCTGGGAGGTGCTGAGCTTGGCAGCCTGTGCTTGGGCAAGGTCTCCTGAGGAGGGGACGTCCGCCCGGACCTCGCCCCGGGCCTCTCCCCTCTCCCGGACATCCCTGTGGGGGAGGGTGGAGGCAGTTCCTGGTTGCCACTGCTGCACCTCCCTGGGCGAGGGCACTTCCATGGGGGTGGGCTCCATGGGAGGTGGCCTCTTCAGGGTGCGGCTCCTCTGGGGCTCCAGGCAGGTCTGGCCCATTGCTCCTCCTGCTCCTCCTGCCCCGACTCTTGCTTCCCCGGGAGCACCAACACCACCTCCGCTTGCTCCTCCTCCTCCTCCTCCACCACCACCTCCTCCTCCACCTCCTGCTCCCCCTCCACTGCTGCTGCTGCCACTGCTGCTGCTCACTCCTCCACCTCGGGCTGCCAGTGGCACGCCGCGGTTCAACAGGAAGTCCATCCGGAGATAAGGCGGCAGGTGGACCAGCTCTCCCCCTGAGAGGAAAGACACAGGCGAGAAGCAGGTGACAATTAAGGATTAGTTCAATAACAGTGTCCAAGCACAGTGATGTTATCACATGATGTTGGACTAGAGAAGTTAAAAACAGCTGCATGCTGCTGGAAACAAGGAAACAAAACCTTGCACTCAAACTCAAATAGCAACTGTGCAACTTCACTCAGACATTTTGTTGCTTGGATAGACTTCCAAAGACCGGCACAATAAATACTATATCAAATTATCATTTGACTGTTATAAACAACAATTGATTTATGTAACACTTTCCTTAACATTGTTACTAAGTGATTTGCAAGGGAGAAACAATGAGAAGAAAACATTGGAACAGGAGCAGACAAATTGAGCAATAAAATAGAGGATTATTCTGTTTAAATACGAGCCAATGTCAACTATTTGTAAAAGCATTCATAAAAAGAAAAGTTTAAAGAATTGTTTAGAAGATTTAAAAGAAGGTGGTGAATTAGTCTGTTTAATGGGGAGTGAACGCAATAATGTAAAGTCTCTGGAAGCTAAATCTCTGTCCCTTTATAAGGTGAGACCTGGGAGTAACCAGCAGGGCTCCTTACGCAAATCTTAGTTTAACTTGGGTGATATTTTTTCATTTTGATTTTTTCAGACAACTTTATATATTGATCGCTATCGGGGCGTGGCGAGGATTAAGGAAGATTTAGTTAAAGTGTCTAAAAAAATGACTAAGCCGACCTTGAAGTCCTTGAAAGTGAGCAATGCAATTTAATTATTAATGTGACATTTAACAGGGAGTCTCAGGGTTGATGTGGAGGCTGTAGGAAGTGTCTGCTTGTCCCCAGAGATCGTGTGACAGTCCTCTAAGATCCCCACTGTTTGCACCCGCTCTCACCGGGTCTGACTTGTCTCCACAGACTCTAATATTCCTCATCTGTGTAAATGAACTGCATAGAGAGCTTAAACAAATTCCATATTTATCTCCTCACATTCTCGCTGTTACATTTGCTCACCTCCGGCCCCTCTGGGATCAGGATTGACATCGCTGTTTTTTTTAATGTAAATCCAATCTCCCCCAAGTGTGAATCTATTTGATTTTATAGCCGATGCGGAACATAATGTAATAGGAAGCTGAACATTATAATATTATCTTTGCTATTCTTGTCAGGGCCTGATGTGATGATGTGAGTTAACTCTTCTTACAGCGATGGACCTCGTCTCTGCTACCAGGAAGTTCTGTGTATACACCAAATTAAAACTTCCCCGTGCTGAAAGTTAACTTGAGGAGAGGAGCTGGAGTCTTACTTGAAAAGAGCACACGTGATAATGCCCGCAGCAAAACAAACCAGGTCAGATTTAATACTCTTACTGAGTGATAAACCAAGATTATACGCTATCGCCTCAATCTTTCCGTAATTGTCTGAGGTGTTAGATACAAGGAAGAGGCACTTTGATGTGGTTCAGTGAGTTTATGGTTCCTCCTCTGCTAGTGTTTCTCTGTTACTGCTTGGGTTACATATACAAGAGAGCAAATTAGCCCGTCACATAGCGGTGTTGGGTTGCCAGATCTGTTCTGAATTTGTTAATGCACGCTGAAGCGTCTCGTCCTCACACTCATCTTCCAGAGAACTAGAGATCAACAGTCGTTTACAGGTGTACGGTTCGCCGCTGAAATCGCTTTTCAACACGTCCTCTCTCTCCCACACGTGCCAACCCGTTCACATGTTCACGGCCCACACGTGCACACAATGTACTGAGTGAAGACAAACACGCTCTCACAGCCATGAAGAAAACGCTGTATGCAGATGGAGTCCAGCCTGTGACCTTGGAGAATGGATTTGTAGGTTCTCAGGAAGAATGAATAATTCACGGTGTTTTATAATAAGCCCTATTAGTGCCAGCGGCGATGACGAATGGCTCAGAGTGCTAATTGAATTAAATATAGATTTAAGTGTTGCTGTGGGAGCTTGGTAGGGATGTGGTCAGAAAATTCATCAGCCTGAAAAGATTGTCCAGTAATGCGACCAGAATATAAACACTTCAGAGGACATTTTATTGACTGATATTAATTTTGCGGAGATGTAACCGTAATTACTACTTGTCTAGCCTAAACCCAACGTTACCCTAAGCTTAAACCATGTCCGTCCATCTAAATGTAATGAGAGCGAGAGAGTCCTTCTGCCTTTGACCTTGTGAGGTGAGTGAGGTGAGGTCAGTTCAGGTCAGTCAGGTGTAACAGAGACGGAGATGGGGTTGAAGCTGGGCTAGTCAGCAGCTGTCAGTCAAACTGACCCACACTGGGTCTGAGTTTCAAAGGATTACCACTGTAATATGCTCCAAATAGAATTTACATATTTGGTGATTAGTAAATATTTAGTGCATCTCCAACCTCCTGAATATCTCTGACTACAAAACCTGACACACGATTCATTAATGGCTATAACTGTATAAACTATTTTGAGTTAAGCTTGTTTAGTCCCTGTTAATTCTGCTTTAAAGCATCATATGGTAATAGTAAGTATTTAGTAGTTTATATACTAAAACTATACTATAATATACTATACTATATACTATACTATACTATATACTATAGCAAATAGTAAGAGTTATAGCAGTAACCGTATGCCTCTATTAACAGTGGAGTCAGCAGAAATACGCAACTTTAGACACGGCAATAAAAGCTGAAAATGCCAATACTCTAATATGTATAATACACTTTTAGGTCTGACTCATTGATGAAGTGAGAAATGTACATCAAATGTTCCTGCCTTAACCTTCATGTGGGTGCATCTTGTTTCTTTTGTACAATATCTAAACAACTAAACCTAGAAAACTGTAGAAGCAATGCAGCTCATACTGACCCACCGAATGTAACTGACACCAGAGTCCAGCTCTCAGCAAAGCCTGACAGGCTCAGAGGCTGGTGTTACACTGAACAGCCTCCATTGTAGCGGTAAAGTGCTGTTTTGTCCTGAGTGACATTCGCTTCAGCTCAGGTTGACAGATGGCCTTTAGTTGCCCTCTCTCCCTGTCCAACGGGCCATACGAGTCTGCCCTCCCGTGCACAAACGTTCGCAACATAATCAGACTGGAAACATAAGAAGGGATCTGATGGGCTCGACTCTTGTCTGGTCGACCTGAGGATCCTGAGATGCTCACGCAGACGTACTTTGCTTGTGCTAAGACAGGACACCTCCAACAAAACTAATTATCGGTGTTGTTATCCGATCCACGGCAGCACATAGAATGATGGATGTGTTGTGTAGATGTGCCAGGGAGAAAAGCTTTCTGTGTTTTTAAATGTCTGCGTGTGGTCAGCGGCGAGACAGCATGTTCCGCTAGAGCTTGTAACCGATCTGCAGGTCGGCCCGGGCGAGCGGAGGGTCATGTAAGGTAAGACTACAACCTGAGAGGGGAGAGCACAGCAGCACAGCACGGCCTCCTCAAGCTGCAGATCTAATGCATGAGACGGAGCCTTCACCCAGTTCAAATAACATCTTTTACAAGCAAAAAAATAATACATTTTCTGTTTTCTTCCAATAAAAAGCCTCCCTGGGGTGCTTCTGGAGAAAGTGCATCTCATAATCCATGTTCATGATGTGTGATGGGCTTGTATGCTTTGTTCTTGCTGTAAAGGTTTCAGAATAACAAGCAGCTACTCCCAGAAAGAAACAGCTCCCCCAAAGTCTAATGTACCATACAATGTTTTAATGAGAAAACACTGTATGAAGCAGCTGCCTAAAGGCTTGCCGGATGTAAACGGTGACTGAAAGCTGATCTAAGTGGAAATACAATAGTGCTTGACCAAGGTGATAATCAAAAAGGCTGTTTCTTAGAGTTAATGGAGTGCGTTCACAGAAAAGTGACCCGGTCTAGTCTCTTTCTGAAATGATGCTACCAGGAGAAAAGGGACGACACCAAAAAAGACCTGAAACCGAAATAAAAGTTTTTTCTGAAGCCGACCAAACACTGTGCGATCTAAGCCTGATTTTGACACGATTTTTGAGTCATGCCAGCCATTTTAGAGTCGAACCGATTTTCAGATTCACAGTACGCTGTGATTTTCCTGATGTCAGAAATGTAAGCTCTCGCACATTTAAAGCATATTCACAAGTCAGTTCCCTTTGGTGTCTACATTTAAACAGGGGAGTGATGAGCTAACTGCGCACCCCTCACAATCTTCCTTTCTGGCTGAATCCAAAAAAATTCTGATTCGTGAACAAAAAATATGCTCTGATCCGAACTGTGAATTCAGGTATTCTGGAATATAAATGATGCAATTTGCTAGTCTATAGCTATTTGTGCCTTACTTTTACTATTACTACTGGTGCTGCTGTTCTGTGGGGACCATGCACTGAAAATGATCCCAAACTAAAAGGGGTTAAGGAGGGAGTCCTGAAGTCACCATGTTTGCAAATGAAACAAAATTAGTTGAATGAGTACTGCTTATGTTTGGTGTATAAAGTCCACTTCCTCACCAGGTCTCTGTGCCCTGGGCGCGGCCATGTTCATGACCCGGCTGACATCCTGAGGTTTGGGCGGCGAAGCGGTAAAGCGGCAGATGCCCGACTCGGACGGCGTGCTGGAAGTCACGCTGTCGGTGTAGTCGTTGGTCCCTGCTGTCATCTGCTCTGATGAGGTGTCAGAGATGAAGCACTCGGTAATGGTGAACTTGGCGTGGCGGAGCTGCTCCTCCATCTTTGCGTGCTCATAGGCTCTGGCCAGCTCCTCATAGGTGGAGGATGCGCTCTCTGTTGATACCATGCTGCTCCGTGCACGATCTGAGGGTTACAGGTCACAGATTATGTGACACAGTGTTGTTTTAGAAATACAACATGGAGTGCAGTACTAGACTTTTTTAAAAACATAGTAAGAAACAGAACTGTATTTAGTGGTATATGACCTTTATTTTGAATTCCTACTGAACAAAGATAGATTTAATAAAGAGTGTGGAGAAATAAAATAAAAGCTTGGGGTTTAAGTTGGATTCACACCCTGGAAGTTTCAGCCAAAAGTGTACCCTAAACTTTCACTTTCAAATGAGAAAGCTTTGGTCGAAAAGGTCATGTCACTAGTCATGCAGCCCCTTACACTTGACAGTCTCACAAAAGCTACATGGTTTCTGTCACATCCCGCAACTTTCTAACATTAATTTAAAAAAGGATGTCAATAGAAAGCTGTGATGATCTCCCTCCGCCCTGCTCTACTCACCGGTGTCCTGTGATGGGCTGACACTGTAGCTGTCGCTCTCCTTATCCACAGACCCAGTGGCGCGTGGCGTGGGGAGTCTCCAGTCAGTGGTCAGGGTGTGCGAGGAGCTGGTGGGGTGTGGCCGGTTCAGGGTCCACTGGCTGGCATAGCGGCTCCGTGCTGCGGCAGGACCGGCTTTGGCAGTGCGTCTGGCAGTGGGATCTAGTGAGAAGAGCGTATTGTTTGTAAAGATGAGAAACAAACACTCAATCTTTTTTTATTAAATCAATGTGAATGAAAGCCTCCTGACACAACATTAAACAGCTCTTTAGTTTGACTGGAACAATCTGCTTTGATTCGACAGCAAACAGCATTTTACATTCATGAAATTCTTATACTTAGAGTTTACATATTCAAATATTTAGAATTATTCCCCTTTACATGGGATCTGAAGCTTATGTTCTGTGAATAAATAGATATTAGTGCCTGAATCAAACATCAGACATAGAGCTGTATTTTAAATAATTCTGTAATGAGAACTCTGTATGTCACTCTGTACGCCCTTCTTTGCAGGTGAGTCAGACCAGTGCTTAATCCAAAAGGGGAATAAGAGACTATTTCTAAATTACTCAAAAGTTAATGAAAAGACATTATTGTTTAGCGATGGAATCAAACGAAGAAAAACCAGCCCACAAGGACAAATTTGCCTCCAGCAGCTGGGTCTAAACATGGAATAAACATGAAGTTAGGAATTTCATTCTTGTCTGTTGCATGACAAAATGAATGTTGAATGTCATCTGTAACCCAGAACTACATGATGTGTAGCAGAAGCAAGGGTTATATATGTTTCCCTGCTGTTGCTGTACAAACCCCTGCTTCCACCCCTCTGTGAACACTGAACACTACAATCTCTCAGGGCCAGGCAGCAACATTATCATCAATCTTAAGCTCCAACTGTCTCTACACAGACACACAGATAGTATTATATTCAGCCTGGACCCAGACAGGCTGCTGCTGTATGCACCACTGGGCTACAGCAGAGAAATAGCCTTTAGAAAATGCCCTGGGTTGGAGCTGCGCAGAGAAGAATGGTGCAGGTAATTGTAGTGGGTCAGACAGTAATTCCATCAGCGAGGATGGAGGGACGAAATGATGGAGGTGTTTGTCTAACAGCAGCAGGGAAAAAAGGGACCGAGTCAGCAAATGGAAGTCATGCCCCAGTGGCCAGGTTAAATGAACCAATCACATGACTGTCTGCTTGTGTGTAAATGCATGTGTGTGCGATTGTGATGAATGTAAGGCTTGTGTGAGTGTTTGTGTATGTGAGTGTGTGTGTTTCACCATATTTTCATAGCATCAAATAACTAATTAAAAACAAACTAATTGTAAAAAAATAACATGTCAGCATCACTGTGATAAAGAAGAAGTTCCTAAAATGACAAAAACCATCTTTGAATACAATTTATTTGAAATGCACTTGGACTTTTTAATTTGGTCCACATCCCATCCACATAGATGGAAGAGGTGGGATTTATTAACCATGTTTAAATAGTGTATGGTGTGGAACATTTGATGGTACCAGATATGAATCACATTGAAAAAGTATAATATATTAATGCAAGAAAGCACTCATTTTCTCCGGTGATATTTGATCTTTAAATTATATTCGTTATTTTGTGCTGAAGGCATAACACTTTTTTAAAGACTAAAAAATGTTACCCATTTCACCAACATGTAAAGTTGATCAGTATTAAAACAAAAAAGATTAAACATTACTCATTGGAGAGAAGATAGGAGAAGAAAGTGGAGTACAATACATGCATTGTCTGCATTAAAGTTATTTCAGTAAACCACACTGTGTGAGTGTGTGTGTGTGTGTGTGTCTTTGTGTGTGAGTGTGTGTGTGTGTGTGTGTGTGTGTGTGTGTGTGTGTGTGTGTGTCTTTGTGTGCACAATCAGGTGAGGACATGTCAAGAAGCAGCAGGGAGATCGCTACTCTTCATCAGTTCTGCTTCAGTGGAGCTTGAACACTAGAGGCCGAGAGTTCGCTCTGCAGAACGTCTGCTGGCTCTTTGTAATCTCACTGCTGGAAAGAGGCTCACATAGTGTATGATAGCAGTCTGTGTTTTTTTCTATTAGCGTTGCATGTTATTCAAACACATGTCCAGTGTATTTGATTGATGCTGCTGAGACAAATATTCGTTTTTTATAGTGTCATTCAACAGTAGAAGATTCATGAATGAGTAACCAAATATCACACAATTAACATTATTATTAGTAACACACGACTATTCTAGTAACAATATTAGTATTGAAAGAAGTAAATGTTGAGCACTGACGGTGATGGGACTCACTGGTTCCAGGCCTGGCATCGGACACGTCCACCAGTGGCCCGGTGGCCTGGGACAGAGACTGGTAGTGGACCGTGTGGGTCACCGTGGAGGATTTCTGCTTACTCGTCTCCCCAAAGTCATTGTCTGTCAACAGCACGGTGGATCTGTCATCTATGGGACAAACAGCAGAAAGAAACAAAATGATGAAAGGAAAGGAAAGGAGGGAAGATAGAGAGAAAAAGACAGCAACAAAAAAGTACTGGCTATGGCTCTCACTAGAGCACATTCCTCTAAAAATACGAAAAATATTGAAATACTGGATCCGGCCCATAATCTGCATCCACACCTAAATACATTGATATACACTGAGTTCTTCTCAGGCCCATTCTCCATACCTCAACTTAGTGTGGTGGAAATCGATTTTGTAATGTTTGCCTAATCCTGAAACACGATCGGGTCAACTTTAATTCCAGTGTAAAGTATGTACCACATTTGAAGAAATTCACAAGTTCACAAGTATTAGACGTATGGACTGACAACCCTGAAAACATAATGTCTACGGCCACTGTCTGTCACTGGTATGGAGGCATAACAACAGACTAGAATTCAACAAAACATAACCTCTTCGTTGGATGAAGCTATTATATCAGTCATGGATGAATCATTATGAGACAGGGTCTTGTCTGAAGTGTCTTACCGATTGTCTCCATGGTGTCCCTCTCCTCGATCAGGAGCTGGGCTCTGGGAATGTCGATGTGCATTCTCAACGTCTGCTGCTGCTTGTTCACTGTGTCTGGTGTCCGCGTGTTTTTACTGAGCAGATTCATGAGGAAGAATTCATTAGTTTTCATGATTTTGTTTTTTCATTGTATCGCAGAAATGCTAATTCAGTCCCATTTTAGTTGATAAGTAGCTGTAAGGAGGCAGGAGGGACAGCGTAACCTGTGTGCAATATATTTGATTTTTACTGATAGCTACTGCGACTCCAGGCTAAAGTGTGATTTATGTCTGGTGCTTAAAGGAAAGCAACGAGCATAAATTAAAATTAAGCATACATACCTCATCAGCATTTCTGCCAGGCTCTTGGCATCTGTGAAGTCAGCAAAGAGGTTGTTAATACCATAATAGTTCTGTCTCAGTTGATAAGCTACAGCAGTGGAAACACTGTACATTCGCTGACAACTCCTCTTACAAAGAGGCAATGACAGTTCGTCAGGAGAGTTGGAAGCAAGAGCGTGGAGGTGTTTGACCTGAAGAGACAAACACCGAACTGGTTCAGATGCATGAAACTGTAAATAAACTGCTGTTCATGTGTCTGCAGGCCTGTAGGCGTGTTGACGTGCATGTTAGACTGAAGTGTAGGTGTGTCAAGATGTGCGCATAGTGTGTATTCGTGCTGTGGGAGTGAATCATGTCCACACAATACGTGAACACCAAAAGTGGTGAGCCTCTGGAACATTTTATTTTCAGATAAAGTTAACGTGGTGAGTCCATAGCCTATCGTTTGGTGTCAAATTAGCCTCTGATGTCAACGCTGTCAATGTGTCAATATGTTGTGGCTTCCAGTGTAGACAGCAGATTTCTGTGCCAAGAGTCTGTCTGTTGTTCGTCTCACGCTATTTACAGACTGATTTGTTTCTTTTATCAACAAGTTGAATGTTTCTCCAAACAAAACAAAACACTGATTCTTCTTGTAGGTGTTTTAGCTTCAGACCATATTTTGTATAATCTCTGTTAATAATTATCCTCATGTGAATTCAGATACATTAAAAAGCTGATAGCCGATGCATTTAAGTCATCATAGGCCCCAATATCTTGTCCCTTGCCTACAGATTCTGCATATTCACATCCTGAATGTGTTAATAGACATTGATACAAAATGAACTATAATCTAGAACTCACCTCTGAGTCTCTTGAGCCTCTGCTCCCTTCGCCTCCTCTTTACCACCATGAGCATGATGAAGACCAGCACGGCCACCACCAGAATAGAAGTGATGGTCACCACCATCTTCAGACCTCCGCTGCCTGACATGTTGTCTGAGATGGGATCTCCTGTCTTCAGCAAGGGAGGGATTGTACCTACAAGGGAAAACCACATCAGTATTAATAATGACACCAAGATCCTTATTCAAATGTATTTTTTATGTACTTTATGCTTTATGTAAAAAAAAAAAATCTGACCAACAAGACTCTACTGGAATGTAGGACCAAATAACAATGTGCAACACCTAAATAAAATGTAGAAAAACAATGATGCATATAAGTAAAGTTTTTTTTTTGTGTGTGTGCAGACTCTAGAACCATGTCTACAAATCCCATAACTATTTAAAAAGCAATACTGATTTTGAGGCTGTAGATCATGAGATAACATGCTGTTTCAAGGGGTTATTCTCTACTAGGCTACTTCAACTTATCTTATTATGAAGAAGTATAAGTGATTATCAAGTTATTAAGTATCCATCATCTATGACTAAGGTCTTTTAATTAAATTTATTACAGTCTGAAACATGTCTTAAACTGAAGAAACCCTGAATCTAAGTTTCCACTTCACCTGACCCTAAAACTTGCAAACACCACAGAGATGGCTCCCAGTTGCTCAGTGCCAAAACCTAACCCAGCTTTTATTGATTCTTATGTTGTCAGCAGAAACAGGCTCTCTAACTGCTTTGGAATTTGTGGAAGTTCCCTCATGCCTGCCTTTTCATTACATTCAACATTAAAATATAATTTCATTTCCTCGGTCAGTAGAGTAGAAAAGCCCGTTGGGGCAGTGGGTTTATAAGAGACTGAATATATGCTGTCTCCTGGGCTATAGAACCTCTGCCTAACTAACTGTAGCGTCCACACACACCCACCCACCCACACTTACGCACGCACGCACGCACACACACACACACACACACACACACACACACACACACACACTGACAGGCAGCTTACACGTCTCAGCAAAAACCCTTCAAAAGAAATTAATGAATAGTCTGGAGTGCAGAGCTCTCACCAGCTCCTCTCCTCCTCTACAGCTTATATGTTTCCTTTGTGTGTGATTGACACACTCTGTAGCCTGGGGCAAATAAAGCAGCATCATGGCCCGCGGAGAATCTCAAGTCCCAGTTTTCTCACTCAACTGAGCCGTCAGTATACCTGTCAATTTGTTCAAAGGCTTACACCACGGTATGATTTCAATAATCTTAAAGCTCATAATGTACTGTCAGCAGAACTGATCCAATGGTTTTTGATATGTGTGCAGCTCTGAGGGAAACAGTTTCATCCAAACTCACTTCCGTCATCATTGAGAGTAGCAAAGGTGTTCCTCTTCTCTGATGAGCCGGCGCTGTTTGTGACCTTCATCTGCAGCTCGTACCAGGTCGCCTCCTGCAGGTCGTACAGGATGTAGCTCTTGGTCAGTGATGTGCGCTGGGCCGTGGTCCAGGTGGGCGAGTCCACCGCTCGGTACTCCAGTATGAAGGAGGTGATCGGACAGCCGCCGTTGTTCCAGCCGACAAGGTTGAGCCTGGCCCTGGTGGAGTTGATGCTGGTGAAGAGTTCGTGTTCTTTGGCAAACTGGGGTTCTGAGGAAGAGGTCGACACAACAGGAAAAAAGCTCAACTCAGAAAGTTTAATATCACAAACTTACAAAGTCGATCGCAATCTCTTTTTTAAACTCCAAATTTGTCTATATTTTGTGGCTTTTGGATGAGATTTTAGATTTTGGGAGATGTTTGGATAAATTTAATTAATTCTACATCTAGAGTTAATAAACACAAACTGTAGTATAGTTATAGGAACATGACTCCCAAATGTAGCTGTACTGAATCATGTCACACAATATAATGAGTCGTTATGGCAGCACTGCATTGGGATGTGTAATCACATCCCAATTGGGATGTGTAATCACAATGCAGTTCTCTAGCGTGTCACTTCCTACCTTTCCCATGGGTCTTCGCTTCGATGATCTCACTGATGCGCCCTGGTCCCACTGCATTCTGGGCCGTCAGGGTGAATTTGTACCAGGTGCCACACTTGAGGTTTTCCAGACGGTACGAACGCTCACTGGGACTGATGGGAAAACTGCCCCACTGCTCGCTGTTGTCTTCTGAATACTGCAGGATGTAGCCTGGGGGAGGGAAAGGAGAGGGTGAGAGGAGAAAAACATCAGGGGAGGCAGATCCGAAAAGTAACTATTCATTATATGTGTTTCCTGTTTTTCAATGTGTTCAAATGAACAGTTAATACACAGAGCTCTGTAGAAATACAAATAAATCGATGCATTTATATCTGCACAATTTAATTCTTAGCAAATATGAGACAACAGTTTGTCTCAAGATAAAGAGAAACAAACCGATCATTTAAGATGTCAGACACAGCGTATTATGCTCTACTCAATATTCAGCAGAGCTAGTGTTGAGTCAGTTTTTAACTACAGCAGTTTTTCATATTTAAAAGTGATTAACAATGAGCGGAGAACTGGTTCATTGATCTAATCAGAACAGGCAGATTAAATTAGACCCCCTCCCCTCCTGCAGCAGCAGCACGGTTTTGGAAGAGGCCACGTATCATATATCTGACTTTTAAATACCATTCTGATCAAAATCTGAGTGGTGGTAATAATGAGTGCAGATTATTTTTTTTCAAAATATTTGTTCCAGTTTTGTAGGGAAAAAAATAACATATCGAAATGAATCACTCTCTTTTACTTCTGCATTACAGTCATTAGTTTTAACCCTAACCCTTTTTTAAGTAATTAACACAGTCTTTGACTTGTTGGTGGCTCTTCATGAAATCGCAGGGATCCCTAAATTAAGATACCTTGCATTTCATGGCTGTTCATCTAATCTAGTTATAGTTATCTGGACAGAGTGTTGGAATGAGAGTTGGCCCCAACCTCCACAGAGCAAGCTGCAAGCCTGGCTAAAAATAGTAAACCACAAGCTGAGGTGTGTGTGTGTGTCGGTGTGTGTGTGTGTGTGTGTGTTTTGCTGATGGATGATGCTGTGAGCAGGGAAGACAAACAAATATCACAGAGAAGCCATCGTGGACAGCTTTAATAGTGACTACAACTCTTAAGACACGAGCCTCGGCCGTGATTGGAAGCAAAGATAAATCACCACAAATAGTCTGACTGTGATTGTGCTTCCTGCAAGATGGAGCACTTTAATCTTCCACTTAAACACACCTAATCTTCCCCGCTGCTTTTTAATCTGCCTTTTAGGAGCTGAATATTCGACCTCACCAGCGGATAATGAGAAACAGGCACAAGTGCAGGGATTTTAGAAGGAGGAGGCAACATTGGTTATAACAGGCAGCTGAGGGTAGGTGATTGTTTCTATATGAAGAATAATGTGTGTAGTTGCATACATGTGCAGAGCATATTTGTGCACGTGCACATCCCATACAACTGGAATGACACTGTCCATTGTCTCAAAGCAATTTGTTTTATGTGTGTGTGCATGTTGATCTTTGGTTGTGAGGACAATTTTTGGTTCAAAAACATGATTGTGAAAACATTGTGTCTGGTCCTCGGAACTGGTTGTATGGCTAAGACATGGTTAAAGGGTATAAGTTAGAATCAGGTGTACAGTATGTTAGGGTTAGGTTAAAGTTAGGGCTAGGCATTTAGTTGTGATCATAGACTGTTTATAAAGACAGACAACATGTCTCCACTTCCTCCCACTATCCAGAAAAGAAGCTTAAACGAAGATTTGTTCATTTTGAGCAAGAGTTAGTCAACATTAGTCAGCATCAGTTGTCAATTATGACGTAAAGTTGCCCAGGTGGAGTTTAGGACCTATACTGCAGCCAGCCTTTAGGGGGCGAGTGAGATGCTTAGGCTTCACTTTTGGTAGCTGTCATGTCGTCCATCTTTGTATACAGGCTATGGTTGTGATGTTTATGGTTGGGGTAAGGGGTTAGGGAATACATACAGATACATATGTTAATGAGTGTCCTCATAACTAGACAAAGACAACTGTGTGTGTGTGTGTGTGTGTGTGTGTGTGTGTGTGTGTGTTGTGTGTGTGTCACTGTGTTTGTATGTGTGTGTGTGTGTGTGTGTGTTTGTATGTGTGTGTGTGTGTGTGTGTGTGTGTGTGTGTCACTCTCACCTCTGATTGAACTCCCTCCGTTGTCTCCAGGTATCCATGACAATGTGATTGATGTGGTGGTCGTCTTGGTAACAGTGAGGCGAGGCTGGTCAGGAGGGACTGTGGATACGAGGACAAACAAAGATAGTATTTGTGTTAAATTGCCTCGATCTCCCAGCCCAGATTGAAGCCTCAGTTTTAAGAGGCAATATGGAACTTTCTTTCAGATCACACTCTCGGCCAAACTGGCACTGCATTCTTTAATAGCTTTTGGAGCACAGTGGAACTTTCTCTTTTGGAGTCAGAAAATGCAACATAATGAGTGTGTAAGGTCAATGGTTGGATTGGTCCTCTCAGGGAAGTTATCCATTTGCTACACTCTTTCCAAAACATAATGACTATATTACTCTTTCCTGAATTCACTGTGCACTGTCTCTATGCTGCGACTACTTGCCTTGGACCTGTAGATTAAGTGTGATCTCATCTGACCCCCAGTTGTTGCTGGCCACACAGCTGTAGTTGCCAGAATCCTCTGCTTTCACTGTGCGGATGAGGAAGCTGCCGTTGCCATGGACACTGCGACGGCCGTCCACCAGGACAGGGGTAGGAGTCCCATTGGTGCTGGAGAAAAGAAATGAAAAGTAGCTTAGACATTTCTACATATAACAAAATGCTGCATATTCAGAGAATCCCTGATAGTGTTATATCATATCTGTGCTGAGCAGCAGCACTTTCACTTACTTTCCCTTCAGCCACTTGATGGTAGGGGGAGGGTCTCCGACAGCCTTGCATGGCAGAACGATATCTTTCATCCAGGGAGTCGTCACTGTCCCATTGAAGGTCAGAATCCTGGCTGGAGCTAAAATCCACACAAACACATCAACTTTATGAGTGGTCTGAATGGATGAAGCTTTTGTCAGCAAAGTAAGAAACAAGTTTTCAATTGTCCAAATAAAAAATATTCCTTATGGTTTTCAGATTTTGTTCCCAAATTGGGTGTCATATTCATATTGTGCCAAATATCCCAATACAAAATCTTAATTGTAAAAAGAGGTTTGTTTCATGAAGTTCTTGTATCCTAATATGCCCAATTATGCTTTGAATGATGATCAACTGTAGAAAAGAATGTGAATATAAAATATATGAAAGGATATTGTTCGCCCGGGTGTTTACCTTTGGCCAGAGGCTCCACTATGATCTTCTCACTGTTGTTGCCATGACCAGCAGCAGTCACAGCCACCACCCAGATACTGTACTGTCTGTTCCGAGCCAAGTTTGGGATCCTGTAGAAATACTTATCTGGAGACGCCTCGAACTCACTCATCACCTGTAAAGTTTAAAGAGAGGAGAGAATAATGTATCACTGGGGAACAGCTTTGTCCCGAGTGTAAAAATGCAGCTGTGAACAAAAAGGCAGGCATATTTTCAGCAAATGAAAGTAACTTTATTATTAGTTATTAAGGATCAGAATCCCTAAAAACACTGACGAGCTCATGGTATACAAATGCTAATACCATGGGATGCAGGTTCGAGCAGAAGACGATGTATTTCCTGATGATGCCGTTGAGTTTGAGTGGCGGCAGCCAGGAGACAAACACCACCGAGCTGCTGGAGGCGGCGGCCTTCACCCCTGCTGGAGGACCGGGCACTGAGGAAGAAGAGATCACAGCAAGGTTCAGGAGATGTAGATAAACATAATATAGTATGTAGTAAATAAAAGTAGGGGATAAAATAATTTTTTTAACCGTCTTTAACTTTAACCTTGGTGAGAGCCATTCAAGTTAAAAGGTCTTGATGTGTCTGATCATGTCTCTCATACCATCCTCTTTTGTGCGCACGTAGATCTGTTCGCTGCGTACACCATCTCCAGCGTTGGTGAAGGCTAACACCTGGATGCTGTAGTTGGTGTACTTCTCCAAGCCGTCCAGCTCCAGAGATGGCTGATTGGTCGTCACATTCCTGATATCTCCCAGCTCTGAGACAAGAGATGAGATGCATTAATGAGACTGGGTAACAAAAAGATACACAGCGTGCTGGTTTGGTGCAGCTTGCTGCCATATTTATGAACACTTATACCAAGAATAGTTCATTGCAACGTAATGAAAAAACATTTTCCCTGTGATTAAAGCTGGAATTTCACAAATATTGTGTAATAAAATCAACTAAAACGTTCAGATTGTACAGTAAAGATAATGTATGTTGAGCATTCAGATGCATAATGATGTTTCAGAGCAATAAAACGGGTATTAAAGGCTTCGTCTCTTCACTTTTGCTCTGATTTCTGTTCCCCTCTCCTCATCCTTCTTATGTCCTGTCACTCAGAGCTGAGGCAATGGGCCTGCCTTCACTTATTGCATTGTGAATTATTGATGGAGACACGCCACTGCAGGTTGGATCATTGCTATATTGCAAGATATGCATTCATGTGGAAAACACAGGAACCACCGATACCATCTGTGCAATACAGTTAATACCTTTAGTAAATCTGCATTAGAAAAAACACCAATCAAATGCCAAGACTGGCTCAAATTATGTATGTTCATTATTGAATTACTATTAACTATCAATGCCAAAGAGACATCGCAAATAATTCGCATTTGAAAATCCCATCATCTGCATCTCATACACAGGATAAAAATAAAGGACATGAAAAGGCCTCAATTGTGCCTCAATAAAAATTAAGCTGTTGTTGCATATATTAATTAATATGTCGTTAATATCGAAAAATGTAAACATGATTTCAAGAAATAAGAAAAATCTGACACACAGCCCTACATTATTCCGATAGCAGCACCTAAATATTAGTTTATGACAATACCACAGCCTCCCCTACTGAGAGAACCATCAAAATCAGCAAATACAGCATTAACGATAGTCTGGTGACTTAAATGGTGATAGGGTGTGTGGATGTGAGTACCTCCATCGGGCAGGTTGGCCCAGTAGATGACTCTGTAGCCCTGCAGGTTTCCGTTGAGAGACTCTCTTGGCAGCGGAATCCAGGACAGTGAGATGGATTCTGGAGACTTGGCCACTGCCAGCACATTTTCAGGAGGCCGGGAAGGCACTGCCAGAGACAAGAGGGGGGAAACGTGTTGGAGTAGAAGATCCATAAACATGTTTTTTTTGTGGCAATACCAGTAATTGTCGAAAAATTCCGTCCCCAAAATGTTAAAACATCCTTAAATAAGATACAATCATGTTATCAAATTATTATAACTCCCTAAATAACTTACTAACAACATTAGAAACTTCTGGTGTTTTTAATGAATCAGTTGAATTTAGTTCTGCCAAATATTTAAAAAATAATAATCTTTATTTCATTACAATGACACAAAATAATGTTGAGGCAAGATAATATTAAGCAGTTATAAATGTGATGTAGTTCAAAACATGTCCAGCAGATGGCAGCCTGTTCACAACAATATGAAGCTCCACATCTGCACCAAGGTGGGAAGGCCGTGCAGTAAATCAGTTCTTTATAAAAACTCTTACAGCAGGTGGATCATATGAAAAACACAGGGTTACTTCAAGCTTGATTAAATAGACTTTATGTAGGTGTTATATATCCAGTATTAATTCACATGTGCTACTAACCATCCTCCAGAGTTTTGACGACCACCTGCTGTGACGACGGCCCGGTGCCCGCCCTGTTTGCAGCCTGCACCACCACACTGTACTGAGTGAACTTCTTCAGGTTGTCCAGCAGGATGCTCTCTGTGGTGTCTCCTGTCGTGTCCAGGCTGATGATGGTGAACTGGTGGTTGCCGCCTGGGCTGTACTCCCTGTAGCCCACCTGGTAGCCGCGGATCACGCCGTTCTGCAGGTGTTTATTTGGAGGCTGTGAAATGAGAAAATAGTTAGATGACCATAACTCAAACACATACGGTTGCCCTAATGCTCAATATCAACTCAATCATGTTTAATCGGCTTCTTTGATATATTTTCTTTTTTTTTTATTATCTAAAATAAAAATCCCCACTGTCTTACACATATGTAAATACAATGCAATAAACAGCAATATCTGATAGCATTAGTAGCTGCAAAATTTTAATATAAAAGTCCAAATGCTGTTTTTTGAAACTAATACAAAACCTGCCAAGGGTTATCTACATCATGAAGTAAGTCTGAGTTCCTAATATGATCTGTGTGGACTGTACCTTCCAGGAGACTCTGATGCTCTGCGGGGACGTGGACTCCAGGATGACTTCTTGTGGTGGGCCGTCAGGAGCTGTGAACCAAGCCCATCACTCAACATTACGGTATGTTACTGTTAAAAGTGGACGTTCTGCCATAGAAAGATTTTTACATCTTATCTAGTTCCGTTTCACTAGATGGTGCTGTTGAGTTAAGAATGCATCTTCATACCCGGATGTTTCTACTTCAACAATAAGAAGAAACTTGCAACATCATCAATTTACACCTTTGTAATGTGACAGATGATATATGTTTTACTTAATCTGAAGTTTATGACTTTATTTCAGCGATGAATCCGCTAAAATGGGTCTTATTAATGTGCTGCTATGACTGGGGGGGATCGTTACGAGCAATAGAATTAAGACTAAAAGCGAGAGTGACCTGATCTGTTTGCCCTGATATAAAAGATGATGATCTCCATTTAAACTATTATAAAATCATTAAGTGAAAGTGGACTCAACAGGTTTGAGGGCCAGGAGGCAATGGACACTATATCTGAGGCGTTTCATTTCAAAACAGGACTCGGTCAAAGTATAAAATCTAACTATTAAAATAAATTGTGGTCATCATTTTATACAGTATTGAAGCTAAAATCAACACTTTAAAATGTTGTGATTGAGAGATAGTGGATTTTAATTTCCAGGAAAATGTATTTCATCTGCACCACAGTTTGATGACTTACTAAGTTGAACAAACTAACCTGCTTCATCAGTAGTTATGGTGAGCTCGTTGCTAGGGTTACTGTTGCCGATTATGTTCTTGGCGACCATGCGGATGTTGTAAGTGGAGGAAGGGTGCAGGTCGATGATAGTGGCCTGGTTGAGCTGCGGTGACACATCTTTGGTTACCTGGGCTGAAAGCCAAGAAGCTAGAAGAAACAGAGGGGGAAAGAGAGAGTGAGAGAGGTTGGATGGAGTGTCAGAGATGGATTACAACATTTATGCATTTCTTGTTGACTCTGTCGCTTGAACTTGCGCTCGTTGTACTTATGCCCACCTGATTTGTTCTTGCACTCAATATCATATCCTGTGATGGGGCTGTTCCCGTCAAAACCCATTGTCCAGCGCAGAGCTATGGTTCGATCCCTAACCTCCCGGATCTCCACCTCTGGAGGGTCGGGCGGCTCTGATGCAACATGTAAACACAGCCGAGAGTGAGAGAGGCAGAAAAACACAGTGGGAGAGAGAGAGAGAGAAAAAGAAAGTGGGAGAGAGAGAGAGAGAGAGAGAGAGAGAGGGGTATTGTGAAGTGCAGAGTCCTGAAATAGAACTGGACGGCAGGCTGACCAGACAGATGTATTGGTTTCATTCTGTCTGTGATTTCCCCAGTGAGGGATTGGGTTTGACTACAGAGAGTGATGACACCATGTGCCTATTAAGTTAGTAACTTATTGAATTACAAAACAAATGACGAAATCTTTTCAACTTCTTGAGGGAATTTAGTCTTTTTCTTAACATGTCCTTGTCCAACATGAGCTGCAGTGAGTGTGAGGTGCGGTGGAGCTCACCTTGCACCGTCAGCTGGATGATGCCCCGGTCCTCGCCGAACGAGTTGATGGCATGGCAGGAGAAGAAGCCGGAGTCCTCACGAACTGTAGGCATAATCTACACAGACACACACACACCACATTCAAAGCTATCAGGTGGTCGGAGAGTTCTACTATCAGTGTAAAAAAAAATAATCTAAAATTATATTTCATCTTGAGTGGTTTTTCAAAAGTGGAGGAGGAGCAGTGTGCTCAACTTCTTCAGAGGGAGAGAAAACCTCCATCCTAAACCATGTGGGACACTTAACTACTCAATTATCTCAAGGCACATATTCCTTATCCTGCATTACACATGTACTCGTTCATGCTGTGTTTTAATCAGCATTAAATTGAACTGGAAGGTAGCTCTTTAATATTTCATGCTCCACTTGAATCTACTTGTGAATGTGAATTTCAGCAAGAATTTCCTCTGCCCTTCCTCCTAAAACTCTTCCTCTCTGCTTCCCATCTGTCTGAATAGATTAAAAACGACTGGAAAAAAATTAGATTCACGGTGGCGTTCGATTTATGGTGAAAGTTGAGCACCCACCACCAGCGTGGAAATGACTTCGTCAGCCACTTCTTTGACGATGACCACGTATCGGCTGGTCTCGGGGTTGATGATGCGTTCCTCTTTCTCCCAGCGAACCATAATGGGCTTCTCTCCGTGAGCGATGCAGCTCATCTTCTTCTCCTCGCCATGCGTGGCCAGGGTGGTGTTGGGGTAGGAGGTGATCATGGCCGGGACTGGATGGAGGAGACAGAAAGGCCAAGGTGGCAAGAGAGTAGCAAGAGGGAGAAAGAAAGAGAATAGACAATGATATCAGTTGAAATAGATGTTTCGTCGATTTTCTGATTGTGGTGGCTTCTGATTGTGGATTATGTTTAAGACTAGATTGCTTAGATATATAATAGGCCTACTCAAACATACTATTATTATTGGCAATACATCTAAGATAACATATTGCCATTGCTGCTCCCTTCAGCTCTGAGGTCTCACCTGGTTAAGCCCCATGAGGGAAATTGAGATTTGTGAATATGGGCTCTGCAAATCAAATGTGATAATTTTAGTTTTTATAAGGCTGTATGTGTTATTGAAAATTTGCTGACTATCTTTATATCTGTGCTGAATAAAAAAAGGAGAAAGAAAAACATAGCTATATCAGTTGAAATGAATCCATTTATGAACACATGCTGCTAAATATATCAGCAGAGTGATATCAAGAATAACATTTTCCGGAGCTACTTACTATTCTTTAAAAATAAAGGCTTTAACTGTGCCAGTTCTTTTTTTGGTCCAAAATTAACACATTCTCTTACTTCTCATCTTATACTGAATAAGACGCCATCTCTCTTTTTTCTCTCTGACAATTATGATAACTATTCGACACTCCGGGGACCATCGTGAACGTCATTTTTGACACTCCTCGTCTCCTGTGATGCTGTGAGATAGAAGAGGAGCCCTTCAGGTAGAAGCCTGCTTTGATAATACCAGCAAGCAGAATAACGTGTTGCTTTCTGAGGATGAGGCGGAGGAAACGGAGAAGAAAGTGGTGACTCCTGACTGAACTCCCATCGGTCTGAGCGTGGAGCCGGTCTGGCTCTCTGCTGTAACCACACACCAGGCTCATTAGCAACACATTTAGCCCCTGTGTGTGTGTGTGTGTGTGTGTGTGTGTGTGTGTGTGTGTGCGCGTTGTTCAGCAGAATGACTTGTTGAGAACGTCTCTCACCAAGACTAGTCTGTACTCACACTCACACCATTCTCTTACTCACACTTTCTTTCATTGTGTCCTTTTCTCTCTACTTGCATGAATCCGACTCCTGATTATCACACAGAGACGTTCCGGTGCTATTCACAGTGTAATGATCTTTAAGGTGCGAAGCCCCCAAATTGGATTATATCATATTAACTCCAGCAAACTCTGAGCAGAGTGAATCCATATGCTAATCTTTGTCAGTGTGGACATGCAGGACACAGAGTTACACTGCAGGTAAAACTATTTGCTCCCAGTTTTGTGATCCTACAATCGAATTTGTGAGATCGAAGTATATGAAAATCCATTCAAAACTCCATGCAAAAATTGCCACTTCAATCTGCTGTGTCTTAGAAAGAATTACAGTTGTGTTATTATATTTCGGGCAGTTACACACGTTACTATTCAACTGATTTCCATGAAGTGGGGCATTACCTGCGGGAAAGAACCAGTATAGTTTTTGTGCAGAGGGATTTATTTTCTGGCATGGGTAGGTGTTAGCCTTGGTAGCAATGTGTGCTCTCCGATTGCCCCTTTAGTTCTGTATTTATTTATCTATTTAGCAGTTGTTGTTTCATCTATTAAATGTCCAATGAGACTGAAAAACATCTGTTGAGGTTTCCCATGATTTTCCCTTTGTCCCTCAGATGATTTATGTTGAGCAGGTACAGTGTATAGTGAAGCTATCGCGTGGTGAATGTAAATCAAAACAATCAGCTGAAAGACGCTAAAACTCCCTGCAGCGCCGAGAGGAACTGCAGACTCAGGTGGTTCCCTGTGAAGTTACATTACACACAGCAGTTGCATTATTTATATGAAAATATTGATCTGAGAAGCTTTAAAGTGTTGCACATTTTCTGTGGAGTGGCTGATTGACTTCTCATTTACATTAGACAGAGCAGTTTTCAGGACCACATGCTGTATCTACTGTAGAGTTAACAGGCTTGTAGTGAAGGCTCTGAAAATGGAAGCTACATGTGGCAGGTACAGGTGGAGCAGTGGTTGGAGAAGACGCACTGTGTGAGTTGGAGTCGCTGTGTGTGTGTGTGCATGTCTGTACACTCCTGAATTATGTGTCTGCGTGGATGTGTTTTACTCGTAGTGCATATGTATGAAAGTGTGTGCATGAGAGCGGCGGTGTCTGGGAGAGCTAAGTGGGCGAGCACAGAGAGCAGAGAAGACTTGTGCTCATGACACATCTCAGCCACACTACACGACGGAGAAGAGAGAGAGAGCATGTACCCCTGCAGCGCTAACTATGATCCCTCTCTCTCTCCCGCTCCCTCTCCATCTCTCTCCCTCCTCAGGCTCCCACCAGGACAGTGATGATTTAATGATGAGAGAGAGAGACCACTTTGATTATTCATACACAGCAGACAAGTCCGCTGGCCACGCTGTTGTGTCACACAGGCACACTCACATCCCAAACGCACAAAGGACAACGCACACATTGCAGTTCAAAAATACACAAATACCTACAGATATAAAGATACTGTACAAATACTGACAGGGTAAGAAAGAGTCATGGGGATACACATGCACAAGAATTGTAAACATACTTCCACACACATACACACACTGTGTTCCGCTGAGGCAAACACTATTTGTAGATAACTTCATGATAATTTGTTTTGGCTTAACAAAGACCACATCCAGGTACTCAGAGGGCCAGGAAGGTTGGACATTCGCGAGTCAATTACCGACAATTAAAGTCAAGTACTTGAAATCATAACTAATATTATACTCTACTTGTGTGACTGTTGGTTTTTGCGTGGCAGTGTGCTAATTGTGCTGATGTGTTAAATCTTGCCCGTTCTGTCGTGTGAAAACTGCTTCAGATTATCTCTTTGCTCTTTTATCATTTAATATTTCACTGATGCAGTATAAATATGTCATTATATTGTATCGCTACACTTTTTTTTTTAAGGCTGATATATATTTGAGAATTAAAACAAGATTTTGGGTATTTTGACACCCAAGGTTAATGTCTTTAGCTGGGTCTCAATTCAGGGGCTGCATGCTTAGAATGACCCGGTCTACGCAGCATCCTTTGTTGGCTGCAAAACAAAATGAGACACACTGGTTTTCCTATTGCGTCAACAGCTCGTCCCGCCCCCCCGCTCTTTGAAAAACAGTTGGTCACTGAAGCGCAATGAATCATGGGAGATGTTGGGCCGGGAAGGATCCATCTGATGGAGCCTCCATCGCTTGGGGGAGGAAGGACACATTTGCTGTGAGACACAGTCTTTGCTACATTGTTTGATCCAGTTAGTTAGTCCAGTTCATTTTGTTATTTTGGTTGCCACAGTAATATAGTTATGTTATTACTACCAACTTCAACAACTTCAGGCACAGTACTTAACACTTTGATTGCCCCGAATTAACATCCTTGTTTTTCAAACATTATACCGTCGGAGGCGAAGTTTGCAAACGATCCTCTGAGACTGTTCAACTGCCTTTATGGAGAAACTAGCAACACTTTGGGCTTCTGCTTCTTTTACTTCTTCTATTTTTACTGCTGTTTTAACTTCTAGCAGTTGGTCTTAAAGTCCAAACCATCCAAAAAAGTGTCAACACATTTTGGTTCATTGGTTCACCCCTTGGTCTGAGGCAACTTCATTTTGGTCGACACTGAACTGAAAAGTCTGAAGTCCGGAACAAACAAGGTAAGTGTGTAAGCACCTTTAGAGTCTCCAATCATACTAGAACCTCCATCATGCAGTACTTGGTCACAAGGTCATTACAAGGTGACACTAGAGAAGTCAAAGTCGGGAGGGTTCATCATTTGGGAACCACAACAATCCATCCAGCACAGATACTGCATATGTCTTTATGCCGCTTCCAGTGTATCTGTCATCTGTGGTTGCTGCATCAGTGGTGCACTGATTTGTACACTGTAAATTAAAATCAAGAGAGTTAATGAGCACACGCACAAACACAAATCCCTCTCACCCCACACACACAAATAAACACAAACACACAGACTCCTTCAGCATGTTTCTGTCTCTTTCTTCTTCACAGCACATTTTCCTTCTTTAAAGCAGCCAACACAAATCAAAAGGGGGAGCTACTTGCATGGGTTTGCGTGCACACAGGCCTCTGTTTGTGTGGGTGTGTGCATTTCCCTCAACCCCCACCCACCCCCGACACGATGGAACGTGTCAGACTTGGGACTGCCGACGTTTAAACCTCATTTCTTATTCACTCGCAGCCCATCCCTCTCCCTCGCTCCCCACACCATCATCCCCTTTCCCACTGCCCCCGCGCAGGAAATCGCTGATTTATTTTGCATAGCAACTATGAATTTTAAGTGAGTCCTATTAAAAGAGTCTCCTCAGCTCCTTCTCTAAATGTTATTGCTGCTTAACAGGGGCTATTTTCTCTATTTAAATCTGAGGCCTTGGCAGTGTAAGTTAACATTGACGAAGCCTGCGAGTGCTAATTGAAAGAAAAAAGACAGAAAGAAAGAAAGGGCACTCAATGATGACATACAAGGCTATATGTGTGTGTGTGTGTGTGTGTGTTGTGTGTGTGTGTGTGTGTGTGTGTGTGTGTGTGTGTGTGTGTGTGTGTGTGTGTGTGTGTGTGTTTGTGTGTGCGAATGGCTCTGTATGAAATCATGTGTGCATGAGAAGATTTGTCATGCAAGTTTTTAAACATGAGCACATGCTTGTCTGCGTGGGTGTGTAGATGCATCAGAGTCAATTTGGAGTCAATCTGCATGTGGCCTTGAATGTTTGTGTGTGTGTGTGTTTGTAGCGTGTCCCTGCTTGTGTGAACCGAGCATGTGACAGAGACTGCAGTATCTACAGTGTGCTATACAATCTTCTACGATCTTGGTCGTGCTTCAGTTACCGAGCTGAGGTGAGGCTATACTCGCTTGCTCGCTTTCCCCTCATCTAATCTCTATGCATCCACCGTGCGGCACGAGTGAGGCCTCAGGCTAAACCTATTCTTTTTGATAGGCCATAATTGCTCGGTTGATGTATATTTTTTAATATCCAGTGATATTACAGGGGCCGGGTAATAAAACACAGGCGGGAAGAGGAGAAAACGTGTGAGTGGAAAGAGGGGAGACGAGGGATAAAAAAGAAAGCTAAGAGGGGGTAGAGAGGGGGGGAACAAAGGCAGCAGAGAAGAAAGAGGGAGGTATGGGGGGATGAATGTGGGGTAAGAAAGACAGCACTTCTTCAGACGGGAAATGATGCATGTTTAAACTATACGACCACCGGTGGAGATAGAACTGAAATTTCTTAACTTCAAATTACGTTGGTGGTGGGAGGGTCTTAGAACTTGTGAAAGGAGGTAGAGATGTTAAAAAATAGTAGATTCATTGATCAGGGTGAAATCTTACAAACTAACCCTACTCAAGCCTGGGCAAAGGAGGGGAGAACGAGTTGGATGTTGGCCTGTCAATGGGAAGCCCTTACTGCGGTTAGCAATGATAACCATAACCGATTTTACTCTTCAATTTTTGTTTTACAATTTTTAAAACGACTCCTCGATTTCAGACAGGTGGACAGAAGCAGTTTCTCATTTCCACTTCCATCAATGATGCTGTCTACAATTTGCAGACAGATTTTAGCAGTGCCAATGTTTTATGGCTGAATCCAATAACTGTGTTTCAATTCAGCACCTGCATCGTTCGGAGGTTGCATTTGAAGACAACAAGGCTGTTCCACTTCTAAGGCTCCTTTAAATGTGGCCAACAAATGCTTCCATTCAGACCCAAGCAATGGAGGCTGGTATGAGTGGATCATTCTTCGGCGAACCTATGCCAGGATTTATTCATTCAAAAAGACAATGGTGGCGGCAAGCGACGAGAAGCCCAACGCTTCCACTTATTTGTCGAGTTGCTATACTTTGTAACGTTTAAAACATTTAAAAGAGCACTTAAACGGATTTTGCTATCATATAGGTTGAACAATTATTTTATATCACTTTTAATAGAATTTTAATAGTGGACTAACACCGAGCCTGCACAGAAAAACATTGTAGACTAATGTATATTGATTTAAAAAATATGATGTATTACTCCAATATTCATATGGGATTAAAACAAATTAAAAAAAATTAAATTCAACTGTTAATGATCTGTAAATGGGTAAAAAAAATTACACTTTGATGTGGCAATGGGAGATTTAGACAATGGAGGGACACACACAGCTGCCAGCACATGAGCAAGGGTATAAAAGGAAACAAATAATGTGTTATTTATCTTTTTAATCTTTCTCTCATTGCTGGAAAAACAAGTGGAAAACAAGGACAAGCAGAGAGTGCAAATAAAGCAGAGAAACATGCCGACTGCTCTTCCCTTGAGCCACTTCGAACGCTTCTAATTGAAGTATTGACGGATTTAAATGAGGCAGAAATGCACTCAAGAGTTCCAGCAACGCATAACACACACACACACACACACACACACACACACACACACACATAAACACACACACACACACATTCACACCATGCAAGCAGAATGTACACAATGCACCGTGCACAGATTCACAAATGTAGACAGACAGGGGGCTGCAAACGCAAAAGTTATGCAGACAGTAAAATGATAACAAACGTACTTTGTGTTTAAAAATAAGGAGATATGTGTAATTATACACAAACATTGAGCAATGAGCTTGATGGTGTTGGGGAACACGAGCACAGTTATAGTCTCCCTTTTTCAAACCACTCATGCGGGTAAGTACACTTTTCCAGAAAGCATCTTGAGTGCACGACTACAGTTTAGGGTTTAAAGGGCATGAAATGTTATATCTGTTGATGAGTGACAAGCAGCTGAGCCTGCACGTAATGACTGAGCAGCCAATGGCAGCAGAGAAACAACAGACAGCACAGAATATCATCACAGACCCAACAAACTGTTTCCAGTAATGTGAACAACTTACTAATTATTGTAGCTGTGAACACTAACCCGTCAATAATCTCTGAATTAATGACTTCGACTGAAGAGTAAAGATCTTTGTATAACTGCTGAAAATATTACTAGACTAGAATCTGAAAACCTGCATACCTGCACCAAGGCCCAAGTCCACTTCAATTCTGCCAAGCTGCACTAAATCTTACACACTTATCAGTCCCATAAACGATTTTAATTCCTTGGGAAATATGGTGAAAATGTATAAACATGCTCTTTCTCGCAATGTTGGGAAATTGTAGATCCATGATCTGGATCCGCACCAACAAATAATGGGCTTGTCCTTGACCCATAGCACATCCTTCAACCAAGTTTTGTGATAATCCATCAAGAAGATTTTGTGTTTTGCAGCTAAATAACATAATAAACATACGCTAATGAAAACAAAACCTTGGCAGAGGTAGTAACAGTATTGTAAAATACTGTATGTTGACTGCATGAGGGAACAAAAACACATATTTCTTGATTTTATAACTTAGCTTGTGCTCTTTTGCAAGACATTAACACGTTTGACCTGTATTGCAGAATTATTGCAGGAATTAAACTGAATCCATATTTTTTACTAAACTGCCAGGGCTGGATTTGTCGGACGTGATCTATTCTTTTAAATGTGTATCTGTTTATTTCCTGAAAGGATTCACAGGGGTTAGAAGAGGAGGCTCTGTGCTGGTTTGCCAGGATTATTCAATAGTTGAATGTGTTATTTTAAATGTGCAGCAGGAACAGATATTACATGGACTTTGCCAATTACGTCAAGCAATCAACTATAGGTATTGATTGAACAGACATGCATTTTCTGACTTTGAATAGTATGTATCATCATGTTCAACTTGTGCTGAGAAAAAATTATTTGTATGAAAACTAAGTCATAATTCATCAAATTTCTAGAAAGAAATGTAAATTCATCTTAAGGGGAAGAACACGTCTTGGACATAAATATTAAAAGCTGTAAATAATGTTACAGTTCATCTTAATGAAACTACGAGTTGTGTGAAGTGAACTTACATTATTCACAACTGAAGCTGTCGAAATTCCCTTTGATAGAGTTAGAGGAGAACATGAAACTGAAGCCTGAAGCAACGGCAGGGTGCCTACGCAGGGTCATCTCTCTCTCTCTCTCTCTCTCTTTCTCTCTCTCTCTATCTCTCTTTCTCTCTCTTTCTCTCTCTCTCACACACACACACACACACACACACACACACACACACACACACACACACTCCTCAACTTTGGTAGATAATATGAGCTGGCAATTAAGACCAATGAATCCGAAACTATGCATAATATATATATATATGTATATTACTGTTTCCCTTAAATACCACGGTGACCACATAGACACACTGTGTAGGGATGGGATTGGGGGCTGTATTATCGCTCCGTGCTGATTGGATTACTGCTCTATATCATCTCCCCTAACTTGTTTATGGTCGGCCATCTCTTTGACTCTGAAAGACTCATATTGATATAATGGAGTCCAGTGGATACAGCACGGGCATATCATGGACAAATGCAGCCCCAATTTATTACCCACATTTTTCACTGTTTGACACAAGATACTGCATATGTGGAGTTCGATGTGCTACTAGAGTCGTCTGTGGCGGCAGCCGCAGTGTTTGTTCTTTGCTTGGTAGAAAATCGAGGCAAAAAAAAGGTTAGTACAGCCATAGGTCAACTCGCTGCATAGCAACTGTGCTACAGTCAGTAAACTGACCTATGAAAATAGAAAGAGCGTGATGGTCTCTGTGCGTGCTGCTGTAGCACTGACAGCCTCACACAGAGGCAGCTCTCAGCCATGTACACTGCAGGTCTTAATAATTGGTGACAAATGAATATCTATATACAAGCCAGCTGATATTTATGCTAAAAAAGACAAAAGGATGTAGAAGAAGAAGACTTAAAGATATTTTTCGTGCAGCCCTTCCACAGAGACATCAGGGTGAGATGAGGAACTTTAAGGATCCAATCAGATTCAGATTCTACATTGAAATTCAGTATGTGTACTGTGCCAACTCTATTTATGTTCTGATCTATGCAACAAGACACATTGTCTCTGGTCCTGCCCTAAGTTACACAAATACTGGGGAGCAGTCTTGTATGAAATGCAAAATATGTTGGGAATTAAGCTTGAACTGGACACAGTGTCACTCCTTCTAGGTCTTCCTAGTAAACCCATTACGACCGTACATCACAGTAAAGGGTTCAATGTCATGACATTATTTTATTTGACTTTATCACAATTTTGTTATTATTTCTACTTGATAACTTGTGCTGAGCTGTTCTCTGATGTTACTAAACCTTAGATTGCTGTCATTAATTGAAGCTTTTCTTATTGTAAAATAAATCTTTAAACAGTTACACACAACATGTTTTCATACTTGTGTTTTACTATCAGACTTTGTGGCTGGTGAGGAGAAGAAGAGAGAGACAGAGAGAAGGCTGCCCATCAGCAGGCCTCCTTGTGCTCCAGTTTGATAACAGCAGCGAAGGGAAATAAGCCCCACTTGTGTCTGAGCACCATGAAAATGAGGAGCCACTCTTAGGTCTATAGGGAAGCTACATGCTAATGCAGACTGAAAACATTCCTGTGTTTGGGGACACTGAACGCAGCAGTGGGAAGAGCAAACATGCGGCAGGAACAGCTGTCTGCATACAGATTTGTTCATTAAGAAAAATGCTCAATAACTCCTGGTCCTTTAGTGATACTGTGAGCACGGACATTAGCCTCCACTATTTCAACAGATGTACCGAGGGATTGTTTCCTTTCATCTAATGATCTTTTGATTAAAATCTGTTTTCAAATTTACCTCATGTCGAGTCGGATCGTGACCCTCTTAATGCTTTGCTTAGCTTCTTTGGCCAGTGAGGGCTTGCTTCGGATGGATTATAACCAGGATCTGTTAAACTCTGACTCTGTTTGTTCCTCATTTGCACCGATCTGCATCACTCCCTCTTTTTCATTTTCCTTAACAAATAAATGTTAATCTACTTTAAGAGAAGCTCTCTGTAACTCCCGGCAGATAAGACTCCTATTTTTAACATCTACTTGTTGTTGCACCAACACACACATTAAAATACACATTGATTATGGCCCATCAGCTGTTATCGACGCGTCTCTTACTTTTGACGGTGAGGTACATGGACTTGCTGACATCAGCTCCCACGTCGTTGCTGACCTTACACAGGTAGAAGCCGTTGTCGTCCTCCAGCACGTGTTTGATCAGCAGCGAGCCGTTGATCAGCAGCTGAATACGAGAGCCGCTGTTCAGGAGGATGGGCTGAAACTGGGGGACACCCGCACCTGTTGAAAGAGAGAGACAGTGTAGAAACATTTTAAATTGTGAACAATGCAATGAATAAATATTTACGGTATATATACTATCCAATATTTTATACAGTCCATAAAGTAGAACGAAATGTAGAAATATAAATGTATTTCTACATTTAGTCTGTGTAAAATTCAATAGAGAAAAATATATATGATGCTCAAACAACACAGTGCAGTAAACTGACCTGCAGTGTTTCAATGTGTGTGTGTGTGTGTGTGTGTGTGCGTGTATTCATTGGGGTGTGCGTCTGTGTTTACAGATTTGGTGACAAAGCCTGTCAGATTTAGGGAGGATTGTAAACATGTTTCTGAACACCAAGCCTAAATCCTTAAAACGCCAAACAGCTGCTGAGCTGGGCGAAGCGGCCGCAGCTTCTGGTAACGGTGACAAAGTCAGAACGAACACGCTCATGGCAGAAGATTGGTGCAGAGCTGCCGCCGTCCAGGGCTCGGCTTTGCCAGTGAGATTCGAAGATGTTCACTGCAGCTAGACTCTTTTCTTCCCCGTATCACCTCTCTGGGTTTATTCTTTGAATTTGTTATGGTTGAATGAATAGATCCGAAAAAAACACATACAAAGATGGCCTCAAGTCACATTTTGATCTCTAAAGCTGATTTAAAACATGAACTGAACTCCAGATAATCTCTTAAAATGATCTGGAGGGGCTGTATATGACTGAGTGAATGTCGGGGTCAGTCAATCACTACAGAGTTTCACCGGCTATCCCCTGAGTAAAAATTTCAACAGAGCTAATGTGATAAAACAGCAGGAGATGTCAGCAAGCAAGTGGGTTTGTTGAAGATGTTTCCAACATGACAGTTCGATGTGCTGTTAACAAAAACACAAGATCTCAGCACTAGAATTAACACGTTATGTTCTGGCTCCTGAAAGGTAAACTCCAGAGAAAGTCAGAGTGCCAAAACAGAGTAAATGCCAAAAAGAATTAAGTCAAGGGCAGATTCATTCTGAAGGCATAGATTTTAGAGCAAAAACAGTGATGCTTATTCTTAATCGTCCAAAATCTCACACGACTGACATTTGAAATCCATTACTGAAGCGTCATAGAAATAATTGAACTTGGCATCCATGAGATATTCTGTCTGTGTGCAATTAATATCTTTATAAATAATAGAAAATGACATAATCACTCTGAGTTAAACGATACAATATCTCAATCTGCAATGGCTGCTTAAGTCTGCGGGAAATGTGACAGACACTGAATTCTAATGCCGAGGTCTTCAGTCGTCTCCTCTTATCATAATGAAAACACTGTATTCCACCTCACTCATGTAGTATTAAACACATGTGTGAACTGAGCCAGACGTTGCATTAGCTCGTGTTAAAGTTAGCGTGTAGAGATTAGGCCATTTAGTGAGCTGTGGGTTTTTGCTTTTTAATTAAAATGCAGTCAAGTGGCCGTGGCCAGCAAAGGGTCAAGTGGTGACTTTGTTCCTGCTCCCCTGGCTCAGAGAGAGAGAGATGGAGAGGAAGGGGGATGTGTCCTCCTTGAATTATGGATTTTGCATATCCAAATAGTGCTAGTCATTATGCTAATAGCAGTTGACCTTTACTTACTGTTCCATATCTCCCAGCGACACTCATCTGGCTCTTAGCTACTTCAATTGCAGTAAAAGCATGCCAGACAGTCATTCTCTGAACAAACTGCACTCGGGCTAACAGCAAAATTAAGCGATAGCTTCCCAATCCCCCCACCTGGGATACATTGGATATCTGGCTGATATTCCAGAAACAGGAAACATGTAATACAGTAAATGTGCATGGGTAAAAAAGATAGGTTGATAGGTAAAGCTAGAAACACACAACAGAGCTTTGTTCAGCTATCCTAATTATGTATTTGCATTGACTTCCATTCATACTGGGACTTCCAAACCAAAACTTTACCCAACCTTAACCAGGATGTCAGGAATGATGCTGTACCTCATTAGTACCGGGATTTGGTCTCATTAAGTTCTACTGGTCCTGAGAAGGTCAGTGAGAATGAGTGTACACACATACACCAAATCACAAACATGCATACACACAAACACACACTGCTCCACCTGATCTCGTCATACTGATCTGGATTTGTCAGACAGTGCTAATCAGGCATAAGGTCGGCTTGTCTACGCACACGCATGCACACATGCACAGACATAGACATGTGCGCTCGCGCACACAAGCATATGCACTGCACACTGGTACACACAAATCCCATCAAAGAGCTAAAAAAAAGATCTGATTCTTTCAGTCCTTTGATCATGGCCAAGCACGTACACACAAACACACACCCTCACGCACCACTCCTCATTGGTTGTTGTCCTTCTGTCAGTGAAGCTTTCAGCACTGGTTATATGGATGATGGAGCAAACACCTGGGGCCCCTCTTCATCTGCCCGGCTCAAGTGGCTGAACTCACCTGCTGCCTTCCTGCCTGTCTGTCTGCTCCGCTCTGGCTGCTCCATGTTTTTAGAGCAGATGGCTCTGTGTGTGTGTGTGTGTGTGTGTGTTCTTCGTCTTTACCCCGATACGAAGTGAACGACCTCGTAGGACTGAGAAACCCTGATATAAATCTGAGGTAACACGGATAACCGCAAATCCTGCTTTGTAGTACAGGCCTCAGATATATTGTGCTCAAAACAAGGCATCTGACCAAAACCACCTAAATCTAATCAAATCATCCTTAAATCCAAGTTAATAAATTCCCTCAAGGCATTCTTGTGATATCAGGTTCACCGGAATGGGACAGACGTACGTACGGACAGGTGGACAGACAACCAGGAAAACAGGACTCCTGCCACTGGCTGTCGTTGGTGCAGAGGCATAAAAAACGGAACTACTGATGTTCAAAGAAATGTGTGCTATGCTTATTGTACCTTTGGAGTGCTCCCATACGATGGTGGGTGGTGGGTAACCTTCAGCGGAGCAGTTGAGAGTCACAGTTTTCCCATAGATTCCATCTTGATCCTCAGGCTGAACCACAAACTGAGGAGGAACTATACATAGACACAAACACAGAAAGAAGGAGCAGTTGATGGTCATTCCTGAAATTGTGGTTGTCTATAATACAGATCACCTATTGGCTCAACAACCAAACACTAAACCATGACGCAGAAGGAAGTATTTATTGGAGTTAGCAGCTGAATGTAAAGGTTAAAATGACAATTTGTATACATATTACCAATTATAGAAGTCCACTACATTCGATAACTGGTCTGTCTCGGCTTACCTCTGACAATGAGCTGACTCTGGTGTTCCACAGCAGCAGCCTCGTTGCGGGCAACGCAAGTGTAGTTCCCGTTGTGATCAGGCGTCAAGTTGGAGATTCGCAGGGAGCTGGTGAAGTCGATGTTGTCCACAGTCACACCTAGGCTGATGGGGATGGGCCGTCCATCTTTCTGCCACGTGATGTCCAGTGGCCGGTCGCCTGACATGACCACGCAGGGGATGAAGACACGCTGTCCGATGGTAAAACGCTGGAACTCAAATGGCTGAATGTACGGAGGGACTGCAGGAGTTAAGGAGAGGAAAGTGACAACAAGACTCAATGTTATTTCTGCCTTAAAAGACGATCTTAATTCCCAGGACTCCCTGGCCGATTTCTGTGTTTTCAGAGTAATCCTACAATCTTCTGACTATCTTGCTTCAGAGAGGTCACTGAAGGAATATAAAAGACCTGAATAGCAAAGCAGTCTGTAACAATTCCCCATCATTCTCAGACTGGAACATTTTGTCCTTTCAAAGAAAAGCTAAAAGCGCACAGACAAAACTTGAACTAACTGGTGCAAAACATATTTCAAAGAGACCAAACAACTTCTTACAACAGATCTGGATCATTAGGTGGATCTGCACCAAATTATACTAACTCATACATCCCAAAACCATACATATATCTGATTAGAAAAATTGAGCGCTAGAATTACCATCCCGCGGTTGTATGACTCCACAAACCAGTCCCGTTGCGGTGTTCTTTTGTTAACACATTCAACAGACAAAACATGATTTGTGTGGTTACAGTGACCTTGATCTTTGACCACTGAATTCTAACCAGTTCATCTGTGAATCCAACAGAACATTTCTATCAAATTTGAAGGTATTCCTTTGAGGGGTTATAGAGCTATGGTGTTCACAAGAAAGGGACTGATAGAGGGACGGACAAACTGAAAACACAATGCCTCCGGTCACTGGCAAGTTCCAGCATGGAGGGATGAGAATGTTCAGGGAAGTGAGAAAAAAAGGGATAAAACGGATTTTCTGTATTTAGCCCTTTTACTATTCAAAAATTGTGTAACAACCAAAAGAACACATAACCAAAGAAAATCTCTTGTGGTGGATCTGCCTTTAGGATGGCTCATTCGCTTTGTGAATAATCATCTACAGTATTAAATCACTAACCTACACACAATCCTTGCAGACTTGCAAACCCGGCGACTACATCAATCAACCATTTTATCCAATGATCCAAAATCCTGATTAGAGCAGTACCCAGAAAAAATACAAGTGTTCAAAGTCAATCTGGCAGCATAATATAATCATACGCTTCTACATTAGGATGTATTCAAATTGCCTGTGCTCCATTCTCAGGGAAATCTCCAGCCATCACACTAGTCATCTGTGTGTTTGAGTGTCCAGTGAGTTCAAATAACTGTAAAATAAGCAGCACTTTAGCAGCTTATTTAATTCACAACAAAGTGGAGATAATGGACTCCAGGGATCCCCAAAGACACTTTTGCATTTTAAGCATGAGCAGAGTAAATTAACAAATGCACTCGCTCACTACAGCACCACTGGGAAGTGTTGCTTTATATCATCACTCTCTTTTCGTTCCTACTCTCTCCCACCCTCTGCCTCCCTCGCTCCATGGGAAGTATAATGTAATGACAACAACTTAACATACTGTATGGAGGCAAGAAAATGGGGCATAATGGATAAGCCCAGTTTAGTGTTATCTATTACAGGTTGTAAGATCTCAGCGGTGATCATCACTCAGCTCTTTACTATCTCTGATACGGCCTTCATAAGCTGCACTAACTAACTGAGGAATATCAAGTAGATTAAGCCTGGTGAGATCTATTTATATACCCTTCTGTTGTTCTGTGAGTGTGTGCATGTATTCATCTATCTAGTGATGGGCTTTTCCACTGAGACCATTTTGACATGCATATGTAGGCAGGGGGTAGAGAGAAGGAGCGCCTGGGATTCCAATTTAAGCTTTAAATCAAATTTAAACATATTATATCATAACATATGCCTGTGATTGGCAAGAAACCATTTAACTCATACCGGTTGTCAAAATTCACAATAGTTCTATATTTTGGGAAATGAAATGATTTTCTCTCTTTCCAATAGATCAATACGATCAATACTGCGAAAAGAGTGTGATCTCAGCAAGAGAGCAAAAACATATCTTACAAAATATTAATTTTATAAAAACAACCACTTGGGTGGACAAATCACAATGACAGCATAAAAATCATTAAATACTTGTTCATCAAACAAGTCACTTGTCGGGATTAATTGCTTTCTTCTGTACGTTGCTTTAAAACACTGATTCTGTGTCAATCTCTGTCTTTCTTTTGCAGTAAATTAACAATAAAACATTGCTTGTATTTGCTATAGATGCAATGGAAGGTTCAGAAGCTATGTAAGCCTAACTTGTGTCGCAATAATTAGAGGAACTCACCTCGTACGCACAGGTGGACACTCTGAGAGTCCATCTTGTTGGGTTGGACCATCACCTTGCAGTTATACTCGCCAGCATCCACCTGCTGCACGTTGCTCAGCTTCAGTGTGCCATTATTCTCGAAGGCTCGCTGCCGGTGGTTGAAGGGGAGAAGTGCGGAATTTTTGTACCACTTTATGGAGTAGTAAGGGTAGCCAATCACACGGCAATGGATAAAGGCGTCCCGCCCAGCAACCGCTGTGATGTTTTTCATTGGACGAATGTTGGCGCGGCCTAAAAAGTGACAGAGGATGAGAAAAGAACCTATACGGACATATGGACATTTCAAATATATCGTGGTGTTAACATTGAATGACAAGGATGATTTGTGCAATGAAGTTTTGGGGAATTCTGTTTCTTTTTTATAAATCGGCACAGATGAGACACTGAACCACTGATTTTACAAACATATTTAAAATTTAAAAGGGTGAGGTCTGCTGCTAGTAAAACAGAAAAGGTCTTACCTCAGTTTCAAAAATGGTATCTTTCACCAAAATGTTTAAATGTTAAACATAGCTGTTGTTGCATTAGCAGTTTGTTTTGAGCTATGTATAAGGAGGTGAAATACCAAGGTGTATATTTGAAGAAAAACTGAAGTATTAGGGATACTTAAAAGTCGGCTCCTGCTGGTGGTCACCCATATAATATATTCCGTGTCCCATAAAATGGAAACACAGTACTCACTTTAACATCTGATTGTGAAGAACTGAATTGACTGTGGAGAAAATACACACAGACACACAGACACACACACAGCAACTCGTAGATAAATGTATTCACGCAAGTAGAAGAAATATATTTTTCTTCTGGCTATTTACAAACCAGACCATTTTGTAAACCTATATCGAGATCCGCTTGTGTGCAGTTAAGTGGGATAATTAATCTGGCCTAAAAATACAGGCATGTAAGAGAAGCAATTATAATTTGGAAAGAAGACGACGGAGCTGCGATGTTAAAAATTATACAAGGAGCAGAGGAAAAGTAAATAACCCATAAAAAGAACATTACTTTGAGGCCAAATCAATTAGCGGAGAAGAAGCTAAAAGGACTTGTAAATTTGATCAAAGATTTAAAATAAAAAGAACCGAAATTACTCAGCAATAAGGGCTAAATCGGAAGAAAAAGATTCATGCGATTTTCCAACAAGCAGAACTCATGCACCAAGAATGCCAGACAACAGCTGGACAGCAACACACAGAGAGACACACACAGAGACAGACGGGTATGTGTATTGTTGATTTTGGAGGAGCTGATTTGACAAGCACCTCTTACGTTTATTCGAGCCTGGTGGTACACGCCCCCCGCCGAGTTGCTGCACGTGCACCGGTACACCCCTCCGTCCTGCACCTGGGTGTGGGTCACATTCAGCTGGCTGACCACGTGGCCCTCGTGGGTCTCGTAGTGGCCCAGGTGGTGGTGGCTGTCTTTGATGACGGGGTCGTCGTCCAGGGACCAGCTGCATCTGGGAGGCGGCGTGCCCTTGACGTTGCACACCAGGAAGACGGGCTCGTTCGGGTTCACCACCTTCTCGCTGAAGGAGGACAGGATCTTGGGAGTGCCATCTGTGGTGGGGGACAAGGTGAGGGACAGGAACACAGTGGTGAATGAAACCATGGTAAAACTTTGACCGCATGTAAATGATAATTATCAGCCTGAGGAACACTGAGGAAGTCGGCAGTTCCAAGATTCCTGTTTTTATTTTGTCGCAGTTTCTGAACAGCAGGATTTCTTTGTTTTAGAGGTGATTTGTTATTAACGATCATTTGTTGTCATAAACGTGCTATGGTGAGATAATCAAGAAGTTTTAACCAAGCAAAAGTAAAGGAAAAATGTTGTGTCTTTTAAAGAATTTGCATTTTTTTAGCCTTTATATTTTGTTTTGTATCAGGACACTGTGCCAGAAGCTCTACACGTTGACGACAGCAATCCAGGAGCTTTCCTCGCAAAACACAGTCTGGTTGTCTTTTGATGCGTCTGTGTCTGCCTGCTGCTGCTCTCTGATAATCTAGGTCTGTTCCACATGATTATAGATTATCAATATCTTCTTTTTACAGCTCCCTGGCCACAGGAGACAGTTGCCTGAGCAACGCTGCCAAGGTAAGCTATTGGATTCAAGAGTGTGGGAGAGTGCCTGTGTTTTTTGCATGTGTTTGTGAAGTCCTGGACTATCATACTAATGGCAGCCTACAGCAGAGAGTCACAACAGAATGTCATTACCACATAAACCCAGTATTGATCTTCACGGCCTGAACCTGTGTCTGCTAACTCATTGATTATGCATAGGAAAGCTACCATGCTGGGGCTTTTGCTCAGCATCTGCTTCACCCCATAAATGACATGCACACATTTTTACCTTCTAGGATGACTTGCACAAAGTCCTGGGCGGACATCTTGCCCTTCCTAGCGAAGCACTGGTAAGCTCCACCGTCACTTTTCGACATGCCCTCCATGATGAGGTTCTCCCTGTTGAGCCCCGTGAAACGAACGCTGTTGCCCGGGTAGATGATCTCTCCGTTGCGGTACCATGACAGCTCGTACTCATCGGAGCCGCTCACGCTACAGGACAGAGACACCTTGCTACCCACGCTGCCTTTCACCTTGCGAGGGCTGACCACGGCCTTCAGAGGCTCTGAGGACACAAAATAAGAGAGACATTTTTTATTTACAACAGTGATTCATTGATTTATGCAGCAAGACTGAGAGGAACATACAGAGAAGGGAAGATAGAAAAGAAAGTGCAGGGTTGAATTTTGGCAAGCATGGATTGATAAAGATTTCAAAAAGAACGATAAAGGTAAAACAACAAAATAATTAATCAGCCTACAAAGCAATAATCAGTGTAAATTCCGATAAAATGATTGTACATGTGTATCGAGAAAACACTGCATGTCATGTTAACAATCGATCTACAGATTATATAAAATACTCACGCTTTATATACAGGCGCCCCATGACTTCAGCATTGCCATAACTGTTCCACACTTCACACACATACGTCCCAGAATCACTGGGCTGCGTGCTCTCGATCAGCAGCCCGGTGATGGTCTGGCGGAAGCGGCTGTCGGGCTCCAGAGGGCTGTTGTCCTTCAGCCAGCGGTACTTGGGCGTTGGGTAGCCCGAGGCCTTACAGGGCAGCTCCACCCGATGATTAATCATCACCTCTCTGTGGTCAAAGCCATCCAAGATGCCTGGCTCAGCATTGGTGGGGTCTGGAAGGAGCAGAGAATTTAGTGTTAATTAGCAGTGAGCGTTGCCAGGAGCTTGATAGTGTAATCCAATATTGATTTTTGTGGGTCAAGATTCTGTTCCGTATACTGTATATTTTGTTATGCAAGGGAGGGAAGAGAGAAAGAGACTTTGTTGCTACAGTTCAAGACAGGATTTTATTGTGGAGAAAGTTCTATATATTGGATCTTGTTTATCCCTCCATCAGTCTGTCTGTGATTACTCACCGGCGTACAACATAATCTACAGCCTGAAACAACCTGTAATACAATGATTGTTTTGTTGCTGAATGGCCCTATATGGTTTGTACTGTCTGTTCACATCAAGAGGATTCTCTCTGTGTGGAGTTTGCATGTTCTCCCTGTGTCTGCGTGGGTTTTCTCCTGGTACTCCAGCTTCCTCCCACAGTCCAAAGACATGCAGATTGTGGTTAGGTCAATTTGAGAGTATGAATGGTTTGTATGTCTTTATATGTTGGCTTTGCGATACGCTGGCAACCTGTCCAGGGTGTACCTCGCCTTTCGCCCAATGTCCACAAGCATTGGTTGTATAGATAATGGATGGATGGATTTCTTAAAACTTATTTGACATGTAGAACAGTTGTCCATCACACTAGGAGGTAAACTGAGCAGATGATAGACTTGGCCATGACTCTAAATATGATTTAATATTAACATATGTGGAGTTTGCTGGTATTGCCACACCATGATGCAGCCATTATTGCTGACATGGAATCAGGCCTCATGGATCTGTAACATCCTGTTAGTTTCTGTGCATTTTTACATTTCCTGTTTTCATATTAACTCTACGAATACTTCCTGTCATTGCAGCTCCTGATTGTTTCAACTTTAGTACTAACCTGCTAACCAGTAGACCCTGCTTACATTTTTCTTAAGGCCAAATCACACATATACAAATGGAGCAGTGGCAAACCTCAATCTCTAATATGTGAGGAGGCGGGAAAAAAAATCTATTTCCTGTGGCAGAGCAAATCCACAGCATTCCTTCGCCTGTGTTCAACCTTGCCCTTAGTCTTCAGGTCTACAATATTAAAACCAGCTAGCTGTTAGTAATCATAACACAAATAGCCAATGCTCACCTGACACAATGAGACGTGCACTGTTGCTCTGACGAGTCTCGCCGGTGTAGCGGTGGCGTGTGGTGCAGCGGTAGTTATTCAGCCCATCCTCAGGCAGGACGTCCAGAATGTACAAGGCTCCCGTGGATGTGATGAAATATCTTTGTCCTAAAGCAGATAAGGACAAGCGGAAACATATGAAATACAGCAGTTGTTTTGTTATCAAGATTAAAAAAAAAAAATGTTGGGCATTATAAAGAATTTATTCACTCCAGCACAACTGAAAGATCTTTCTCCATAGGATGCTGGTGGATTTCAAGCTCACAGCATACAAAACCTTATTATTTGTGAACAAAGTAAAAGTGAGATATGGATTTCAACGGTTAACTCACAAATAATTGAAGAAATTGGGTAGAATACTTGATCAGATCTGTATCACCCAGATCATGTATTCATAATTTCAAAATATTAAAAAGTTAGTAAAATCAGATCTGCATATTACAAATGTGACCTCTAACAGCTTTGATTGTCTTGTCTATGACTTCTGCTGTTGCAGAAACCCTACTGATGCCAATGTCTGGTATCTGAAAGCCAATCCTCCTTTAGCTGTCACAGCCAGGTCTGTGTGTGCGGTAATATTATGTTAATTCTCCAGATCAAACCAGCTTGAATGGGGTTGTCAACATCCATAAGGAATGAAACCTTCCCCTCCGCCATCACATGGATGCCCAACTTCCCATGGGAGCAGATTGATGTCAAAACTGATCGGAAAAGCAATTTACCGGAGATTGTCTTCACTGTGTTCAGTGGTGGGCAATGCTGAGATAGAGGCAGCTTAGGGAAGCCTTTAAGGCCTGAGGAGAACAGCCCTGTCAAGACTTCAGGTAATGTTGACGGGGTCACAAAGAAAAATAACGTTCGCCTGACATCACAGATTATTGCAAGGAGTTCAGCAGTTTATAAAAAGTTTTCTCCTCAGCAATTCTCACTTCAGATTTGTGTCAAACAAAAACATTTATTTGTATCATTATTTCGCAATAAACAAATTGTACTAGTTGTAAATTACCCACTGAGCTAATAAAAGAAAACTTGGATGTGACAGTATTGTAAGGGGTTGTGTTAAATTGGGGATTGATTCCTGAGAGAGGTTTCTAATATCTGTGTGTGTGTGTGTGTGTGTGTGTGTGTGTGTGTGTTTGTGTGTGTGTGTGTGTGTGTATGTGTGTGTGTGTGTGTGTGTGTGCGTGTGTGTGTGTGTGTGTTATTTGATTGACATTAAGAGGACCATAAAACAAAATGAAAACTTGGCACTGTGCAATAATGCAAACTTATACGAAAAACCAAATAACTGCATCGAGCTCAGTGTGATAAATTATCAAACTCTAGCAATTCATCTTCTATGGAGGATCATTTTTATACTGTGAAGCACGAATGGGCAGAAAGTGGCTTTTTATGAAGGTCCAACACTTAAACTGTACATCTAGCTTTTATTTAATTACATCTGTAGAATATTAAGAAGAGGAGAAACGCACGTTGGCCCTAACACGGCTGAAGTTTTGCCTGTGATTGAGGTAAAAAAAATTATATTATTGTTGGAAAAAAGATCAACTGCTTAGATTAGCAAAAAATATCTCCCTGCATATTTGATTTTGATTGCACCGCATATCTGAAGGCAGTCATATCACAATTTTCTCCAAAAGTAGAGCGAAAACTGGGGCTGTGTGGGAGCTGCTAAAGCAGATTAGCGGTGGGTAATTCATTTAACTTGAACAGGGGGGAGCTGTGGGGGTTTCTTGTGATGTTCCAGAGTTATAACGTGTACAGTATGGCGTGTTCTTTTGAATTCATGTTTTAAAAAAAAGTGGGTGGTCTGTCAAACAAAACCAGAAATTAGCATAAGACGTTCTGACACAAGAAATTCCACAATTTGCCGTTTGCTGGTGCATTTGTTGTCGCTGAGGAAGGCCTTCCAAATAGAAATTTCAAGATCCTATGAAAAATGCATGGACAGGCAAGTGCGGAGGTTTCTCTTTTCTGTATGGGTTAACAAATTAGACGCCACTTCCCTTCTGTCACGTAACATCATCCCCTGGAGATCACAGGTTCTTTGTCTGAAATACGACACAACTGTCTGACAGAAGAGTTTGAGTGAGATATTGATGAGAGATAACCTGAATATAACGTTACTCTCTGCACTAATGTTCACAAACCACTTCATGCTTTAATTTTCCACTTGAGACTAATATCTTTAAAGGAAGCAAAGCAGGCTTAATGTGTTTCTATTTAAAATGCATTTTCATGTTTATACTTGCAAAGAAAAATCAACCTTGAGGGGTTAAGCAAATGAGAGGGGGGGGCACAAAGACAGAAAGAAAGAGAGAGAGAGAAAAAAAAAAGGCACTGCTATTGTAAGCATTGACCTAGATAGAACCGACAACAGATTCTACAGATTTGATGTCCTGAAGGGGTTTCACTGGTTTACATATAGGGCTGTTAGAGGGGCAACCAGCAAGTGGAAAAAAGAGAGGGTGTGACTGTGTGCTTCGTGTGTGTGTGTACTCAGTGTGTGTGTGTGTGTCTGTGTGTGTGTGTGTGTGTGTGTGTGTGTGCGTGCGTGCGTGCGTGGTGCCGGTAGCCATGTATGCATGCCAGTATGTGATTTGATTGGTGGGAGGAAATCTTCTCAGAGGTTGAGGAGGCCAGATGCAAAAAAATTCAGAAAAATACATTTTCACGGAGAAGTTATGTTTTTCATGCCATTTAATTAAAAAAAAATATTCGGATGCCTTTAAATTTCTATATATTTTAACTAATTGCACATGGCTGTGACCAGTTAGGAAAGATAATTATTAAAGATGGGAAATATTTTACCGAGAACTACATGTGGAAGAAAAGGTGGAATCCCCGAAGACTACATTCGACCATGCTGCAGCAAAAACAAAATTCAGACATCTCACAGAAGCTGTCCACTCACACACACACACACACACACACACACACACACACACACACACACACACACACACACACACACACACTCTGCGTCGTTCCCTTTTTTCTCTCCTCCCTTCTCTTCTGGCTTCTCCATTTTGATTCTGTACTGGTCCTCTGAAATCTCACTGTGGAATCCATCTTGAGTGAGACAAAATGGTATTTCACTCCAGCCGCTGTGAGATGCCGCAATTTTCTCTTCAAGCACCTCTATGCTCCTGCACTGCCTTTTAAGACGTCAGAGCTCTGTTATGACAGGATGAAGTGCAGGCAGAGGGAGGGGATTTCGAAATGAGAGCTATTGTGTTGAATTGGACAGTATTGTATCTGTTCCTCGCGACCCGTTCCCCTTAATCTGTCTGCTTTGTCTTTAACTCACTCAGAACATGATACATTAGCATTTGGGAGCAATTGCTTTTCACAAAACCAGCATGTCAAGTAGGATATTATGCACAATACCCTGTTAAACACTAAAACGTGTTCCCAAATGCATTACAAAAATCCTCTGGACGGACATTTCTGTGTTATTGTCAGAAAGTGGAGCCCCTTCCTCTCCATTCCTTCACAGCCACTGCCACTGTAAAGTGAAAAAGTGCTCCACTCCACCAAACACATTTTATCTAATCATCCCCACTTTGCCAGAGACAGAATCTAATACAAGCAGCAGGCTCTCACTCACAGCAGGCTAAATAAGCCTCGACGTACAGATGAGCGAGTGTCACAGCGCACTCCCTGCCAACAGACTCTGTGATGTAAATGAGAGCTGAGCTGGTTACATCTAAGGTGACAATCAGCGACTCGGTAACTGGAATGAATTAGTGATAAACTTCCAATTTGTTTTATCCCGACTGGTCATGCCAAATCAATTGACTGTAAAAGAGGATTATGTGTGTCGCAGATGATCTGCAGAGATTTCATGTGCATGCAAACACATACATGGTACACAACTGCAGAGCACAGAAAGAAAAACATATGTCCCCCTCAATTGTGAAAAAAAGGAATTGAATTGTTAAGCTGTTGATTGCTTTTAAATATGTTAGGCGTAGATTTCTGGTACAACAAATTTTTGTTAAGATTCTGTGTTTTTTACCTAAAGAAATATTTTACACTTGGGGATGGATGGATGATATATTTGATTGTTTCCTCTTTACTGACTTTGTCAATTCTGTTTGACCTTACATCAGCATAGAGCTTAAAGGCAATGTGCATTCACAGTACAAAAAAAACAGGGAAATTAAATAAAATAAAATTAATCTGTCTGTGTATAGAGGGCAATTTATCTGAAATTGATACCAATGAACTAGCTTTTATTTGAATGAGCTTTTTGACCCCCTGTAGAAGGCTTTGTGCTGAGTTTGGGTTTAATATGACACTGCCACAATAATATGTTTTCTAATTTATTTGTATGCCTATTTGTGCATTTAAGTGAGCCCAGAATTCGCTTCTTACTAAACGTTTTGCACTAAAGACCTGCAGTGGTGTGAATGTGAATCTTAGGAAAAGGTACTTTATCAATACAAGAATAATTATTTTTGCTGAATTACTCAAAAAAACAATATGACAAAAAGTATATGACACTATGCAAGATTACAGTCCGGATTTAATGGGTTAAAATGTTTAGTGCAAAGACTCCTCTCATCTGTGGGTGAGTCAGAGAAGTTGTTGTTTAAAGAGGACGCTGGGACCGGCTCTCAGTGCACTGTGAGTCAGACGGTGAGGAGGGACCCACTTCTTGTTGGGTCAGCAGAGACAGAGTGATGATAAATGGGCTTATGAACATTCTACGTCTGTGTGGTAACTTCTCTGGCCCACTTCAACTCTCCTAGGTCAGACCAGACATTAAAGTTAAATTAAAAACAGATAGCTGTCTATCATGGGCTTTCTGTAGTGTGCACTGTGTCTGCACTAAATGCACCACCACAAATGTTACTTAAAATTATAGTGTGGGCTATTGAAAGTGGATACAACACCTCTTCACAGCTCCATCTCACATCTAATCTATTTTTTTATCCTTACTCAGATGCTGAAACACTCCTACAAAAAGCTGTGTGAGGAAAGACTGCATTGACTCCCGGTAATATGAGAGGAGAGAACGCTGCAGATTTAATGTCTGCCTGCTCAGAGTCGTGGATACTATGCATGGTGAAACCGGGCGCAGGGGGCCGGACGTCAGATCGCAGCTTTAATCTGATTTGATTGCGGTCAGATTGCAGGACTGAACTCTACACCGCAGAGCTCCTCAGGACGGCATGGCAGAATGCAAAGAAGCTGGAATGAGCACCATGACGATTCTGCAGATCTTACCTTATAACTTGTTAATCCGTCTGACTATCGATTATTTAAACAATACACAATCACACTATGTCCAACGATGCCTGGTAGCGTATTGTAAGTGCCGTGCTTTAAACGCTGAGCTACTACACACAGCAGACCACTGGGTGAACGTGGACACCGTGGCTCCCGCCTGGATGCATTTAATTAACACGATGACTCTGAAATCAATAGACGACATGCTAATGGTCAAACTACTGCAACACCCTTTAAATCAGTGGATACAACCTTCTCTGGTGACACAGGAGCGTCATGATACAAAAATGAAACCTGAAGAAGAATGAACAGTATTTTTTGTAAAATAAAATACATATTAATAACGTCAACTTTGTTATATTTTGTTAAGATTTTCTTAGAAGATCAACTAAGGTCATTTTTGCACAGCTCATCCATCTATAGATATTGAACCATTTAACCAGAGCTGTGATCTGCGTCATCATGAAGAGTAGTTACTCACTGTCTTGCCTTTTCTTCACACGTAATGTACAGGGTTCTCCACAAAAATATTTTTGGAAATATTTCTGTTGATAGTCACACTGACATCATATTAGCAACATAGGATAAAACTGACCCTCTCACTACGGTTTCAAGCATGCGAGGCAGTAGATATCCAATGCTCTCTCTCTCATTTTTGCTCTGGCAATGGGTAAACCAAAATCACATGGCTTTCTATACTCTCAATGTAGACAGATTAATGAATAACCTGTTATATTTTGGGGACAGCAAAGTAAAAACAATATAGTGGAGACTATGACTGCACCAAAAGCAAATGTAGACTTTTCAAATACTTAAACTAATGCAATCAGAGTCTGGATAAATCCAGAGGCCCTGAGCACCTGTAAAAGTCACCTATAAAAATCTCTTTCTCTCAATGCACCTGCTGTGTGAATAGATTTAGGATGTACAAGTAAACGACAGAGCTGCCATTGAAGCCCTGGTGAAGAAGGCATCCTTGGTTCAGTGGAGGTTTTGGCATCAGAGCTGGAATGCTAAGAGAATCTGTCTCTTATTCAGCCTCAAAAACCTCTGTGTTCCTGTTTGGCTCATTCTACTTCCTCTGCTGCTTCTCCTCTCTCTCTCTGCTGCTAGGTCTCTCTCTGTCTCCCCCTCTCCGTCTCTCCCTCTGTGTCCTGAATGCTAAAACAGTGTTTGGCTGTGTCAGAACACTGCAATGAAATTCTGCAGTCTCAAACGCCCACATCCAGTAAACATTTTCGTTTACCTCGATGTTGACCCTAAAATGTATCTTTTAGCGATAAAAAAAGAGTTCAACAAGTTAATTAAGAAATCCTACAGAGGTCAAAAAAGACACTTTACATAATGGGAATTGGTTTAAATCATCCTCACATAATTTTAAGTAAAAATGAGATGTTTGATTTGAGGCACAGATTCAAGGGATAGGTGATTATTGCCAATGAAGATCGGTCCGTTGAGACACTTTATGCATGAACTTTAATGTTTTATTTAAAAATATTACCTTCCTGGTGCATCTGCCGTTGTTGTTGTTTTTTTTGTATAAATTTAAATACTTTTCACATATTACAGGCACAGGTCAAGCTACTCTTACCCCTGTTGCCACCCTCTCCCTCTCACCTTCCAAACTACTGGTGATTTACACATATTGATAGACAAGGGGGGGGGGGAGACAGAGATAGACAGACGGAAAGACGGTCAGGTGGATGGACAAGCCCAGAATTTTTCATAACTTTGCAATCACCTGCTCAGCCCTGATATATTTCCCCTGCGTTTCATAATCTCCGCCCATTGTGTATTTAATCCCCATGTTTCCCCTCTCTCCCTTTTCATCAGTTCACCTCCCCTGTGTTATCTCCAGCTTCTGCTCAGTTCCACTGTTTCCCTGAGTCTTTTGAGTTTATTTTTCTATCTGCCTGCCTGTCATCTGTAATCCTGTTTATTTTCATTACAACAACCTGTCTTTATTGTGCTGCTGCAAAAGAAAACCTTAAATTGTGACAGAAGGCTGCTGGATCACAAAGAGACTTATCTTTCTTTTAAAGCATGCATGTGTCTCATAAGAATATAAAACATCCTAAATCTAGTATTTCAATAATCTAATGTTTACTAATAAAGTATACATTTGATTATAATCATGTTTTTGTCATTGCTTTACACCGCTCTGAGGTTTAACAGGTACATCATGAAGGGCTCGTTTGATCTGAAACACTCCAGTTAGGTATTAAAATATATATATTTTTGTTTTTCAGAGGTATATTTTCAAACAGCAGGGCAGATGGAGTGAAATGCAGTGACTGGTAGTGTTATACCGCCATTGTTTTAAATTAGAAATGGGTTTTCATTTACCATAAATAATTTGTGAACTGTAATCCATGCAAAAAATGTCCAACTGCCACGAGATGAACAATTCATATTTAATAAACAACTGAACAAGTGAAAGATGTCATTTTAATAAATCATGGGACCCCCGCTATTTCTGAGTATTTTCCCTGTCACATCAGATTGCTACATTGCTGTAGTGGTCACAGAGACCTGTTATCTTGCAGAGAAAGCTAATATTTACTATAATAAACAATGTGAAAAAATATATAGAACATTTTAAGTATAGTTTCGTAATCATATCTCTGAAAATTTCAATTTCCGAAAAGACTGTAAAAGGAAGAATTACTCATAGATTATGGCACTGCCAGAGGCTATATAAGCTTCATATCGTTTTTCTACAGTTTCAGAAATATGCAAGAAGATAATGCTGTTGTTAAGAAAGAGGAGCCCTGCACCTGTGTGAAGAGATAGTTTACGTCACGATGGGAGACCAACCTCGTACAAGGGCGCGTGGAGAGAGGATTAATTTTGCATTAATGTATAGTAGCTTGCTGAGCTTGGCTGCAGGCAGGCATCCACACATGCGTGCACATACACACACGTCACAAAAACTGCTGAAAAGGAGAGTCGGGTCTCCAAGGTTAAAGAGTCTGGGGGTTGTCCATGTCTTTGATGAGGTTAGCAATCCAGTAATCTCTGCTGAACCTCAGAGCCATTAAACAGCAGGTTGCTAAGCAGACCTGTGCATTCCACATCAAGAGAGCAGCATCAGAACAACAACAGTTGGAGCAGGTTTTTTATGTTAGTGGAGACATTACACAATGTTTTTCAGAATTCATTATAAAATGGGCAACATTTTCAACAAGGTCATTAACACTCTCATTAACTTCATAGCAATCTGTCAAGAAACAAGGAACAAGAACATTTGTGTTCTCGTATACAGCGCCTCTGGAAATGTCAGGACTTTAGTATGTCACTGGCGTGAGCTGGCATGGCATCCAACTGGGCGGTCCAAGCTGGACCACTACCATTGATCTACTTATATTACTGCAAAAGTTAAAAAGCGTTGTCATCTTAGATATTCCTACAGCCAAATGACCAGAAAAACTCTAATTTACTATTAAGGGTTACTACATTACAGTGTACTGTAATTTAAATAACATCTTTCACCCACAGCAGGAGAAACTGTTATCAACTGTTGCGCTGTGTGTAGGACTCTATGTCTGGAAAATAATACTCACAGATGGATAGCAAAAATGAGTAATTAAATCAAGCATTTTATTTCCACCATACTGGAAAAAGGATGCCGGCTTTGGGCTGCTTGTGTGTGTGTGTGTGTGTGTGTGTGTGTGTGTGTGTGTGTGTGTGTGTGTGTGTGTGTGTACCCAACATGTGTAACAGTCTGCCATCATAACCTAATTATTGCAGCAGCTTAACAACAGCAATTAGCACATTTCCATCAGACGACACTAATTTGTGAATTCCATTCAGGACCAACACACAAGAGAAAGAGAGAGAAAGAGAGAGAGAGAGAGAGAGAGAGAGAGAGAGAGAGAGAGAGAGACTTAATTCACTGTTGAGATACTGGAAATGCTAAATCCATATCTATAGAGCTGTGAAAATTGCTTATGGTAATTGCAGTTATTGTAATACTAGGCTGAAGCTTTAATGAAATTTCAAATTTTGATAATTTGTTTTTTGTATAGTCCACAATTACTGATAGTCCTCTATCAATGTTTATGTTTGGTTGAAGAAGTTTGAATGTATAGTTTGACTGTGCCTGCATTGCTGCCGGAGGGCTTTTGAAGTCGTGACTCTAATGGAGCAAAAGTGCACCAGTCAAAAAATGTTAAAGGTTGATGACTCCATGCAGCAGTCATTGTGCATACAGCTGCCTCAGAATAACATTCCCCCTCCCTCTTTCCTCGCCCCCCTTATTTCCCCATCTCCCCCCCCCCCCCTTTACTTCCTACGCAGAGATGCATGTTGAGTGATAGGCCCGTGGATGAGTCTGGACAGTGCGTCTGAGGCCCTAGTTTTTAATAGGGTTCTGTTCCCAGTAATTATGCTGACACAATTTGATCAGCGCGGGGCTAAGTATCTTCATCTGAGGGAGATCGGGGGGAATTAACGCTGATGTAATAAGTACAATTTGTCACTATTAAGACGGAGGTGTTGACAGGCACTGGTGTTGTCAGGGCAACTGATGGTGCTCCCTTGCTACAGTATGTATTCTGCTCTTCTGCTGCATCCGGCGAGCAGAGCTTTCAGGGCCCCCTCAATAATCGATTCCTCCGGTTGCTCCGCACAGGCAAAAGCACACTATACTATGACATCCTGATATATACGCACACAGTATAATAAAGACAGACTGCACCTGGATGTGCTGCAGCTTCACACATTCGCATGCGAGCACATACACTCACCGCAAATACAATACCCACAAACAATTCAACACATGAGCTCAAACCACAGTCCAGCAGCTCATGTATATAAGTGTCGTGACTGAGAACTGCTGCCAACGGAGATGTGGACCACAGTGGACACTTTGTCTTACAGTGACAAAACTGAAGCACTTAATGTCATTACGGCCACTCTGAAAGCATGTGTGGTAACAAGGGTAAAGAAATGCACTAATGAGATAGGACGTCAGGCCTCGCTCGTTGCTGTGGAGACAACTAATGCCAAGATCTTGACCCTCTAATCCATCTCATTGAACATTTTTCTGAAAGAAATCCACATTAGCTATTTATACAAGATGCAGCTAAGCAGAGAGAACCACACTGCCTCAGGGAGATCTGAACCACAATTGGATTTTTGTGTACTTTTGTTTAATATACACAATGCAGTAGCATTGTAGTAGTAGCAGTTCCTCAAATTCAACTGCAGCCAGGATTCGTAACAACAACAGAAGAAGCAGCTTTCATGTAGAGAAAATCAAAGCCTATCAATGTGTTGAGCTCTGACTGAGTACAGATACTGGTCATTTAAACTGCGTCATCTGGATTGTACCTGCTCACCAAAGTTACATAGAGCAAGAACAGGCATTCAGGGTGAAGAGTGACACCAATCTCTCTGTTTCAAGTTAGTGAACCATCAAGGTAGTTTCATGGCTGCTTTCTTAGTGTTAAAAGTTGCATAGTGTTAATTCAAATAAAAAGGTCTTACAGTGAAACCTGTGCTTTGGCAAGCCAGATTGTGAAAAATACCTGGAGTGTTTTGTGTACTCGAACACTTCACCACCCCTCCGATGGCACAAAGGTGAGCAGATAATAGATGAATTTTTATGGATAAATGGTGTATCTCACTCACTGGTCATTGCGAGACAAACTAATTCCAGAATCAACGAGTCACGTTTGAAGAACGTACACTCTCAGCAGAGCTAAGCTGTAAAGAAAAGAACATTCCAACTTGCAGCGGGTTTTCCCCTCACCACATCTTTGCATAAGGGCCAATAAGCACATTAAATATCTGAATATAAATCTATCAATTTATTGTTTGACTGAGGAAATACAAGCCATCAAAACTATTGACAGCATTTGTCGTAAATTAAGCCGAGATTGGAGAATATAGCGTTATTGATGGCTGCCCTTTTAAAAGCTTTTGGAAAAGGTCAGCATAAATGCAATCCTGTTAAGATTGCAGCAAACTGCAGTGAAATAACAGTACATAATTATTTTAAATTTAAGTGAAATTGCATACACTTATCAATACCAACCCCCTGAATACATCTGCATTTTTTCATCAGAATTCACAAAATTCTCTGACATATCAATTACAAGGCTGAAAATCTTTGAATGTTTAAGAAAGATAAAAAAATATGTCCTTAACCCTCCCCCATGACCAGGATACTTGTTAATCCTGCAGAATATAAAAAACAACGGTAGATAAAATAACCTCCTTGGCGGAGGTACAGTATGCTTTCCCTCACAGAGACTGACCTGCCCGAGGAGACAGGACTACTCTGTGATGGCTGATAGAAATCTACAAGTGCCAACCAGAGTATACAACAAGGTAAAAACTTGTCAAATGATTTTATATTTCACATGTAGCCAAGCAACATTTTTTAATCTTGTTATTTCTTAAGAACAATGTAAATGAGTGAAAAACTATTGTTAAAGGTCTGTTCGTGTTACACTTTGGCCTTTATAGTTAGAAAATGTATCTTCTTATAAAGGTAAAAGTAAATTGGTTTGCTTTTTATCCAACTCTTATAATAACATAAATTATAATATCTTATATACCATTTTCAATATCCACTTCGAACATGTCCTCCTTTTACTTCCTCCTGTCTTTTTAAGCTAAAATGTTCAGGTTTGAAGTTTCTGGAGACTTTACAGTGGCCATTTTGTTCACCAAACACATGCACCGACCCAAAAGCTCTGCTACTGCCGCAATAGAGGCCTTTCATTTCTGCTATCAGAGACGCAGGTTTACGTGAAAGAGAAAAACAAAAACCTCTGAGATGCTGAAAGTTCACAAAAATTTACCTATATACACATATATGAAGTCAGACAATCACTGCTGTTTGTGTGCGACTGCCCTTTCGCCATCAAGACCACTCACAAGGATAATTAATGTTGCCCCGCTGCTCTGAAATATCCTTGATGAGGCCCTGCATTCCTCTGTGAGGGAGGAAAAAAAGTCACTAAAGATTCCTGTCATGTCATGTTGTCATCCGGGGGTAACGTCTGACATTAACCAAAGGTCGCTTGTGGACTCCTTCCACAGCCGTCATGACTCGGAGCCTCAAAGGGATACCACCATCATCCAACAACACTGGGTGGACCAGGGTGTGGGTGGAGGGTGGGGGACCAGGAAGTGATACACTTTGAACAGTGTGGATCTGTTTCACGATTGGACAGCAATGTGACATAATTGAATTTGGTTTTTATTTGACAAGGAGCTTGTTAGCAGCGAGAAACACGCGCTCATCTGGGAACACGATGAGGGAACAATGTTGTAAAGCACTGAAAATAGAGAGTGACGGCACGGACATTGTGCTATCTGGGTATGGAATCTGAGAGGGCATCTGTTATTTGGAGCTCCTCATCTGTAAGACACACACACACACATTTGCTTGATTTGCTGCGATGTACAATTTTCAGGCATTGTCTTGGCAGGCATTTTCTGAGTGAGTGTGAGTGTGTGTGTTAGTGTGTGAGTGTGTGTGTTGGTGTGTGAGTGTGTGTTTGTGTGTTGCATGCTTGGGGCTATGTCAGCACTTCCACAGTGTGCTGTCCAGCTGACGTCAGGAGGGCATGAGCTCCTGTACCAACCAGACAGGCAATCCCTTCCATGCAGCTCCCGATCTATGCATCCATATGTGTTTTTTCTTCCTTCTCTCTGTCTCTCTTTTTCTTTAATATCAATGCCTGTTGTTTTCTTAAGTCTCTTTCAGTCTCTGTCTCCCTGTCTCCTTACATCCCTTCCTCTTCCATTGTCATCGCCTCTCTTTGCTTTCTTTCTCAATTTCTCTCTTATTTTCTTATATACTTTCTGCGCCTTCCTCCCAGGCCTCTTGTCATTCCCTCCCCACTTCTTCCTCTTTCCCTCTGTCTCTCCGCATCTGTCTCCATCCCTCGCTCCTGTC